>NC_092499.1:100944166-101586250 GCF_047511675.1 Marmota flaviventris | reverse complement strand
ATGAAGGAAATGTCAAGAAAAGACACTTTTGTAGAATACTGGAGTGACTGAAATTTTATACCTCTTGGGAGGATAATTTACTAGTGTCTGTTAAAATTACAAATCTATAATGTCTTTTGTTCCAGTCAAATATGCCTCTTACATTCTATCTAGCAGATATGGTTTAACAAGTTACAAAATAATATCTATGTTTGTTTCCTGCAGTGGTTATAATAACCTAACATTACAATGACTTGAATTTCCATTAATAAATGCAGGCTAAACAAATTGTGAAATATCCAGTGGCATATAATGCAAGCATAAAAATGGAATATTTTTATGTATTAAGAAACTATGTCAGAGCTATGTTAAGCAACACAAACTTCAGTACAATATGTATAGTGTGCTACCATTTGTATCTGTGTATTTGCTTGTATATGTACACAACTTATTTGTATATACATCTATAAGACAAGTGTACCTGGGAAGCATATAAATTTGATTCTTTGCAGTGTCCTTGGAAAGATACACAGCAAATTCATAGTTTTGTAATCTAATGCAAAATTTGGGGTCCCTGATATTTAAGTTGTTTTCCTGGAAGTCGGGCAGAGCTAAGATTTTCCTTTATTTGAGAATGATGCTTTGGCTTGTAAAACTTTGTTGCTGTTACTAGTTATGAGAGACACCTAAGCCATAAACTAAGCCACCAAAAAAAAGGAAGGGTCAGTAAAGTATATTTCTAGCAGTAGCGATTCTGATAGGGCTTTAGTGCCAAGTTTAATTACAGAATACATTTCAGTGCTTTCAAATACCTGAAAGTTGCTTTGCAAGCAGATGGAAAGTAACAGCATATGCATTTCAAAGCCTGATGGATACAGCAAACTGTGTATTTTTTGTGTTAAAATCTCCTTCCTTAAAAGGGTAACAGAATCAGTAAAAGAAGCACTGAACCAAATACTGTTTCACAGTGTGTGTTGCTGTAGCATCTACTCCCAGCCCATCTGTGATTGTAGCACAAGAACAAGGCAAGTATTGATGGAATTAAAGAAAAAGGAAAGGACTACCTCTTGAATATCTATGACTAAGATGATTCATAAATACTCTTTCACTTAATCTTCACAGAAATCCTATTATGTAACTGTTACTATACCCTTTTTCCAAATGAAGACACTGAGACTGAAAGGAATTGAACAAAATGTCCAAGACTCAATAGCTTCCCAATGGATGGTTCTTCATGTAGGAAGAACCAATCTTACTATACAGTCGACATACATGAATCCAAGTAGGTCTTATATCAAAGCTTCATCTCTTCCTAAGACATTCCTAGTGCCAACCAAAATGAAACAAAATTCTTTGTTGATACAAGGCAGGCAGGACAACCTACTTTTCTGCAGGACCCACAAGAGCTACCTCCAAAATTAAAGAAAAACTTTTATCCAGCTCCTTCAACCCAGATCACATATAATCCCTGTTCTCGAAAAGGTTGCTATCTTGAGGTTTTATTTTATTTCGTTGGTTGGTTGGTTTTAAGGGAATGTCTTATTTTGAAGCATTGGCCTGAATTATCAAGTGTAGCTAGACTAAGAGCCAAGGACAAAAACCTGGGAATTCTAACAGTTAAATGCCTAGAAAAGAAGGGGACTTGGGGAAAAATATTCAAAAGAGAACAGCCAGTGAGATCAAAAGAAAATAAGTAAGGATGGGTAGTGGACACTTATGATTCAAAAGAGTTTTAGGAAGGATAGAGTGTGCAACTGTAACAATGCTACTGATGAGTAATGAAGCCTCAGGTTTAGGAAAGTATGGGTGATTGGTGATCCTGCAGAGATAGCTTTAATAGGGGTAGAAAACTCAAGCCCAATCTTTGTTGAGGTGAAAAACAGAACTTCTTACATATTCCAGGTACTACTTACCACACTATGGTTTCAAATGAAGGTAAGATAATGTTTTATTTAATGTTTGTTTTATAAGATTTCCCTTGACTTTCTAGAGACACAGCTTCAGAAGAAACCTTATGATTTGAAGTTCTACTTTTCCCCACATTCCAGATTAGGATGGCTCTTTTCTTGTACTTTAATACTGCATTGTAGTTTCCCCTGCTGGCATCTGACACGGTTTGAATCATTGGTGTAATTATTGTTTTAATGTCTCTCTCTCTTTGGCTAGACTGTGATCCCCATGAGGATGGTGACTAAAGTTGCCTTGTTTATTTCACTTTCCCTTAATCTAACAGTGTCTGGTGTAGAACAAGAACTCAACAAATTTTAATATTGTATAGCCATGAATGAACTAACAAATCCTTTTACGTGTACGGGGAGAGAACTTAGAACCAATCTTCTTTATGATTTTGAATGTTTCTTGTTGCCATTTTTATCATTGCAAGAAAGAAAGAAAGAAGGAAGGAGGGAAGGAAGGAAGGAAGGAAGGAAGGAAGGAAGGACCTGAGAGAATTTTACACTAGATGAAACTTTAAAAACAATGAAGCAGGATACACAAACTGCATTTTTTAAAGAATGGTAAGGAAACTAAACACCTCTAGGGAGAGTCATGTAGCATATTTGAGGCAAACGAACTCAGCAAAGAAACAGAAAAGGATCAATTTATTTATTTGTGAGATTCTATTAGTCTTCAATTTGCTCTGGAAACAGCATGGGGAAATTGAATTACTGGATATTGCAATCTACTCTGCCTTTAAAATCACCAATAAGAGAATATGTATAGACACTACTTATGGGTGATAGCAAATATATATATATATATATAAATGTTCTGAAAGCTAGTAGAACTGATAAATTGTTGTACTTTTGTTTTATGTCTTTTATCTGACATTGTTGTGAAGAATTAGGATCGTTAGAACAAAACTGCTAATAAAGACTCTGGGGCTATATAAGAGTCTTCTAATAAAAGTGACTATGTCCAATCAAAACATTAAATCCGATTTTATTAGCGCAGTACTATATTATTATATGATTTTGTTGTTGCTGCTGGTGATTAAAACAATTAATTATAGCCAAGAACATTCTTAGGAAAGTATATCCTGCCTCTAAAATTTTATGTGTTTATATGTTCCTACAGACAAAATAAAATCAATGAATATAAGAACATTATCAGTATTTCCTGGAGGGTTGTAAATAGTGATTTTTTAAAATACATATCAACTATAACCATATAGGGATTCTTTTAGATGCTTCAGAGTTCCTGACTTCCTTTAAAATTTCATATTAGCCTTTCAACCCAAGGTCTGAGATCACTGAGTAAGTTATATTTTAACTTGAATTCTACCTTCCTCATACTTCTCTCTTCTGATTACTTATACTTCTAAATTTGTAATTTACTAGGTACTTTCATGCATATCTCTTTCTGACTTTAGGACCCACTAATTCTGAAGTAGATAGGAAAGGTTTCATAATTATTCTAGAGATAGAAAACCGTGCTGAATTATTTCTTTGCCAATTTTTTTCAAATTAGTAAGAGATCCTCAAATTGAAATAAGTCTGTGGTTTTGATTTACACATAAATGCAAATCACTAGTACTATCTCCATATGAAGAATTCTTTGGTGAGGCAGAGAGGAAAATTCCTGGTATGGTATGGTTTGCCATATTGTCTACCCTGGATCCTAACTTCTGTATTATTTGATAAAGGATTTAAAAATATCAAGGATAGCAATTACCCCTTTTTTATTTTGGAAAAGAATTAAATCAAAAATTTTGTAACTTCTGTGAAGCTGGGAAATAGGAGCTTAAGCCTTAGAAAATAACACAGATTGCTAGGCCAAAATGGTCCTTAAGCAGATTTTTCATATACTATAAAAAGTTGCTCTTGAACAACTGAACTTTCAGTAGAAGTTTCTATATTTCTTTCTTATAGCTACTTAAAAGAAAAAAAATAAAGTATAGAAATGATAAAATTCTATTTAATGTAATACTTGCATAATATTGAATATCACTTGAAGAACTTACTAAAAATACAATTTCCTGGGACTCTTTATTAGATATCCTATTTTGTGGGGTCTAAAGTGTCTAAGAATTTGTGTTTCAAATACCTCAGTTTCACTAACAATAATATACTGAATATCTTAGTAAATAGTATTTTATGAAACTCTGAGAAATTCTCTAAGAATTGCTCCTGGATGCATGCCACTAAAAGAGCATAATGGCTCTGATCTCCATGTCCCCATGAAAATTAGCATTATCTAGTTTACTAATTTTTGCCAACTTGATGGATATAAACTAATAGCTTAAGGATGTTTTATGTATATTTTAAAACAAGTTTGATAGGGTGCGGGAGCATGGGAGGAATAGAAGAACTCTAGATAGGGCAGAGGGGTTGGAGGGGAAGGGAAGGGGTACAGGGTAATTAATGATGGTGCAATGTGATGATCATTACTATCCAAAGTACAGGTATGCTCTGGATATTAGGGCTCTATCTGAAGTGTGAGGAGTAAAGATTTGTTCCCAGGATGTAGGATCTCTATTTACCTCTCTTATTGTTTCTTTTGCTGAGAAAAAACTTTTTAGTTTGAGTAAGTCCCATTTGTTGATTCTAGTTATTAACTTTTGTGCTATGGGTGTCCTATTGAGGAATTTGGAGCCCGACCCCACAGTATGTAGCTCATAGCCAACTTTTTCTTCTATCAGACGGCGTGTCTCTGATTTGATATCAAGCTCCTTGATCCATTTTGAATTAACTTTTGTGCATGGCGAGAGAAAGGGATTCAGTTTCATTTTGTTGCATATGGATTTCCAGTTTTCCCAGCACCATTTGTTGAAGATGCTATCCTTCCTCCATTGCATGCTTTTAGCCCCTTTATCAAATATAAGATAGTTGTAGTTTTGTGGATTGGTTTCTGTGTCCTCTATTCTGTACCATTGGTCCACCCGCCTGTTTTGGTACAAGTACCATGCTGTTTTTGTTACTATTGCTCTGTAGTATAGTTTGAAGTCTGGTATCGCTATACCGCCTGATTCACACTTCCTGCTTAGCATTGTTTTTGCTATTCTGGGTCTTTTATTTTTCCATATGAATTTCATGATTGCTTTCTCTATTTCTACAAGATATGCCGTTGGGATTTTGATTGGCATTGCATTAAACCTATAGAGAACTTTTGGTAATATCGCCATTTTGATGATGTTAGTTCTGCCTATCCATGAACAGAAAGGGAGAGAGAAGGGAAATTGCATGGAAATGGAAGGAGACCCTCAGGGTTATACAAAATTACATACAAGAGGAAGTGAGGGGTAAGGGAAAAATAATACAAGGGGGAGAAATGAATGACAGTAGAGGGGGTAGAGAGAGAAGAGGGGAGGGGAGGGGAGGGGAGGGGGGATAGTAGAGGATAGGAAAGGCAGCAGAACACAACAGACACTAGTATGGCAATATGTAAATCAATGGATGTGTAACTGATGTGATTCTGCAATCTGTATATGGGGTAAAAATGGGAGTTCATAACCCACTTGAATCAAAGTGTGAAATATGATATATCAAGAACTATGTAATGTTTTGAACAACCAACAATAAAAATTTTAAAAAAAACAACAAAAAAAAAAACAAAGTACAGGTATGAAGACACGAACTGGTGTGAGTATACTATGTATACAACCAGAGATATGAAAAATTGTGCCCTATATATGTAAAAAGAATTGTAATGCATTCTGCTGTCATACATAAATTAAAAAATTTAAAAAAAACAAGTTTGAGAAACTTCTCATAAGATTGTCAGAATTTTTGGAGCTACCTCTTTTGTATATTGCCTGTTCATATCATATCCTTATTTTTCAAATAAAATCTCTGTGTTTTTCTGGTTGATACTTGAGTTTCTCAGTCCCTTGTCAGCTTTTGATGTGGCAAAGATTTATCACAATGTGTCATCTTCCTTTACTTTAGTCACATTTTATATTTATGAGAAATTCTCAAATTTTATTTAATCAAATGTGTCTATTTTTCTATTTAAAATTTATATTGTGACATTTTAAGAAATTTTATCTATTCCACATCAGAAAGCTATTATTCTATACTATCATTATAATTAATATTCACATTTGGCTCTTTACTTCACATTGTAAGTGGTGTTTGTAAGAATTCATTCAGTATTTTTCTTTTCCATATGGTGAGACAATTTTCCTAACGTTGTATACTAAACATTTTCCTAATGTTATATACTGAATTATGTACAACATTTTATACTGAACAGTCTGTTCTTTTCTCTAGTAATATGTATGACATGATTTCTGGTGTAAAGAAAACCTGTTCTCTTATAGTTGTTAAATGAGATTGCTTCTTTTGTGGAAAAAAAAAAAGCTTGCTTTTGTACATTTTATAGATTTCTTAAAAGAATGCATTTAAACTTTATTAAATGTTAATGACAGCTATGTTTTTTGTAAAAAATAATCTTACCCAAATTCTATTGCTACTTTGTTGATTTTTAAAGGTAATATGTGGAAATTCTTGCATGTAGTGAGCATTCTTAAAAGTTAGGTTCTTTATTTTTTATTATCATGTACCAATCAATTATATATATCCAAGGAGTTCATTGAGATATTTCCATACATGTATACAGTGTGCACTGACTGATCAAAGGCAACCTCTTGTTTTTGAAAACCCCCATATCCTTTCCAATCTCTAATAATTTCTATTCTACTTTTAGTTAGACTTGTTTTAGTTTCCACATATGAGGGAGAACTTGTGATGTTTCTCTTTTGGTGTCTGGCTTATTTCATTAATATAATGTCCTCAATTTCCAGCCATTTTGCTGCTAATGACAGGATTTCATTTTGGAAGCTGAATAATATTCCATTATATTATATGTGCATATATACACATTTTCCTAATTCACACAAGTGTTGATAGGCACTTTGGCTGAATCCATATTTTTGGAGTTGTGAACACTGCCACAATAAACATGGGCATGCAGATATCTCTTTATTATGCTTATTTAATTTGTTTTGGACATAAACCTAGAAGTGGGATAGCTGGATCATATGGTACATTTATTTTTAGATGAAAATCAAAGCTACAATGAAATACCATCTCTCCTTAGTTATAATGCCTATTGCCAAATATAAAAAAAGTAAAATAAAATAAAATGACAAATGTTGGCCGGAAATGTGTGGAAATAGGAACTCCTATATTTGTGAGAATGTAAATTAGTATAGCCATTACAGAGAAAAGCATAGAGGGGGCTTTTCAAATTTTTGTTTTTGTTTCCTTTACTTTTGGAGTCCTATCTAGAACATTATTACTTATGGTCAATGTCTTGAGGTGTGACCCTGTGTTTTGTTTGATTAGTTTCAGAGTTTCAAGTCTAGGTCTTTGAGTTGATTTTTATGCAGGATGAAAGACAGTCCTCAAATTTCATTTGTTTGAATGTGGATACCTAGTTTTCCCATCATCTTTTGATTGAAGAGGCTGTTCTTTCTCCAAAATGTTTCTGGAGCCTTTTCCTTGAATCAATTAGCTATAGATATATGGGTGTATTTCTGGAATCTATCATGTTTCATAGGTGTCTGTGTCTGTTTTTATGCCAATATCATGTTTTGGTTCCTGTCGCTGGGTAATGTTTGTAAAGCAGGCATCATGATACTTAAAATTTTGTTGTTTTCTCAAGATTATTTTGGCTATTCAGGTTGTTTATTGCTTCCATATGAATTTTAGGATTTTTTTTCTAGTTCTGTGAAGAAAGTCTTCAGTCTTTTAATAGGGATTGCACCGAATCTGTAGATTGCTTTGAGTAGTATGGGTGTTTTAACAATATTAAATCTTCCTATCCATAAACATGGGAAGACTTTCTACTTGTGTATGTATGTCTTCAGTACCTTTCATGTGTTTTGTCATTGTCATTAGAGAAGTCTTTCATTTCCTTGCTTAAGTTTGTTCTTTTATCAATACCTGCTGTGAATGGCATTGTTTTGATGATTTTTTTCAACAAATTCTTTATTAGTGTAAAAGCTACTGATTAGTGTAAAAGCTACTGATTATGTTGATTTTGTATCCTGCTACTTTACTAAATTAATTAATCAAATCTCAATCTTTTTGTGTAGTCTTCACATTTTTCTTTATACAGAATCACAGTATCTGCAATGAGAGATAGTTTGACACCCTTCCTTTCTATTTGTATGCCTTTCATTTCTTCCTTTTGCCGAACTGCTGTGGTTAAAACGTCTAGATCTATACTAAATAAGAACAGTGCAAATGGATACCTTGGTCTTCTTTTTAATCATAGAGGAAATACTTGAGCTCTATGCTGTGGATTTGTCCTTTTACAATCTTTACTATGTGGAGATATATTTCTTCATTATCTATTTGTTCATTTATAAAGGGATGTTGAATATTATCAAATGCATTTTATGCATCTATTAGATGGTCAAAATATTTTTATCCTTTAGTTTATTGATGTGATCCATTACATTTATTGATTTGTATATGTTGGTTTACCATTGCATCTCTGGGACAAACCAAATTTACCATAATGAGTAATCATTTTGATGTTCATTGAATTTGATTTGATAGTATTTCCTTGGGATTTCTTTTTTTTTTTTTTTAATCTAGGTTCATCTGCAATATTGGTCTATACTGTGTGTGTGTGTGTGTGTGTGTGTGTGTTCCTGTCCAGTTTGGATAACAAGGTACTATTGGTCATGTATATTGAGTTTGGAAGAGTTCATGTCAATTTGTAGTAGTTTGAGAAGAATTTTTAGTTCTTTCAAATTTTTGTAGAATTCAGTGGTGTTGCATTTCAGTCCTGTGTTTACATTTCTTGGGAGATCTTTTATTACTGATATTCTTACTACTCATTGTTTGTATAGTCAGGTTTGTATATGCTTAAGGTTCAATTTGGTAGTTAATATGTGTCCAAAAATTTGTCCACATACATCTTCTAGAGTTTTAAGTTTGCTAGCATATAGTTTTTTGAATATATTGCCTAATGAGTCTTTGTATTTCTGTGATGTCAGTTGCTTTATCTACTTTTTCATCTCTGATTTTATTTGAGTCTTTTCTTTTTCTTCATTAATATATATAAAGTTTTTTTTTGCTTAACTTTTAAAAAAACAAACTCTTTGTTTTATTGATTTTTTTTGGGGGGGTGGCGTGCATATCAAAGATTGAGCTTAGGAGCACTCAACCACTAAGCCACATCCCCAGCCCTATTTTGTATTTTATTTAGAGAAAGGGTCTCACAGAGTTGCTTAGGACCTTGATAAGTTGCTCAGGCTGACTTTGAACTTGGAACTCTCCTGCTTCAGTCTCCTGAGCTTCTGGGATTACGGGTGTGTGCCACTGCGCCTGGCATATTTTATTGATATTGTATATTGCCGTTTTAGTCTCCATTTCATTTATTTCTGCTCTAAACTTTGTCATTTCCTTCCATCTATTAATTTTAGGTTTAGTTTGTTTTTGCTTTTCTAAATCCTTGTGATACATTGGTATGTTGTTTCTTTGAAATTTTTTTACTTTTTCTTTTTGACATATGTAATCACTGCTGTAAATTTCCCTCTACTTATGTTATATCCCATGTATTTTGGTATGTTGTTTTCATAGTCACATGTTTTTACAACTTTTTAAAATTTATCCTTTGATTTCTCAAGAACCCATTATTTCTTCAAAAGTGTTGTTCAGTCTTCATGTATTTGTATGAAATCTAAATTTTTTGTTGTTGCCAACCTTCAGTTTTAAACCTTTGTGATCAGAAAAAGTAAAAGTATGATTTCAATTTTTTAATCTTATTCAGACTTTTTTTCTGACTTGATATATAATCTATCCTAGAAAATGCTACATGTGCTGATAAGAAGAATATGTATTCTGTAGTTTTTGGATAAAATGTTCTATAAATATCTATCAGGTTCAATTGACCCATAGCATAACTCAGTTCTGATGTCAAGTGTTGAGGTTTTTGTCTGGATGATCTATTGATGAAAATGAAAAGTTGCAGTATTCAATTATTTCTCTCTTTAAGTCTAATATTATATGTTTTATAAAATTGGATGTGCTGAGATTAGTTGCTTATAAATTTACAATAGTTGTATCTTATTATTTAATTGATCCCTTGATAATTATTTAGTGACCTTCTTCGTCTCTTACAGCTTTTGTTTTAGTGACTCCTGTTAGATGTAAGTATGGCCACTCCTGTTCACTTTAGGTTTCCATTTTCCATTTGCTTGGAATATCATTTTCCACCCTTTCACTTTCAGTTTATTCATCTTTACTGATTAAGTGAGTTTCTTGTAGGCAGTGTATCAAATCTTGTTTCTTTATCCATTCACTCTGTATATTTTAATTGGAGAACTTAGTCCATTTACATTCAAGGCTATTATTGATTGGTAAGGACCTATCCTTTCCATTTTATTGATTTTCTTGTTTTCAATATTCATTGATCTTTTCTTCTTCTCTACCACATGCTTTCATAATGGTAGTTATCTTTCTTTCACTTCTGAACATAGAACTCCTTTATACATCTTTTGTAAGGCTGCATACTGGTCACACATTCCTTCAGTTTTTGCTTGTCTGGGAAGGATTTCATTTTTCCTCATTTCTAAAGGATAGTTTTTCTGGATATAGTATTCTTGGCTAGTCATTATTTTCATTCAGGGCATGGATTGAGTCATTGCATTTCCTTCTTGTCTATAGGTTAACTTATAAGGAATCTTTATATTAGTCTAATGAGGATACCCTTAAACATGACCTGATGCTTTTCTTTTGCAGTTTTTAGAATTATGTGTCTTGTTCTTTGGACAGTTTGAATGTCCATATTATATATGTCATGGTGAAAATCCTTTCTGATCATGTCTATTTGGAGTCACAGAGACTCCTGGACATGGATGGCCACCTGTTTCCCAAGATTGGTTGAATTTTCTGATATTTTATTGAATAGGTTTTCCAAGTCTTTATCTTCCTTCCTTTTCAACTTCAGGAATTATGTGGATATTTTGTTCATTTAATGATGTTTCAATGGCCTTGAATTTTCTCATTCTTTCTTTATTTCTTTTTGTCTGACTGGAACATTTCAAAAGATCTGCATTCAAGTTTAGATATTCTTTATTCTGTCGTTGAGTCTGTTTTTTAGGCTTTCAACTGTGTTTTTCTATTGACTCATTGACCTCTTCCTTTCTAAAATTTGTTTCATTCTTTTTCAGATTTGCTTTTTGCTGAATTTCTCATTCATATTCTATATTGTATCCTAGTTACATTTAACAGCCATTCTATCCACAATAATTGCTGTAGGATCTGTTGCTAGAGAGTTCCTATTGTTCTTTTGGAGACATCATATTACCTTGTGTTTCGTATTTCTTGTGCTCCTACATTGAGATTTGCACATATGGTAGACCATTAGTCTTTACCAATTTTATACAATAGCTTTCTTAGTGGCGTTTTTCCAGAAGACATATCCTGGGGTCCTGGTTTGTTATGCAATGTTGACTTCATTTCTAACTGTGCACAATAATGAAGTCTCCTTGTAGATTTTTTTTTGGTGTGAATAATGAATTTGGGTAAAATTACTATAGCATAACTGCAGCAATCCAGTGTCTCTGCAAGCTGTGGAAGAATGGAGACATTCTAGCAGTTCAGGCAGGTATAGCACAGACAGTAGTGGGTGTGTGGTACCACAGTGTAGCTATTCCTACTATGTGAGTGGTGCTCTCTATTGGTTGGTAGGGTTTTTCTCAGGCACTGTTGATGCTAGTTCTGCTACTAGCAAATGTTTCTGGCATTGGCAGCCCCAGCAGTGGTGAGGGCCTTAAGTACTTGCCCTATGATTAGTCAGTGGTTCACGTCCAGACACTGCACAGGAAGAGGTGGTAAAGGAATCACAGCACCCCTTCTGTGGCACTCAGACCAATCCTGTTAGAGCTACTTGGTTAAAACGGTATGGGGCTACATTCGGTGGGGTCGGGCTCCAAATTCCTCAATAGGACACCCATAGCACAAAAGTTAATAACTAGAATCAACAAATGGGACTTACTCAAACTAAAAAGTTTTTTCTCAGCAAAAGAAACAATAAGAGAGGTAAATAGGGAGCCTACACCCTGGGAACAAATCTTTACTCCTCACACTTCAGATAGAGCCCTAATATCCAGAGTATACAAAGAACTCAACAAATTAGACAATAAGAGAACAAACAACCCAATCAACAAATGGGCTAAGGACCTGAACAGACACTTCTCAGAGGAGGACATACAGTCAATCAACAAGTACATGAAAAAATGCTCACCATCTCTAGCTGTCAGAGAAATGCAAATCAAAACCACCCTAAGATACCATCTCACTCCAGTAAGATTGGCAGCCATTAGGAAGTCAAACAACAACAAGTGCTGGCGAGGATGTGGGGAAAAGGGTACACTTGTACATTGCTGGTGGGACTGCAGATTGGTGCAGCCAATTTGGAAAGCAGTATGGAGATTTCTTGGAAAGCTGGGAATGGAGCCACCATTTGACCCAGCTATTCCCCTTCTTGGTCTATTCCCTAAAGACCTAAAAAGAGCATGCTACAGGGACACTGCTACATCGATGTTCATAGCAGCACAATTCACAATAGCAAGACTGTGGAACCAACCTAGATGCCCTTCAATAGACGAATGGATAAAAAAAATGTGGCATTTATACACAATGGAGTATTACTCTGCATTAAAAAATGACAAAATCATAGAATTTACAGGGAAATGGATGGCATTAGAGCAGATTATGCTAAGTGAAGCTAGCCAATCCCTAAAAAACAAATGCCAAATGTCTTCTTGATATAAGGAGAGTAACTAAGATCAGAGTAGGGACGAAGAGCAGGAGAAGAAGATTAACATTTAACAGGGATGAGAGGTGGGAGGGAAAGGGAGAGAGAAGGGAAATTGCATGGAAATAGAAGGAGACCCTCAGGGTTATACAGTGGAGGGGGTAGAGAGAGAGGAGGGGAGGGGAGGGGAGAGGTGGGGAGGGGGGAGGGGGGAGGATGGGAAAGGCAGCGGAGCACAACAGACACTAGTATGGCAATATGTAAATCAATGGATGTGTAACTGATGTGATTCTGCAATCTGTGTATGGGGTGAAGGTGGGAGTTCATAACCCACTTGAATCAAAGTGTGGAATATGGTATGTCAAGAAATTTGTAATGTTTTGAACAACCAACAATAAAAAATTAAAAAAAAAAAAAAAAAAAAAACGGTATGGGGCATGGCAGTAGCAGGAACTGTGTAGGTGGGGTAGTGGGATCTCTAGTGGTTCTTTCTTTTGCTCTGGTGGCAATGCATGCCCACAGCAGTAGTATGGCTTGTTATGGGCCAAGTATCTCTCAGATCCCCATTGGCTATGTGCCCTGGGTTTAGGGTGACAGCTAGAGGCAAGGCTTCCCCTGGCATTTCTTTGACTACAGTTTATGCCCAAGAGTGACATTTTTTTTAATTATAAAGAATGATCAAATTTTATTATTTTTTATTCCTTCCACATTTTGGGCAAAAAAATACATACTGTTTCTTCCATAGTTGACTGCAATGGTGAATTATATTGAAAAATGTTTTTCTAATGCTGAAACATCCTTGTATTTATGGGATAAAATTATTTGACAAGAGTATATTGTCAAGTATATTATTTTATTTTATTTGAATATTTTTCATCAACATTTAGTAACAAAGTTATTTTATAAAATTTTTTCATTTATGTCATTGACAATTTTAGAACAAAAATTGCACTGATTTCACTGGCACAATGTGTTCACTATGTAATTGATTCTTTTAGAATTTATTAAGGTTTTATTTGTGGCTTGATTTACTGATTTAAATGGTAAGAAAAATTAAAAATATGTCCTAGTGGAAACAATTTGTGGGCTTTGAATTTTCATATTTCTTTCTTTTTCACAACATATGAGATATGGCAATACCCAATCATTTGGGGCAATTTCTTTTTGAAATATTTTATATTTAAGAAGAAATTTCCCATTCATAAAACCTTTTTTTCAATACATTTTAAAAAGATCTAATTATAAAATCAAATTAACTCTAAAATGTGTTTACAATTACTCATATCTAGTTCCTAAACAATAATAATATGAAGTCATGGAAATGTACTTGCCTTTCAGGAAGAACATCATTCCCTAATTAATCTAACGACTACACAAAGAAGTAAATTTTTGGGGAAAATGTCTAGGGAAAGAGGGAACTTTTGTAGCCAGTTTTCAAATGATTACTATTTAATCTTTTATGTTAAGAATTACATAGGTAGATTTTTCTTTTTCTGTTTATTTCATGGGCATGTTTTATTTAACTTTCATTTTATTACCAAATTCTTTAGACTTTGACTAGAACAACAAAAGCACCAAAAATCAAAATGTAGAAATAAAAGATCAATAGGTAAACCCACGTTTTTGGTTTAGGTAACTAAAGCGTCAGGACATGGCTCAGTGGTAGAGCAAGTATATGGCATACATGAGGCTCAGGACCAGAAAATTGAAAAAAAAAATCTACAAACCAGATTTTCTAAAATTTTGCATATTTAAATTTATGTAAATTGCCAGTTTAAAATATTCTGAGTATTTTCTTTTTTTCAAGAAATTTTCATAAAATACACAAAATTTATATAGTGGTATACATATCACAAGCTAAATAGTACAAAGAAATGTTTTTGAAGAGAAGTTCCATTAAGTAAACATTTACTGATTTCTGCTACTCTCTGAGGCACAGTGTTTGAACCATGAGTTCAATAAAAAGACACATGGAATTCTGTCCTCACTAACATGAATGTTTACTGTGAGAATCAGATAGTAAAATGTAGAGGCTGCTCTTGTTCATATGATATAGAATGGCTCAAAATCAAGTACACATTCTTCCAGTAGAGAGGGAAAATCAGAGGAAAGGAGGACATTCTCCTGTCCTTAGAGAAAATATTGGAGTTTATGCTCATCACTTCTCCACACAGAAATCCATTACACATTTATTCATGAAAAATTTCAACTGATGTCAAAATTGAGGTTTGTTTTTACTATAGACAGCTATAACAAATATTATGGTTTGACATATCAGATAAGAAATAAAAAAGCAGCTGGGCATGGTGGTACATGCCTGTAATCCCAGTGGCTTCAGGAGGCTGAAGTAGGAGGATTGCAAGTTCAAAGCCAGTCTCAGCAACTTAGACCCTGACTCAAAAGAAAAAATAAAAAGTACTGGGGATGTGGCTCAGTGGTTAAGCACCCCTGGTTTCAATCCTTGGTACAAAATAAAAATTAAATAAATAAACAAAAATATTTTAAAAATTAATAAATTATACCTATATGTATTAGCCTAAATAGCCATCACACTCAAAAAGTTACACTAAACTTTAAAAATTATAAAGAAATCCATACAAATAATGACATCTGAACATTCTGGTTCTGGAATTAATATACACCACCATTCCACTATGCCACTATACTGCCTAGTTCTATTGGCAGTATATCACAGTTTGATGATGATAAAGACTATATCACAAATGGATAATATACATGTATAATAAATGTACACAAAGATGAATCATAAAGCTAAAATCAAATTTATAGTAGAGATTTCTTCTGAGGTAAGAGTTGAAGGGATAGGATTTGGAAGGAAACAGAGACGAAAGAGACTAAGTTTGTCTACGTAATTGTTCACAGACACACACACACACACACACAGAGTTTAATAGTGTAATAAATTTGTTCTTACTGATTTTAACATTTGTGTCTCTCTGTTAGGTAAAACATTTTCCTCTGTATTCTTACATTCATGCCACCTATAACAAAATAGTCGTTTAGGGAAGTGAGTCTCAAAAGAAATTATCACTGGAACGTCAAGTACTCTGATTATTTTTTGTTTGATATTTAGCCAAATCTTTCAACCAAATTAAAAATCAGGTGAAGGAAAAAATGTCCCTAGATGTACTTTAAAATTAAAAGTGTAGATAAGTTTTAGTAAAAACATACTTCAGTACAATTTCTGTATGCATTCAAAGAACCACATAAATTTAACAAAACATTGGAAATTAATAGATCAATATTTTTAGACAAAAAGAGGGTATTGGTTTCTGATGTCTTCCTTTGGTTTAGCTGGGCATAAACAGGTTTCCAGGACAGGATGGGGGAGTGGGGAAAGCAGAGATCAGTCAACAAACCTTTTCTTTGGTCTATAAAATAAGTTCTTTCATCAACTGATTTCCATGGAGCTGAGTTGCTGCTGTGACAATGAGCTTAGCACCATTGTCTTAGATGTGCATTAAAAAAAATGTTCTACATCCTCTGCATTCCACAGCTGAGGGTCTCCTTACACAGATTCTTAGTAAAATAGATGTGTTCCACTTGGTGGTAATCACTGTTTAGCTTATTCAACTAATTTCTTTTGCTCATGTTTCATGTTCCTAAAGCAGCCTTCAAATTACAGGTTTTCTTTTCATATAAATGTTCTTCTGGGAGAGGATAAGCTGAAACATTTTCAATTCTGTTTGAAATGTCCATTACTCTTATTTTATTTATTTATTTATTTATTTATTTATTTTTTACTTATATACAAACAGAGATATGGAAAATTGTGGTATATATGTGTATTAAGAATTGTAATGCAAAAAAAAAAGTACATGTATAATGGCATAATTTGGCGTGAACATATTCTTATTTCTTTAAAGCATTTATCATTTGTTCCTTGAGGCATCCTCAGAACCTACAACCAGTGCCTGGCATAAAACAGGGCTGAATGTATGTTGGCTGATTGAATACTAAACTAGTTTATATCCTGGTCTCTCACATCTCTTTGTGCAGAAGACCAATTGCCTTTGTTCATGTTGACACACTGAGTTCTCAGTTATGCTAAACTGAAGGACAAACATGAAGCCACACAGTTCAGCCAGAGTGTGTGCCATCTATCCAGAATGCAGTCAGCCTGTGGAGACCACATTGATACCTCACTCTTCTGACTGCAACTATTTCAACTTTTTTTTATTAAGTATGTTTCACTTTTTTATTTCAAGCATTTTATTTTTTCATGGTTCTTCAAAATCCCTTTGTAGAGAGAAAGTAGGCTTTACATTTAAATAATCAGAATTGTACTGTATCTAATAGCCCTGGAATTCTTAATTTTTGGTTACAGGCTGTGTACCATCTAGAGAGAATACAGATCAAGAGAAGTAGTATGAATATAAAATACATGTGCTAATGAAGAAACTGAGCCATGAAAAGATTAAACAGCTCATCCAAGCCTCACAACTAAGCAGTAGTGCTGAGATTTGAACTCAGGGGTTTTGATATTATAGATCATGTTCTTGATCAAAGATTTTTTTCTCTCTAAAGGAGACTATAAATAATTAAGTAAGGTAATACTGCTTTTATTTTTTTTAGATTATTACTTTATCAACCTACCACTGTACACTGGGGATAAAAAGAGGGAACACTCCATCTAATGAAGAAGATAGGTGACATGAATATCACATATGTGGCTAATTCAGCAGGTATGTACATGAATAGTGACCTGCCATAGTGTTATGAGAACAGAAATCAGAAATACCTCATCTAGCTAGGAGAGGTTGCAAAGGTCAGATGCTTTGGAGTTAGCTATAAGAAGGGCCATATGGGAAAGTGAGGTACTTTTTAGGCAGATAAATATAATGCAGGCAAAGACATTATAGAGTGTGGAGTGCTGAAGCAAAGAGTATAAGGTGGAAATGATGTAAAAAGTAAGGAAAGATGGTCAGGGCTGAAACATTGCAGATCACTTTGATAATGGCAGAGCTGGACTTAATCTCATGAGTGAATGAGGAACCAGTCAAGTGTTTTAAATAGGAGTCACATAATGATACTCTGAGTGGCAGGTTAGAAATGTATTTGAAGGGTTTATTCATTGAAATAAGCCAGTTTGTGCCATGGTAACAAATAAATCTCTAAATATCAGTGACTTGATGAAATACAGGATTATGTTTTAAACATCTAAAGTCTGAAGCTGACTATGCAACCCTTCTCCATCTGGTAGCTAATCCTTCTGGAATATGTTTCCTTCTGTGTTATTCCAGCTGAAGAGAGAGTCAGAGGATACTGCAGGATAGTTTAACAGTTTGGGACTAGAAGTAGCTTTCATCAGTTCTTCTCACTTCTCACTGCCCAGTACCTTGCCACATGTCCCAGGGTCACCACTACAGGAGGCATCAGGCAAGCATGAAGCATCCGCCACAGAAAAGGGCACTTCTTTCAGTCTTGTTTATAAAGGATGTATACACCAATAACTACTTATGCATTGTTTGAACAAATCATTATTTATTCATTTTTCAATCTTTCAACAAACAGTTTTTGAGCACCTACAAAGCACTGTCATAAATGTGGTCATGAGTACCAGGGGTACAGCACTATACCAAAATTCCCTATGGGAAAATTCTCCATTAGCTTGTTAGTCACTGGTGATAAGTTCAAAAGGGAGGGATTTAGAGTAAGCAGGTAGACAGTGTAAATATGAACCACATCATGTAGTGGATTGTAGGCCATCATAAAAAAATTTGAATCTTATGTAAGTGAAAGGCACTTAGAGCAATCTATGAAGAATGACATGATTAATTCTTTTAAAGCATTACACCAGCTTCTCTATTGAGAACATAGGAAAGGTGGTAGGGTAAAAGGACTGAATTCTTTTTGAAGGTTACATAGTGAACAAGTGAGCAATGCTGGTGGCTTAGAGAAGGGTGGAACATGTAGCTGGTAAACAGGATCAGGTTCTGGATACATGTTGGTCAGATGTATCATCTGAGACAAAGAGATTTTGAGTTCCCAGGAGGATGGTGATGAGGTCAACTGAGGGGAGATGATTTTGGTCACTTGAATTATACCTAGATGGCTTCAGAAGGGCTCTGGGGAGTATCATTCTCATAAATTATTCAGATCCAATGGGGACTTCCTCTAGAATTTTCAATGATAACAATGTTTGTGGAAAAGTCTTTTCCTCAAATGTAAAACTTAGTTCTAAACATTCTCTACATTGAAAGATTTCATATAAAATCTACAGAACAATCTACCTAAAAACTATCCATAAAATTATATAAGCATATTTTTGAAGGTCAGTTTTTAAAATATTAAGCTATTTTAATTTATTTTTATATGATGCTGTTTATTTTTTGTAAAGGGCATGTTTGCTTTATAAGAACTGTCCATAAGAATTCCTTACAGAGAGAAACTGCTTTGTTAGTTTATTGTTATAATTATTTATGTAGTAGAAAGGCACTACTTTAGGTATACCAGTTGATTTAGACAGCTTGATTTAACCAGTCTGTGTGAAGTAAATGATAAGGAAGAGGTGAGAAAGATTCTTTCTTTGACCAAATTTTGTCTAGACTTTATGAGCTTTCTTTCAAATAGGCCTCAACTTTGGGGCTTCCATGTAGTTTCTTCATTATCAAATTTTAGCAATAATTATGCTAAATCTGGTTAGCCAGAATACCCTATTCTTCAATATTTTGATTACCCTCTAATATCTGATCAAATTTCCTTTCTCTATGCCCCCATAGGTGATATCTGATCACCATGGTCTATCTTCACCAAAAATTGTCAAATCCCTTTACATTTTAGTTATTTCCATCCAGCAATCCAAGCTTCCTCCAAAAACCTCCTGCCTCAGTTCCTGTTTGAATATAATAAGGACAGTGGTATTAAAAATGTAGAATAATTGAAAAAAAAACTTCCATGCACAGTGATGCATGCCTGTAATCCCAGAGATTCAGGATGCTGAGGGAGGAAGATCACAGTTCAAGGCCAGCCTTAGCAATTTAGCAAGATTCCTAGCAATTCAGTGAGACTCTGGCTGGGGATGTAGCTCATTGGTAAAGCCTCCCTGGGTTCAATGCTTAATATACCCTGCAAATAATAATAATAATAATAGGTAACATATAGTGAAGGGAAAAGAGAGAGGGGGGGGGGAGAGAGAGAGAGAGAGAGAAAGAGAGAGAGAGAGAAGGTAAGCCATTAGGATGCAAGCCACAGGGCAAGTAAAAGTGAGAGCTACTCTAATTTGTAAGAATCAAAGACAATCAAGTTTCTAGACTACAGAAAATTTTTCACAGTTGGTAATAAATTCTGAACAAGTATGTGGTTATATATTGCTTTGTTTATTTAAAGCCAGACCCCAGCTTTAATGGTTTTCTCTTATTAGGCAAAGTAATCAGTGATCCCAGAATGTTGCAATACTATATGAAATCTAACTTGAAACTCAGTTTGGAGGAGTCCCTCTTGCTTTCATCTACCCTTTGCTTTCTAGAAGTTGTCTTACTTAAGTAACCAGAAAATTTCACGGGTAATCACATGGTTTTCAATACACTGACAACTGTGTTCTTCAGAAAAGAAAGAAGGCATTAAACAAATTATGAAAAGCCAACCCCAAATGCCAGTTTTATAGAAATAAAACCAATATATTTTTAAAATTCCAGTGGGAAAAAAACCTCATAGAGGGAGAAATAATACATGAAATCCACATAACCTACAAAGAAGTACCCAGAATATATTTTAGAATTTTCTACAAGTTAATGGGTGAAAGACAAGTAAGTCAAAAGAAAAAAAAAAGCAAAATATTAGCAGGCAGTTCACAGAAAGTAAAATTCAAGTTCACTGAGCATGTATGAAAGGATGTTCAAACTCATGAGTATTACAACTATATTCATCTCTGAAAAATGAAGGCACAGATAGAATCTCAAAGAGGTACAAGTGAAATACTACTTATCATCTAATGTTCAGTGTCTTTAAGCAATCAAGAGAATAGAAAACATTACTAAGTGTTCACATTTGGTAATGTAGATGGAAATTACATGTCATGTTCACATTTGGTAATAGTAATTACATGTGTGCTTGATTTACCTTTTACTTTCTTTTGTATTTTTGAAATGTTTCTTAATAAGAAATTAGCATGATAGTTATTTTACTATCTTGTTCTATAAAACTTTTTCTACCTATCACTTTTATGAGATCAAATGATAAAGGAGGCAGTATAAGTTAGGGTAAGAACATAGGAACAGGATTTGGCAACCTAATATCCCAAATCTACCATTGACCTACAATGTGACCTTGAGAAATTCATTGAATTCTTCTTAAACTGCTTCCTCACCTGAAAAACCTGAACAATATCATCTGCCTTCACTACATAGTTATTGTGAGGAGTAAATTAGTTCATGTATGTAAAATGATGTATGTGAAGAAATAGGAAATTTTTAACCCTTCAGTTAATGTAAAATTAGATGAGCATACTTTCCCATCTACTATCAATCTAAATTTATTGAAACAGACATTAGAAACAGAAAAGTGGAGAAATTAAAGACACACATCTTTTCTTACCGGATCTATTAGCTGGCAATAGAGTTCATGGCAATTGTCGAAAATATATTTGTATGTAGAATCCAGGCATGCCCTGACACAGTCCTTCACTACTGTGCTGGCCTTTGGGGGGCTCTGAAGCTCCAGAACCTAATGAGAAAGTTATTTTTCTTAAAAAAGTAGACTATAATAATCCAATAAAACAACTTAAACAATACTCAACAAATGTTTTTATTGATTTATCTATGTTCAAGAAATATAGTCTTAGAAATGTTTTAAATGTATAAATATTCATTTTTACTTTCTGATGATAAAAACTCATTGCAAATGTTCCTTGTTATAAACATTCAAATAGTAATACTAAATGTAACCAGTAGCAACATCATTCATTTAATTATTTAAAAAATATTTGCCACTTATATATGACAGGCAATAGTGATACTACAATGAACAAAAGAAACAAAAATCCCTTTTGTCACTGACTTAAACTCCAATAGATAATACATAAAATAAGTAAGCAAAATAAATTATATGATAATGCAAACCAAAAATAAAGTAATGGAGATGGGATAGGATATGTTTCCATGAAACAGAATAAACATAGGGGACAGTGATACGAGAGGAAATGAGAGGAATAACAAGATGGTAATAGTAATGGGAAAAATCACATATAGACCATTGCATAAACCTAGCTTTGATTAAGGTAAGAAAGAATTGGACACTTAGAATATAAGAGCAAAGTGAACTAACCTAATTATCTTTTTGAAATTTCCTAATTTTATCACCACTTGATTAGTCTTATAAAAGATGCTTAAGGGATTGCTTCATTTAGAAGGGAAGAAAGATAACTACCATCATGAAAACACAAATATAACTCCCTAGATCAAATACAGAAAAGAGAAAGAAAATAATTGGCCAGGTGCATTGGCACACACCTGTAATACCAGTAGCATAGAAGCCTGAGGCAGGCGAATCACAAGTTCAAAGCCAGCCTCAGCAACAGTGAGGCACTAAGCAACTCAATGAGACCCTGTCTCTAAATAAAATACAAAATAGGGCTGGGGGTGTGGCTCAGTGGTTGAGTGCCTCTGTGTTCAATCCCTGGTAGCAAAATGAATGAATGAATGAATGAATAAATAAATCAGAAATTATCAAAGCAAAAAGTCAACTATACACCAGGAAAACAATAGAGAAAGAAAAAAATGAAAGCTAGTCAAAATAATTAGAAGAAAATTAATAAAAAGACTGGAGTAAATATTTACATATCAATAAAAATACCAAATAGAATGGGATTAACTCCCTCAATTAAAAGACTGTATTAATGGATTGACAAAAGAAACACACACACAAAGACCCAAGATGTGCTTCCTACAGGAAACTTACTTCACCAGAAAAGATACACAGACTAAAAGTGAAGGGATAGAAAATAATATCCCACATAAGTGGAAACCCCAAACAGGCAGAACTAGCTATTCTTACATCAGATAAAATGGGCATTGTGTCTAAAACTAGAAAAAGAGGCAAAGAAGGCTACTATATAATTATCCAGAGACCAATTCAACAAGAAGATATAATAATTGCAAATGCTCATATACTTGATATTGTAGCACCCAATTTTATAAAATAAATATTATTAGATCTAAAGGGAGAGATTGCTCTAATATAATAATAAGGGGGGACTTTAACACCTAACTTTCATCAGTGGACAGATTCAGAGAGAAAATCAACACAAAATCATCAGAATTGAGCTATACAATAGATCAAATGGAACTAACAGACATTTATAGAACATTTCATCTAATAGTTACAGAATACACACTCTTCTCATCACTACATGTACCATTTTCTATAAGACAAATACAAAGCAATAAGACAACTCTTAATAAGTGTTTTAAAATCAAAATTTTTATACACATTCTCTGATCACAAGGGAATTAACTAGAATTCAACGAAAAAGAAATTTTACTAATTGTACAAGTACAATTTTTCACAGCACACAATTAAAGACACAATGAGTCACCAAAGAAATTAGAAGGGAAATTAAAAATGTTTTAAACAAATGAAAATTTATATATAACGTTACAAAGATTTATGGAATACAGCAAAAATTGCTAACGGAGAAATTTTCAGCAGTAAACACATACATCAAATACAAAACAGAAGGATGTCAAACAAACAACCTAGCAATGGATATCAAGAGGATAGCAAATAAAAACAAGTCAAACTCCAAATTAATAGAAGGAAAGAAAGTACAAAGATCTGAGCAGAAGTAAACAAAATACTCTAGAAGACACAGATCAATGAAAGAGTTGTTTTTCAGAAAAAGATAAACAAAATGAACAAACTTTACCTAGGTTAATGAAGAAGAAAAAGAAAAACAATAAAATAAAACTAGAGATGAAAAAAGGACATTCCATATACCACAGTAATACAAAGAGCCATTAGGGAGTATTATGAACATGTATAAGCCAACACTTGAAAACTTAGAAGAAATGGATAAATTTCAAGACACATATAACCTATCAAAATGGAAACACAAAGAAACAGACAAACTGAATGGACTACTAACTAGTAATGAGACTGAGTTAGTAGTAGAAAGTCTCTCAACAAAGAAAAGCCTAGAACCAGATGGCTTCACTGCTAAGTCCTACAAAACTTTTTAAAAAGAACTAACACCAAAGCTTCTCAAAGTTTTCCAAAAAATTAAACGGAAGGGAATTCTTCAAAACTTCATCTACATGGTCAGCATTATTCTGTACTAAACCCAAAGAGATACAATAAAAGAAAAAACTACAGACCCACCTCCCAAGTAGCATAAATGCAAAAATTCTCAACAAAATAACAGCACACAGAATCCAACAACACATCAGAAAGGTCATTCATCATGATCAAGTGGGATTTGTCCTAGGGATGCAAGGCTGATTAAACATATACAGATCAGTAAATATATTACATTACACCAACAGAATGAAGGATACAAACTTATGATCATCTCAACAGATGCTAAAAAGTATTGAATAAATTTCTGAATTCCTTCATGGATGAAACTCTGAACACATTAGATATAGAAGGAAGATACTTATTTATGATAAAAGCTATGCATGAGAAGTACACACTCTGATATTGAGTGGGGAAAAGATGAATGAGTTTTCTCTAAGATATGGAATAAGATGAGGAGGTCCAATATATCTGCATATGACTAGAAATTTGAGCCAGAGCAATTAGGGAATAAAAATGGGGAAAAAAAAGCTTATAAATAGGAAGGGAGGAAGTCACGATGTTCTTTTTGCAGATGTCTAAATACAAAAAACCTAAAGATTCCACAAAAAGACAGTTGGAACTGATAAGTTAATTCAATAAAATTGCAGGATCAAAATAATCATAAAAATATCAGTAGACTTTTTTTTAATCAATAATGAAATTGTTGAGAAAAAAATTATAAAAGCAATCCATTCACAAAAATATAAAATACATAGTAATAAATTTAACCAAGAAAGTAAAAGAACTCTACAGCTACAATGACAAAACACTGATAAAATAAATTTAAGACACAAAAAACATGCAAAGGCTTCCTGTTTTAATAAATTGGAAGAAATAATATTATTAAAATTTTCATATCATCCAATGCAATTTCTAGATTTGATGCAATCCTCCTAAAATATCAAGAAGTCTTCACAGAACAAGAAAATAAACTCCAAAATTCATATGGATGCACAACCCCACCACCACCACCAAAGTCACACCCTCTAAGCAAAAAGAACAGAGCTGGAGACATCACAATACCTGGATCTCAAGATATATGACAGGGATAAAGCAACCAAGACAGCATAGTATTGACATGAAAATAGATACACATACCAATGGAAGAGAATAGAGTAACAGAAATAAATCCACACACAACCAACTCACTCTTATCAAGGGCATCAAAAACATTCACTAGAGAAAGGACAGCCTCTTCAATAAGTGGTGCTGGGAAAACTGAATACCATAGAAAAATGAAACATGTGAAGCAGGTGATTCTAATCTTATGGTACTTGGCAAATGAGAGAGAACAAACATGTAGAGACCAGAAGAATCAGCAACTGAAATACAAGTGAAGTCAAACAAGATGGGTGTCTTGAAAATCTAGAGAGAAGAGGATGTCTTGGAAGAAAAAGTGGACAAAATGTGGCAACTTGCTGAACATTGTAAGCTGAGAATTCATAACTGACAACTAGAGTTAGTAAAGTGTTGGCCTTTGGTGACTTTCTAAAAAATTTTTGATGAAGAGATAGGATAAAAGTCTTATTGTATTGAGTTAAAAACATGAGGCTGAATTTGAAATTTTAATATTGTTAAAAATATCAGCCCAGGGCTGGGGTTGTGGCTCAGTGGCAGAGTGCTTGCTTAGCATTAATAATATGTGTGAGACACTGGGTTCTATCCCAGCATTGCATAAAACAAAATAAAGGTATTGTGCCCATCTACAACTAAAAATAGTTTTAAAAATATCAAACTTCTTTAGATTGATCTGTAAATTTAATGCAATATCAGAAAAAATCTCAGCAAAAAATAAAATCACCTAAACGATTTTGAAAGTGAAGAAAAAAGTGAAGGATTCACACTTTATGATTTTAAGATTTGCTATAAAGCTACAGAAATCAAGACAGTATGGTGGTGGTGGAACTTGGAATCTGATCTATTCTGAACAATATAAAGTTCAGAAAAAGATTCAAAAACACATGGTCATTTTTAAAAATTTTATGATAGTACAAAAGCAATTTAATGGAGAGTAGAAAATTATTTCAATAAATGACATTGGAGCTATTAAAATATAAATATCCAAAATTTTATCCTCACATTTTATGTTAATTTATTTTTTCTAAAATAAAAATTTTAGAAGCAGCATAGGAAAAACTCTCTGATTTTGATTTCTCCAAGAAATGACGCTCAACATTGTTCATTTTAAAGAGAAATTTAGGGCTATAATACAATGTGATTTTACTCTTATAAGAAAAAATAGGTGATCAATAAATAAATGATTTAAGAAAGTACTAAAAGCTTCTCTAGAAGATGGAGAACAGATGGAACTATCATACTTTTTGACTGGGGATTTTACCCAAGAAAAGTGAAAACTTATGTTTACACCATAAACTTGAACATGAATATTTATGACAGTTCTTTTTAATAACCTCAAACTGGAAACAACCCAAATGTCTATCAATTAGTGACTATACAAACAGTGCATACATAATAAAGCAGGGCATACATAACAAAGAATTACCACTCAACAACAAGAAAGAGTGAACTGTTGATACACTCAGCAATGTGGATGGATCTCCAATATGTTATGCTACCTAGTGTATGATGTTCTGGAAACAGCAAACCTAGTCAGAGAACATCACTGGTTGCCAGGTAGTAGAAAGTGTTGACTATAAAGAGGCAGCACAAAAGAATTTTATAGGCTCCTGGAACTGTTCTGTATCTTATCATGATAGGTATACAACTATGCATTTGTCATATTAATGTAATCATACAACAAAAGTTAGTTTATTAGCTATAATGAGGGAAAATATGAAGGGATGAGAGCAAATTTTTACAAGATAATGCAGGGAAAGAAAATGTGTAAATTGCTATTTTGAGAAGTTTTGCTATCAAAGGAAAACAGGAACTGTGGTAGTAGCTATAGAAGAAAGTGAAGTCAAGCAGTATTTTGAAGACGGAGAAATTAACAGCATGTTTGGTAATGGAAATACTCAGTAGAGAAGAGAAAATTTATAATTCAGGAGATTCGGAAGGATTGCTGCACCAATGCTGCTAATACATAGAGGAGATGAAACAATTCCAAAGGTGGAAGAGACAGCCATTTGTCAGATAATGGATGGATCATCGATGGTAATAAAAAGGAAGGATGAATATACAGAAACAGGAAGTAGCAAGATGGAATAGGTGGTGGGCTTATGTGCTAGGATGCTCCCTTCATTTTGTTCCTCTCTTTTTCAGTGATGTAAGAAACAATCATCAGCTGCTGGTGAGGGTGTGGGAGGAAAACTGACAGGTTTAGGACACGATGTATTCTAACACTGAAAGGCTTGTGACCAAAGCACTGTGGATGCACAGCACTGTGTTGGTACTCTTCAACCCTCACTCCCATTTCCTCACCCCTCAATTCAGTGGCAGGTATTGCGTGTCAATCTGAGTCAACTTTCCCACTGACCCTTAACTGGCTTTCAATATCATCCTCTACACACTGCTCCAACAGCTACTGCCAGTGGATCAGAATGGACATCAGTCACTCAATATAGCCTGATTGTAAGTCAATTGAACTTAAAAGAATATAAATGACCACTATTACAGTATGCTTTTGTTTTCTGTCTCTTCCAAAATGCCATTTTTAGTGCTTTAAGTGGAAAAAAAAATCATGGACAACGTCCATCCAGGAGGCTTCTGAGTAACCATCACAATGCTGTCTCTCAGAGTAAAAATATTTAGCCCACAGCCTAGCAAACTATTTTTGGAAAGCCTAAGTTAAATTGCTGGGCAAAATTATGATTGCAATATCTTGCTAGTAAAGCAGAGGAGATATGTCTGAAAAGAAATGCCTGGATAGTTTGATGGATTAGGTGATCAAATATATTTCAACATATATATTGCCACGGCTAAAAACAGAAGTTGCCACATTGGGGTAAACAAGAGTCAGTTACTCTCTTGCAGTGAAAAGTCAGAAAAACATTTGAGTTAAAATTAAAACAAATGAATTCCCTTTCCATTTAACAATCTTTGGAGTTTTTTCTACTAGAGAGCTTTGTTTAAAATAAGTTTAACTTAAGACTAAATTTGAACCAAATGGATAAGCATATGTTGTGTCTAGAATAATCCCTTCTTAAATTACACCTCACACTGGAAGATTCATTTAGCTCAGACTTAATTGCTGATGTTGAACTGTACTAATCAAGAGAATTTACCAGGGAATATATGTGTTCTTATGTCACACCAAGACACTGACAGAAATAAAATGAGATACCTTCATCCTGAAAAAGGTGATGCTTGTCAGCAGGTCAACAGTTGATTTCAAGTCTTGTAGTCTTTCACTATTGCTGGCAGGAAAGTTTTCCTGGAGAAATAGAAAACAGAAAAGAGTAAAGTTGCCAGCATTAAACCTCCATTGGGAAAATAAACTAAAACTAGCTTACTGTGAAAGAAAATGGGAAGTAAATTGCATAAAAATTTAAAAAGATCCCTGAAGTATTCTCAAAATATTTTTATCATACAATGTTGTGGAAAATGGAAGATGTGGAAATAATTTATTCTTCATATTAGAAAGCCATATCCTTTTATTTATACTCACAATTCAATAAAAAAAGTACAAAACAATATCCTTATGGCAATGTTATTATGTCAATCCTTGCTCATAAAATTATTATGCTACTAAAAGAAGAGAGATTGATATATATTTGAAAATCTTCTCATTATTTTCTAAATATAGGTACATTTTTGCAAAAATACTTTGAGCACTGTACATCTAATATATTTTTATCACAAAGAAACTTTTAAAAGTTTAAGGAATAAGACTGTATTGTATAGTCTCTCTTTTAAAAAACCTAAATATCATTTAAAAAAGTTAAAATAAAGTTTTAGTGAAGTTTGGTGAGAAGTATCATTAAAAACACAGATGTTCAGAATTTTGAAGTAAAAGAGATATACATGCATGAAAATGTTTAGAGAAAGAGTTTATTTAAACATTGAGTAAATTTTCATCTTGCTCTCAGACTGGCTGTCTAAAGAGCCACAGGAAAACCTCAACTAACTTCCAGATTTTACTCATGAACTTAAGTACAGCTGGCATGTGTAAAGGATGGTTGAATGGGGGTAGTCCCAAGGCCCTTCTTGCCCCCAAATATCTTTTTTAATGGCTGTCATGGTAATTCTTTTCACATCATTTCATCCCAAGTTCCAACATGAACTATGAGCTTGATAGAATTTGGTTTGTATAATTTCTATAAATATACAATTAAGAACACTGTCAGTAAGAGATTAATTAAAAATGGATGCAGAAGAGAAGCATGTGTGTAAATATGAAAAGAAGATTTAGGATAAATTGTTAGAGAAGGCAAGATGGTAAAGCATTTGCCTAGCATATACAAAGTATTGATAATGATCCCTAGCCGTACTCACACACAAACAAAAATAATATATGAGGTACAAGAACATCTATAGTTGTTACTTTATTTTTGAAACTGTAATTTGTAACTTAATTTTGTAAGGCATTTTAAAACTAAAATTGTGTGTGTGTTTATATGCATGTGTGTATCCATTTCACCTAGAAGTAGAATAATAGAATTGTTGACAATGAACTCTGGACAGTGTTGAACAAGTACACTGATCCAGGAAGACAGAATTGAGCAATAAATTCCAACAGATATCTCAGACTTTGGGGAAATATCAAGCAAACCATCTCAGTAACAAGGAGTGAATTTTCAAATATGAGGACTGGGCCATACTCATAAGTTAGCATATCTGATATTTAGTTTGAAAATTATACAATGAAAGCTGCACATACATACAGAGTATTATGATTGCTGTAGGTTTAAGTGGGGCAAAGCATCTAAAGCACCTTTCCAAATAAAGAAAATCTGTAGGTTACTTCGAGTGTGATGACCCCTGAAATCAAAATGTTTTACTTTTCTTTTACACATGGATAAATTTACAATATGGCAAGAATTCATTTGGAACAAATACCACTGTTTACCTTTAGGGAAATAATTTTGTACATACCCTATATTTTGACAGGTCAATCCTTAGAGAGTTATGCAACTGGTCCAGTAGTTTTATGAATTTTTCCCTCTGTGCCAAGAAAACACAAAATAGTAGAATGGAAATAAATGGTCACTCTAAATGTTCTTGCAATAATTCTATGCAAGGTATTTTTCCCTTTTGGTAGAAAGGAAGGATCAAAGTCTTGTCCAAGACCTCAGAGCTAGTATGTAGCATTGCAGTGATTTGAACAAAAGTTTCTTTCACATCAAATCCATGCTCTTCCCTAAAAATCACACTGCCTTCTCTAATGAATGAAAGAAAAAAGAAAGTAAATGTTCTAACAAAAGCATCTAGAGAGCTGTGTTCCATACAAAGAGCTCATACAAATGAATTGCAGCTATATTTCTCTATATGTAATGACTCACAGCAATATAATGTGTCAGCAAGAGAAAACACAATCCACCCCCATTCTACTCCAGTACACCATTTCGGCCCTCCAGAAAACGAATTAGATTTCCAAACTTCTCCTGCCTATGAAACGGGGAACAGCTGTTGTTTTGTGTTAAAAACAGTTTCAAAACCCATTTTCTTTTTGGAAGCAAATACAGACTTAATCTGAAAGATCAATTACTTTTAAAGGATGTTTATGATTTAGTGCTAAAAGTAGTATAAAAATTAAGCCTGCAAGATTGCTGCTGCCAACTTTCAATGCAGTATCATTGTTGTACTGTCCTCTTGCTATAAGTACTTGAAGACTAAGAATAAAGAGTATAAGATTGAAATTGTGTGAATTAAAGACAAACAGGGAAAAACATTAAAGTCAAACAGATACCCTATAGGTTGACCCTCCAGTATTCTAGTTTTTTAATTGAAACTAAAAATCCATGGGTGGGGGATTGAGAGAAAAGTTCTCTGCACACATTAATACTCTGTAGACACTAAATTTCATTTTGTAAGATATGAAGAAAAATGGGATATTTTCCAAGTAGTTTTACACAGAAGGTGGGTTAATAGGATATAGAACTCTTATTCCTTGATGTTACTGACATTAATGGAGTGGACTATTAACAGGAGGTGATGAATTATTCCTTAATTGAAACTTCATTTTTCTGAGTTAAGTGCCTTTATGAGATTCACACATCTCTGAACAAAATTGGAACATGCCTCTGTGCTAATAACCATAGAGAACACAAAGAAGCTGGAGGGATAAACTTTGCCTTTCAGAGTTTACAATCTCCCTAGGAAGGTTAAAACTCTCTCACCCAACAAGGTACCAGAAATATATGGATGAGTTAAATGTCTGGAATTTTTCTTTTCCACTCTCCACCATACCTTGCCAGAGGAGTGGGCAACTTATGTTACCCTTTGTTAACTCCCCAGCTTCCATCCATGTGGGCAAGTTGCTCTCCATCAAAATGAAAAAAAAAAAAAAAAAAGAAAGAAAGAGCCACAACAATAATCTGTTAGGACTAAATAAAGTTAATCATTCAGATGAATATAAAAGTCAGTCTGATTCATGTCATGTCTTGGATGCTTTACCTGACCTCTGTGATTGGCACAAATCATCCAGACAGCTGAGTAACTCTGATCAACCATGCCATGACCCAAATCACTGACCCTGTTATGCCCACTGGGGCCAACTGCTCTGGCTGGATGCCCAGTATCCACTCTTCCATGGTTCCTTATAATAGAGCCTCATGTGCCTAGTTAGAAATGCTTATCTTCCCAGATCTTTTTTCTTCCAGGCATGGCCATGAAGCCATGTTTTTGGGCAATGAGCTATATATTATATAATATATATCTTATAAAACGGGAAGGACTCAATTCTGATTTAAAAAGATCCTAAAAGAATTCTTGGCAGATAGTTTGTTTTATTAGTGTTTGCTATGGAAATACTTGTTTAATAGAGCTTTCAGGCTTTTTTTCCTTTTGCCCTTTGTGAATCTTCCTTTTTCTCACCTTCAATTCAAACAGACGGCAGAGTCTATCATGCCTAAAAGGTGAAAAACTAAACAAATGGTAAGAATGGTAAGGCTTTAAGCTACAAGGACCTCCCACCCTGCCCTAGTCCCTTTTACCCACCCTTATTAAAAATTATAGTCCTGAGCAGCTGTACTAATCCTGAATTCCTTACCTCTGGACTTCAGTTATATTGGAGGGGCGGGGGAGTGGAGTATTTAGCTAAGTTCATTTGCTTTTCTGTTTTATGCAGTTGAACAAAATTCTGACTGATACAGATCTCTCATTTTGTCTCCCCACCTAGGTCTTCAGGGCCCAGCTGGAAAATTTACATTCAAGGAAAACTGAAAGCTGTGGAGAAGACTGCTGGGCTTGTTGTCAAAGAATTCCAAACAATATCAGATGATATGAAATTAAAAGTGTGGTGCTGATTGAATTTTCAAAGAGATTCTTTAACAGCAGGGACAGCTTGAGATGTAATTTTATTTACCATATTTCTATTTAACTAGAGTGAGATTGCCTTTGCACGAACAGAGGAGGCCTACTGTCTGCATGGCATGATTTGAGGAGTAAAGAAGACTGAGTGATTAAAACATGTTTCCCCTGAGGGACATGTCACCATATTGGAAACTGTCACATTATTCAGTTCTTTGTATTAGGTAGAGGCCACATATGTCTAGTAGGAGGCAAATCAATTATAATACTAAGTATTATCAGTTATCAAAAATGTATGTTTTATTTGCTGATCAGACTAAGTAGGCCAGGGGTCAGCAAACTGTCTACAAAAGGCTAGAAAGAAAATGTTTTTTTTTTTACTTTGGGGACTGTCATAATTATGTTACTGAAAGCTCGGTCCTTGTACTGGATGCCAATTCATGCCAATTTAATAATGAGGGCACAGTTTTGAGAAAAAGCAAAATGAAGGTTTATTGCTTTGCTAGCAAAGGAGAAACACAGGGTTTCCAGTCCCAGAGGCTGTGGTTCTGTCAGTAAGGAAAACAGAGGGCTTTTAAAGAAGCTATTCAAAGGCCTCATTCCAGGTGTGCCATGGCAGGGGCTCCCAGGTGCACTCTGAGGGTATGCTGAAATTCACTCATGCAAGAGAGATAGTCACTTCCTAGATCTTCTAGAGACATCTCCTTCCTGTGTAGAGCAGATAATGCAAGGTAATCTTGTTCTCAGCCCCCAGATTAGAGAACAGGGGGAAGAGAGAGAAGAAGAAAAAAAAATGTCCCTTTTAAAATAAGCAGTAAGGGCTATATTCAAAAGGTAACATGGACCCCTGTTAAAATAACTCAGCCCCGATACTGCAAGATAAGCTGCTATAGAAAATACATAAATAAGTGGGTATGATACTTTATTCATGACACTAAAATGGAAATTTTATATAATGTTCACATGTCACCAAATAATAATAATCTTTTGATTTTTTTTTCAATATTTAAAGATGTAAACACCATTATTATTTAATGGGCCACACAAAGCCACCGGATTGGGCTCATGGACAGAAGTAATAAGATCTCTAACCCTACTGATTATAACAAAAGTCTCATATGAACCAAGAAAAGCAAATCTCTTCATTCACATCAGGTGCAAAAAAGATAGCACCTAGGAATACTTATAGACCTTTAAAATTTTTTTGCAAGATTTATATGGAAAATGGCTTTTAAAATTCCGAGGAACACAAATGATTTGAATATATGGAAAAAGTAACGTGCTTTTGGACAGGAAGATTCAATATCAGAAAGATGTCAATTTGTTGATCAATTCTGTCATCATTAATTTAAATAAAATTGTACAAAGAATGAGGCCAAAACTGTGTATAAAAACTGGATGGATATAATAAACTACCAATAATGGTAGATTTTGACCTGAGGAAAGACAGTTGCTACTGGGCAAAATGCTCAGGAAATTTTCCCCAGGCTCCTGGGAACTGTAGAAAGAAAAGCTCTAGAAAGGAAGAGGTATGAAAACCTCTGCACTACGACAACTTCTCCCTTCACCATCTTTCTCTCTGTCTTTCTCCAACAACAGGGGTTTACTGAGGCAGAAATCAATGATGCTCAAGCTCTGAGCCCTCACCTGCTTCAGTGTCCCTGGGAAAATTCCTACCCATTTTATTCATCAGATCTTAGGTTTTTGTGAAATTTTTAGGAATAAGTTAAAACAGTATTCTTTGATTAGCAAATTTTAACATTTTTTTTTCTGGATCATACCAAAAATAAACTCATCACAAAGAGACATATTTCAAATAGAAGTCATTCATGGGCTATTTTGATAAATTTTGATAATTCAATTAATGTTGATCATATGAACATAGTGGAAATTGTTTGCATTTCTTGCTGAGTTGAGATTAACACTGATATCAACAGATACTTCAAAATGATTAAATGGCACTACAAGGATGTTTGAAATTTCAAACTAATTAGTAAATTTCATCAATTCAATGTGTTTAGAGTTCCTTCACAGGAAAACCTGAAATCACTAACATGTTACCATTCACTCACTTAAGGGTCCCCTCAGCTTGGCTAGACTTTGCATAGGCTTCTTCTTAAATCTAGGCCCTGATCAACCTCTTCTTAGAGAATCTTCTTTGGAAAACTTGTAAGTATATGTTCCTTCTTTGTCCCTTTGATATGTAAACCTTTTTAAAAAGCCTCTTATAAACTTTTTTAATCCATGAATATCTTTCTGAAAGAATAGCAGCCATCTCTTTGAAATGTAATCATCAAGGAGTGAGCACTCCTATTCTCCTTGTCTCCTTGGGAGGGTATGATCCTAACATTGATGCACGTGCATTAACAAACACAAAGGCTCATCATGAAAAATCTATCAAGTCTCTCACCTCAGAGCCTGAAGAATATCCCCTCTAACTTGTTCCATCCCTTAAAACCCTCCCACCTTTGTTTCAGTGGAGTTGATACAGACTGAGGTCTGGTCTCTCACTTCTATTGCAACTGCCTTGAATAAAGTCATCCTTACCTGTTTGATTTTGTTGTGGGCTGTTTTTCTTTAACATCATGTATAAAAAAATATAATAATGTTTTCCCAAATTTGAGAAAAGGCATTGAAATGCCTGTGTCATTATCAATGAATGGTGAAGCTAAAACAAATTTTTCTAAGCTATCAATCTTTTTATCAACTCTGCTAGATACAAGACTGAATTATATTTCTTTTCTTTCTGTACAAGTTCTTAGAACTTTTGTCATATGTAAAAATGATAAAGAAAAATGGATACCCCCAAACGATAGAAAAATTTAAAAAAAGAGGTATATCAGGAAGTTAATGAAAACATTATGTTGTTTTCTTACATTTTGTAATTTCTTATAGTGTTTGCCCTAAATACTAATTTTAACCAAAATTTCCAATGGAAAGTTTACATTCTTCCTAAAGAACATCCTCTCAAACTGTAGAAGGGTCAGGCAACACTGCCTCTACCCACACTAATCCTTCGGCAAGTCACAAAAAAACCATGTGTTCCAAAATGTTTCCCATAACCATTCTCTCTTTTGCAACACCACATTTTCCCTGTAAACTATTTTCTAGATTCAGCAGCACATTGCCATGTTAGGACTAGCACATCATCCCTCTCCCTAACTTCCATTTAGTCCTCCTGTGTTCAATTCCAAAGAGTGTTTACTCATTCCTCTTTACTGCGCTGTGGTTCCTCATGGCTGAAACACTATATGTCATTCTCTCTCACACTTTACCATTAGTTTGTCATAATTACCTTAGTTTCTACCTGTTGGATGCATGTGCATTGTCAACTCTATTTAGGAAGCAAGTCTGAGATGGGGACCCACTGCCTACAATTTGGCTTATTTTTTGCTACTAAGTCAAGTTATGGAGACTTTTGTTTTCCAGTCTTTTGTCACCAGCTTTGTGGTTTTGAAAAGATGGTTGCATTGACAATTAGAGGCAGTCTTCTGGTTCCCTACATTTCTGTTAGTAAGTGTGTCTTGAAAAAAAAATTACAGTGTATCTTGAAAATCAGGTTCATTGTGATATTCTGAATACTCTGCAAATTACTATGGAGCGACCCTCCTGCAGTCCTTCATATGATATTTTAAACATCTAATTCTCTTTGTTAAATTCTTTTCTACTTACTTTGGCTAGGATGCCTTCTATTACTACAACTGAACCCTGTCTCATACATATCCTATTTTCTCTACAGAGTGATCACTCTCAATTAGAAATTTTATATGATTATATCTTATATCTTAAGAATAAAGACCACTCTAGTGAGCAGTAAAGTCCTCAATAATCTGATGCCAATTCAATAACAAAACTTCCTATTTAACTTCCATCTCTTACTCTATCTGTCTTACTCAATAGGTAGGCTGCATCCTACACTTTTTTGAACTTATTTTGTGTTTCTAGTTCTACTGGTCTACTCAAATAAATTCCTAAGAATATGGTAACTACATCTTTGATTTTGAAAATACTATCCATCATTCCTCTGTTATGCTTCTCTGAGTTCCTGGAGAGAATCAGTCATCTGTTCCTCTTTAATCTCAAAGCATTTGTGAGTACTGCATAAACTCCTTTGAGACTTATTACATTTTGAGAGAGATTTATGGTTGTTTTTACCTGTTTATATGATTACCTTATTAGAATATAAGCCCCGAAGAGTAAACATTTGTCTTTCAGTATTTCTATTACCTGCTATAGTAGTGTTCATGAAGTACCACATAAATGTGCCTTGAAAGAATAAATGGACATAGAAAGAACATGTATAATACAAGTAAATACTTATTAGCATATTTGTATTGGCTTAGTACTGGCTATGTCAAAGAGAGAGTATACACTCAGGGAAAAAACAGAACTAGATAAACATTAATTTTATTATTTTTTATGATTTATATAATAACTCACTAAAAATATTTCCTAAGGATATCTGAAAAATTAAAATATTGATGAACCATCACCACCTCAAGGAATTTTCTCCCTTTCCAACCTGTGATCTACCCAGGAGTTTCTTTCATGCCCATGAAAACATTTTCTCCAATAACATTCTTTGATCACTGTTTTGAGTAATCTCAAAACAGTATTTATACTCAATAGTGTGTGGGTGAACTGGTTTTCTGAAAGCCAAAGGCTTTGATTTTATCATTTGTCAATTTCTATGCTGTAAACATTCTCAATTTCAATGATACCTGTATTTAACAGCCAGTTTTCAACATTCCTGAAGACTGAGCAGTCAGTTCTTATGGGCAGGTATGGCCCAGTGGCATACCATTCTTCACATTCACTTTTCAACAATTCAACTTGTTTGCAGAAATAATACTTGGACTCCAGATTTCCCCTTTGAAATGTTAACTGAAAAGCATGATGTTCCTTCCAAACATACCCCACCCCCTCATGCCTCTCCTGCTTCCACTTACCAAATCTAGACCCTATGGCGAATCGCTTTTCTCCTCACAGCACTGTCTACCTAAGAATTCCTTTACCCTTTGCCTCTCTTCTGCAAAACTTCAGCCTATCCATCAGAATGCTGACAAACTTTGACAAATCCTTGCAACACATGAATTGTTGTGACAACAAATTTGTAGTGCCCAATAGCAAATGCTACCTTTACTACAAAGTCTTCTTCCATGCCTATGAAACATTCCTTTTTGTATTCCCATCAATAGTACACCAAAACTTTTACCTCCCTCCCTCACTTCAGCATCCGCAATATAGCCCTAGTTTTGTAGGTGAGTTTTCCTTGTCCTTGCAGTCAACTACAAGGAAGATTAAAAAATTTGCACTCCTCTATCAAAAGCTTATTGTTCCTTGCAAGGACCCCCATACTATTTCCTCAAATTTTAGAAAAGAGTTCATCCTGTCTTGTTCTAAAGGACAGCCTCTGCCTCTGACCTCTTGACCACTTCCTTATTTCTCCTCTGTGGTATTACCTTACCACTCATTCTCCCTCATGGTAAATGTGAACCATGCTCTAGCTCCTTTTTCCTGGCAGTCCCCAAATATGTCCAAATCTATCTCATTAAAGAATTTAAGAAACCCAACTTTGTCAGAAAGTAGAAACAAAATCTGTTTTTATAAGACAAAAATCTTGTTCTTGCCTAATTTCTCATTTTTCCTTCATTTATAATTTCCTTGGAAGAAAGAATAGTTTTATTTCTTTTCTCTCATTTACGGGCTTTTCACATTATTATAAAATTAACACAAATTCAATAAAGAAAAATTTCAAATTCAAATGTAAAAATGGTTTCAAAACAATACCAACAAAATACCAGTATTAATTCTAACTGATGGATGTATCATTGGCATTGTACACATTTCCTTTCAGTCTAATCCTGGGTATGACTTTAATGTTGGAATTAAATCGTCGAGTTTTGTAGCATTTTTTCCATTTTTTATTATTATATATGGGTATTGTTCAATTACATAAACTCTCCTTATATTTGGGTGAATACATGAATCCTCATTTATACAACTGTTCATCTAAGTCATTCACTCAGCAACCCATGAGACCAGCCTTCAGCATTAACTGCTTTGCCGTGACTTACTTGCTGAATCCAATGCATTCATTTCTTTTCCCAACTTAGTTAAACTACTTAAATTGACAGTTAGCAGTGGCCTCCCCTTTTCCTCAGTTCATCTCCACTGTCATAATGTCACATTTTTGTCATCCCTCTCATCATTCTCTCTAGCCACTTTTCTCAGGAAGCTTTGCTTGCCCTTCCTCTGTACACTCAAGGTTCTGTCCTTTTTCTTTTGTTCTTGAGCATTTTCATCCACACCACAACTTAAATAACATTTATATGCAAAAAGTCTAAATTTCTGAAAGTAATGGATTGCTTAAGGATTTGTTTGTTTCAACAATTATCTTAAGAAAGATTTTTCTACTAGTTTAGTTTAGTCTTTTTTTTTTTTTTCCATAAGACTTAACATGTCTGGGTTACAGCTTTGAGAAAAGTAAAGAAAGGACCACGTGATTGTCACTGGGCCCCAAGTCATGTATTAGCTTCAGTATTGAGGTGGAATAAAAATCTGGGGCTCCAAAGTGGAGGTGGGAGTTACTATATGTAATCTATTTAACTTAGCAAATAGCATTATTTTCAGCATTTAGAGACAAATAAAAATTTACATGCCAAATCACCAATTTATCAAGCTATAGTTTGATCAAAATGTCTTTTTATATCCCTATTCTATAGGAAGTTATTTGATTTACAAAATGAAGTTTGTTATAACTATGTTGTCACTGAAACCTGAAATATACTGAGATCTGCTTTTTCTTCTGTGAGTCAGCATGGAGAAAAAGAGCATGTTATCTAATTTCCCTCCAGGTAGCTTCTATGGCAGGTATTAATCATATCACCACATCTTTTTTTTCTCAGAGGTAAAAAGGCTCAGTGTTCTACATGGTTGGCTCATTCCCCACAATGCACACCAGCAGAATGTCAGAAGCAAAACAATTTCATAACACAAAACGCTTTATGTTATAGGTGAAATCCCAAGACAAAGAGTTCCGTTACCAAAGACGAGGTTTTACAGCAAAAGTGTTCTGTGATCTGGCATTTGGTCATAATACTATTTTGATGAACTGGATGCATTTTGGTCCAGGTCCTACAACAGTCATCTGTCTAACAAAGTTAGCTTGTGGTCTGTTTATATTAGAGGTAGGGCAGGAGGGACAAAATCCTCATACTTTATTTAATTCTTTCACTTTCAAATTTGACACACTAGGTTACCTGTTTTAAATCTTATTTAATTTTTATGTTAAATTTGAGAAACGTGTTAGAGCAAGAACTATTATATTCATTGAGCAGATGGAGAAATTCAGGTTTAGATGAATTGATTTGGTAAATTACAATAAAATGTCAAATTTTATGACTCCTAGCCTGAAAAGTGTTCTCTGGTATTAGTATTTCTGTTGGCTTGTTATTAAATGGCAATACTCTCTTTGATGAAAAGCACAGAACAAGAGTGAACACAGCAGCACATTTTTCCTTCTGATGGGGTTTTCATCTTTCACTTTCTGTGCCTCAGTTGGTTCTACTCTGTGATACATATTCCAAAACTTGATTTCTAACAGCATTATTCAATAAAAATATATTCAGTGAACCAAACTGGAAGTGCAGTGGATATAACAACTATGGTATCTTGGAAATCATTTTCCCATAATGGATCTTAGTTTCCTCTATGAAAACAAAATCAGGAAGTTACTGAAAATATTATGTTTTTTTCTTACATTTTGAAATTTCTTATGGTGTTTGCCCTAAATACTAATTTTAAGAATAATGTGTCTCACAGAACTACTACCAGCACTACTGCCTATCCAGTGGCCCTTGCCAGAAACCCTGGAATCTTACCAGGCACATTTTTATCCCCTTACTGGCTACAGCCCAAAGACATCGAGTACTCTTGATGCTGCTGGTTTTATGCCCTGAAAACCTTAGAATCTGTCCTTTGTTCTCAGACTCCACCAATTCTTAGTTTAGATTCTTACCACCTTATTGGGATTACTCTTAGCTTACATCCTATTTCCAGACTTGTCAATTTTAATTTCTATTACATTCATAAAGAATGAGTTTCAGCAATGGGTGTAACCTAGACTCCTTAGTATTCCTGCATTTCTGCTTTCCATGTGTTGTTGATGCTTTTCAATACTTCAGGCAGACCACTTTAATTAGGTACAGGTAATTCTCTTGGGCTATTTATACAGCTACTATTTTCTTACTTAGAAGACATATCATTGCCTAGCAGTACTAATAGTACCAGTAGGAAGTACAAATGGAGCTTTCCAGGCTCCAGAGAAGGCAGCCAAACTCATACTTACCAGAGAACTGTATCTAAAGATGGTAAATCCTACCTTTGCTTACATGGAAAATTACCTACAGAATTCCAGTATGTTTTTTCTTACAGAATGTATGTTTTCCTCACTGGAAAAGATCATTTCAGATATGGAGATTCAATCTAATGAAGATTCCTATTGACTGTCAAATAAAATTATTTTACTAAAAGTGTTTCAAATGAATCTTGAGCTACAGTCCATTATACTAGAGACATTTCCTAAGTTATCCTTTATGCAATATATTTGAAGAATATTTTGAGTCCACAGTCCCTTTAAAATGTAACTTGCATAGGTTACTTAGAATTTTAAAGTTTAAAGAAATTATACTGGACTGGAGATGCAGCTAAGTGGGAGAGTACTTGCCTATCATGTATGAGGTCCTGGGATTGAGCCCCAGCAGTTGAGAAAAAAAAAAAGAAATAATACTTACACCAAAGTTAGTAGCAGCAAATCGATCTGAGGCGGAAACCTGTACATTTGTTGAAACCGTTGTGTGAGCATAGAAAGCATTTATATTAGCCAACAAGGTGCTCATGACAGCAGGAACACCAGGGCACATGTATTTAGAAGACAGACAGGAAAAGTGCCTGCAAAATGAAAAATTATAAAGTGCTTTCAATACACACTAATTCACATAACAGCATCTCTTCTATTGTCAGCAATTAAATCATTCCTCAACTGTATCTATAAAAAGAAACTCCTACCATGTCTAATTGAAGGAGAAAACAATTTCAAACTTTTGAAAATTTCTCATTCACAAATATGAAGTTGCTTAATCAGAATATGATTTGACACAGGGTTGTGTATGATTCCTTTCAACTCTAAGAATGTTGTGTGTTTACCCCTAAAGTACTTCCAGTGGAATTTAGTACTCCTGGAAAGAAATGCCAAAGAAATCTCTCTCTCACACTTAATGCTCCCCCTTTATTTCAGTTCCTGAAATCCCATATTCCAGCTAAATTTTTCCTTTGTATTTCCCTCTCATTGAAATAGCAAGAGGCCCTCCTCTTACTACACATTGATTTAATTACATATCTGACTTGAGTCTAATCTGTGAGCTTTTCCAGAAAGGCCTATCTTCTATAAGCAGTTCTGTTTTCTAAGCACTTTTTTTTTCAGACAGGAGATAATTAGACAAATAGATGAATAGTGAGAACACAATGAATTATGCCAGCTTTCTGCTTAAAACCCATTTATCTAAAACCCTGAATAATAGTACCATTTATAATCATCAAAAGCATCAAATGTTCAATTCTGTTACTTCTCTCAAGGAAACCTGTTTCATTTGAACTATAACAAAGATTTGGAAATTGAAAGCAGAGCTTATGATAAAAGCAGAAAATATAGATAAAATATTCATGGAGAAAAGAAATTTTCAGTATATAATCTGATCCTATTTTGCTCTCATATCTTAGTAATTTATCCTCCACCTAGCCATCTCTCATTTTAATTACTGAAAAGCAACACCGAATGTAAATACACAAGTAAGTGGATAGTACTCCTAAAAACTATGGTTCATGGAACTCAGTCAAGTTATCTTGCCATCCAATTTTTCCTGATACCAGCTAATTAAAATTAAAACATTAAACATGGATCTTTGGGAGGCAGAAATAATACTTATACCACAAAAATACATGACATGTAATTTAACCCTGGATTGAGATCATTAATGATTGCTTACCTTCTTAATATAAATGATATAGAATGTAATTTCATTATATACTGAACTTAAATAAATATTTAAGATTATCACAATAATATAAAATTATTTTTGAGAAGAAAATCTAAAACTCTAGGCCTATGCCATCGTATTTCATATTTTTTCAATAAATCATGTTATTAAAATTGTTAGACTTAAATCATGGTTGTGTAATATGCAATGCTTAAATACAATGGTATGGAAGATTGTGAAAGGAAAATGCCAAAGGAAGAGAGATACAGAGAAAAAAGGGATATAACAACATCAAAGGTAACTGTCAAACTGTTAAGATACACAAAGGGTGGTATTAATTAACCAGAACCTGCAGGGTTTCCTCATGTTGGTTAAGACAAATTTTCTGTAAGTGTTAATAGGTCACTTTTGTAAGCTGACAGATAAAATTGTATGTATTATCATGCACAACATGATATTTTGAAGCATAAATAAATTCATGATGAAAGTACCCTAAGAAATTATGATTTTGGTGTTCCAGAGCAATGTTTTACAACTAAAACGGGAGGGTTAACAAATAATTTATAGGTTACATATGAAAATTTGTGGATGATAGACTGCCTGGTAAACGTATGCAATGTTACTTAGTTGAACACAATCTCTGCTATGCACTTATTATTACTGTTAATGTATACTATCAATAGAAAAATTGAGAAAACAATGAAGCCAAACTTTGGTTTACAAGTTAAAGTTTTCTTAAAAAAAAACTTTGATTTAGAAGCAGTTATGATTTTTTCTTATTAAAATTGATTAAAATTAGAATTTTTTTCTAGAGGTTTGCAACAGTTTTAGTGTTTACCTTAGTCTTCACAGAGGGTATTAGTATTAGAGAATGAATCGTGAAATTGTCTGTGAAATTGGTGTATAGAAGGATTGAGATGAGTAGGCATTGGAAGCAGAAAAACAATTTAGGAAGTAAAGTGAAAATTGACACTCCTGCTTTGCTTCCAACATAGATAAACTCTTCTCATAAAGAAGGGTGGCGGGGAGCAAAAAATTTATAGCTCGAGATGATCCAAATGTCATAGAACTATGGTGTTTACTTCCGATCTCCAAAAACCTTGAATAGACTTTCCTTATAAAATAGTTTTAAACTTCATTTTAATCATGTTATAAATGAAGATCTATTATGATCTCAAAATGTGAAAAGCAGGTGGGAAAGTTGCTGTTTTCCAAGGAACAGCATGAAAACACCATGCTAAATAAACTACCACAGGAATTACAGGTTTTTTTTTCTTTAAATACTTGGTTGGTTTTGCTTGTTGCTGTTGTTATTTTTAATATTATTGTCATCATAACTTTTATTGTTGTTTCTGAAGTCTGACAGTCTTTCCTGTATTTGTTGTAATTAAACATATTCTTTCCTTTCCTAACTTGCTTCCCCCAAGATCTTAAAGCTAGTAGAGTGCTCAAGGAATAAAGCTGAGGCAATATCAAGTTAAGAACCATTTCTTCTAACCACTAAGTAAACCTTCTTAAATTTATACTCCTCCTTAAATTTATACTCCTCCTTGTCTTCTATTTTTTTTAAATTTAAATTTACTTAAATAAGTTTTAAGATTTTGCATATTGGTAGTATGCCATGTGATATTTAGATACACATATACAGTGTGTAATGTATAAGTCAGATTAAACATATCATAGTCCACAAACATGTATTATTTCTTTATGGTAAAAATATTAAAAATCTTCTAGCTTTCTGAAATAAACAGTAGATTATTATTTTAGCCATCCTATTGCACAACAGCACACAGAAACTTTCTATTCCCACCTAACAGCACCTACAGATCAACCTCTCCCCATCCCTCCTTCCTCACTCTGCCCAGCCTCTAGTAACCACCATTCTTTCAATGTTTATGAAGTCAACATGTTTATTTACTATATTCATAGGAGATTATGTGGCATTTGTCTTTCTGTGGCTGGTTTATTTCCATCCATGTTGTCACAAATGACAGGTTTTCACCAATTTTTAAACAACTGAGCAGTAAGTAATCCAATGGGGTACAAGTACATTTCCTTGACTCACTCTTCCATTGTTGTACAAAGCTTGTTTCCCATTTGTTCAGCTATCATGATTAGTACTCCAACCAACTCCAACAAAAGGGAGTGTGGATATCCCTAGAGCAGACATTTCATTTCTTTTGGTTACATATATGTAGTAGTGGGATTGCTGGATCATATGTGACAATATTTTTAATTTTTTTGAGGAACCTCTACACTATTTTTCATAGTGGCTATGCTAATTTGCATTACTTCTTTACTTTCAATCAACAAATTAAATTTATATATATGTATATTTATGGTGATATATATATGTATATATATTCACACATTATAGAATGATTGATTCAAGATATGTTCACTGCTTTACACATGTATCATTTCTATGTGATGAGAATACTTAAAATTACTCTTTTAGCTATTTTCAAGAACACAATACATTGTTATTCACTATAGTTGTACCATAGATCTCTTGAATACATTCCTGTGATCTAACTGAAATTTTGTATCCTCTGGTCAACTTCTTCACAACCCTCCCATTCCCAGTAGCTTCTTATAACCACAATTGTATTCTCCACTTTCATGAGTTTGACTTTTTGAGAGTTCACAAATGAATGAGATCATGCAGTATTTGTCTTACTCTGTGTGGATTCTTTCATTTAATACAGTCTCTTCCAGGGTCAACTGTATTGTCATTAACGACAGGATTTTTTTCTTTTTTAAAGGGTTAGTAATATTACATTTTAAATATATACCATATTTTCTTCATCTGTTGATGGACACAGGTTGACTCTTTATCTTGATCATTTTGAATAATGCAGTAATTAACATGGGAATACAGACATCTTTTCAGCAAACTCATTTCCTCTCCTTTGAATCAATTCCCTCTCTTTTCAAGATTGCATATTATGAATGTACCTGCTTTTCTGAAATAGTTTGGCCATGCTTTATTGTTCTTGTATCCAGTGCATATTTAGTACAGAGATTTCCTATACCCAGGAATTGAATAATTTTTTTCTTAATGAAAACAAAGCAACATAAGCCAAAGGTATTTATCTAGAGTTAAATAGTACAGGACATACGCTTGGTTACCTTGAATATGACAGAATATTACCACATCCAATTACTTTGTGAATATTTGGCCAAAGTACATAGCAGGTAATGCTATAACAATGATGACTACTTGAAGGTTAATAGTATTCTACTTTACATCAGTATGCTGAGAGCAGTACTTTAAATTTTCCAGAGCATTAGGCTTGTATTTGTCTTAGAGAACTGACAGAAATATTTTACTTTCTGATTAAAATATAATTGAGGTGTTTTCAGGGATATGATGGGTGGTGGCAAGCTGCACAGGTCATCCATCTAAACCTCCCATGGAAACTTCCAAGAAAAGCAAATATGATGTAAAATCACTACACCTTTGGAAATAAAGGCTACCAATCAAAAGATTTCTTGGTACCTGGAAGGACTTTTCCCTAATTTTAGAGCAGCTGGCTAGACTGAGAAATATCCAGTGGCTAACTAGTGTATAAAATTCTAAAACATTTACCAGAAAAGAGAAATGGGAGGATATTTCTAGGAACCATTCACTGTAGGCCTCTACATTGGAGGTATGTGGCCAAGGCTGATGCCCAGCAAGGCTGCCAATCAATTCCTATTCCAAAGTAATGGCCTCCAGAGGCAGTAAAGCTATTTTTCATTTCCCACACCTTCTCATTCTGTATCCATTAGAGAGTATACAATTCCCAAAGTTGCAATGCAGCTTATGCAATGGGGGAATGGGCAATGGAATATGGAACTAGTTAGTGGAAAGGACTGGAAGAACACTGGGAACAGTGTACCCTGTGGATTATATTATTACTGTTTATGTTCTACAAGAAAAAACTCAAGATTGTTTACATTGTTCCCTCTACTGTAAGTCCTCTAAGTATGAGATAACCTACTCAAAAGGAACAGGTGAATGAATATCTTTCCCCAGTCTAAAGGAGAGCTTCATTTGAATAAGGATACAGCAAAGAGTGGAAAATGTTTAGGGGTTTGTCTTTTCATTTTAAGGTTGAAGGTAGATGCTGACAACCCTTGGATGGTCAGCAAATATGGATTCAAAGGTACCCTGCAAGTTGCCAAAATAAGCAAATATAAACATTTTTGTGTTATTAGCTCAAAACACATACACATGCATGTGCACAGCACATACAATACAGCAAAAACAATACCTAACAGGAAATACTACTAACTTAAATGGTCATGTTGTTATTGCTGGATGGATATATAAATTTTTGTGGTATAGAGTGCAAGTAACAGAAACAGTATGGTACTGGCATCAAAACAGACATGAGAATCAGTAGAACAGAATAGAAGACAGAGACAAATCCACATAGATATATCATCTGATACTCAACAAAGATGACAAAAACACACTTTGTTGAACACAGCCTGGGAAAACTGACACCATATATAGAAAAAGGAAACTAGATCCCTGCCTTTTACCCTGCACAAAAGTAAACTCAAAGTGGATCAAAGACTTAGTAATTAAACCAAAAACTTTGCAACTGCTAGAAGAAAACAGGCTCACCATGTGTGGTGGTGCATGCATGTATTCCCAGCAGCTTGGAGGCTGAGGCAGGAGAATTGTGAGCTCAAAGCCAGCCTCAGCAAAAGTGAGGTGCTAAGCAACTCAGAGACAACCTGTCTTTAAATAAAATACAAAATAGGGCTGGGAATGTGTGGCTCAGTGGTCAAGTGCCCCTGAGTTCAATCCTTGGCAACCCCCCTCCCAAAAAAGGAAACAGGCTAAACACTTCTACATATTAGCCTAGGCACCAACTTCCTAACAAGAATTTTAAAGCATAAAACATAAAAGCAAGATCAATAAGTGGGACAGCATCAAATTTAAAAAATCTCTTGTACAGAAAAGGAAATAATTAAAAGCACGAAGAAGTGCTACAGAATGGGAAAAGATCTTTGCTACCAAAAGCATCTGTTTAATAAGTGGGAAAATGAACTAAACAGATACTTCTCAAAAGAAGAAATATAAATGGACAACAAATGTATGAAAAAAATATTCATCATCTCCAGAAATCAGGGAAATGCAGATCAAAACTACATTTAGATCTCATCACACTCTAGTCAGAATGGCAATTATCAAGAATACAAATAAAAATGAGTTGGTGAGGATGTGGGGATAAAGGTGGAACTGAAAATTAGTTCAACCACTTCTGGAAAATGGATATTCCTCAAAAAATTGGGAATGGAACCAACTCCTAGCTATCCCACTCCTCTACATTTATTCAAAACTAAAGTCAGCATATTATAGTGAAATAGCCACATTTGTGTTTATGTGAGGGCAATTCACAATAGCCAAGTGATGGAGATAGCTCAGATGCCCAACATCAGATGAATGGATAAACAAAATATGGTATACAACACAATGGAGATTTATTCAGCCATTAAAAAGAATGAAATTATGGCATTTTCCAGTAAATGAATGGAACTGGAGAACATCATGCTAAGTGAAATAAACCAGACTTGGAAAGCCAAGGATTGAATGTCATCTCTCATATTTGGAAGCAAGACCAAAATAAGAAAATGGTGCAGGGGAGGAAGTCCAAGAAAATAGAAAGGATATCAGTGGAGAAGAGGAAAGGGACTGAAAGAGAGGGAAGAGGGACAGGAAAGAGAACGTAATGAAATTAACCAAATTATGGTGAATTTCACCTTTATATGTATATATAGAGAGAGCATTAATTTTAAAAACTGTAAATAAATAGAAGGAAGATCAGTAGAGAAATGCGAGTGGGGGAGGTAGGCAGGGGAGGAATGGGGAAGCACTGGCAACTGAAGTGGAACAAACTATATTCCATGCTTAAGTGATTCTGTCAAAAGGAATTCCAACATGTGTATAGCTATAATGTGCTAATAAAAATATTAAAAATGTGCACTATGCTATTAGCATGTTTTATTATCCTAATCAGAAAATACAAAATAAGTATTTTAAGTTTGCTAAATCAACTTTTGACCTATTACTGATTTTGCCTGTTGTTTATTATTGTTGCTAAAACCTTCTGTAAACTTAGGTACTAATGAATCAAAGATAATTCAACTATATTAAATTCTTGTTTGAGTAACTGAAGTAAAAATTCCTTTACATGTATGTTAGTTAAGATTTCTGTTGCTCTGACAAAATACCTGAGAAAAACAACCTATAGGAGCAAAGGTTTATTTTGGCTCACCATTTCAGAGGTTTCAGTCAATGACTGCTTGACCCTGTTGCTTTGGTCCTGCGGTAAGGCAGAATATCATGGTGGAAGCATTTGGCAAAGCAAAAGCTCCTCACCTCTTGGCAGCCAGGAAACATAGACAGAGAGAGGAGTGGACAGACTCTAATATCTCCTTCAAGGGCTTTCTATCAGTTACCTATTTCCTTCCATCAGGCTCACTTACTATAAAGTTCTACCACCTCATAATAGCACCACAGGGTTGCCGCTAAGCAAGACTTCCACACATGGCTTTTGGGACCTTTTAAGATGCCAAACTATAACAATATATTTTCCATTTTTAATGAAAACTATACAACCTTTAAAGTGTATAATGCAGAATTATATAGCCTGTAGAGATACTTTAAAGTATAATTTAAAAAGAGTTTTGTCAACTTGAATCTAATGTATGAAATATGATATGTCAAGAGCTTTGTAATGTTTTGAACAACCGATAAAAAAAAGAAAAGAAAAAAAAAATAAAAAGAGTTTTGTGGAAAAAGGCAAACAAATCATCCATAAAATAATTCATTTTTTTCATAGACCTTAGTAATTTTGAGTTAATATATCCTCCAAATATTATAAAATTTTTGAAAAGTAAACGCCAGTTTAATTTTGAAAATGAAAACATATCAGGAATATATTTTAAAGATACTAACAGGATAATACATTTCACCATACTAACAGGATAATCTTTGTATGTAAATTCCTAAGACAAAATATAGCTATGAGAATGGTGAAGATGTGCCAGGGGCAGTGGCACACACCTATCGTCTCAAAAACTCAGGAGGCTGAGGCAGGAAAATAGCAAGTTCAAGAACCCCTTAACAACTTAGTGAGACCTGTCTCAAAATGTAAAAATAAGGGTTTCGGACATAGCTCATCTGTAGAGCAACCCTAAGTTCTATCCCAGAACCAATAAACAGAGGAAGAGAGGGAGGGAGGGAGGAAGGAGAGAGAGAGAGAGAGAGAGAGAGAGAGAGAGAGAGAGAGAGAGAGAGAGAATGGTGAAGATATGAAAATCAAGGCCAAAAAGAAAACTCAATATTTCACTTACTGCTAACTTTCTTCTCATTAAATGTTTACATTGATTTCAATATTGATTTAACAATATCATTTTATTTTTCCTTGGTGCTGATTAAATAGCAAAATACCTTTGTTACTTTGTAAAAGAAAAAAAAACTAAATAGATCAAAATCCTCCAAAATTTGGTTCAAACTATGTTGAGCATATTCAGTATACCTAAAGATCACAAACATGATACTTAAGAGGTAGCTGCTATCTCTTGGAATTTAATACGAAAATGTTCTTGGAAATAGCAAGCAATTTGAGATTTAAAATCCTTATAAACTCTCCCATGTTATCAATTTCTGAGTATAGATAACATGTTGGATGTGTCCAGCTATATGTATCACTTCTTACTATCACTAACAATTGTGTTGTAATCTGGGGTTTGAAAGGATAATAAAAAAGCACTGGACAAGGGGAATCAGCCAGAGGCAATCCTTGCTTTTTATAGAGCTCTCAGTTAAGGGGTTTCTACACAGTATGCAATTTGGCAGAATCTTTACTTCTGAGTTTATAAGTGTACTCTCTTTATGTGCAGTGATAGCCAAGGCAAACTTCTTCCTTCTAATCATTAAAAATAATTTGCTTTTAAAGGCTACAGTTCCAATATTTAAAGTATTTTAAAGGTGGGAACTGGATTAAAGGTACAATCAGCAATTTAAAACTACCAAGTAGATCTCTGATGCAAACCGTCCCTTTGAAAAGTACCCCTTCAAAAAATCTAGGTCAAAAAGTTACTACAGCAATCACTGGAAATGTTTAACATTCTCCCCTCAAGACAAGATTAAAAACAGTGGATTAATAATGCTAAGAGCACTTGACTTTACTTTTGCAAGTGAATGGGGTTAGTGTCAAAACAATTTAACAAATGGAATTTCAGTTTCATTGGAAAAGCTAGAATAACAAAGCCCCACAAATAATGCTTAAATTGTGAACAATGAAGCATGGTAGTGGCATAAAAACAAACACAACAATGGAACAGACAGAAACTTCACAGATAAATCTGCACATTTATAGCTAACTGATTTTCCACAAAAGTGCCCAAAACACACAATTGCAGAAAGATAGTCTTTTCAATAAATGTACTAGAAAAACTGGAAATCCACATGAAAAACAATAAACTTAGACCCTTATCTCACACTACATCCAAAATCAAATGGTTTAATGACTTAATTAAGACCCTAAACTATGAACCTACTGAAAGAAAATGCAAAGGAAAGCTCTATGACATTGGTCTGGCCAGTGATTTGTTTTGTTTTGGTTTTGGAAATGAACCTAAAAGAATAGGCAACAAAAACAAGACACACAAATGACAAACAGACATTTGGTATTGAATAAATGCTTAATACCACTAATCTGTCAAGAAAATGAAAATTAAAACCACTATGAGATATCACCTCATACATGTTAGAATGGTTATTATTGAAAAGACAAACATGACAAGTGTAGAGGATACGGAGAAAAGGCAACCTTTGCAGGCTGTTGTGTAAATTATTGAGGCCATTATGGAAAATAGTATAGGAGATCCTCAAAAATGGAATTACCAATAAGATCCGCCAATCCCAGTATTAACTATATACATAGAGACATCCACCCTCCCATGTTTGTTGAAGAGCTATTCACAATAGCCAAGATATGAAATCAACCTATGCATTCATAAAGAGATCAAAAATTAAAAGTTCAAGAAAAATATGGCACATATATACAATGGAATGGTACTCAGCCAAAAAATAGAATCCCCCATCATTTGTGACAACATGTTAAACCTGGAGGGCATGATGTTAAGTGAAATAAGGCAGACATAGAAAGATAAATGCCACATGATCTCACTTATGTGAGATTCTTCTAAGGAAGTTGATCATGAATCACTAAGAGAAGAATGGAAGGGTGGCTGGTGTCCAGAATGGTTGGTGAGGGTAGGGTATTGGGGAGATGTTGGTTAAAGGAGATAAAATTTTAGTTAGAAGGAAAAATTTCAAGAAATCTATCACACAACATGAAGATTATGTACAAATTATTCTTAAAAGATGTAAACTGTTCTTATTATAAAAATGAAAATTATTTGAGGTAATGTATGTATTAAGTAGCTAAATTTAGTTGTTCCTCAATGTATATATACTTCAAAACATCATGTTGTACACTACACTACAAATACACACAATTTTATTTGTCAATTAAAAATATAATAAAAAAATGAAAATTATAATTGCTGGGGTATTTTAAGCTGAAGCAACCACTAAAATGTTTATTGACCATTAAATCTCAAAAAAATATTGGTAAATATTGGGAATTCATATGCATATCAAGCTATATATTTGGATTTACCTCAGTTGCTATTGTTTGATAGGCATCATGGTAGGAAAAAAATAATTATTTAACTTACATGCCTGCTGTAGAAATTTGCTCATAATCATACTAACTTGCAGATTTTAAGAGATAGACATGCTTTTGTTTCAAAGATTTAAAAAATCAATTATTTTTAATGAATAAAAGAGCAAAATGATTGAAAAAAAGTAATGAGAAGATAATTATTCTTAGATCTACGAAAGAGATTTCAGTGAAAAAAAAAAGATGAAAGGGAAGAGTAACTGCATTCCTGATATTAAAAATACTCTAAAAAAAATGCTCCCCCAAATTCAGATCACTGTGTATTTCAGTAACAAATAAATGTTTTATTCATTCTTGTCATTAAAGAGGGACTTGGAGATTTAAGGATCACTTTCCTTAGGCCCAAGCATAACAGCTTCTCATAGATGCTATGGATTGCTGGAGCTCAATTATGGAGACTGACTGCAGAGAGCAGGGGTGTGGAACATGAAAAGAACAGAAAGCATCTGTTTTTTAGTGAGACCTCAGGTTGCCCTTCCAATTTCTCTCACACCTCTCCTCCTCTGTGTCTGGCTGGGGTCCAGCCATTTCTATGCTTATAAAATAATCCCCAAATATATATTACACTGTCTTATTAATATTTAATTTTTTCTTCCTCTTCCCTCTAAATTAGGAACCAATTGGAAGCAAGAACTGTCCTTTATTGCTATATTATGAATTTTTGTGTCCCCACAAAATTACCAAATTGAAAGTTTACCCTGAAGTTGATAGTAATGGGGGAGGGCCTATGGGAAGCGAATAGGTTCTGAAGGTGGAATTCTCAGGATTGAGATTTGAGAGCCCTTATAAAAGAGGCCCCATAGATTTCTCACCCTGTCAGCTATATGAGGGCACAGTAAAAAGATAGCTGTCTATGAACCAGGAAAAGGTCCCTCACCAGCTACTAAATCTGTAGGCACTTTGATTTTGGGTTCCCTTGCTTCTGTAACAAGAGAAATAAATTTTTGTAGCTGATAAACCATCCAGTTCATTATATTTGGTTATAGCAGCATTTATAGACTAAGACTCCCTGTGTAAGTCCTCATATTTATACAGTAGAAATACCTACTTATTAAATACATTTCACCATCTAGAATGTGGGCTCAGTGGTATCTAAACTTTGACTTCCAGTTCACTGCTATATCCTCCATTCCTAGAAATGCTTGTGTACATGGCAGATCCTAAATAAATATTTCTTAAATTAATAAATAATACAATTAAACAGGACTCTCCTATGAAAGAAGAATTGTGGTTCAAGTAGCTGAACTATACTGGGTTCAAAATAAACAGTATCCCAACATTTTTGGTTCAAAGACAAATTTGTTAAGGTGGCCAGTGCCAAAGTGGTTTATTTGTTAAGCACACCAAAGTGAAAAACATTAACTTACTGCTTTTCTCTCATTTGGTATGTTAAAGGCAAGACCACTGTCTAACAGAATCTTGCATTTTGTAAGACAGTTTGAGCTTCAATTAATAAAACAATAATGACTAATTAAACACTCAATTAAAATGTATTTGTTGGATAAAAGTCACCTCTGGAAGACAAGTTAATCCTTAATGCCTGCCATAAAATTTCCTGTATGTGTTCGGAGGTAAACAGTTGGTCTATTACAATGTTATTAGTAAAATATATGCTAGCTTGAATAGATGAAAATTATCATCAACTCCCCAAATGCTCATGATGGAGACAATTTCTATGTCTAATCCCATGACACAAAATATATGAAATATCATGCTCTTTGCAAAAAGGAAACAGACTCTCATTCTTACTATCATAAATTAGCAAGTTTTTATTTTAAATGGTTGATGTCATTCACCATGTGGGTATAAACTGATCTTGATCAATCATTTGTATAAACAGGAAACTATAATCCCTACCTTTCTCATGGATGCTCCAGAGGAAAGGATACACTTTATGGAACAAATAGAACTAATAAATTGTGCCCCCAGAAAATAGTCTGTGGTGGAAGGGAAATGCATTTATAGTAAGCAGGGGCATCCTGCAGCACTGGGAAGTTGAATCTTAATCTTCGCGTTATTTACCAGCAAAATAGATTCAGCTTCCTTTCTGTGATAAGAAATACACAAGAGAAAACTGTAATAATGCACTGTCAGACACTCTATCTTAATACACACTTCCCTGTGTTTATTTCTTCTCCAAGTCCATCTTCAAAGAAACGGGAATTATGCTTTAAAAAATCAATCTCTAATAATAAAAAGATTATGAAGGTACCTGGGGATTTGACTTAGCATATGGGGTATTTAAATATGAAAAGAAACTGCAATTTGAGTTCTCTTTTTGTCTCAATGTTGTATCTAGAAAAATCCACAAGAACTAAGCATGTCTGTCCTTTCCCAGACTTGTGAGTGTCCATACTAAACAGAAAGGGCATTCTTTCCTCCTTGAAGCAGAGTCCCCCCATTTCATGTTTTTCAAAATTAAGAGGAAGTAATTCTGAGATAAGCTTGAATACTTAGTTCTACATTTTTGTTGTTGGTGATGGTTTGTTGGTTGATTTTCTGGTTTTTGTTTTTGTTTCCCCGAAGCAAGTTTTCAAAACAACAGAAAAATACTGAGTTACAGGGAAACAAATTCAAAGTTAAGAGAGGTTTATTCATAAACTTCCCTTTTCCAGTTCTGTTATTGTTGGCTAAAAATAGGTTAGGAATCAAGTTACAGTTCAGTTACAGAAGTATCACTTTTCAAGTGTGGTTAAATTGTCTGTGAAAGATGCGTTTCAACATCTATCCCCAAACTGCTAGTATTTGAACTTCTTCAGATTATTAGAAATGATCAATGTGATATGTTCCAAAACACTGAACTACAACATAAATGATAAAATGGGTACTGATATCAGCTTAATTAAACCTTTAATATCTACTTTATTTGCTCTGGGCAACTGAAGATATCTAACATCCAAAGACACAGAAGAAGAAGTTGAGATAAATATAATTCTGATAAACAATTTCTGATTCATTCAATTACCAATATGTATTGAGTTTATATTTTGCACCCAAAACTTCTTAACAGCAGAAATGAAAGTTACAACTCTTCAAGATTTCAATTGCGAATCCTTGAATAGAATTTAAATGTACCTCTAAGGTATTCTATTACATTTTCTCTCTTAAACATAGTTAGAGATAAAATCATATTAACACATGTATATAAAATGGGTGCACATACATTTTTCTGTAAAAGCACCAATTTCTGACAACTAGTGATTATCAATAAACAAAAAATAGAGACATTGCTGGTATGTTGGTAGAAATTTTAATAAAGGTGTTATCAGATTATCAAATAACAGAAAATCTTTTTCTTCTGGCAAGGTAATGGCAAACTTAGTACTATCAAAAGAAAAATTGTTCTGGACAAAGTTCATTGGGCAAGGGGAATTTTTTAAAGGACTATGGCAATAGGCAGCATCTTTTTCAAAAAATTAGCATCTCAAAGGAGGAGAGAAAGGATTCATAATTACAAGTTTTCTAAAATAAATGCTCTAAGGAAAGGGGGTCAGGGGCTCCTATGGTTAAGGCCATCTGGAATCTGCAAGGGCCAGGATAAGGAGGAGGTCAGGAGCCTAGAGGCAAAAGAAGCCTATCTAAAGCTTGGGGAAACATGGATGTCTTGATCAGCATTCAATGCTAAAATATGTAATAAATAAAATATCAACAGAAAATAAAATGTATAACCAACAAGTAGGTATAATTTACTGTTTCATAGTATCATTGAAGTGTATTTGTCAATCTATCATTAAAAAAAATACATTCTTTTTCCTTTTGTCTCTGCCTTGCTTTCACTGCTCATGTTATGAAGTCAGGCAGAGACCTGACTCTGGGGATTGAACAAATTGGGTCCAGCAACTGGACCCAATAATCCCTACCTTTCTCATGGATGCTCCAGAGGAAAGGATACACTTTATGGAACAAATAGAACTAATAAATTTCTTTTCAAAAAAGAAACAAAAAAGGTAATGGTGAAAAGCATGAAAGGAACTTTAATCAGTGCAGCTACACTGGAAGACAAGGGGACCCATGTCCTTAACCCTGTCTTGGAGGCACTGACAATGCCTTTCAAGTCTTATAGAAAGGAGACAGAAGGTAAGGATTGGGGGGTTGCATAACTAGAGGATTTTCATAGCAACAAAACAGGTGGTCTTGATCAGTGTGGTCTCTCCATTACCATCCCAACACTGGTCAGGTGAGGCTTTAATCCCAGATTAAAAAAAAAAATTGCTTACTTAGGCTTGGGGAGAGGTGGAAGTGTCCATTCATCTCAGGATATTTATCTGACAAGTCCCTTGTTCTTGGAATCCAGGGGGGTTCAAAGCAAAGGAGATAGATGCAAATGGAGGTAGAGGGGCCAGATCTTTAATTCTGCTTTTAGCTACCCACTGGATATTTATTTGCAGGAAAAAGTGAAGAGTCTAAGCCCTTGTTATACATAGACCAATGAGTGGCAATCCAAGGTCATCAGGTCAAATCCTGACACACATACACTCTCTCTCTCTCTCTCTCTCACTCTCTCTCTCTCTCTCTCTCTCTCTCACACACACACACACACACACACACACACATATGTACACATACACATCTATCTATCTATCTATCTATCTATCTATCTATCTATCTATCTTTTTTTTTTAAGAAAAAGTTTCATCAGAACACAGCCATGCCTCCTTGTTTGCTTATATTTAAGTTGTTTTGGAGTAGACTTCAGAGTAGAGCAATTGTGACAGAGACAATAGGCAGTAGAATCCACAAGTATTTACTATCTGGTCACAGAAAAATGTTTATTTTCATAGAAAAATATTTATTGCCAATCTGTTTTAGATTATTACATAGTATGATCACGGGCTTTGTCAAACCTGAGTTGACTAAATTCACCTGCAGGTGACTTAAAATCAAATAAGTATACTGAATATTTTTTATTCTTATTATTTAGTCAGATTCAGAGGCAAGAAAAAAAATGAATGAGGTCTGATTCCCTTTTCAACTATCATGTATTTACCATTTTTCTATATTAACATGACTGTGCTTCTTAGAATATAAAAAAAAACAGAAATTAAGGAATCTGACATTAGTACACAGAAATATTTTGTAATAAATTCAGCATGATATTTTCTTTTATTGGGATTCTTTCCAGATGCAGGTTGCTTTGATTGTGTTAACCTCAATTTCCTTGGACAGAACAGCTCATTTACTTTATATTGTTAATCACAGTTGAATTTTAATTGCACTCAAAATTTATACTAGGTATTCTGCTGAGTTACAGCCTTTGGCATGGGACAAACCAGATGGCAAAGTCATAGTTTCCCTTGTAGCTGCCCCATTACAAGGTAGTTTGCATGGAAAGCGAGCCCTTGTTACTGGATATGGGCAAGCTGATGGACAATGACCATCAGTCAGAGATCTAATAACAGAGTTTCCAGATTTGGACTAGAAGTTAAATTCTTCACATCTAAGAATCTGTTTATCTTACTATTTAACATCAGGGCATTCCAAAAACTGTAAAAGCACACAGTTTCTCTATCACTACTTTTTAAAAACTCATTTATTCTTAAGTTATGCTATTCAGGAATTATAAATAGTGATTAAGTGTCACAAATAATAAACTTTAAGGAGGAACACTGATTTTGGTTCTACTCACATCTCATTAAAATTAATTATATTGATTGTCTGGCTCAACATCTATTCAATTCACATGCAAGTATGACCGTGTCATCAATATAAAAGAAAAATCATCTAATATATACATATAGTTTATATATTATACATGATACATGTGCACCAAATGCATTTACAAACTTGGACCAGATCTTAGAATTTAAGCTACAAGAAGTAATGACCCAGTTCTGGATTCTGACTGAGCTCCTCAGTAAGGGTTAGGAGTCTCAAAGTCAATTCTGTTGTACTGTATTTAACTGAAGTGTTTGGCTTCTATCAGGACCCAATAGATCTTTGTCTTACTGAAATAGGGGCACTGATCTAAATCACAAAAGAAGGATTGATTACTCTAATATTTGGCATAAGACATTAAAATGTTTCTAGATATATCACTGACATTAACCTCCTGTCTAACTTTGGATACTTCAGGGCTTTAGTTTCCTCAAATATCAAATAAGGTGTTATTTCTTGAACATTAAAGTTGTCAGAAGCAACTGAAAAGATTGTTAAAACAGGTTTCTGGGCTCTACCCTCAGAATTTCTTTGATTCAGGTAGAGAATTTACATTTCGAGGTTCTGGGTGCTATGGATACCATCAAGGGACCACACTGTGAAAACAGAGCAAAGGTAGAGGAGGATGATAGAGCGTTACCGAATCCCCAATACCGTTCCAGTTATAGGAGCAGGTAGTCAGTATCAATCATTCACAATAAACTGTGACCATCTTCTTAAGCAAAGTTTTCTTTGAATTAGAAGTAAGATGAATGCTCTCTTCCTCTCTCTTTTTTTTATTTAGAATTCCACAGGGATTGCTGACCATGTAGGTATTAGATAGTACTTACGTCATGGCTTGATAAATGGATTCAATCCCGTAGCGCATGGCAAATTCATCAACTATTTCTTGGGATGCATCATCAAAAAAAACCTTCCAGGCTTCATCCCCTCTGACCTCTGGGATTTTCACTCCACCATTAGATTTCACTTCAGTTAAGTAATGGAACAGATTCTAAAAGCAAGTGGTTTTCAATTGTTCAGTGACACCTCAGAATAAGCTAGAAATATTTAACTATAACTTTCAGTAAAATACACTTGCAATGCCATCTCTTCTAATGTTTTATCAGCATCTAAAAGCAGAGAACTAGCTTAGATTTTTATTCTAACTCACTTCACTTATTATTCAAAAGATGCCTTTACTTCTGGTTAGAACTATACAGAATCAATTATTCACATGTTTTGTACATACCCAAATACTTTCAGAAGAAAATAAAAATGTTTGTATGTAAATATAGCTGCATGATAGGGCATATTTTACATTCATGGACTCTGAGTCAATTATAGTGCCCTGGAAGAATGTGATTTTGGCTACATTATTACAGAATGCAGTTACATAATGATAGCCAATGGGGCAATGAAATGAGGTTGAAAATGAATGCTTGAAAATGTAATAATGGAAAAAATATCACTATCCCCAGATTCTTTTTGCTTCTAACAATTTGGGAACTGCTGTATGGATGCAGTGTGAATCAACTGAAAAAACTTCTCTTAGATTTCAGTTCTTTCTGGTCCTTGAACCACCAGAAAAGATTCTAAAAAGTTAAGCATAATGCTGTTTCTCTAAACCCAAATATTCTCTACCTATAACGTAAGTCCAGACTCCTCCCATCATGCTAGTTCAAGGGATTTCTTTTTATTGGTCTGAAAAGTAAATGACTCTTCTTGAAGGAAAGAGATCACTAATGGATTGTAGTAAAGAAGTTTAGGCCCTATGGCTGATTACTGTATAATAGGTAAATGACTTAAAGGCAGTTTCTCATTTTTACTTTAGTAAAATTGGGTGCAAATGCTTATATGTATTGACTATTTAAAGGTACAAATTTTCATAGATATATTTAGGAAATATAATGCACAAAAAAATCAAAGCAGTTTTTCAATTTCAAACTTTTTTTTTGTCACTGGAAGAGTACTTGATTGTTTTGAGTATGTGAAATGATATATTCCTCAGTTTTACCTTACCTTTTTTGATATTTAGGACAAGCATCATTTGCATCTAAGAAAGTCTTCAGTGTCACCACAATCTACTCTAATGCAAAGCATATAATAGAAGCCCAAAGTTACTGGCCTATTTATTTGTACAGAGGCACACAGGAAACTTGTGAGTTGGCCCTTTAAAAATATCTGTCTCATGAGCTTGTTCTGAATCCTTGTTAGAAGAAAAGTTCTTCGGGGTCAGTACCTGGGATTTATAACACGTCATATCACCTGTTATAGTACAGAGTCATAACTAGGAACTACTCTACAAATATAATTCCATGATTTCTTTTTGAATATAATACTATTTTATGATCCATTATCAAAACTATTTTCTAGGTTTTATTCTTAATAAAATATAACTTACTTACCTCATGTAAACATGTATATTGTATATGGTATGGAGCAACCTTCTCCTCTCCTTTAATTTCCACATTGATTTTCAATCGAATGGCTCCAGATACAGCTGACTTATCTGTCCGTTTCTCTGATAAAGCAAAAAATATACTATTTCTTATTCAAGTTTTCAAAAGCTTAAAAAAAGGCTTATGTGGTGAAAATCTATTTTTATAAATTATATTTGATTAAATAGCCATGATTTCCCTAAATACAACTTAAAAGATTTGTATATTGTATCATTGTGCTTGTTAAATTGCCTTATAGAAAAAGTTAATCAGAAGATACTACTCTTCTGATATAAATTTTGTGTAATTTATCATTTTATACAATGAAATTAAATATAATATTTGGCAATCAAAAAAAAGAAGGCTAAAGTATAGTATTATTTTTTATTTTTTTTTATTTTTAGGCATACATTTCAGTAGAGTATGTTTTGACATATTATGCATACATGGAGTATAAATTATTCAAATTAGGATTCCATTCTTGTGGTTGTACATGATGTGGGGTTTCACTGGCTATGTATTAATATATTAATATATGAACATAGGAAAGTTATATCTGAAAGTTATATATATATATATATATATATATATATATATATATATATATATATATACACACACACACACATATGTATATTCTACATTCTACTCTTTCCTGTTCCCATCACCCCTTCCCTTCATTTCCCTTTGTCTAATTCACTGATTGAATATTAGATAGGGAATTATTTTACTTAAAAGCTCTTCTCAGTTTCTTCTCTTTCTTTCTGGGTTTGAAAAGATAGACAAAGTTTTGGTTAAAAACAACAAAAATCAGTTATAAATTTCCACTATCAGTGATTCATAAGACCTACAGTCTGTCTATAGCCTTTGTTTATTTATAATATAATATTGGATTAATTACTTATTTGAATAGGATCAATATATAATGAATTAAGTTAAATAGTGTATGTATATGAGCACTTATAATATAAGTGGTAGCTTTGAAAAAAAAGTCTTAGTCACAAAATTTCTAATGTGTGAATTTAGGTGAGTATCGAAGTATGATACACATTTCATAACTTAAATATGAAAAGGAATGTCTACTCATTTCATAAACCAAATATAAAAAGACATGCCAACCCATTTCACAGTGAGAAATAGGATCTAAGTAAGGTGTCACCAAGTCAGTGGTGAAGACTTTTTTTAGCCATGTAAGATAGAGTTAAATCATGAGAGCTACTCTCTCCTGTAGAATGCCTTCTGATTTCTCATCCTTACTATTGAAGAGTCCTTGTGTTTTGAAGATCCTTCTTAGTATGAGGATCATGAGAGTTTTTTCCTACTTGCTGAGAAATGGTTGATTCTCAATGAATACTAAAGTTCTCTGCTGGTGTTTAGAACAATGCAAGGCCTAGGATCTTCTTGCCACCCACCTCTTTCCAGAGCTCCAGGGGAGAAAACGGGGTCTTTAATTTTTAACTATCATTATCCCAACAGACCCATGGGAAGCTCTTGGGTACCCAGGGCTTTTGACCAAGTCTTACTTTGTGTGGTGAAATAAATTCTAAGTCATGAGGAAGGAAGAAAGGTGTACAAAGAATGAAAGGATGGAACATACTGATTTTACAAAACGCTCAGAAAGATAAAACCTGTTTTTCTCTCTTTCTCACCTCTCTCCCTCCCTGAGGTTAAACATCAACAATAAGGGAAAAAAGAACTTACTGAGGGTGACTGGGCAGAGGAGAATGTATTGAGTGACATAATCCTCACATAGACTAAAGAACAATTTGAGCATGAAAACTGGACGTTTGATTTCAGTAACAGCACATTCATAGTCCTTAGCAAATTGAACATATTTTCATGTTTTGTTAAAAGAACAAACTAGGGACTTTTAGTCTGATAATAACTTTACTGCCTCAACTCAAGGACATGCTAGGGGGGAAAAAAGTCCATGCACATGTAAACCTCTTAAGACAAAATATAAATTATGAATATTGTACCCAATTAATGGCCTAAAATTTACCCTTACATAACATCTGTTTTCATACATAAAGTTATTTAATAATTTAAACAAGATGTAGGAGGATGTCACGATAATGTAGATTTAAAATTTTACCCCAATGATGTAGACGGACCAATTTCTTTAAGGAGGATTTTGAAAATATTTTTGGTAATGGGTTCTCAGTATAGCTTGAATCATTTGTGTCCAGATAAGTTCAATCTCTTTAAATTATTATGTAATTTAGAGTTTTGTTAATTCTGTGACATTCTTCTTTTAGTTTGTCAACTATTATGTTGCTCAGAGTTAGCAGGCTTTAAAAAAGCTAAAAAGCACATTTTAATTTGCTAAAGTATCTTGGTTTCCTGGGTGGTAACTTTTTTGTAACCCTGGAACTGTGTCAACTCTCCATTGACTCATGACCATCCAGCCCTCAAAAAGTGAAAAATCAGAGGATTTCAGTAAGAGATCTTTGTATCATGTCTTTTGAAGAAACTGGGGTAACCAATGTATTTTTACTACTATTAAAACATCAATGAAGATTCTAGGGTATTATTCAAGTCTAGTAAAAGTCATATTAAAACTTGTCTTTATTGATATAATAAAATTTAATTTAAAAATCATGAAATGAACATTCTCTCAATATCTTCATCCTCAGAGTCATTGCTGAATCCACATGCATAATGGTTTTATCAACTAAAATGTGCTTTTACGTTATGATTTGAGAGAAATCCAAAATGTATTTTTATTGCCAAAATTCCATTAATAGACCAGAAGGAAATCAATCAAACAGCACTAAGTCAGAACTTGATTATTTTTCCCCAAACATTGGGCAAAGGTTTTTGAAGCCATATGTTATGAATTAAAAATGAAGAATTTTCTCTGAAGACATTCAGTTAGTTCCTTGAGTTTTCTCTTTCCATCTCCCATTTACAAATCTCTTTCAGTAATACTAAATTTGAACAGTTACTTTTAATTGCCAATGAAACTACTCCACCTAAAAGTCCAACAGAATGATCTTTAGACATTGGTTATTTCTACCTACATGTGAATATAATAGATGACATTCTGGAATATTTTTAAAACTTGTTTTCAAGTAGATGTAAAGATAATCACCTAAGTTATACCAGACATCCATTTCTCCACTCAGTGTTCTTACTTCTACAATTGTTTGTCCCAGAAAATCATCCGACTCCTTTTTGAAATGTTGCTTGACTCTGGATTTAATGTCATCATCTTCATCCCACACTCTGACTTTGATTCGATCTGTGGAGTTATGGCACTCACTGAAAATAAATGTATATAGTTAGTAACCACTGAAAACAGTTCTAAGGGGCATCTGATGTTAGCACCTAATTGTAAATCTATCTAATCCAGAAAGACATAACATATCACATGATAAATGACATTTCTCACTGACACATTCCAACCATGAGATGTTGTAAGTATCCAGTGGAGGTTTAGTGAAGAAAAGTTTGATTAATTAAGTCATGTTATAAAAAAATCCTATCTCATATTGCCCTATTTATTTTAACTGAAACAGATACAGTCAAATGTAGGACAGCGAACTTTGCTTGGTGTATTTTCAATTATGCCATATTTCCTATTTGCAACAGTTTTCTTGGACAGCATAGTCATGCTCAGAAAATTCTCCATCAAAAAATATTAACCTGATTTTATTGCAATGGGCTTTGAGAAAGTGGACTTCACAGAATATAAAATGATGATATAGTATGTGCAGGTGTTTGATGAAATAAAAATCCCAGTATGTACAGAGGTAAGGATAAGTAGAATTAGAGTAACATATTTCTGATTTTAGGAATGAACTGAGAAAAAATAAGAAGGAACTGCACATTCTAGTCCAAACCTCATTTTCAGGTTTCTTCCACCTTCATTTGTTGAAGCAAATTACTTGGTTTTGTTTATACATATTGTGGTCTTTCCTGACCTTGTGATTTTTGTATATATTCTTCCCTATGCTTCTCTACTTGATAACTAATCATTCTTTAAGAATCAGCTAGTCACATGCTTTCTTCTCACTGTTTTTTGAACCAGTTAGTCATGTTCAGTTGTGTGCTTCCACTATATTGTACACATGCATCCCATATAGAAGAGGAGTCTTTAACTTGGGGTTTATGGATGGTCCTGGGCATTCCTGAACTTGGATTAAAAAAAAAAAAAGCAAACAAACCCATCTTTATTATTTTTTTCAACTTTGAAGAAAGGCAACAAATCATTGCAGTATTATGTTATCAATGAAATCATAATAATTTACATATAACATTACACATGTTAGGAGACTATATATATGTGTGTGTGTGTGTGTGTGTGTGTGTGTGTGTATTATTTCAATATAATTGATTTTGTTTTCAAATCTGTCTTTTATTTTATGCATTAAAAAAGTACAAGTTTGTAAAGAAATCCACAGCATTCACTAAACTGCAAAATGGGTTCAAGGAATAAAAATTTTAAAACTCCTTACAGTAAAATAACTCTCCTATTAAACTTTGAAGCAAGATGATGAAGACATGTAAGAATTAAATTTGGAATATAAATGCCTATGTGTGAATTGAAGTCCCAATAGTCATTTCAATGATTTCTGGAAATTTTTTGGTTGATAAAAACTTTAAGGGCACTATTGGCATTCAGTGAGCTAAGCCAGAGATTTAGACACCCTGTCATATGCAGGCGAAACTTTGTGAATTAAAATGGCCCACTAGGCATTAGTGAAGATATATTACCCATTAATAATTATCTCAGCTCAGGAACAAACTCTTTTTTACATAAAAACATCAAGTGTTTTGCATGTTTTACTAGACACTGAAATTTCTTGAAAAGCAAAAGAGAATTTTTTTCTTCTTTTTGTAGTTACTGTTCAGAACTCATCCTTACTATTGAAGAGTCCTTGTGTTTTGAAGATCCTTCTTAGTATGAGGATCATGAGAGTTTTTTCCTACTTGCTGAGAAATGGTTGATTCTCAATGAATACTAAAGTTCTCTGCTGGTGTTTAGAACAATGCAAGGCCTAGGATCTTCTTGCCACCCACCTCTTTCCAGAGCTCCAGGGGAGAAAACGGGGTCTTTAATTTTTAACTATCATTATCCCAACAGACCCATGGGAAGCTCTTGGGTACCCAGGGCTTTTGACCAAGTCTTACTTTGTGTGGTGAAATAAATTCTAAGTCATGAGGAAGGAAGAAAGGTGTACAAAGAATGAAAGGATGGAACATACTGATTTTACAAAACGCTCAGAAAGATAAAACCTGTTTTTCTCTCTTTCTCACCTCTCTCCCTCCCTGAGGTTAAACATCAACAATAAGGGAAAAAAGAACTTACTGAGGGTGACTGGGCAGAGGAGAATGTATTGAGTGACATAATCCTCACATAGACTAAAGAACAATTTGAGCATGAAAACTGGACGTTTGATTTCAGTAACAGCACATTCATAGTCCTTAGCAAATTGAACATATTTTCATGTTTTGTTAAAAGAACAAACTAGGGACTTTTAGTCTGATAATAACTTTACTGCCTCAACTCAAGGACATGCTAGGGGGGAAAAAAGTCCATGCACATGTAAACCTCTTAAGACAAAATATAAATTATGAATATTGTACCCAATTAATGGCCTAAAATTTACCCTTACATAACATCTGTTTTCATACATAAAGTTATTTAATAATTTAAACAAGATGTAGGAGGATGTCACGATAATGTAGATTTAAAATTTTACCCCAATGATGTAGACGGACCAATTTCTTTAAGGAGGATTTTGAAAATATTTTTGGTAATGGGTTCTCAGTATAGCTTGAATCATTTGTGTCCAGATAAGTTCAATCTCTTTAAATTATTATGTAATTTAGAGTTTTGTTAATTCTGTGACATTCTTCTTTTAGTTTGTCAACTATTATGTTGCTCAGAGTTAGCAGGCTTTAAAAAAGCTAAAAAGCACATTTTAATTTGCTAAAGTATCTTGGTTTCCTGGGTGGTAACTTTTTTGTAACCCTGGAACTCAGCAAAAGCAAGGCACTACGCAACTCAGTGAGACCTTGTCTCTAAATAAAATACAAAATAGGGCTGGGGATGTGGCTCAGTGATTGAGTGCCCCTGAGTTCAATCTCAATCTCAGTTACCCCCACCCCAAAATACCAATAACAATAAATACTAGAGAGGTTTTTGGGAAAAAGGAACACTTGTATATTATTGGTGGGACTGTAGACTAGTACAACCACTCTGGAAAGCAGTTTGTCAATTTCTCAAAACATAGGTATGAAACCACCAAGTGACCCAGCTATCCCACTCCTGGGAATTTTCCCCAAATATCTAAAATCAGTGTAGTACAGTGACATAGTCACATCAACATTTATAGTAGCACAATTCACAATAGCTAAATTGTGGAATCAATCCAATACCTGTAAATAGAAATTGTGATATATATATCTCAAAATGACATTCTACTCAACCATTAAAAATATGTTTTTTTGAAATGATGGTATTTGCTGGTAAATGAAATGGATGGAAATGGAGAAGTTCATGCTAAGGAAATTAGCCAAACTAAACTCAAAGGTTGAATGTTTTCTCTCATATTTGGAAGCTAGAGTAAAATAAAGGAAAGGGGGAGGGAAGGATAGAATTATGTAAAGAATAATCAAAAAATTAATAGACAAGAGGAAGGAAATCTAGTAGAGTAGCAGAAAGAGATGTGGGGCAGGAGGACAAAAGTGAAAAGTGGGAGGGAAAAGGGGGGGATCATGAACTGAGATAGATTTCCATGCATATCTGATTTTGGGGGGATGAACCCAACTACTATGCAAAGTGTAAAGATCTAACAATTTCTTTTTTAATTTAAAAAGAAGTCTGGTGAATTTCATGACTGTTGTTTTTTCTATTTCTATGAGGAATATCACTGGGATTTTGATTGGAATTAAATGCTTTTGGTAATATGGTCATTTCGACAACATTAATTCTGCCAATCCAAGAACAAGGGAGATCTTTCCACCTTCTAAATTCTTCTTTAATTTCTTTCTTTAGCATTCTGTAGTTTTCATTTTAGAGGTCTTTCACCTCTTTTGTTAGGTTGATTCCCAAGTATTTTATTTTATTTTTTTGAGGCTATTGTAAATGGGGTAGTTTCCTCATTTCCCTTTCAGAGTGTTTGTCACTGATATACAGAAATGCCTTTGATTTATGGGTGTTGATTTTGTAACCTGCTACTTTGCTCAATTCATTTACAAGTTCTAGAAGTTTTCTGGTGAAAGTTTTTGGGTCTTCTTGGTATAGAATCATATCATTAGCAAACAGTGCTAATTTGAGTTCTTCTTTTCCAATCTATATCCCTTTAATTTCTTTCATGTAATTGCTCTGGCCAGTGTTTCACTTCTATGTTAAATAGAAGTGGTGAAAGAGGCCATCCCCGTCTTGTTCCAGTTTTTAGAGAGAATGTTTTCAATTTTTCTCCATTTAGAATGATGTTGGCCTGGGGCTTAGCATAGATAGTTTTTACAATGTTGAGATATGTTCCTATAATCCCTAGTTTTTCTAGTGTTTTGAACATGAAGGGGTGCTGTATTTTGTTGAATACTTTTTCTGCATCTATTGAGATAATCATATGGTTCTTATCTTTAAGTCTATTGATGTAATGAAATACATTTATTGATTTCAGTATGTTGAACCAACCTTATATCCCTGGGATAAACCCTACTTGATCATGGTGGAACCATGTGGAACCAACCTAGATGTCATTCAGTAGATGAATGGATAAAGAAAATGTGGTATATATACACAATGGAATTTTACTCAACAATAAAAGAGAATAAAATCATGGCATTTGCAGGTAAATGGATGGAGCTGGAGAATATAATGCTAAGTGAAGTTAGCCAATCCCCAAAACCCAAATGCCAAATGTTCTCTCTGATATAAGGAGGCTGATTCAAAGTTGGGTTGGGAGGGGGAGCATGGGAGGAATAGATGAACTCTAGATAGGGTAAAGGGATGGGAGGGGAAGGAAGGGGGCATGGGGGTAGAAAAGAAGATGGAATGAAATGGACATCATTATCTTAAGTACATGTATGAAGACACAAATGGTGAATATACTTTGTATACAACCAGATATATGAAAAGTTGTGCTCTATATGTGTAATATGAATTGTAATGCATTCTGCTGTCATATATAAAAATTAGAATAAAAACATTAACATGATTTCTTTTTAAAAAAGGAAGCCTATATCAGGACTGGGATTGTGACTCAGTAATAGAGCACTCACCTAGCATGTGCAAGGCTCTGGGTTCCATCCTCAGCACCACATAAAAATAAATAAATAAAATAAAGGTATTGTATCCAACTACAACTAAAAAATAAATATTAAAAAAAGTAAAGAAGCAGCCTGTATCAACCAGTCTATGTATCCTAGGGTAGTTGTCTCAGAGTCCTTACATATTAAAATACATATAAAATACTTTTACTTCTCCTTTACATAAAAATTGGAACATTTTACTGATTTTTCAAATTACATATATGTGTGTATATAAAAATGATAAATAATGTTATTTTGTTTTAGCATAAAATGTGTCATTATGAACTATTTTATATAAAATGATTCATTGGGTTAAACAGGGTTGAAAATTAGTAATTACTTTCTACCTGTTTTAACTACAACAAATCTCAAGTTTCTTTTTCTATAAAATGGGGGTAATGATATGTATTTTATAAACTGACTATAGGAAGAAATTAAGATAAATAAAATAGCATGGTGCTGTCAGCTCCACCCCAGAAGAAGTCTGCCTTGGTTCCTGATCTGATCACCATGGTCTGAATGAGTGTGCATCTGCTGGACTTAGAGCCTAAGACTTGAGACTTTTGATATGACACTTGAGCTTAACATGCAAAAGGAATGTCTGTCATGAGCCTGTCATGATTAAGTGTGTTTGCAGTGCTTAGAATTAATTTAGAATTGTTTGCTGTGAATTGACTATGTCTATTGTAGTGCCTACTATTAAGGCTTGTCATTTTCGTGATTAAGAACCTTTGGAGTGAAATTGTATTGAGTGATTTGAGTAAATAAAACATTGAAAAGGGCAGAAGCACATGGACATTCTTTATTTCTCCCCCTGGACTGCACCTTTTGCCCATCGCAACATGTATGTATTACTATTTACTCATATATATTTAACAATTATTTTTCTCATAAAAACTGGCCAGCTCCTACATTCTTTGTTTCCCATAGAGCTATTCTGAGGACTATTTAAACAAAATTTGCTGTCATTTTTTAGGCTTAACTGTCAGAAACCTGTATTTTTACCCCAACAGGGTAAAGACAATAGTGGAGCTGCTTGCTTCAAGTACTAGGAATTATATGAGGGTTTTGTGATTAAGACCAGAGATTTAGTTTAAGATGATGTGAAGAGTCACCACATAGGGATGCCTATCATCTCTGAGCATTCTGCTTCCTATTTGGTTACATATTCCCTCAAGCTTCTCTTTCTCAACATTAAAATTAGATAACACACCTTCCTAGATTTCTTTTAGAATCCACACATTTGCTTTGTAGTCCAACAAGATGTGGACTCACATTGCTAAAGTGACAAAATGGCAATATTCTAAGGACCTACTCTTTTTGAAACATTGGTATAGAAGCTTTGGCACTTTGATATAGAATTTCTGGTATTTAGTCCTGAAGGGCAAAAGTATTGAGGAATGGTGGTCATGGTGTTTCTCCCAAAGAAACATCATGATATAACTGAACATTTTTCCTACATAGTAGCTTCAGCAATTGGCACTTTGACCTTTCTAACAATTCTTGATCTATGTAATTGTCTATGAAATAATCTTTTTGTGCATAAAGTAACCAGGGTAGACTGCTGTTTGCAGCTAAGAATAGTGACTATGATAATAATTTTTAAAGCATGAAGAAAGGTACAAGTAAAACAACCTGAAATATGGAATTGATTCTGGAGGAGATAATTAGACAGATAGGAAAGATTTAATCACTACAGGTTGGATATGCCAGAGCAGAAGATCTGGTCAAGCTGTCGCTTGCTATATCTATGATCTCTATCCACAGGCCAACTCAGCATTTTCTTTAGTGAGAATGGTGGGAAAAAAATCCAGAATGTTGGCATGTGCTTGTTAAATCTTGCTACTTTCAAATACATACAGCAATAGAGATAAAAACTAGAGTCACAGTCTGAAGACAGAGAAGCAAAGGAGCACAACTATACCAAAAAAGGTTCACTCTGCTGGCATCCTGCAATGTAAATTGACTGAGAATATAATAATTTGGAGCCCTGCAGGGTTGAGCAAAAGCCTGTTTTTGTTTTTTTTCTGTATCCAAAAATATGCCTATATAGGCAGAGCTACCAAATGCAAATAGAGAAAAATGTTGCCCCAGGACTTTTGTAGCACCTTCCTTTCCTAGGTCTCTAAATGACAGGAGGGCAGAGTTTGGTAGCAAAGATAGGATTAAAGGTGTCTTCACCCTGGCCTATTATTTTGCAGGGCCTGAGGCTACAACCGTTAGGTTAAGGGAGAGGAATTTCAGAAGAGGTGCTAATAGCTTAGAGTTAATATTTCCAGGTTTATGTGTCTATTCACTCATAAAACTGTTTTAAAGCCCATTTCATGGAAGCCTGGAAAATTTTCTGGGAAACATTATTGTCAAATGTTTGGCTGCAGCTGAACTTAAATTCCTGAGTTCCTGAACTCATAGCAATGGGAAGTGGGCTCCAAATAGAACTAGGAAGATTATATGCCTAGATTTACTGGGAAGGTCTCAATTTATGGGTATCAAAGAAAATGTAATGTTTTCTGGTTATTTTCAGAGCCTTTTTAAAATTTACTTTCACGTACATAATACCCACCTTGAATGTAGGCACTAACAAAATACATATGGAAAATCTACACGGGTGTAGATACAAGGATCTGGAGGAAAATCAATAAAAGAAGTTCACCCAGAAAGAAGTACCAGGGCCTGCCAGATTAGTTATCCAAATAACCATTTCTGCTACTGGGATCAAGAAGTACTAAGTATACCTGTTCAACAGTACTCTTTATTTACAGCAATAACTGTCCTGTATTTTCCATTTTCCCTTTTACTGAATGAGAAAATGCCATTGTCCTATCTTCTTTCTCTACAATAACATATTAAGAGTATTAGAGGAGGATGATTTGTTTTAAATTCATAGGTCACAAGCTCAACAAAGAACCAAATCCAGAGTTTATGGGTAAAATACCTAGAGACCCTGGAGTTCAAGTTAGTTATAGCACACTAGATATACTTTTGAGATCACTTATCTTGGAAAAGTATTTATTTTACTTAAAGTAAACAGAGGAGTATAAAAGTTGTATATAAATACTGAGTGGTCAAAGAGGTGAAAGGTAGCAGACACTATGTGCCTGCCCATACAATAATCTTTTTTTTTTTCAAGATCCTGTTTTCTTTTTTTTTATTGGTTGTTCAAAACATTACAAAGCTCTTGACATATCATATTTTGTACATTAGATTCAAGTGGGTTTAATCTTTTAAGATGTATCCCTTTCCTTTCCTAATTATAAATAGTTTCTCATTTGCTCTTGCAAAAAGAGATGAGCATTTGACAAAGATCTGCCAATGACATATAAGCAAGAGTCTTGTGTTGAAGTCTGTTCTCTTTTCTTCTTTACTAGTGGGGGTGGGGGGCAAAGGGCAGTCAGTGTAGGCCATGAGTGATTGGGTCAGGAAGGGAGGGGCTGATTCAAGAGGAAATAAAAAGCTAATACCTCCACAGAACCTTCCTCTCCTCCAACCTGTTGCCAAGGTTACCTGCCTCCTGGAAATTGTTCCTCCCCACCAGGAGTAGTTAATGAATGCCCCATGGGCTGCTCCATTCCTGCTAGTAACCCCTGGGTAGTTTTATTGCCCTTGGATCACTCCACCTTTTGGTCAGGCAGGCAAGATAAGGGGAGGAAGGGGGCATGAGAACAAAGGAAATCTAAAATCTATAAGTGGGGCAGGACACCACCACTCCCTCTCTCTCAGCACCAACTTGGACCCCCTCCTCTGTGGAGGAGTCTCTGCCTTTCTGTTTTATCTTTTAAATAAGACTTTTTTGCTCTTGCATCAGCATTTCTCCAGTATTCAGTCTTCAACACCAGGGGAATCCTGATGGGGATCCTGATTCTCAACAACAGTATCACTATCATAGAAACTGATGTGAACAGCTTTCAGTAAAGTTGTGAAATCAGGAAGATGGGATAAACTTACAGAAACATTGAACTACCAGAAAATATCAGAAATACTTATACTGGATATTATTCTTGAATGAAATCAATGAATCTTTTTCGATTAAGTTACAATTGTGGTTTAATATGAAACTGAATAAAATTCGAATTGACTAAAGTCTAAAAAGCATAAAAACCTAGTATGTTATTTTTTATAATATCTGAAATGATTTAAAATAAATTTAAATTATGAACTGTTATCATTTCTTATTCTTGATGTGCTCTATGGAGTTCCTTAACTGTTTAAAATATGTTATACAAACCATGACTTTAATGAAAATACAAATGTTGCATTTCAGAGAAATGAAGCTTTTATAGTCAGCAGAATTTGATAGCAAGAGGTACATCATCGATATTAGAGAAAAAAAAAATCTACCATATACCTTAGAGATAGAAAACACCTTCTTATAAAATCTTCCTCTATTAGACTTTTTCCATCTGATTCATCAGCTAGCCATGACTCTGGCTTACTTTACCAGTTAGAGATTTGGCTCTTTAATCAATAAGAAAATAAAATATTTTGTAGCACAAATGATTGATTAAAAAATATGTATTGCTAGAGCCAAGTGATTTGCTTTCTAGTTTTCCTTTAATTAAAAATAATTCTTGTCATCAACAGGGATTCATGAATCTAATTTTATATATTTTCATTGTTAAAGAGAGGCCTAGTTCATATCAATGTTTATAACAGCACAATTCATAATAGCTAAATTATGGAACCAACCTAGATGCCCTTCAGTAGTAGATGAATGAATAGGAAAACTTTGGTATATATACACAATGGAACATTACTCAGCATTAAAAGAGAATAAAATATGGCATTTGCAGGTAAATGGATGAAGTTGGAGAATATAATGCTAAGTGAAGCAAGCCAATCCCAAAAAACCAAAGGCTGAATGTTCTCTTTTATATGAGGATGTTGACTCATAATGGAGACTGGGGAAGGGGGAGCATGGGAGGAATGGAGGAATTTGAAATAGGGCAAAGGGAAGGAGGGAAAAGGAAGGGGCAAGGGAGTAGGAATGATGGTGGAATGAGTTAGACATCATTACCCTAAGTACATGTGGTGTGAAAATACTTTGTATACAATCAGTATCTTGAAAAATTGTGCTCTATATATGTAATATGAAATGAATTGCATTCTGCCATCATGTAAAACAATTTAGAATAAATAAAAAATGTAGATATATTCAATATCTTTTTTTTAAAGAGAGAGAGAGAGAGAGAGAGAGAGAACTTTTAATATTTTATTTTTAGTTTTCGGCGGACACAACATCTTTGTTTGTACGTGGTGCTGATGACCAAACCCGGGCCGCACGCATGCCAGGCGAGCGCACTACCACTTGAGCCACATCCCCAGTCCGATATATTCAATATCTTAAAAATAACAAAAAACAAAAAAACAAAGAGAGGCCTATTGTTGCCCCTATGGAATTAAGATATTTTATTTCTTCTCAAACTAAAAGAAAACACTTTTCCTTTCTGACTCGGGATTTGTATGTGTGTGTGTGTATGTGTGTTTTGGTTTGGTTTTTAATTCACAGGTGCCATATTTCTTTAAAGAGAGAGTTTTCTTTTGTGAACCATCCACTTAACTAATTTTTTAATAATTATTTATTCCAAGTTTTTAAATGAACTAACTGCAAATATTTTTAGATTTAGTTTCCTAAATGTAGCCCAAATATATATCTGTTATTATTAAAGCAATTTTTTCCTTACTGATGCTCTTGTTGAACCCGTGATGTAAAGAAAAGATCACCAACTCCAATTTTAAACCAGATTAAAGCAAGCTTACATTGTGTACACGAGAGAGCTGGCCAGCAGCTCTCTCACCCAAAGCCCAGCTAGAGAACAGCCCAGCTTTCAGGGAAAGAAAGGTTTTTATAGCACAGAAAGTTACAAAGGGGGTGTCTTGGGAAATTATAGCTAACAGGACTTTGGCAAACATAATACAAAGGCAGAGAGCAGGTTAATGATCTACATGGTTTAACATTTCAAAATAGAGAGTAAATCAAGATGCCAACATCAGAATTTATGAGGCGCCACTGAGGTTTAAGGGAAGGTTTATCTGGTCAAGGAGAGCCAGGCATGGGTGAGTTCAGAGCACAGGCAGGAATTCCAAACAAGTTTAAACATCAGATAGTCAGGCCAAATAGAAATCTTAGTATTTTATAGTAAAACAGAAATGAACTTTACATAACTTTGTGACAAGATGATTCCCAATCTTAAAATGGAATTTGGCTGGGTTCATCACTATCAGACTTTAACCCATTCTGAGATGGATTGTTCTTAGAAAGATGCCTATAGATAACACAAAGTCACAAAGCCTGATTGCCTAGTTTCCATTGACAAAAATAAGGCCCTGCTCAAGTAACCATTCCCAAAACAATATCATTGGTGAAGTAGTGCAACAGCAATCAATTCTTCAAATGCAAAAATGGAAAGTGGAGACTGCACTTACACTAGAGGTAGATATAATGTAGCAATTAAAGTGTCTCACATAGTAACTATATCAGAAAAAAATCGTAAAGTCACCATTTAAAATCATGCTCCTTAAGAATATGTAAAATTTCTAGTTACATATTTTGAGTGTATCAAATAAGATTCTGTAATATTTTAACTTGTATTGTACCAGGTTTTATTAAAAGACACATTGATGACTGAAATGTTAAACATATTTGAATATTTGTATCTATGTATATGCACTGGAATGAGCTATATTACTATATGCCAAAATGTAAGTGATAGAATTAGTGAAAATCTGTATTGTATTCTTTATAGTTTTCTGTAACAATAAGAAAATGATCCTTTAAAATATATTCTAGTAATTGTAAATAATCTCATTTCAGCTTAGGCTGGAGGGCAGGGCATTGATTCAGAAAACCATCAGCTAGAAACCTCCTCTAAAAGCCATTCTAAGGCAGCCTTTCAAACAGTAATTAAATTCTCTAGTTACAACTTAATTCCTTAAACTCTGACCCACTAAATGGAAATACTATGGGATGTTCAACTTTCACATTTCCTCTTAATGATTTATTATGAATTATGTAACCTGCTTCCCTTGCAATAATGGTGTCTCACTTGTTATTGAATCAGGATCCCTAACCCTGTTACCTCTGAATTATATTACAGTAGACGGACACACTCAATGACAATGCAGAGAAAGTTTTCTTTCTTTTTTTTTAACAAGGACATTTATATGACTGTTTAACAAGGACATCTGTATGACTGTTAGGTTAAACTGTTTTCAACACTTCACTGTTGTTTATGTTGTGTCAAGTTTTAAGTTTGATAATTATTAAAATAAATATTAAAAATTAAATACTATGAAATAGTGATAAAAACAATATTTAGTAATATAAAATAATTACTAAAATATTAAAAGAATATCATAAAATTGTAATGTGAAATGTAAAATTACATAAATTTATAAAAATTAATATTTAAAATAAAGATTAAAAATCTTATTTGTTTAAGAAAATACTTTATTGCCCATTTTGCTGTGAAAAGAAAGACAATAAAGGAAAAGGGTGATCAGAAAAAAGGAGGATCAAATTGTTCTCTGAAGAAAATAGGACAGAGAGAGAGGGAGTGTGCATTTGTGTGTGTGTGTGCCTGCTCATGAGTGTGTGTGCACATAGTGAGGGTGTGGGATGGTTTCTATTCACCACAGCTTTTGGTTCACCATATATTTTCCCAGCTCAGACTCTATATTAACCATGTTTCTTAAAATAAAGTTGTCTTTTCCTATTCTTCTATGTGGTGAACACTTACCTATCAAGACCCAGAAAAAAATTTCATTTCTGAGTCATGCCCAAAATTCCCTGGGAGCTTTTGATTTTTTTTTTTTTTTTTTCATTTCCTAGTACCTGTGGCCAATGTTGTTTGAAATTTGTTTACTAAATAATTAAGAGAAATATCACAGGTAAGAGGAATCATGCCCTTAATTTTTGCTCCCTTTTAAATGTTACAAATATGCATGTTCCAACTAGGGGAATAAATATTGTAGTTGAAATAGGATCATTTGTTTGCATTTGAAAATAAGGTCAATTTTGATTATATATTTGACATTTAATAAACATTGTAATAAAGGGTTTATAATCCAAAATCTGAGTTTTCTTTTAATGGTGATATGTATTATTTGCTTAAACTAGTTTATCTAAGAAATGAAGAATTATGCATCAGTGATCTCTAAAATTCCTGGTTGTAATGAGGGGCAAAAGATAATATAACTCTGACGGGTCCAGAACAGTGTATGCTGATATTGTTGTGTGGTTATCCTATTCTAGCTTTAATATTTCAACATCTGTGATTCATACTATAAGCTACGCCCTTTTGCATTTTACTTTTTTTTTCTATCTATCTGTCTATCATCTATCTATCTATCTTTGTACTGGGAATTGAACCCAGAGGTTCTTTTTCATTAAGCTAAATCCCAAGACCTTTTTATTTTTTATTTTGAGACAGGGTTTCACAAGTTGCTTAGGGCTTCAAAAAGTTGCTGAGACTGGCCTGAAATTTGTAATTCCCTGCCTCAGCCTCTCATGTGACTGGAAGTACAGGGGTGTGCCTCTATACTTGGCTGCATTTTACTTTCAAAGTCAATATGTATCAGACATGATGAAACAATAAAACAAGCTTGAAAAAAAATACTTGTTAAAAATGCTTGTAAAAATTCATTTGAGTTACTTACCTAGCAATATGACCTTGGGCAAGTTACTCATTTATACAGAGCCTCTATGCCCAATAAATAAAATTAGAATACAAACAATTAACTTTAAAAGGAGTAAAGATAGTATATATAATACACTCACAACTATATTAGGCACTTAGTAGACTTTTAATTATAACTAACTCAATTGTAGCTAATTATATATTTTGAATGTCTAAATATCCTCTGCCTTTAACAGCAAAGAATGAGTCGACACAAGTATGTAAGGAAAATTTTAATTAGCCTAATTATCCAAACACAGGAAATTGATTAAATAATTGATATAAACTAATAAAAATATTTTATGTAATTATTAATAATGCTGTTTTAGGAATATATTTTACAATGTAGGAATTTTTACTAGAGATCATTAAAAGAAAAACATAATGCAGTAAGTATAGTAGTAACAATTCTAATTTTAAAATTTCACATACTATAATATATAGTCATACAGCACATAATAATGTTTTGGGTGACAATAATTCCACGTATGATAGTGGTCTTATAAGATTGTATTGCCTAGAGACATTGTAGTCATATTAGTTTGCATAAGTACATTCTATAGTATTCACACAATAACAACATCACCTATGGATGCATTTCTCAAAGGATATCCCTGTTGTTAAGCAATGCATGATTGTATATTCATACATATTTGTGTATACATATGAATGCATTCATACATATACACATATGGTGAGATATATTTGTGTACCTATAGATATATGATGTTACACATTTAGTTACCTATGTGATTAGAGAGATAGCAACATCAAGATTTCTTACAGTGGTTATCCTTATGGTGGTTATATAAAATGACATGAATATATTATGGAGAAGCAACTCAGAATACTGATTAAGATTGAGAGTTCATTCCGCATTATCATATGTCAAAAATGTGGAATCAACCCAAGTCCACCAAATGGGAAATAGATAAACAAAATGTGGTATAACCACACAATGGAATATTATTTATCAATAAAAAGAAATAACTTAGTGAGACATGCCATAACATGGATAAAATTCAATATCATGGTGTTAAATGAACAAAGCCAGATTTTTACACTTAGAATGTGTGAATAGTATCCTATGTAAATTATACCACAATAATAGTGCCACATAAACGAAAACTCAATTCTGGTTCTATCATTTATTAACTATTATATTACTTAACATCTCCATGTATTAGTTTTGTCTTTCTACTTAATGATGACTATAACAATTGTACCTTTGTCATAATACTTCCATAATAAGTAAATGAATTAATATGTGTATGTGTGTCACTTGGAACAGCACTCAGGAAAGTACAGACATCATATATATTACTTGTAAGTATCTGTTGAATGCATTCTTTCAATCTCATATTTGACTGATGGAAGTCTGTGTTTTTAGACTTTCTTCCATTGTTGCATTCTTTGAAGTACGTGAAATACGTGAAAGAAGTTAACTTCCAAGAAAGAAATATAGTTTTTAAGAAAATGTAATTTGTAAACTGGGCATGGTGCACCTGCCTGTCATCCCAGCAACTCAAGAGGCTGAGGAAGGAGGATCACAAGTTCAAGACAATCCTGAACAGTTTATCCAGGCCCTATCTCAAAATAAAATTCTAGAAAGAATGGGGATATAGTTTACTGGCTAGAATGCATATCTAGCATGCATGAGGCTCTGAGTTCAATCTCCAGTATTGTTTTTTTTTAATTGTATATTCAGTTTGTCTTAATTGATAAATTTTTACTACTGTAACAGCTATTTTTTTAATTTAATTCATCCTTGTTAAAGTAGAAAATCAAGTGAGAAAAATACTATAAGCTTATTTGGAGAATATGGAAGTTTTCACCATTTTTTGCAAACTCAGAATGCATTGTGACCAGGAAGGTAAGAAATCTCATCAAGGGAATGAAATCCCAAGCTTTCTACGTTTGTGCTCCTGATTAGCAGATTCAGAGTTTGAGATAAGTGCTTATTTCTAAATGGGAAGATTCTTATTACTGCTTGACCATTCACTGCATGTATACATACAAATGGATTAAGACAACACTATTTGAGCAAAAAATTGCTCATTTCTATACCCCTCATTTTTGTACCCCATATTTGAGGGGTATATAAATGAGTGAATGCCTACCACTAAAGATGCCAGATGCACAGGACAAGTGAATGTAGTTGAAGAAACACAATCTAAGCAGTTCAGTTACATAATTATTTCAGATCACTACAGTATTTTTATGGATCGGTATTAAGTGAAACACAACTAACACAGAAAGATGTATCTTAGTGCTTCTTTGTGGTTACAAACATGAGGAATCGATGAAACAGACATTGCCTTTGCCTGATTATAGGACCCTGATTAGAGTACAAAAAAGTACACTTGTATAAATATATCAGAATATATTAATGCAGTCAAAATTCAGCCAGTATCAGAAAAAATCCCAGGGAATTGAATACAGGAAATTGCTTACACTATGAAAAAATAGCTGAGAAGTCAAAGGATAGAATAAAGGACTCCAGAAATTTGTGCCAATAAAAAACTGACACCAAGCCTGTGTTGGAAGAATGCTGGGAAGAAGTGGCATTACAAGAGCTAGAATACAGGGGATGGAAACATGAGGAGGAACTGAAAGATGGGATTGGCCCCACAGAGGCAGGCCACGTAATGGGAGCTGGAGTCATGGAGGAGAGCCAGACATTGCTGGTGATGTCCTCCAAGGCAGAATGGGCAGGGAAGAAATGACCTTGGCTTATCTCCTCCTTCCAATTTTAATCTCACTGCAGTTCCTCATGGCTGAACCTACCAGGCTGGAAGTCTGGAAATGGTAGGCTGCTGAGATATGGAAAAAATTAAATGAACTTAAGAGATAAACAGAAGAGCTAACAGGGAAATGACCAGGACATAGGCCAGAATCGTATAGAAATAACCATGGAGAGATACATAAAGCTTTACAATTACATAGAACTTTTCAATATTTATTTGTTCTTCCTGAGAAGGTCTTAGTGTTTGAATATTTTTAAAATATTTTATTAGGGCATTATAATTATACATAATAGTGGGGTTCATTTTGACATATTCATAAATGCACATAACAGTTTGCTCCATTTCAAGCCCCAGAAAGCATTTGTATCTTTCTTTTTTTTTAAGGCAGTAGGGGAGGTACCTGGGGATTGAACTCAGGGACACTCAACCACTGAGCAACATCCCCAGCTCTTTTTTGTATTTTATTTAGAGACAGGGCTTTACTGAGTTGCCTAGTGCCTCACAATTGCTGAGGCTGGCTTTGAGCTCTCAATCCTTCTGCCTCAGCCTCCCGACCTGCTGAAATTATAGGTATATGCCACAGCACCCAGCAGCATTTGCATCTTGATAGATAAAATTCCCATATGCCAAAAGCATTTTTTAAAGAGCCTACATCCAAATCTCTTATTTTAAGAAAGAACACTGTTAAAGATTAAAAACTCTGTTGCACCAGATAATACATAAAACTGCTTTGGGAAAATAATAGTGCTTTATAATCCATTTTATTATCATTATTTTGTACTTATATTGTCACTTTGAATAAGTACATGGATACTTTAAAAACTTTGAAAAATATTGAATATTTTCCAGAAAAAGCACACTTTCTCAATTTCTCTTTGTAGTAAGCACTATTATTGTTGTGGTATCTGTGTTCAATAATTACTGAACTCACAGAAAATCATTGTCAATATTTTAGCAGAAATGTCTGGTGTTATTATTTACGTTTTAGAGGTTGGAACATTGTTTTCAAAATAGTTACATGTATCTGCTTTAAATGTGACAAATATGGAATCATATTTTACATACCATTTGGCACTTTGACTTCTTAAATTTAATACATCGCATACATTCTGAATAATACATTCACAACACTCTGTTTTAATTTATATAATACTTCATTATATGACTGCAACTTATTTCATTCGTTCCCTATAGAAAATAATTGGCATTTAGATGGTTTCCAGGTATTTACTATAACAGTATTACACATATTATCTTGTACATATCATCCTGTATGTGTATATTAACGGATATCTGAAAATATTTTAGTCAGATAAATTGATACAAGTGGATTTGCTAGGCTGAATGGTGTTATAGTTATTATGTGTATATGTACATACAGATACACACACAAATGCTACTAAATAATAGTCTCTAAGAAAGCATGTGTAGTTTACCCTTGTACCTGATTTTCTATATTCTCATTAATAATAAGAATTATTGCAATTTATTCTTTTCTAATCAGGCAAAATGAAAAACTTACCTTTTCATATTATATTGACTTTTTAAGAAGCATATTATACATGAACTGATATACGTGTGTGCAGCATTTATGCAATGAGTTTCTCTTTGTAATACCAGAACATTTGAAAAGAAAAGATACTAATAAGAAGGCTCACCCCACATCTAAGAGACTTCCAAAGAGTCTCTGAGTATTTCTTGCTACAGAAAAATAGTTACACTAAAATTACAGACAAAATTTATCTTTGGCAAGAAAATAATACCAATCAACATTCATTTCTGTACTCACCAACCTGCCTTTCTCTTAGATTTTCCTCCTCATTCTTTGGTAGAAAAGGAAATGTGCCTATGTATAAATGTGACTACATGACCAGTAGCCACAAAGAAGCACATGTTTGTAGCCACAAAGAAGCACAATATGATTCTGCAACATGTATACTCAGAAAAATGATGTTATATCCCATATATGTATGATATATCAAAGTGCATAAATGCATTCTACTGTTACGTATAACTAATTAAAACAAATTTAAAAATTAAAAAAAAAGAAAAGGATGTGCCATTTTCCCAAGAAACTGAAGCACTAACAGAAGTGTTAGTGGCCAGATTACAGTTGTATCAGCTTTCTGACTAAAATTTATCTGGCCCCCAAAATTACATCTAGAGAGATGATGTTAGAGGTAAACACTATTAACAAGCATCCCTCTTGCCCCAAATATCATCAGTAAAGCAACACAGAAAGAAGCTCATAGAAAACTTGAGTACTAATCATCAAGGAATTACTATTCCAATTAACATTCCAATTAACTTTCTCACTTAAATTTAAACTTTTATCAATTATTGGGAATAGAGCAACTGTGCTTAAGAATTCATAAACAATATTGTTGGTTAAATATTAAATTTACTCTTTTCTAGAACTCTTGCTGTATATTATATAAAATCCAAACAGATGGAATACAAAAAGAAAACAAAAAGCCAAGTCACTGCATAGATATGACAAAATACATGATAAGACCTGTGATATTTTGGTGTTGGTATCTATTTGCTAGAATAGTTATCATTTATCATCAAAATGCAAACTTAAGTGGCATAAAAACAAATTTAATATATATAATTATGACATCTGGATGAAAAGTTTACTAAACATCTATCTAAATGTATTTAATAATTTCAAAAGTTTATATAATGAAAATAACAATTTGATCAAATATAAACAGCTTAACTTTTAAAACGAACAAAATTACTGTGATTTAGATGATAAAAATATAGGATTGATGATTCAGGAATAATTTATTTTAATAAAAGATATTACTTTGGATTGAACTCTTTGAAACTGCCATTTTTGCACATCAAAAGAAACAAATATCAGCAATGTCATATGATCTCTCTTCCATGAATAGAAAGTCTTCTCGGGGGACTTATTCTTTCTGACTGTTTACTGACAACCACCTGGACTTAAAGACTTCACTTTAGTAGTGTTCAATCTCTGAAAACTGCTGGAGAGCCAGTACATAAAGATTATCAGCACCTTAATTTTCTAAAAATATACCATTCACTCCTGTATTACAAGTAGTTTGGGTTCAAATCATTTACTTTTATTACAATCCTGACAAGTGAATATACAACTAAAAAATAAAACTAGTTGTTTCAATTCCTCTTTGGAGCAAAAAAATTATAAATTAGCACTAACTTTAAATTAAGTATTTAATAAAGGATGCTTTACAACTGTATGTCTCTTTTATGATGAATTTTACCAACAGATATACTTATCTCTGAATACCAGTGTTTCATAAATTAAACCTATGAAGTCAAGTGAGGGCCTTAGAAATAAATCATCCTGAGATGAAAGGACATGCCAGATGTCTCCCCAGAGGTGGTGTTAGTTTTATACTGTATGTTTTCTAAGTCTTATACTTAGTTCTGGGAGGACAGAGTGGAAACGAATGATGGAGCTAGTCATAGAAAAAGCTCAAGAGGTTACTTCCTACCACTTATTTCAGTGCTTTAACTAAGTCAGAATAAGTTTCATCCTTTCTATTGTCCCTCCAAGTCCAATTTTAGTCAAAAACACCATCAAAATTTATTGGATAGAGACATAACTGAAATAAATCAACAAACATGTCGTGAAGACTAAAGGCACTGTTAAGTTATCAGCAGGCAAGAGAACATTCTAGGACTACTAATTAAAAATTAATATCTGATTTCCCCAAATTAATGTTCAGGTAGTATGCACAGAGAAGAAAGACATGACTTTGGAATTTCTCAGAAGAACATTGTAGAAAAAAATATAAAATAAGGGTGAAGCAAGTAAATGAAGTAAATGAAGATTTTCATTGGTTAGAAATAATCATGAAGTAGACTCTTAGGTTTACTTTGTACCTGACATTATTTCAGGAGGTTGCTATCCCAAAACTTAGGTGAGAAAGTAACACTAACACATATGAAAATCTATATAAAACTATATAAAAAAGCTCAAAATGTTGTAAGACTAATAGGAAGAATGGTAGATGCAGGTAGAATGTATGATATATCAAAGTGCATAAATGCATTCTACTGTTATGTATAACTAATTAAAACAAATTTAAAAATTAAAAAAAACAAAAGGATGTGCCATTTTCCCAAGAAACTAAGTACTAGTGCTTATTATATTAGTGCTTCATACTAAGATGGCATATTCTTTGGGGTAATGTCTTTTTATACAGAAATCAATAAGTAAGATGTGAAAAATTTACCATATTGTTATGTACCAATTAAACCCTTCAGGAACCTTTAGTGAGAATCAAGTATTTGGAAGAAGTAGGCAAAAGTTGGAGTTTTGGCTTTCCACCTGTATTTTCAGGAAAGTCTGAGACTACTTTTTCACATACATAAATGTGAGGGTAGAAAAGTCCATAATATTGTGATTCTTCTAAGAGTTAAGTAGTTTTAGATATGTAGAAGAATGTTGGAAATCATAAACTGCCAGAACACAAAGGTTGTTGTTGGTGGGAATCATTGATGCCATTGTTGTGGTGGCTGTTGTCATCATGGATACCATCTTGAATTTATGGAATATGAAAAAGTAATGAAACACTGACTCTGCTAATACTTAATGAAATTAATTTTTCTATGACTTTTTTATTTAACAGTTTTTTTGAATTATAACTGACATACACTTGAGTGTATATGTATAAAATATACAGTTTGTTAAGTCTTGGCATATATGTTCACCCATGGAACCATCACCATGATTGATATAATTTACACATTCCATCTATTCCAAAAGTTTCCTTGGATTTTTTGGTAATCATGTCCTCTTATCCATTCTATTCTTCACTTCCCAGATGTCTACTGATCTGGTTTCCTACAATATATATTAGTCCACATTTTGTTTTTTCTATAATTTTATGAATTCCATTATCATAATTATTTTGATATTTATCTACCTTATTATGCATATCAATAATTCCTTCATTTTAATTATTGAGTAGTAGTATAGTTCATGAATACGTCAAAACTTATTTATCTGTCTATTCACCTATTGAACATTTGGGGTTGTTTTTAATTTTTAGTTATTACAAAGAAAAAGGTTATGGATATTTATGTATGTCCTTTTGTGGACATTTGCTTTCTTTCTAAGAAACTAATGAACTGTTTCCCAAGTTGTTCTCCCTTTTTGTATTCCAGAATACAGTAAGTAATACTGTAAGTAAGTAATACTATAAATAAGTAATGAGTTAGATAACCAACAATTCAGATCAATAGCATATCTTTGCCAACAATACACATCAATACCACAAAGGTCTAGAGGAGACAAAAGGAAGTTGTTTCTACCGTGTGATAAGTGGTAAAATATCACTGTTAGATTAACTGTGATACTTAAAGATACATACTGTAAACCATAAAGTACTCCCTGAATTAACAAAATAATGATATATGTAAGTAATAACTCAACAAAGAAGACCAAATTAAGTCATAAAAATGATCAAATGGTCCAAAAGTGACAGAAACAGAATAATAATTATAAACCCTGACATTTGTGTGACCACTTCCTCAAATCTTATCACATCTATCAAACTTCACAACAAACTTGTGAAAATTATGATGCTAATGGGTTTTAGAAATTTCTTCATAGCCAATAATAGTCTTTCAACAAGTTGCTTACAGATCTAGATCTTCTTTTGCCCAGCCTTCAAGAATTACCTTGCTATTAACACTGCTTGTTTAGATTAAATACCTATTCAATTGATAATTCATCCAAGAGGGCAGTACCAAGCAGAACTGCCTACTTCTCCCCCAACTTCCTGGGACTGGCTCTCTCTAGCTGCTGGTATTATTCTCAGTATCATCTCTACTTCAATTAGAATTAAAGCTCTGAAAGAGAAGGCACTTGTGTTTTATATTTACCTGAGTGTCTATAGCATGTAGGAGAATTCCTCATGTATTTATATGTTCAATCAATTATTTCTCTGAATAATAGGGGAACAATTGCCCAGGAGGCTGGATTTACATTCTGTGCATCTGAGTTGATAGAAACCTTCAAACTTTCAGTTTGGCTAGGAGTAATGGTAGCATGTTGATCTTATCCTTCTGACAAATGATTGGTCTGCACATCGGGTACATAGAAGTGGTGGAAGAATGAGACATGTAGAGATCAATTGGCAGTGTAGTGTTTGGGTCCTGAAAATGCTTACTAGATCAGGTTTGTTGTAGTGATCTGAAAGAACATATTAAAACTCAAGGGAAATTATTTTAATCCACAAATGAATGACTAGCAGATCCTCGGGGCTTCCATACTCTTTCCTCCACGCACAAATTTATAATAAAATTAGTCTCCTCTCAATCCCTTTTTCATGAACTAGTTCAAGTATGGAAGATTCTTTTTCTTCTGATCTTGACAGTTCCTTATAAATAATCCCCAGTGCTCCAAGAATTACAGTTGTACTTCAACTGCTCCCTAAATACTTGCAGCTTGCAGGATTTGGGTATTTTTTTTAATGCATTTGGTTTTCAACATAAAATTAAGTTGATGGCACCTTGTAGCTCTGCCTATCATATATTACAGTGCTATCTTTAGCATTCTGATCTGATATTTTATGGCTTGTTGACTTTGAATTAATTTTCTTTGGTGACCCTAAGTTCATACTTCATGATATTCACTGCAGACATTCTATACACCATTCCTTTCCTTAAAAAGCCCTTAGGTTCTAGTGTGAAGCCATGATAAAGTCAGATCCTATTCTATGGACTCGACCTAATTTAGTAAGTATTGCTTTTATATCTATTATTGTTAATTATTTATAATGTAGACAACAATTGGAACAAACAAAAAAGATTCTGGGGGCTATGGCTATGACTTACCTAGCATGTGTGAGGCACTGAGTTGGATCCTCAGCACCTGAGGATCTGAGGTGATAAAATAAAGGTATTAGGTCCATCTACAACTTAAAAAATTTAATTAATTAATTACAAAAAGATTCTAATCCCATAAAGTGTTTTGTTTAAACATCTCTTTGATTTCAACAATTTTTTGATCATTTTCTATGATAAACAACTTTCTGACACTGATACAATCACTGTAATCCAGCTCAGGCAACTGAGGAAATGCTTTTGTTACGGGCCAGGCTATATGGGCAAGGACCAAACAGACTCCATTTTACCCTGAGAGTCCATATCACGTAAGAAATGCTTCTCCCATGGGAAAGCCCCGCTTCTGTACCCATTCATAGTTACCTAGCATAACACATTTGGCAACACAAAATAGGAATAGATGTAAAATTGTTCCCTTTGGTTTCCATTTTTCTTGGGCAATATACCCTGTCAGAGATTGGTTGTCTAGACATTACTAATCATTCTCTAACTTGAACTGAACTAGGGTCATTTTGACCCCCTTCCCTTCTGCTTGCTTGCTGCTATCCATCCTGGAAAGTCCCATGGAAAATACCAATGTACCTATTGCATTGTCTCGCTAACTGCTCAATTCAGCTTCTGTGCCTGCTTGCTTGCAGCTATGTCAACCCAGGTGTGTTTTTTGCCTTTAAATGTCCTGAAATTTGGAAAGGGTAAAGATTTGCTCCCAAGATGTAGGCTCTCTATTCACCTCACAGATTGTTTGTTTTGCTGAGAAGAAACTTTTTTAGTTTGAGTCCATCCCATTTATTGATTCTTGATTTGAATTCTTGTGCCACAGGAGTCTTATTAAGGAAGTTGGGGCCTAATCCCACATGAGGGAGATTAGGGCCTACTTTTTCTTCTATTAGACACAGGGTCTCTGGTTTAATTCCTAGATCCTTGATTCATTTTGAGTTGAGTTTTGTGCCTGGTGAGAGATAGGTGCTTACTCTCATTTTTTTTTTTTGCATATGAATTTGCAGTTTTCCCGGCACCATTTGTTGAAAAGGCTATCTTTTCTCCAATTCATGTTCTTGGCACCTTTGTTTAATATAAGATAACTGTAGTTTTTTGGGTTAGTCTCTGTGTCCTCTATTCTGTACCCTTGGTCTACCATTGGTCTGTTTTTGTGCTAATACCATGCTGTTTTTTTACTATTACTCTGTAGTATAGTTTAAGGTCTGGTATAATGATGCCACCTGATTCACTCTTCCTGCTAAGGATAGAGCACTAATCACTAGGGTATATAAACTAGACACACACACACACACACACAAAAAAAAAAAAAAAAAACCAAATAACCCAATCAATAAATGGGCCAAGGAACTGAAGAGACACTTCTCAGAAGATAACGTACAATAAATCAACAAACACATGAAAAAATGTTCATCATCACTAGCAATTATAGAAATGCAAATCAAAACCACTTTTAAGATTTCATCTCACTCCAGTCAGAATGGCAGCTATTACCATACAAACAACCATAAGTGTTGGTGAGGATGTGTGGGAAAAGGTACATTCATACACTGCTGGTGGGACTGCAAATTGGTGCAGCCAACATGGAAAGCAGTAAGGAGATTTCTTGGAAAATTGGGAATGCAAACACCATTTGACCCAGCTTCCTCTCCTCGGTCTATACTCAAAGGACTTAAAAACAGAATACTACAGGAACACAGCCACATCAATGTTTATAGCAGCACAATTAACAATAGCTAAATTGTGGAACCAACCTAGATGCCCTTCAATAGATAAATGGATAAAAAAAATGTGGCATATATACCCAATGGAATATTACTCAGCAATAAAAGAGAATAAAATCATGGCATTTGCAGGTAAATGGATGGAGTTAGAGAAGATAATGCTAAGTGAAGTTAGCCAATCCCCAAAAAATAAATGCCAAATATTTTCTTTGATATAAGGAGGCTGATTCATAGTGGGATAGGGAGAGGAAAGTATGGGAGGAATAGACGGACTCTAGATAGGGAAAAGGGGTTGGAGGGGACAGGAGGGGGCATGGGGTAATTAATGATGGTTGAATGTTATGATCATTATTATCCAAAGTACATGTATGAAGACACGAATTGGTGTGAATACACTATGTATACAACCAGAGATATGAAAAATTGTGCTCTATATATGTAATAAGGATTGTAATGCATTCCACTGTCATATATAAATTTAAATAAATAAATAAATATCCTAAAATGTTCAGGCTCGGGGCTGTTTCTTGCAGAGACAGTTATGGGTCCTGTATAGAGTGGGGGACAGTCACCTGCCACCTGGCTAAATAAAGACTCTTCAATTTGGACAAAATTGGGACTTGGTGTGTTTTCTGAGTGACCTACTCCACAACTTCCTTCCCATGTATCCCAGGAAGTAACTATGCCAGTGAGCTAGGCAATAAATCAAATCCTTGATTATGTTCAGGCTGTCATTTTTAAATAGTAGCCTGCTGTGCTATGCAGATATTTTTATATAATTGTAGTGTTAAGTAAACTATCTCCTATAGTGCTTAGTTTATGTTTAATTCATGCTCATCCTTGACTCATCCCTCAGCACATGGCAGAGTGGAAAGTCATGGCCTGAGGTACTTTCTGCCACCACAGTTGGGCACCAAGGATCTAATATAGACTCCTCAGGAAACACAACTGACAGACTCCTCAAAGGGGCCAAGGCAATTGTGCCTCCAAAGAAAATTATGAGTTTATGGTACCTTTGTTTTGCACTGCGTTTTAGGATAACTTTATCGAAGTAAGATGGGAAATAATTTTTTTGTACAGTCCCATTATGAAACTGAGCCTAAAAGGTTTCCTAGAAGTAAAGAAGCATGTTTGATCCAGAACAGTTCTGGAATTTATATTTATAAATTTGTAGGTCAGACAGCTTTCTGGTATAACATGTGGTCAGTTATTTCACTTACACCAAGTAGAGTGTTTTGCATACAATGGTCACTTGGGCAAAGCAGGTAGAGTCTAACCAATACCCCATGGAGAAAGTGGAACGGTCTAGTCATTTACACAAACAATGTTTAAACACTGGTGCCTTGCTTATTCAATACAATAAGTGAGGGCATGTTTGTATTCCTACCACAGGTATTGACTAGATTTCTGTTAATACAGTTCTCTATTTCAATGATTAATACCAATGGAAAACATATTAATTATCACACCCCTACAATTACCTTTATGACATCTAGGAGAGAGTCAGCACAGAATTTTGATTTTATTTCAGAAATTGGCAAAAATTAGGCACCAAGGATCTAATATAGAGTCCTCAGGAAACACAGCATCAACATATACATAAAATGTAGGTTTCTCAACTCTCAAATTTTCTTTATATAATCCACTTTGAGAAACTCACTCCTTTTCCTCCTGAGGGAATGGTTTATAATAAGCATAAAACATTTCATTAGTGATAACATAGGAAAGTGAAATCAAACGTCATAATTAATCATGAAATGATCATCCATACAGTGTATTAGGATCAAAGAGCAAAGATAATGAGCACCTTAGATTTATATAATGCTTTATCATCTTCAAAGCTCTTTAACAGACATTATCTGAACTAATCTCCATGTGGTGTTTTAGAAATTAGAGGTGTGTTTATACTCTTCCCATCCCCAACTCCTGCAAGGGCTGAGTGGGTCATGCCTCTGTTCTCTGCGGATGCTCTCCAGAGTGCCCCGTTCTGGAGTCACACAACATCCACAGTCTTTTGAGGATTAAAATTTCATAATTCTTGTTTTAACCTATGGTAAGAGAAATCTAAAATTGAAATTACTTATTATTAAATCTCTGAAGGGCATCAAAGTGCCTTTAGTAAAGGGAAAATTACATTTTTAAACTAAATTCAAAACTTGAAAAAATTTTAAATTGCATTTTCATTTTACCAGCTTTCTGTCTGCGTGTCTTATTTGAGTTAAGAGCACTTTTTCAAGTGAAGAATTTGGATATAGGAAAAAGCACATTTCCTAGTTGCTTTTTGTCTTATGTGTGGGGGCTGCTTTGTGGAATTGACTCTACTGTAACTCCTCCAGCTTCAGGTCTCTCCTCAGACAAATGAGAGAGCAGCAAAGCAATCTTTCAGATCCTTTGCCCAATCTCAGTTCACTAATTCTATTTCACCACTACTTTCTTTTTCTTTGTACAGCACCCTGATTGATCGTTGATTCTCTCTTGGCCTCATTAAATCAGATTAGAATTCTTCTGACATTAGAATATCACTGTCATGTTTACTGTAAAGTCCTGAGGCTTAAAATAAGGATGTGGTCTAATAGCTAAATTATGGAATCAACCCAGATGCCTATCAATAGCTGAATGGATTAATAAATTATATATTTTACTCAACCATAAAAAAAGAAAGAAATTATGGCATTTGCTGGTAAATGGATGGAAGTGGAAAAAAAATATCATGCTTAGGGAAATAAGCCAAACTCAAAAATTTCCAAGATTGAATATCTTCTCTTATATGTGAAAGCTAGAGTAAGGTAAAGGAAAGTGGGAGGGAAGGATAGGATAATATAAAGAACCAATCAAATATAAATTAATATACAAGTGAAAGAAGGTCCAGTAGAGGAAGGAGAATGGGAGAGGGGAGGGAAGACTGGACAGAAAATGTAGAGGGAAAAGGAGGGAGATCAGGAATTGAAATGGATTTCCATGCTTATATAAATTTGTTGGGATAAACCTAAGTATTATATATAATTATAAAGCTTTAATAAAAATAAACAAATAAATCATAATGTGATTACTTTATTATATTAATAATATAAATTACACAAGTGTTAGGAAATTTATGTATATTATTAAAATATTATAATTCTGTGATATGTGAATTATTATCCTAATTTTTCCTATTAGAAAAAAAATGTAAATAAATTGCACCAAAGGAAAAAAAAGCTATATTATTATTAAGACTTTCTAGTTTTAGAATGGTAGGACACATTTTTTACACCACAGTTCTTAGGGCAGAACTGTTAGGGAAGGGATCGATATGGATGAATTAACCTATGATATGTATGCACATAAATTTATAATGATCTGATTTCCTCTGACAAAAGAGAATCATTTATAAAAGAAAGATAATTTTCCTATTATCCTATCATTTTCAAGGCCAAATGAAAACATGCACCTTTAGCTTTAACATGATATTTCTGAACCAGTGATTCTACACCTCTAAAATAAGAATGGAATTTCAGAGTTCCAGATACTGATGGCTGAAAGAATTACTATCAAATAAAATCTTGGGATTCATTTTTGATGTTATAGAAAGAAGAAAAATGAAAGTATTTGTGAGTGTAGCCTCACTTAAAGGTCATAAGTATTCTGCCAATAAAGTGAAAAGTATTGTGAAAAAATTGTGAGCTATATATATTTCATGCATGGCACGGTACAATGGATTTATATTTGAATTTACTTTTCATTGAAAAAAATGTTGTTTTAAAAATGTATGTGCTGTTATTGCCAGTACAGATGGTACCTCCTATCAAAAGAAAAACAAAGGCATATGGCATAAAAATATTTTTAAAAGCTGCCAATTAGAACATAGATAATTCATATTTTAGTGGTCCACTCCAAGGCACTCTGGGTACATGTCCTGTGAACTGTGATGCTCTCTAGCTTGTCTAACTCAGACAAACACTGATCACTGTCACATTTAGGCCTTTTGATAGGCCTTTCTTTAGTTTTGCGTAGCTTCCTCACATACTGCATGTATTACTCCGTGATTCCCCAAAGATTAAAAAACTCAGCAACTATTTTCACTATTGTGTTTCTCTGGATGGATGTTTTAGTTTCATAGTTTGACACAGAAGTGTTCTGGGTTAGCATTCATACCATTTTGTTTTATTTTGGCTGATCAATTAAATTCAGATTGCCAGAATTTCTATTCCATGTAAGGGTAAGTAACAGGGGCGACAGTATCCTCACATGTGAAAAAAAAAATAACAGTATATGAAATATTTGTTTTAAATATAATGGAGATCTGTCGGTGAAGAACAGAGATTCTTGAGAGACGGAAAACCATGTGAAATCTACAATACCTTCACAATGATCAGTGCAAGCATGTGGTGAAACTACCCAAGGCTAGCTGAAGAGCATCTAAAAAAAATTATTATTATTTTTTTTTTTTTGGTGCTGGAGATTGAGCCAAGGGCTTTGTGCATGAAAGGCAAATACTCTACCAACTGAGCTATATCCCTAGCCTGCATCTAACAAATTTGATGTAATAGTGTCCAGCATTCATACAGGACCAGAAATACTAAGCACATTAGAAAGCTTCATAATTCAAGAGTCAGTAGGCAGAGTATATTGAATCTCACCTCCATAGTGAGGCATAATTAGCTGATACTGAGCACAATATTATTCATATTTAACAGATTTTAAAAGCAAGATCCAAGGAACCATTGTTTACCTGTAACATTCTATCCAGAAAGATTAAAAATATTTATAGGACACCAAATTATCCAGTGATCAGCACAGTACTATTTGCAATCTCTGACACCCAAATAAAAATTACCAGGCATGGGCTGGGGTTGTGCTTAGTGGTAGCATGCTTGCCTTGCACGTGTGGAACACTAGGTTTGATCCTCAGCACCAGGTAAAAAAAAATAAAATAAAATAAAGATATTGCATCCAAGTAAAAAAGTAAAAAAAAATTACCAGGATATGAAGTAGCATAAAAATATATTGTACAACGAGGAGAAAATTTACCTGTCAAAGCTGACCAAGGATAGGCACAGATGTTCAAATTGGTAGTCGAGAGCATCAAAACATTTATTATTAAGAATTGTATGGGTTTAAAAAGTTAACTTCAGATATAAAGTTAAAAGATTCAGTTTGAGTTTCCAGAGATGGAAAATTCTAATATAAAAAATAAAATGGCTTAGATTTATAGATATTAGACATTACAAAAGAAAAGTGAATAGAAATAATGAATATGAATAGAAATAATCCAAAGTAAAAGAGAAAGAGAAAAAAAGAACAAGAACAAGAACAACAAAGAAACCCAGAACATTAGTGAGCTGTGGAGCCTAATGTACATGTTAAGTAGAGTTTCCAAAGGGGTTGGAGGGAGCAGAAAGGCTAATTTAAAAAAATAATGACTGAAATGTTTCCAAATTTGAAAATAAAAGCCTGTGGTCTCAAGTAGCTCAAGAAACCCTTAAAATCAGAAACACAAAGAAAATTATAACATGTCATATCCTAATAAATTTGTGTAAATAAAGAGAGAAAATAAAATCTTAAAAGCAGCTATGAGGAGAAAGACATGTCATGTGCATGGGAACAAAAATAAGAAAAACAGCAGACTTCTCATAGAAAACAAAAAAGCAAAGACAATGGAGCAAGATCTTTAACATTTTTTAAAAATAACAATCAAAATCATATGATCATCTCAGTAGATGCAGAAAAAAAGTGACTAAATCCGATATCCATTCCTCTTCAAAACTCTCTATTCACTGGGAATAGAAGATGGCTTTCTACTTTAATAAAGGGCAACTTAAGTAATGCTACAGATTATACCATCGTCAATCAAGAAAGGAATGTTTTACATTTAAGGCTGGAGACAATACTAAGATGTTTTATCTGATCAATCCTATTTGATTTTATACTGGAAATCTTAGCCAGTACTAGAAGGCAGTCAAAATTATATTAGGTATTTTTTTCTTTATTTTTGTTTTGTAAAAAATGACAAGTCACTCATATATTGCTGGTGGGACTGCAAAATGGTGTAAGCATTATGGAAAGCAGTATGGAGATTCCTCAGAAAAGTTAGAATGGAACCACCATTTGAACCAGGTATCCTACTCCCTGGTTCATACCCAAAGGACTTACAACAGTGACACAGCCACATCAATGTTTATAGCAGGTCAACTCATAATAGCTAAACTATGGAACCAATCTAAGTGCCCTTCAGCAGATGAATGATAAAGAAAATGTGTTATCTATACACAGTAGAGTATTACTCAGCCTTAAAGAAGAATGAAATTATGGCATTTGTAGTTAAATGGAACAAGCTAGAAAATATCTTGCTAAGTGAAATAAGCCACTCCCCCCAAAACCAATGACCAAATGTTTTCTCTGATATGTGGATCTAATTCACAATAGGAGCCGGGGGTGAGAGAAAAATCAAGGTACTTTGGATTAGGCAGAGGGCAGTGAAGGGAAGGCAGGGGTTATGGGAATAATAGAATGGAATCAGACATTATTACTCTACGGACATGAATTATTACACAACTAGTATGGCTCTAAAACATGTACAACCAGAAGAATAAGAAGTTATACACCATTTATATATGATGTGTCAAAATGCATTCTATTGTCATGTATAACTAATTAGAACAAATAAAAAAAATTTAAAAATGACAAGCTAATTTTAATTTAGTGTGGAAATAATTGAAAAATACTAAAATAGTGAAAATAATTTTGATAAAAAAGAAGGAAGTTGGAAGATGAATACCACCTTATTTTAAGACTCATAAGGATATGATAATCAATACTATGAGGTATTAGAATACAGATAAATAGATTGATAGAATAAAATAAAGAACCCAGAAATATAGCCATACATATACAGAGAAATAAATTTTATCAAGGATACAAAAGCAATTTATCAAAGAAAGGAATTTAGTTTTTAAAACAATGACACAGAAATAATTGTATGCTCATATGCATAAAATGAGCTTATAACTTATACTATATTTTAAATTATTTCAAAATGTTTCACAGGCCTAATGTAAACTTACAACTTATGCAAATATAAAATAAAAATATTTTAAAATAGTCAAAATGCTAGAACAGATACTTAATCAAAGAGGATACATAGCACACTGAAAAAAAGATGCTTAAAATTATTAGGGAAATGCAAATTCAAACCTTACATGATAACAGTGCACACCAAATAGAAAGGCTAATATGAAAAAGACTAGCCTTAGGGCTGGGGATATAGCTCAGTTGGTAGAGTGCTTTCCTTGCATGCACAAGGCCCTGGGTTCAATCCCCAGCAACACACACACACACACACACACACACAAAAGACTAGCCTTATCAGTATTAGAAGGTTGTGTTAGATCTGAAACTTGCACACATTTGTGGTATAACTATACACACTTGGGATGCTACACAGCATGAAAAGGAATGAACTACTGCTATACCCTACAACTTGAACTGATTTCCAAGAAATTACACTAAGGGAATGGAAGCACACAAAAGAGCACATATGTTATGATTGCATTTATAAAAATGTTAGAAAATGCAAAAGGAAAAGTATTCTACAGCATCAGAAAGCATAGCAATGACTGCCTTGGCACAAGGGAAGTCAGAAGGGGAGACTTCCAGTGCTCATTAATCTTGTCTGTGGTGAAGATATGATCATGAGTTATACATACATCAAAACTTAACAAATTGTATATTCATGTGTAGAATTTACATTATGTCAATTATACCTCAATAAGCTATTTCTAAATTATTGAATTTCCAGCTTCTCCTAAGAATCTGGGACTTTTCACTGCATGGTGTCTGCATCATCACATGGCAACGCAAGCCCTATCTTTTCTCAGAGCTGTGTTCCCTGTTTTGCCATGGTTTCCATCCCTCCACCTTTCTGCCCTTATCCTGCTTTACTCATTTATTAGACTCCTATAGGAATCTGAATTTACAAGTACCAATTGATTTCCTGTCTTGTATTTAATAACAAAGGAATATTAAAGTAGTCTCTTTCATCACTCTAAAGGGAGAAACTATCCAAATTCCTTAACCCATTCTATTGTTATCTGGTCCCAACTAATTTTCCCGACCTATTTCTTAACACTTTCCTTCATCAGTCCATATACACAAGAGACTCCATTTCTTACCCACTTTGCCCACATTCTCAAATAAGCCTGTGTTTTGGGTTTGTTTACTTAGCATGTTAATGAGATTCCTGTTTAAACCATTTGTAAAGAGAGGACAAAATGAAAAGAACTGCCTTTAAATCCACTTAGAGCTTCCTATTTCTACTAAATGGTAATTAGGAGATTTTTGGTTTTTTGTTTTGTTTGTTTTTGTTTTTTAGCTCCCAAAAGTATAGTGATAAAAAGAAAGAAACCCTTGAGAGAAAAATTTATATCTTGCTATTTAGATGCAAGACATAAGAGGTTTAAAAATAAATGTGCTTATAGAAAACAAGAGGTCATAAAAGTTCTCATCAGCCATTTCATCAGTACAGGTTACTGTAGGTATGGTTCTGTCCCAACTGACAAGCCAGGTGATGTCCAGAGCATTTTTACTGTCACTGGTCATAAATCTTCACTGTTAAAATACTGCTAAAAGAAGCCTATAAATTTCTAGCTAAGTTGGGTCATTCCCAGGTCATGTTGTGAATCTTGTGCTTTCCCTCTACAAAGTCATCCTAACTGTGTTTCTTCATTTGCCTGAAGTATTCCTTTTATTCTTGTATTTCTAAAAATAAAGAATAAATAGTAAGGGTTTTGAGAATATTAGGTAGGTTTATAACATCAGTTTTACTTTTTGTAATTTCCTCATAAGAGATTATTAAAATATAATTATTTACATTCTTTTCTAGCTTGTCTTAAATTTTTCTCAGAGTTTAATATGTGTATAAGCTTTACATTTATATACTCACAAATAAAACTTCTCATCCCATACTGGATTCAAGTTTCCAAAAATGGTTTTAGTCCTTCTTTTGTTTTTTCCAACTTGAACTGTAACATATGGGTCACTGGACCCTGTTTTGTCTTTTGCCTGCAAGCCTTGTGCAGAAACCACTGAAATAAACCAAAATAAACATTTTAATATAATGATGTTTTTCAAAACAAAGTTAAGGAAATTATTTTCTATCATTTTGTTCCCTAGGTTTGCAGATACATCCCATTGCTTTCATTCTCACAACCAATAGGACTAATAAAGAATAAGTATATTAAACATTAAAATCTTTCCTGTGACATTTGCTATGACTGAATACTGTTCTGACATGTATATGATCACATTTTCTTTATTCATTGGCCTGTTGATGGCCACTTGGGTTGATTCCACATCTCAGCTATTGTGACTAGTACCACAATACACATGGGGATGTAGGTGGCTCTTTGATATATGAACTTAATTCCCTTGCGATATGTACCCAGTAGTGGGACTGTTGGATAATTTGTACCTCTATTTCATTTATTTTCTTTGGAATTTCCATATGGTTTTTCATTGTGGCTATGTTAATTTATATTCTACGAATAGTATATAGATATTCCCTTTTCTTCATATTATTGTCAATACTTATCTTTCTCTTTTTGGCAAATAGCCATTCTAATATCTATGAGGTTATAACACATTGTGATTTCAAATTGCATTTTCCTGATAATTAGTAATACTGAGCATTTTTTTATATACTTGTTGGTCAGTGTAATTTTTCTTTTGAGAAATATTAATTTAGGTCTTTTGCTCAGTTTAAATAGAAATTTGAAAAGATAAAACTTCAGCCATTTGTGACAATATTGATAAATTTGGAGGACATTTGTTAGGTGAAAATAATCCAGACACCAAAAGACAAATATCACATGAAATCATGTATATGTAAAATCTAAAACAGTTGGTCTCACAGAAGAAGAGAAGTGTAGTGGTTGCTAGAACCTGGGTGACTTGGGGAAGATGAGATGGGAAATTTGTCAGGATACATACTTATAGTGAGATAGGAGGAATGCATTTCAAGAGGTATATTGAAATATATCAAAAAGGTGACTCTACACACAGTAATGTGACTCTAGTTAATGACAATACACTATATTCTTAAAACATGTAAAGAGAATATATATGCTGTCACCACAGCAATGATAACAATGTGACGTAATGCATTTAACTAACTAGAGTTAACTAGTGCACAACATATATAATGTGTGTGTATGTACATATATATGTATATTTATATTTAAAAATATCATATTGTACATTGTTAATAACATACATTACCCGTAAATTAAAAAAAATAAAAATCTTCCTTTGACCAATATTTGATTCTGCCTCTAAAGAATAATAGCTACATATAATTAATATAATAATAGCTGTTACAAAAATTGCTTGCTGATGCATATGTGTTTTTACTCTATACTCATATGTACATTATTATATAAATATATAGAAAGATGATGATACATCAATAATATGTGAAAAGTTACATAGTATGACTCAAAGGCCTTTGATTTACAAATTTTTATGAGTTTTCTGTCAGTAATGATCAACTCAATCCAGTAAAAGAAGGATTTTTTATTTTACCCTATAAATACAAGTAAGAAATTTTTAAAATGTTAACATCATATATAGGCACTTGCTGTTAACATCACAAGCAACTTCAGATGTTCTAATTACTAGAAATCACTAAATGCAAATAACCTTTACTCAAGTATCAAATGGATGTGTGAGTAGTAACTAAAATTATTTCTCATTAAAAAAAACTCACTAAAGAGGTTATTACACTTGTAATTTGTTAGTTGCAAGCAGTAACAAAGCTAATTTCTTGTAATTTTTCAGGGTATAGATTAATATATTAGAAGAAGACAGACTGAAGTTACTCCAATTATCTAGTATATATTTTAGAAATACAAAGTCACCCACTGCTAGAATTGTCAATATTGACAAGATTGAAAAAAAATATACTTACTTTACCTATAATTATTTTTAGTGGTGATTTCTGAGACACAAAGAAATCTCAACATAGAATAAAACTTTTGAGGAAGACATATTTTTACCTGTAATGGTTATTTTTGCTGACCACTTAGATGTTCCATCCAATACACTCTGCTTGGCGGCCTTTGTGTACTGCACAAAATCTTCTTTAGAAATCTGAAACATTTCCTGAATTACTTCAAATACCTCTGGCCTGTTTTTCTCCCTGATCTTCATTCTTTCCTTCATGGCTGTAATAATGGTCTGCGTCTTGTCTTCGGCGCCATGCTTAGAACTCTTTTCTGCTGCTCCTATAGTAGAGACATCAAGGGTGGTGTGAATGCTCAGGAGTTACTTTTTGATGGTTCAAATGAGGGAGAGAATGAAGAAGAAATATAGGAATGAGTGAATGCTTTCATTCTGAGGACTGGGCGGGGGGCACTATTTTAAAGAAAATATCAGAAGAATAAATCACTATATTGAGAAACATAACAATTAAACTTCACTGATAAATGGGCCTCTGTGATTCCTGTTTATTTTTTCATAAGTAATATTGGAATAAATTAGGGGATATACAAATATTTGGTCTGAATTTCCAAAAACTAAAATTCAAAAAATAATAGAGTTCTCACAAACATGTTATATAACATGTATTTACTTGATGAGTATTCAAAACAAAATTGAGAAATAGATCAAATATAAATGGTAAATATTGCTCATAAATTGACAGTTTGAAAACTTACATTCATCCAACTATCTATTTTTTTTTTTTTTTTGGATAAGACTTCCCCCAAATAAACAGCATAAAATTTTAATTTTAAAATTTTCTCTTCTGCATGTTATACATTGAAAGAAGGTAATATTTCACTTAAAATGAAAGCACCGTTGCTCCTGTTCAAAAAATATATGGAAACAAGTGGGCTCAATGACCCATGTAGTGCCTGACAGACCACAGACCTGAACTCTCTTTTACAAATCCACAGTTTTAAACATGCTGACTTTTTACCTTCTACTCAAAACCTTTCTTGATTTCTAGGACATTGTTTTTTGTGATTGTTCTCAACTTTCTGGGTATTTATTTGCAAAACAAATTTTTCTGACAGTGAAGCTTTTCCAAAATTTTATTTCTGGGTCTTTCCTAACCTTCTCTACCTATCAGCCAGCCAGCTTTCTCACCTCTGTGTGTGATGTCCTCGGCTACACAATATTATACAAGTGAATAGTGAAGCACAATTCTGATTCTCATAACTTCTGTGTGTGTTTGAAGTAAGAAAACAAAAGCTCATGTACCAGCATTTGCAGGAACTTCCACTGCTAAAACCTAACATTTTTGGAAAAGAAGCAACTTAGATATAGTGAAAAGAATCCAAAGACTTGTGCAAATAGTGTTGTTGCTTAGCTTATACTATATTTTTTTCTAACATACTATATTTATGAAATAGGCATCTATCTTAGAAAATATCTGAATATTATGTGGAATAATTTATTTGCATAATTCCTACCACAGAAGATATCTTCCTTAAGAATATTTGAGCCTAATTCTGTGATCAATTGAAATATAAAAATTTAAAAACTAATACAGAAGGGAAGATCCAATATTAATTTTCATCTTGATAAACTCGTATACAATTTAACAGCTCTAATTTAGTGAAAATATTCACTTATTTGAAAATATAACATTTATTTCCTGAAGTGAAATAATATGGTCATATTATTGTGGATAGCAGAAGGTAAAAGAGAAGAAAGATTATTCCAATGGTAGAAAGAGCAGATGACTTGTTTTTATTATTTTTTAACTTGAAAGATCTAAACCACATTTAAATGAAAGAAATAAAAAAGGAATGAATTCTATGTAAGGCAATGTCTTACTCATCTGTTAAAAAGATGCACTACAGCTACAGATTTGTAAATTATATATGCTTCAGTAAGTATGCATGTTTGTACGGTTTAACTACATCATTCATAATTCTTTAAAAATTTGCTTAAGCTGAACTAAATAATTGCAGCTACTCAATGGGCACATTTTGCTTGCAGTATTGGAATATTCATTATATATAAATGGCAACTTGTGTCTAGAAGATATTAACTCCAGGATTTTAAATGCCCCAAAAGTTTGGGTTTGACAGATATGCTAAAGATATTAAAATGGTTAGAAATATCATAAAATTGTTGACTTTCCCCCAAATTTTTAAATAGTTATAATAGTATTATTGTGGTTACTAGAACCCAAATGGCTCTAGGAAAGAGTGCTACATTCCTACAGAATTAAATATACTTTGGATTATTTCTCTAAATTCAGGAAGTACCCAGCTACCCCCACAATAGATACTGATACAAGCAATAACTACCAAATTCAAAGTTCAACTATCAAGATTTTTTTTTATCCAAATGAATCAAATTTCTAACCTTAATGACTGCCTCTTGAATCATTTAAAATTAATTAGGGGGCTGGGGTTGTAGCTCAGTGGTGGAGTGCTTGCCTCACATATGTGAGGTACTGGGTTCGATTCTCAGCACCACTTATAAATAAATAAAATGAAGGTCCCTCCACAAGTAAAAAAATATTTAAGAAAAAATCATTTAGGAAATCTTAACAATTAAGTTTGGAATCTTTCACCTTTTCTCTGGATGTTGCAGCAGAGCATGTATTCCAGTAAGCACAGACAACAGAAAGATCCATGAGCTGAAATTGCCAATTTAGGGAGAGCAGATTGACAAGGATTTACGTTTAAGCCTTTGTCTGTCATTGCTAGAGAAGATATTTGGCGCTTCAAAAAATATTTATTTTACATTTTTATTCTGAAGAAAATAAAATGATTTGAATTAGAATTGTTTAGCTCAGAGATACAGACACAAATTCTTAATTTTTGTCACTAATTTACAAGTACTTTCCATTATTTATTAAACCCACATTAACACATATAATTTTTCTAATTAAACTATTTCTTAAGTAATTGCAATTTTTCATGAGTTTTCAGTCCTCTGGATTTACTGTTTTCCTTCAGGCCTATTCATTTTATTTCAAAGCAATGTAAGATAACTTTAAGTTTGCATTTATATAAATCTTCCTTCAAAATATATGCTAGATGGTCTAATATGCCAATTGGAGAACAACAAGAAATGAGATAAAAAGAGATAATGTACAGTGCAAGCACTTTGTAAAGTATAACACATTACCTAAATGAACTGTATCATTGTTACTTTTAAAAGCACTTAACTGACAGATCAAATAATATAATCATGAACAATAAAACTGCAAGATAATTCAGCCTTAAAGAGAAGAAAACTTATTACAGGAAGGGCAAATCAGTTCCCTTCTATAAAATTTAATGGAATAATCAAGTAATCAGACCTACCATTTTCTTCATTTTTATTGTGTATAAGTCATAACATCCAAATTTCACATGAAATTCATAATTTTACCATCTTTCCATGACCATTTATGGTTTTAGTGTTTTTTTCCAAAAAACTATCTATACATATGTAACAATTTCAATATTCTCCTTTGTTCCCACTCTTTTTTCTTCTGATTTTTCTCATTAGCTGTTCCAAAACACTTCTATTCTGTTCAATTCATCTATCTCAGCCATATTACCCTCCTTCTCAGCATAGGATTATATCTTCTCCTTAGCAAAAAGCAGAGGCCTTATAAATTCAATGGTCACATTTTCTCTATGCTACAGATAAGAAAAGAAGATGGAAAAAAATTCAAAACCCTGACAATTTGTAGCACTAGGAGATTTCTATGATGTAAATACTCCAAAGTTACTGATTTTAAGCAATTGTCTCACAAAATTCTTGTGTATTTAATAATCACCAATGATATGCATGAACTTCTCTCAAGCTAGACTACAAGGTAAACCTTTATTAAATGTGGATCCCAAGGATCCCATAACCTATTTTGATAACAGCATACAATCAATATATATAGAAATCAAATTATTTCTTGGGGAATATAAGATAAAATGATTAACATAACTGAGTGTTTAATTTGTCTCTGTGTTTAGCTTAACTTGTTCTATACTCATTGCAAACTTTGACCCTAAGGCCACAATTCTGGAAGAAACAAGGATACATCAATTTAAATGTATAATTAAGCTGTGGAATACATCTCATGAAGATAGAAAATATATTTGACTCTTGGAGTTCTGAGAGAACAAATGCAGTGTGCCTGTCATTAGAAACCAGAATTTGGTTGACCTACATATTACATGGATTTCATAGTCAGCATGAAGCAAATATAAATTGAAGAAACACATAAAGAATATAATTTTTAAATAAGGCAAAAGTGCATAGTAGTTAATGATGCTTTGGTATAGGAGGAGACAACCTTGAGTGTAAATTTATCTATCACTTATTGATATGATTTGAATCTTTGTGATTCCTAAAATTCATATATGAAAACCTATCTCCAAGGTGACAGTATTAGGAGGTGAAACCTTTAGAATGTAGGAATGACATGACAGCAGAATCCTCAAGAATAGTAGTAGTGCCCTAATAAAATTTGCCCAAGAGAGCTCTTCTCCCCTTCTACCATGTGAGATTAGCAAGAAGCCAGTAGTGTGTACTCTACAGAATCTACTATGCTGAGACTCTAATCTGTGTGTCCCACCTTCAGAACTGAGACATAAATTTTTGTTGTTCATTTGCCCAGATTATGGTAACTTGTTACAACATTCTAGATGGAGTAAGATACTAGCCAGTTGGACTTGGGCTAGCTCTCATCTCTCTAAGCCTCATCTGAAAAACAAAAATAAACAACAGTAATGTCTCCCTTAATAATAGCATTGTGTGTAGATGGAATGACATAGTTCATCTGGGTATAATGATAATAATCAAGTGTAATGATTTCAGAAGGTTAAAAAGTGAAGACAGAAGCATTCATTAAAGAATTTCTCCTTAATTAGTAATTTTAAAATGTTGAACTTTATAATCACTGTGGAACAACTCCTTGAGACTCCCAAGGACCTTAGTATGCCCAGTGCATCACTTGCTAAATGCTCTATAATTATTTGCCAGATGAAGGTCAATGAAATGCTTAAGACAAAAGAAATTAGAGTTTAAAGAAACTGAAAATAGTTTTTCTTTCTTCTTCTTTTTAAAAATATCCTTCAACACTCATCTGCATTTGAGATTAATGAAATCAAAGAAGGCAGGTGAGCAATACCCATAGAAATCAGGCAGAGGGTCTGATGCTGAGGCATTTGAATATTGCTTTTTCTCTCTAGGAGTCTCAAGCATAGAAATGGGTTCTTTTCCCTTTCTTTTTCACTAAAATCATGTAGGTGGGCCTGCTTTGGGTGCCTGCTTTTCTTTCCCATACAATCATGTAGGAGGGCATAGAGTTGGCATTTTGTACCCTTTTCCATTAGTGGCTTTATATCCAAGATAACCTCAACCCTCCTCTTTTAACATGCCTTCAATCTTTTCAAGGAACCTGCAACTCCCCCAGGCTTCAAGTCAACCGCCTCCTTTTTCTCATACAATCAAAGCCACACACTCTACATTTCTTGCAAACAATAAAGGACTGACATTTAGCAGGAGGGTAACTGGAAGAGCACAGATCTAAGGTAGCATCATCTTCCACTTCTGTAGGTGGCTCATGATTACAGTGGGGGAGTGTGGGCAGGGTGCCCCCTCCAACAAACCACCATCTTCTCTGAAGTGACTTCACTGTGAGTGAGCCTGCCACCACCACCACCAACATCGTTCCTGCCCCTCTGCCTATACCATCCCCTCGGTCTTCAATCAGACCATTAGGGGTAAATGTAAACTTTTAGAATGAGTTTGTGAACATGTGTATATTTTTAAAATATAAAAACTGAAATGCACTCTCATAATTGTATGTTAAAGATATTGTATCTCATCATTATATCCTACAGATTTCTCAGTCATAAAGGATTGAGGGAACAAATTGATAATAAAAGTATGTGCTTAATTTTTGAAGTACCTTTACTAAGCAAGGAAAACAAGAAAGCAAGGAAGAGATGGTAGGAGGAAATATAATTATGTTCTTATCACATATTGCTACATAGATTACTTCACTTATTAAAAAATAAACAAAAGAAAATAACACACACAAAATTTAAACACAAGATTTCTTTCTCATTATGTTTTTTTTAAAGCAGCATCTGGCAGCATAGCTGACATAACTATTTCACACTACTATTGGAAGTTGGTCTGGCACTTGGACCAAGACCATGTTGTCCTCCTGTGGGACATAAACCACCACACAGAACACCAACCTCAGTCAGGTCACTCTGACAATGCTGAAATAATACAGGCAGGTCACTTCATTTTTTTTATATATACATAAAAACAAAATTGCATTGCAAACCAGCAAATACCAAACATTCCCTCCATAAGAACAGTGGCCATTGTTTCTTCAACAAGTACACTAAATCTTCTCTATAGCCTGCTTTCTTTCTAGATAAGTTTTGTTATTATTGTTTTCTTTTGTTTAAAAGACAGTGTCTTGCTATATTGCTCAGGCTGGCCCTGAACTCCTGGACTCAAGTGATCCTCTTGCCTCATCCTCCCAAGTAGCTGGAACTAAAATGGTGTCCATTGTACCCTGAGTTTTGAAGATGTGCAGTCATAGAATTGTCCTTACTTCCAGAGGGCATCCTATCAGAGTGAACTTTGCTTTCTCATACTATCTTGCTGAGATACCCTCCAGTTCACCTCACAGTAATAAGTAATAAAGAGAACTTGTAAAACTGCAGGTCTGTTCCTGGTGGCCTTCAGCTGGAGGACATAAACAAGTATAATTAACTCTCTTCATAGATGAGGCAAATGATGTCAGCAAAGTTTTCTTTAAAAAGTCTGATAAACACAGAAAAGTTAGACTTTTAAAAAATAGCTCAAGACTGTGAATATGTGTACATTTATAAACACTGCATGTGTGTACAGAATACCTCCAGGGCATTATGTAAAGCCATACTCTTTTTCCTGGTCCCTCTTTCAGTGACTGGCTTTAACACCTGAAAATGCTCCATTATTAGTCTATTCCTTTGGGTTACAGAACTGATTATTGTTTTGAAAAAACTAGTTCCATTTTATACACATTTATGTATCAGTTTATTACTCTCAGTACTGTCAAAAAGTCAATGCTCACACCAAGACAGGTTGGTGGAGTGGGGTATGTTGGGGGTGGCTATGGATGGCAGGTCCTGAGAAGTCATGATGGGGATCTCTGCAAAGTCAAATCTGGGGACAGAATGTCTAAACAGGGAACAAATGAGAAAGTGTGAAAGCATTGAAAAGAAAACTAAACAATTTCATTTTGTGTTAGGACCAATCTAACTTATTTATTTGTAAATTAGGAAAGAACACCAGGCTAGGAGTTCAGAGATCTGGGCTCTGATCCTGACAATACTATTTATTTGATTCTTCTTTACAAGATACTAGATCTTCTGAACTCAATAAAATCAGTCCACTGGGTTTTCCAATGCACTAATCTGAAGCTCCCTAATAGGAGATGTTCATATAGACAGATGATCTTCAAGATTCCTTTTAATCATATGCCTTCATTCATTGTATACCCACATTTTAAGCAGCTCTAGTGCGTCAATGTGTGCTAACTTCTGGGAAAATAATCTGGTCTCCACCCTGTAGCAATTCCTAAACAGAACCCTATGTAGAAGCTTGCTGAGCTCATTACATGAACACATTTTGTATATTCTTTTTGAAAGAATATCTATGGTTTTCAAGATAGGTGTTCATATCTATTCATCAGTTAGATTTTAGAAAAAAAAATTGCATACTTTCTTCCTAGTTCTAAAGGCCTAGAATAAAGCTCCCAGCCACAGTAGGTGTTTGATATATACAAATATTTAACTGCTTTAAAACATCATGATTGCAAGATATGTTAATAGGACAAGAAAAAGGAATAAATACTCAATTTGCAAATAAGAGTACTCTAGCCAGATTTTATTAATGTTATGAATTTGCAATAGCTTGTACTAGGACACATAAACTTGATATAATACCAGTGGGAAAGACACACAAGATATTGCTTTGCTGTGCTCCAGGAACAAGAACTCTCTGGCCTTATGCAGTTACTTGAACTTTTTAGGTAGGAATAAAAATTAGGCAAAACGCTTATTCTATGGGACTCTGGGATTCTTTCTTGGACATATGTAAGGAAGTATAGCCCAGCTGAGTTAGGTGCCACTAATATTTACATATTTTCTAAGTTTCTATGGTTGTCTCTTTTCTATATTGAAAAGATAATCAAGGGAAATATTTTACATCTAATCTCTCTTTTATGTATGCCTCACTCTGCACACAATCCCCATCCCACATTAACCTCATTCAGGGTCACAACCTGTTCCTCCATTTTCTATAATTCAGTTCTTCCAACACTAAATACTTTTTTCCCCCAGAAAAGAATAGAATATATTTTTAAAGGAAAAGTAGGTGGATTCTGACTGGCCACTGACTTGGGAATTGAAGGAGAAGAACAAATCAATTCTCTTTTCTCTGTTTCCTTTTGACCTCCTCTGTTCTACCCACCACCTCATGTCTGTCAGCCTGGAGTGAAGAAGAGAGCAAAGTGTAGGAACCACCAAGAAGCACAACCAGCTAGACAGAAACTGAGAGTACTGGACCTTTCCATGTATCTCTGAACCTGTGAGGAGGCACTGAACTAGTGAGCACCACCATCTGGTCTAATTACACTTGATGGAAAGTATGTAAGTCACAAACGAAAGACTCCAGGAACATGAAATGCCAAACTCAAAGTCAATTTGAAGTAACCATAAGAATCTCTCTTTTGAATGTCCCCTTATATCTTCTTTTATTCTGTTTTAGTGTATGTGTGTTGATAGACTGCAATGATTTCAGAAAAGGATTACTAGAATAATGAGGGTTCCAAAGAATAGATCTTTATTTTCAAGTACTTGAAAGATTGTTATATACAATGGGGAAGCCAATTGATTAACTATTTTATCCAGAGGTAAGATATGGCTTATTGAATAGAAGACATAAGGAAGCCAACTTTGGTTCAGATTTTAATTTATGAATTAAAATGTTCTAGTGAGGTGTTAAGCTGCATACACCTGTTCAAAAAAGGTGCCCTTCAATAGGTGTATAAAGAAATGTGGTGTATATACACAATGAAGTATTACTCAGCCATAAAGAAGAATGATATTATAGCATTGATGGTAAATGGATAAAACTGAATACTATCATGCTATGTGAAATGAACCAGTGCCAAAAAGTCAGAGGTTGAATGTTTTCTCTAATATACTGAAGCTAATCCAAACTAGGAGGGGTTAGAAAACAGAAGAAAGGACAATGGAGTAGATAAAAGGGAATGAAGGGAAAGGGAGGAGGAATAGGATAGGGAAAGAGTGGAATGAATCTGACATAACTTTCCTATGTACATATATGAATATACCACAGTGAGTCTCACCATCATGTATCTCCACAAGATATTAATTAAGAAGAAAAACTATAAATAAATACCAGAAAGATCAATAGAGTAGAGGGAAGGGAAGCAAGAGAGGCAAGAGGGGAGGGAAAAGGGATGTACTAGGCACTGAATTAGAACAAATTATATTCCATGTGTTTATAATTATGTCAAAATGAATTCTAATATTACATATAATTAAAAAGAAATAATAAAAAATAAAAAGACAATAATATAAATTCTTATTAAATTTACTGGTGGCTTCATTTGTATACCTTCCACTCTGATTTCTCTTTTTTTATTCTTTCCTCTTCTTTACTGTTGGTCTGCATAGACACATGTCACACACCATGTCACTATTTCAAATTTCTTGCTTAGATCAATGAAGAGAAACTTCTTAAGGAAAGGTCACTGGTTCTATAGGGAGAATTTCAAATTTTATTGAAAGTTCTTGTGAAAAGTTGTGATGTTAAGTACATATATTTGCAGAACTCCTTTCACATTAATGTGAGAGTGTTGCTTTCACTTAAAAAATAAGGCAGGATAATTAAAGAAAATGCCTACATATCCACCCTCATTGTTCTGAACTATTTTTGATTATTCCAATATCCATGTGCATTTTATTGAATAAGCTCAATGAAAAAGTTGGATAATATAATTGACTGTCAAATAATAACTGCTATTTAAAAATGGAACTAGATTATAAAAATATTTCTAAAATTTAATGGATGGGTTGCATCGCTCCTTTTAGAAAGCTGAAAAGAGGAATGATTTCATTTCTTAGCTAAAATCTACATCATTTTTTTCTTTAAGGAATGTAAGCCATTTGTTTTTAGATTACAATATTTTCTTTGTCTGCCTTCTCAAATGTCACTGCCTAATATGCTCATTTTTTAACATACCTGTTTACAATTCACTTTTTAAACACATGGATTAAATTTTAATTGGATTTTGTAATTAAGTTTGATAAGTAATATTGTCAATCCTTATATTTTTAAGCAATCATTCCTAAATAAACTTTAAAAGGTTTTTTAAAGAAGGGATACCACCTCTTTTACTTTAACTTTTTTTAAAAGCATTTATTACCTTTAACGTAGTTTAATGATGTGATTGTGTTGGAAGTTTGCTAATCATCAAAGAAAGCTTGAGATTGTGACTGTGCCTTCAACAAGCCAGCTGTGGCAGCATTTCTGACCATGTTTATTGTGACATTTTCTTCTACCCTACTCAGTTTCTGGCAATCCATGTACCTTATATTGTCAGCATTCATATCAGCAACAAAAAGAGGAGACAATATTCAGATACAGAAAAAACACATTATTTGCAAGTGAATATCCATGCTTGAATAGATTTCTCTGGCAATGGCTTTTTAGGAACACTTAGAAGATAAGTAGTGAAAATTCAATTATACATATTTTAGAGTATAATGTTTTGGCATTTGTGAATCTAAAGTCAGACAAAGGATTTTTTGGAAATATAAAATTTAAGACAAATTGTAATAAAAAAAACACAGTGGGATGTATCTATGCAGAAGTGAGAAAGAATGGAGAGGCCATTAATATTAGAGCATCTACTATATGCCAGACTCTAAGCAAAGAGTGTTTCATTTAGCCTTCCTAATGATTCTGACATAAATTTTATTATTTATTTTTACTCAGTAGAGGAAAATAGAGGCCTGAGAACTTAAAAACATTCACCAGAGTGACATTTTTGTTAAATTACATTTTTCTTCAACATTCAAAACCAAGACCCCAAATTCCAAGGCCAGGGCAGGGCCTGTAGAAGGATGCTCCTGTCAGGCTGGCATCAAAGGGGCTAAGGAAGAATTTCAGTTGCTGTCATTGCAGGGGTGTGCTTGGCTCTAGTTAGAGCATTATGTATTCCTACTTACTGCATTGGGCTATTACGAGATATGAGTAAGAAAATAGGTCAGTCGCTATGAAGGTTTTATTCTTGATGAGAGGGCACTTTCCCTCTAGGTACTCCCTCTTGATGAGTCTGACACAGGAGAAATGCATTATCAATGATACAACCTGATGAGCAAAATGGTATCTTTTGTGTAACTGGTAGGAAGAAGGCAGCTAGGACATGCTGAAAACAAGAGCTGAGGAAATCCCACTGGAACATGCATGGCATAAGGCAGAGAGAGGAGGCATACCATTTTTTTTAGCCTAATCAACTACTCACTCTGCAAGCAGTCGGCGTTCAGGAGGTCTTGACACTTTTCATGGCACTTCACTCCACACTCCAGGCACTTCATGCCCTGCCGAGCAATGCCCCACAGGAGCCCTTCACACTCATAGCAGTAGGTGGGTGTTGTAGCAGTCCAGACCTCGAAGTTGTGTGGGGTGGTGGAAGACATGGGGTAGATCAGAGCCTGCAAGGTCTTCTTGAAGACATGCATTTTCTGTGAGGATGAGAAAAGTGAACCATGCAAACCACATCAGTAGATTTGGAGAAGAATTTCAATACAAAACAAACCATTTTATCATTTGTCCTTGAAAATGCTATCTTGAGAGAGCCCACATATTCTTCTCTCAGTACTCTAGAGCCCTATTCAGTTATTTGTACACAAAGAACTCCCTTACCTTCCAAATTGGATTGGGCTCTGCTGTCACACACCTTCTTTCATGCCAGCCAGCAGTCTGAGTTACTTGATAAAGCCCCTTTCCCTGCTACACTGCAAACTCCTCAAGGGGAAGGGTGAACATCTTACTGGTTACTACACCAACCCTTAGAGCCTAACCTAGCGTCTGACTAAATACAGGTATTTAGGAAATATTAATTTTAAAAAACATCAATTTATATTACTATTCTTAATCTTAGTAGACTTTTAGTAAAATTGTGAGGTTTAAGGAAAGCATTCTTATTTTTAAAAAATATTTTATTTATTCTAATTAGTTATATATGACAGCAGAAAAACAATTCAATTCATATTACACAAATAGAGCATAATTTTTTATGTCTCTGGTTGAACACAAAGTAGAGTCACACCATTCGTGTTTTCATACATGTACTTAGGGTAATGATGTCCATTTCATTTCACCATCTTTCTCACCCCCATGTCCCCTCCTTTCCCTCCCCCTCCTTTGCCCTATCTAAAGTTGTCTGCCGAGCAATGAATTCCTCCCACGCTACCTACCCACAAGCATTCTTAATGCTGACTCCAAACCTTTAGACACATCCCCACACCTCTTTTGTATCCTATCCAGGCCTCTCTGACTGTTGCTCTCCATGACACTTTACCTCTCTTTAGCCCCAAACATGCTTCTTTTGTAATTCATTCTGCAGGGAATTCTTTTCAACACCTATCATTTAGAAAGTTTCTCATCAACTAATTAAGAAGAAAGCACTTGTAAAAAAGTTAACTGTGGCATTCTCTCATGCTGATATATTTTTAAGGAGATAATTTTTAATAGTACATGGAAGGATTTTCTAATTACAAGTCATTGTTAGTTGGAAAAAACACTAAATGATACTCAGGGGACTAGAGTTCCTTTGTATGAGTCTAATCTATGATCTTTAAAATGGGCTATTTTTGGCAAGAACTAACACTGTCTTTCATCTTTCTTTGCTTAGTGCCTACACAGTACCTACCATTGTTCCTGGGATATAGAAGGGATGTATGTTTTTTGTTTTGTTTCATAAAATGAATAAATGTCCTGCCATTTACAGTCTAGACTTTTAATCTAGAGTGAGAAATAAAGTCGTTAAGACTCACTTTTCTTATGCACCCTGCCTTTCACATGGTATTATTTTGAAGATCAAATTATATACTGATAACAAAAGTATTTTCCAGATTTCAAAACATTAAATAAAAATACTAAGTATTAGTATTGATGGGAGATTTTCAAAAACAAATAAACATAGGTCATAAAAGAGAAGTGATTGGACAAGTCCTACTATACTCTTCTCACAGCTCATTATGTGAGTGACTTCCTGAGAGGCACACCAGTATTCTTCATGATTATATTTATTGATAATTTCCCATAATTCTCTGTTGCCAAATGAATGCCTATTTACATAATCCCAGAGGAGCCTAACAGATAAGGAAGCACTTATATTTTTGCATTAATCACCCTTAAGTCTCATTTCAGAATATTTTCTACTGTGTTAAAATGACCAACTGTGCATTATTTTTCAATTTCAAAGTATGGTAACAGCATTATTTCCCTTTATAAGTCCATTCTCCTCACTGTGTTTTCCCAGAATATGTTTGATAATGGTATCGGGAGGTCTTCTACCAGGGAATTAAGCTTTGCTTCAAATTTTTCCTTGAATGACTAGGTCCATTCTTACTATTACATGAGGGTCTGGTCAGTCCAAAGCTCTTTGTGTTTCAAATGAATCTACAGAACAGCAGCATGGAATATTAATATGGGAATTAATTAAGTGGGAGGCCCCAGTGTCAGGATTTATACAACTAGAACTGTATCCATCCCTTTTCAATGATGATAACCTGAGCCAAGTAAATCTTTTAGCTTCATGTCAGAATGAAGATGTTTTACAGAAAACTATTGAGAATCCTTTGAGAATTAGGAGTATGTATTATTCATCTTTGCCTCCCCTTTACTGCCCAGGAGAGTATCTGCAATATTATTAAAGTGAATTGAAGTATCTTTGGCATAACAAATTTTCTCTCAGAGATTCAGTCTCCTGTTCTAGTGGTTTGAGGGACCAGGATGTGTGTGTGTGTGTGTGTGTGTGTGTGTGTGTGTGTGTGAGAGAGAGAGAGAGAGAGAGAGAGATTAATATAGAATTCCAGGTTTAGCTTAAAAACTAAGAAGAAAATTCAGTAATCCTAAAATAAGTGCATCAAGCATTTTGTCATTTGTTTTAATTGGAGAAGAAGAACAATTATTCTAATTTGGTGTAATGCTAGGTGGGGATAGACTAGTTTGCTACTGAGCTCAAGAAAAACAAGAAATATGAATTTTAAAAGTGGAGCTGGTCAATGGATTGTTTTTGAATATGAGATTATGCACATACATTTCAAATTTAAATAAATGACTAATCTATTTTATCTAATACTCTATATCTATTTTCTTTTTCTGAATTCAAGTAATGTCACTCCCATAAATCTTATTTTACAGTAGAAACAATAAGTATTAATTCTTGTAGAAAAATTAAACATGTAAGAAGAAAAAAATAAAAGCTCCGAATACATATTTGAGAAAGTTCACTGACATGTTTTGTTTGCTTTGGTTTTTTTAAAGAGCCATGATTCATTTCATGAAAAGGGAGAATGAAGCTAGTTTCAAAAAACTAAAAAATATAAAAAATTTAATAGCATATTAAAAACCAATTGAATGAGGCATGAAAAAATATTCCAACACTTAACAGTTATAGATGCTAAAGAAAAACATCAGATAACTCATTTGAGTCCCAGATAAATGATAATATTTTTTTCATTCTGGACTTTTGGGATACGGGGCTGTGTTTATCAAAGCTGAAAATTACTCTAAGCTAAATGGCATATGAAATCTCTATTTCAGCAAAGGGGAAGGGAAAATGATTATAAGATAGAAAGATCATCGGTTTTATAACTGAGTAAAGCATATAAGATGTATTTTCATTTAATTTATAAAAACAGTATTTAAAAAGCTACTTGATATAATAGGATTCTGATATCTCAGAATACTGCATCTCATGGAAAAGAGGTACTTTCTCAGCAGCAAAATCAGATCAAATTCAAACAAGATTATAAGAAAGATAGAGAATGTTGGAATTTCATAGAATATGGAAAAAAGATCAAGTAATACTGAATAAAAGCCTAGCAGAAAGAAGCAAGGGATCATGGCAAATGGAAGTCTGCTGCTCATCAGTAAAAACTGGATACAGTTTTTTCTTTTAATGTAGAAGTTATAGTTGGCAAATAGGTAATTTGCTACAGATAATAGAGTACTTGGGAAAGGGAAAGAACTGGATTGGGGTGTTATCCAGAGCAGGTCTTGGACCTTGATGCACAACTGGAAGAGACAGACAACCTTCCATAGTGCAGGGCTCTGCAATGACAGATTCAACCAGCCACAGAGTAAAAGTATCTGGAAAAATACTGCATCTGTACTGATCATGTACATTTTTTTGGTCATAATTCTCTTACTGAACCTGTATAAGAACTTTTTATGCAGTACTTAATATTGTTCTAGCTATTGTAAGTAATCTAGAGATGACTTAAATTGTATGGGAGGGTATATGTAGATTCTATGCCTGTACCATGCCATGTTATATAAGGGATTTGAGCATCTTAGGATTTTGGCATAAGGAAGTTTCAAAACCAATTCAATGCCCCACAGACACTACAGGATAACTGTATGTATAAGCGGCTGTCAGAAGAATAACCAGAGCCCTAATAACTGTGATTAGAACTCAAAGACTAAAGGATTTGGCAACATGAGTGACTTGCTGCCTATCTAATTTATGTGTTTTTAAACTTTCTAAATCTTTTATAATAAACTATTTTCTAAAAGATATGTATTTTCTGATTACAATAAAACACATGTTTGCTGAAAAAATAAATTATCAAATAGAAGTATACTAAAATAAAAAGTGAATATAAAATTTATATGATTTAATGTTTCAAAGTTAAGTAGGGTTTGATGAATATCCTTTCAGTATTTCTTCTAGGAATAAACAGGACATAAAAACTTTTGCAATTAGGAAAATCAAGAGCAATATTAATTTTACATTGCTTGGATGATTTCAACAAATAAAAAGTTTTAGTATATGTCGACACTACTTTAAACTGTTGAGATGAGAGTGAGGGATGTTTGATTTTTCTGACAAGCTTTTATAGGCAAGGGTAAACTATAGAGTACAAAGGGGAGGATGCTCATATCCCAGGAAAATATTTTTTTTAATTATTGTTCCAAGAAATGAATTTAAGTTGACTTTCACTGGTATATAACTTTTTGAACAATTAGGACCCTGGAAGGAAATAAACTGACTTTTCTATTCACAACTGTCTGAGGAAACTAAAGTGAGTCTGAAAATTAAAGCAGTCAGGCTTTCGGCCAAAAGCAATGAGTAGTGTTTTTAGAACATCGAAATTCTAATGCTATATTAATAATAATGCTAATAATTATATTGGCATCAAAGTTTGTCTGCTTCCATTTGCCATACCCATTCTTTTTCTCCTACCTTGTTAACCAGTGATCATTCCAATGAAGGTCTATTTCTCCTCACATCCTGTGTGTTCCCCTCATGAGACTATGTAAACCAACTACCTCCCATACCCTAGACAATTACATTTAGATAGTTTAAACAAAATATGTGATTCTGGTTTTGAAGCATTTTCCATATTCATGATGCATAATTTTAGGAAAGAAATATATTCACTGTTCTCTAGGTATACATTTTACTATTTCTGAACAAAAGCATTAGAGAGATTTGCAGAGCAAACATTAGGTACAATGTGACCTTTGAAATTTGTTTTAACATGAAGACAAAAATATAGAAAAGTTCCTGAGTATAAAAACAGATATAATTTCAGTGTTGATTTAGTCTTCATAATAATCATTATGTAAGACCAACTTTAAAAGCTAAAGTTATTCAGGTACATTTTTCTAACAGCAGAAAGTACAAACCAAAACTGAAAGTTATATGCCTATTCATGAAAGAGTGTAAGTAATTTGATTTTACTTGTATTGTTTCATAATAGAGGCTAATTATCATTTTCCTAATGGGGTGAGTCCAAACAAAGAGGGCAGAAACATGATAAAGTGGCTAACTCATCGATTCAAAGACAGCACAACAGTTTATTCCATCTGTTACGACATGGTACATGATCTGAAAGCAGACTATTATAGATTTTTCATGTACTATAAATGTCACTTTTTCCTTCAATTCAGACATCTAATGAAAATTTATGTATAAATGATGGAGCTGGTATGAGATAATTCATTTGTTAAATATAAGAAACCAAAAATTATGTGAATTCCTCCACCAGGGGAAATTTTAGCCATCTTAATAGCATAAGTAGTATAGTCAGTTATGGAGTTGGGAAATTGTACAGTGAAAAACAGTTAATCATAAAAGTAACATTTTTACTATGTAGTTATCATGTGTCCACAATGGATACATTGAGTATCATTTCTATTATTTATCCTTTTCATTTATGTTGTAAATATTCTTTGTATATACTTCATGAGAACAATTAAAATACAAATTTATATATCCAACTCTATAAGTTAGAAAATTTAGGATAAACACAGGAGAGTAAAGAGTGAATCTAAATAGACAAAAGAGAAATACATGTGACAAAAAATGGAGAAACAATCTGAAGTCAACAAAGTAAATACAAGAAAAGTTTCTTGTAGCACTGATTTTGCAGAAAAAGAAAGAAAATGCAAATAAATAAAACTAGAATTAAAATGGCACAAGAATTTTAGAAATTGCAATGATAAGGTCAATTTGGTGGTACTAAATTTGAAAGTTCAGAAAAAGGGACATGGGAATATAGGTAAGTAGTAAAGTGCTTCCTAGCATGCATGAGGGATGGATTCAATTCCCAGCAACACACACACACACACACACACACACACACACACACATGCACACGCACACCACATGTACACAAACACGTACACACACAAGGAAAAAATGATGGCTTTCTGGGACAAATATAAATGATCAAAATTAATTCACTAATTCAAGAACAAATGTTTAAAAAACATGGTTATAATCACTATATTAAATAAGTTGATTCAGTAGTCAAATAACCACCCTCAAATTAAGCATCAAATAAGCATCAAGTCCAGATGGTTTCAGAAGCAAGTTGTGCCAGCCCTTCAAGGTACAGCAATTTATTTATGAAAACCATCCCAGTGAATCTCAAAAAAGGGAAGCTCCCTAGCTTATTTTGCAAAACTAGTTTAATATTGATGTCAAAGTTGTTCAAAGATACAGCAAACCATAAGCTCATTTAACTCATGTGCATAGATTTTAAAAACTGAATTGTTAGTAAAGATAGAGCAAATCAAAACTAAGAAAATTTCCATAACTTGCCTGAGGCCTCATTGCTAATAAATGGTAGAACTCGACCAACATGAATCTCAAGCCAAAGACTGTGCTCAGGAAGAAAGATAGAATTAGGACCAATAACAATATTTATAAGCAAGACATAATATTTACACTGGGCATCATTACTGCTGGTTTCCATGTCAGCACTCCCTGGACAGGAATCTAAGCCTCAACTGCAAAGAACAGAGCGAGGCTTTAGCATTCATGGAGATAATGCTGGCCCACATCTGGCACAAGATACAAGAGCTTTTTCTTTCCTTGAAAAAAATGACTGAGCTTTCTATCATCTCTTTCTTTAATTAAAATTGAACTGCCATCATTTGATATTTCTCACATGGCCAAGCCGTTTTCCTTCACTTAAAGGCAAATATTCCACGCTTTCACTTCCAGAGTGCCTAACAAGACTTTCAGCACTGAAGTGTGGAAACTGTTCCCTTCAGCGTTTACATTAACTGCCTATATAATGACTGAAGATGACAGCTTGTCAAGAGTGACATTTCATATGCCTGTTGTACAGAAGTCATAGTTCATGTACTTTTTGAGACATAGGCCCCAGGGAAATGAGCTTTGTGAATCTGAGAGGGAGCTAATGGACTCTATTCATCCAACCAGCACCCACAGAGATGTTGTTTAGTTAGGCTTTCTGAAACTAAGCAAGTAAAGCGATGTTATTAAGTTGCTATAAAGTGGATCAGTAGTAAATTTACCCATAATGTGAGGATATATTCCCTGTTCAGGGACTCAGAAAATGTATCGCCTTCCATTAACTTATATTGTTTTCCTGTTAACTTTTCATAGAGATAAAATTCATAGTTCTAATGCCATATTTCAAAATATAAGAGAGAAAGTATACATTTATCAATAAAATCCTTAAATTCTGATTATTTCCTCAAAAACACAAGAACAGATGCCTCAAGATTCAGCAACTAAGATGAGGTTTTCTCATACAACAGAGGATGCTTCATTGTCTTGTATTCAAACTATATTCAAAATATTGCAAGGCATCATAAATATCATGCCTAAGACTGAGACACTGGAAATGCAGTCACCTTTTTTTTAAGCTTGTGCATAATAGAACATGTATCAGCTTGTTGTAGACTCTGAATATTCAAATGAACATATTCAATGAACATAAAGGGCCTCCCCATCCTTTCATGCCTTTTTTTTTTTGGTACCAAGGATTGAACCCAGAGGCACTTTACCACTGAACCTTAACCCCAGCCCTTTATTTTTTTTTTATTTTGAGACAGGATCTCACTAAGTTGCCTAGGATCTCACTAGGTTGATGAGGCTGGCCTCAAACTTGTGACTCTCTTGGATCATCCTCCCAAGTTACTGGGAATAAAGGTGTGTGCCACCACACCCAGAGTCCTTTCCTACTTCTGAACGAGTATGTGTGTATTGGGGTAGGGAGAGCTTGTTGACAGAAAGAACTAGGAGAGGTTGACTTTGGGATGGTGGATAACACTGTCAGGAAGAGGAGCATAAGAAATACAGATGTAAATAATTATCTTTACTTGGCAAGTATATAGAAAGGTAAAACAAAAAATGCACTATAGGCAGAATTTTTTATTCTATACAAATGACAAAGTTGCTAAAAATTGGGAGAGGTAGGAGATATTAGTTCCCATAAGGCAGTTCATAGATATATTGTCTTGAGTAAATTCCCAGGTGAGTGTGAAGGATGGTGCTACCACTGCACAACACCCAAGGCACAAACACTGGGAGTTTTAAAACATCCCTCACACTAAGGCTGTACCTGGAGCCAATTAAATCAGAATTGCTGGGAGTGAGACCCAGGCATTGGTATGTTTTAAAGCTCCCTGAGGTGTTCTAATGAGCCAAATTTAAGAACCGCTGACCTGGATATTTGCAGCCTATTTTATCCTCTAATCAGGCTGTTCTTTCATTCAGTAAGAATTTACAAAGCATCTACCTCATGCCTGACAGTGTACTAAGCAACAATGATGAAAAAATTTAATAAGAGCAATAAACAAGGTTCAGTGCTACCCTATGATATCAGAGTTTATGAAAGTTTATGCAAAATAATCAAATTAAATGTAATAAAAATAAAGACGGTAGCTCATAGGTATTGTTCACTGTGCCCTGTACTATGCCAAACATTAAGCATCCCTCCCTAATCCTCTCAGTTTTATTATCACCTCACTTTATAGGTGAGGTAACTCAGACTCAGAACTTGCAAACTTGTAACAATGTTAAGTGGCACTGGGGGACATACACATAGCAGCCTTCACTGTAACCATACCATGCTATCAAGGTCATGACTAAATACTATCAAAGCCCATAGGTAGAAACTAATAATTCAACCAGGAGGGGAGGTGGGTATTTGGAGAAAGCCCCCCAAAAGAAGTAAAATTTAAACCTTAAATGTGATGCTATTAGGGTTTCATGTATATATGAAGAGCAGAGGAGAATTGGCATGATAGTAAAGCTGAAGCCCTAAGGAAGTATTTTGGGGTCAGGATTTCCAAGCTTCCAGTTATTCCTGAAACATTGGAATAAACATTACAAATGAGTGGCTCAAGCAGAATGGGTTTTGCTCCTGTGAGCATGATCAATATATAATTAGTAATTGACACTGCACCTACCAGTTCCTCGTTGTTGAGTGATGTCCTAATTACCATAGCCAAGGAGAGACCAGATTTCCGGGCAGCCAGGGTCTAAAATAAACAGAATTATGACTTATTAATATATGGGGAGGTTGTCCTGAACATGATGCTCAGCAGAATGTAAAAATGTAAGGATAATTGGAATCACTGTTCACATTTTAGTCAACAAGGACCTGCCTGCTCAGTGGTTGATTAATTCACTCAGAACATGCACTCAGAGGACGCTGAAGCTGGAAAGAACCCTGTAGATCATCAAACCCAACCTCTACTTGGTACATGTGGTGAAACTCAGGACTAATAAGGCAAGGTGATCTGCCCAAAGTTTCCAGGCTAGCAAGAGGCTTCTAAAACTGTGTTATTCCTCAATGTTTTCATGGTCTCATTTCTTCATAAAACATGACCATGGATACTGAGCCAGCCTGACTTGTGGAATGGGCCTGAATCGTAGTTGATTCTGGGTGATTCTTTGAGTTCTACACAGATTTGTAGAATATTTCTCCATTTATAGCCAGGATATTTTCTTCCAGTTGTCCATTTTATTTACCAAGAATTATTATACCCAGATTCATAGTAGTCACTTAAAGCTGGTAATGTAAGTGATCCTAAACAAGTCAAGTTCCTTTAGTTTTTCCCCACCTTTAAAATAGAGCCATCATCACCTGCTTCTATCCAAAATATTTGTGATATATTAACTCAGCAAAGCTATAGAGAACTTTGAAAATCAGAAGTTCCAAGTGGGAATGTTAAATCTGCTATCTCTTTAGGAGCAAAGGGAAATCACAGTGGAATGATACATTCCTGATCATACTATGGACCCATCTGGTCATCAATATATCTTCTAGGGGTTATGAAGCCAAATCCTAAATTTCTACACATACTCAATTAAGGAAGTCACTCTCCATCCCTACTGCGTCAACCTAAAGAAGGCTTATTTCCAAGAGTTTACTCAAGATAATACTCATCTCTGATCAGTATTGCCCCTAAATTTATGTCTATAAATCTATTTTAGTCTGCTTGCCTTTGTCATATGCATAATTGAGTTTCTCAGAATTGAACTAGAGGTTAAATTCTTGGAGAACCCACACTTTTTATTCTTGTATGTTTCTGTCTTTTATTTTCCCATCTTTCCCTCTTTTACCTCTAGTAAGGGAAGAGTATATGTGAGAGGAGTGTCAAATAATAATAATAAAATCAATTGAAAAGCACTTACCATGGCCTGAGGATTCCGGGAGTGAAAGAAAGAAAAGTTTAAATAATTAAACATAGGAAAGGTAGGAAGATTATAACCATGTTAAATTAGTCTAACTTCATAAAATTATATCTACACTATAATGACAGGAATCTGAGATAATTGTACTGACACATCATGCTTTCCAATATAAGAGCTTTCTAGGCAGGCTCTTTTTATTTTAAAAATCAAAGTAATGGCTTTCAGATAAAGGTATTTTTAGCAAAATTAAAAACTGCTGGTACAAAAAATTATTCATATTATTGCCTAATTGTATATTTATGTTTCTTTATGGGAAAATACGTTTTTCATGTCATAAGCTATGTATGATCATATAGCATATGACCATAGAATGTGACACTTTGAAGGATAGAAAATAAGTACTTTTTTTTTCCATGTTGATGGGCTTTTTTCTTTACACTCTAATACAGACCACTATCCCACTATCAGTTCTTTGCATTTCTACTTGTTCCCCAGAATATTTCAATAAAGAAGAGTAAGTTATTCAGAATCATGTTCAGAACTAATAAAAATGTTAATGACTTGGGAACCATGGTTTTCTTGACATAGAAGAAGAGCTTATTAATTTGGCTAGAATTGGCTTTAATACAATAGAAAAAAGAATTGATTAATATTATCTGCTTCCTTTACAAAGTATTCAAGTTCTGAGTTAAGATGAAGAAGCTCAAATCAACCATTAAACTTAGCCTATTAAACTTGTAGTCATTCATAGCATTGAACACATCAAAGTCCAGAAGCTCATTTGGCATGCTGTGTGTTTTCTTTGGGCTCAATTATAGAGTCATTTTTACTCAATTTGTAATTCCAACTAATATCAAAAGTGGTCGAAAGGTTAGAGATATTTTTCCCATCAAATATGTTTTAAAGAAGCACTAAATGAAAGACTTGGTAGAATCTGACATCATATGTTTTATTCCATGAAGTATTGACAGGCTAGGTAGTTAATGAGAATGACAACATTATATTTTAATAAAGAAAAAGTCAATACATGCAATCAGAAACACAGGAGTAACTTACCACATCTCGTACAATAGGCAAAGTTTTTTTCCTTCGAAGATCTGGCATACTGTCAATACCATAAAGGCCCCGCCCAGCCCTGAAAGGGGTTACAAAAGAAATGATTTTTTATGAGTAAAATGACTTCCTATGAGAAAAAAATCCACTGTTATTTGTATAAAGGCTATAAAAAAAAGATAAAGTGGATACCATGGTTTTCAACTAATTTCCAAAATAACGTAGATCCAAGACTCTAGGGCTTTGACTAGTGTCTGAGAGAAACTCTAGCTACCATAGGAGCTGCACTTGCTTGCTTAGGGAGCTCAGTGTGTTGGAATTTTAAGATGTACATAGTCTGGTTAGACACACTGTTGGTTTTTTTCTTCAGTATCACAGAGGCAAATCAAATTTGTCAGGTATATGGAAGTTTATACCTCCAGAACAAAGTAGAATCAAAGCATTCTTTACAACTTTGGTCTGTCTGCAATGGTAAAGAATTACTTTTATTATAAAAATACCATTTTTTCTGTGTGCTGCATCTTCACAGATTCAATTCCAAAATGGCAGCTCAAGAAGCCATGGACAAATTTAAAATGTTAGTGACTAAATTGGAAGGTCCACTTACCTGAACTTATCTCATGGATAAATGCATGGGATTAAGATAATTTACTGTATAATAATGTTCACTGAAGTATTTTTTTGTTACAGCAATGAAAGCTGATATTCATCAATAGTACATTGATTAAACAAATCTATGGAAGAATGCAATAATTAAAGTGGATGAGGTAAATGTTTATGTATGTATATTAAAAATAATCCTAAAATTGAAAACAATAAGTTTGCATTTTAATCATTTTAGTAAGATCTCATATGTGTGTATGGTTATATAAATGCAAAATATGTAAAGGATGTTGTCAAACTTAAAACTGTACTTTTAAGTGAAATGAAATAGGGTGAGAAAAAAAAGAGAAGACTCTTGCTATGTTATAGATGTGTAATAATATGTCATTTTGCAAATAAAATGATTTTAAAAGATGAATCTTTATGTCTCTTGAGAAGAGAATCTGATGCAATGTATTTTTTTTTTTACTGAATCAATCTAGCCATCTTGTACAATCAAGAAGCTGTTAAAATAATCGATAGTTTCTCTTTATTCCACTTGACACACAAACCTCTTGCAGATCTCTTGCTAAGTACCTGCTTATTTGTGTCTTGAGGTGGCAACTGGGCAGTTCTGCCTTTGTAATGGGATATAACTATCAATAATAGCTTATCAGTAGTTTAGACTCCATTTTTCCATAGATGGTCTCTATGTTGTTGCTGCTTATCTTAATAAAGGGCAATATTTTGTCTTACTGGATTTTTTTCTTAGTAGCTATAGCCTTAACTCCACTACTTTTTCTGGTCTCAAATACTAGCTTGGTACTTTTGGAGAAATCACTAACTTCATCATACAACTCATATAAAATAATAATGTAATAAAAACAATCGTAATGAAGAAAATGGTAATGCATGAGTAGCAACAGTGTCATAACTTATATGCAATAACTAACACAAAATATTCAAACTATTGCAGATGTGTAAGGAGGATGTCAATGATGAACAAGTTATTCCTACATTGATGCACTTCAATGGAAAGCAGGCTTTGGATCACAGGATAAAGGAGAGGAGCAAATGTGGAGCAGAGATTATGAACTATCAAAGAAGAGAGAGAGAGAGAAAGAATAAAAGAAGGGAAAAGAACATGTGTACTGAAGAGAGATGACATTTTAGAAACATTCCATTATTGTATACTAAAGAAGTTAATGCCTAAGCTAGGCTGGTGCCTATAGTCCTAGCTACTCCAAAGGCTGAGGCAGGAAAATTGCCTGAGGCTATGAGTTAGAAGCTGGCCTGGGCAACCTAGACCTTGTCTCAAAAACTAAAGAGAAAATAAACTTAATAGTTTTTTCTATCATTTCCTACAATAATGCCAATATACCAAGGGCTATTAAAAATCACAGTGTGTCAAAGCTTGAGAATTTGAGTTACAAAAAAGAATCTTTTCTTTTTTTCCCCCTTTAAAAAAATTTCTTTTGATAATAGCTTTGTGTTTTCATATTTTCTGTGTTATCATTATTTCATGTTTAGTTGACAAATAATAATTGTGTCTATTTATGAGGTGGAATGTGATGTTTTAATCTATGTATGCATTGTGGAAAGATTCAATCAAGCTAAATGACACATCCTTAACCTCATCAACTAATAATCATTTTGTGGTGAGAACACTAAAAGCTCTTTTGAATTTTAAGAAACTGTCAGATTGAGAAAGGGCAAAAGAGCAATGACCTATTTTTTTCAACACCCATCTTCAGAAAGCATACCCACTACCCATTAGTGTAAATTCTTCCTTCCCTCCTGTCCTCTTTCCATATTTGTGCCTTCCACACCAATTCAGGCTTGATCCTCTCACATCTGAAACATTAAGCATGTGGGAAGACAGCTATGCGAATCTGTTTAAGGAACGATCCTTCCAATATTATTTGCTTTAATCTTAGTCTGTGATTCCAAGTAATTTCTCTTTCTCCCATCTGTGAATAGTACTAATAATGACATAAGTATACATTAAGAAATATCCTTTCACTACACTGCATATCAATTATAATTTGCTGTCAAGTGTTTTGAAATGTTTTGACTCTTGAAGAATGTAACTTTTGTAGCTATGTAAAGAAACAAAATCAATTGAGATTATGATTGAGAAAGTGATTTTATGAACTGTAAAGTATTATATAAACAGATTGTTTCCTTCCTATTGATATGTTTTATTTATTGTTTCCTTCTTTTCATGGAACTTAATTCAAATTCTCAAAATATACCCTGAATATTTAGCCAGTCCTACATACACAATTGAACACATGTGTTTTCATAGGGCCTGATATATCACTCCTTTGCTTGCCTCATCAGAGCACTGATATTCAAGGACCAAGGCTACATTTGAGCTGAATGTGGTAAGGATCCCAAGATGGAAGACATGCATCCAAAATTCACCTCTGCCTCTTTTGATCTTACCATTTAATTTCACTTAAATTTTGTAACTTGGAAAGTTGAGACACAATAAAAATGTTCTCTTAACCATCACAGGCTCAAAGATGCTCTTTTTAAAAACATTAGGTTGTGTTCCATCTTACTTTTACTTTTTTATTACTATAAAAAGTTGAAATAATCAAAGATTTTCCTGAGACTAACTATCAAATAATAATAGAGCTTTTCTTGCAAACCTAGACCTTAAAAAAAGTCTTCCCTATTGACCTCACCTCAGGAGTAGAGAAGCACTGATAAGTATTGTGAAGCTCTCTAAAAATGCAAAAATATTTTTTGTAATATTTATTGAAATACTTTTTAATCAGGAGAAATATGGGAAATATTAAGTAAAAATTGATGAAGACCAGTAGATAAATCAATCTTGACTTTCTAAGCAAGAGGTCAGATTCATGCACAAGAGTTAAATCCAGAAGAATCTATGTAGGATTAATGATGAGGGGGTCAGAGGTAGTCATAAAAACCAGCCATCACAGAAAAGTAAATCTGAAGGTGAGGTCTGTTTCTGGGAAGAATTTGTTTTATTTCAGTCCTTTTTTGTATAGATTATATACTGTAGGCTATAGACAACAAACTAGCTGAAGATAACTAATATTTATGTGGTATTACCAGGTACCAGAGATAATGCTAACAATCATAGTTAACATTGACCCAATACTTATTTTTCTAAGCACTCTACTAGTATTACCTCATTTTATTCTATAAAATTCCAATGAAATGCAGGGACAAGTATTCCCTTCATTTTATAAATGAGGAGACGGAGACACAGAATCCTTCAGAATCATCTATAAGGCACTACCTAGAAATGGAAGTGGCAGGATTTGAACCTGTATTCTATAGCTCACCATGCTTCACTGCTTAAATGATTGGATCATCCCATATCTATATTAGTGGTATGAATTGGGGATGACAATCCTATTTTACATTTAATGAAACTAAAGTTAAACAACATATCTAGGCCTGGATCAAAAAGCCAGAATATGGCAGAGCTTGATTTCCACTGTAGGATTATATTGCCTTAAACCTAATGTTCTTAAAAGCAAATAAATCTAAAAGGGGTCTTTCAGGTTACAGGCATTATAGGTGGGGTAAAAAGGTGAGGAGATCTATGGAAGTATTTGGAAAGTCAAGAATCACATAAAATTGAAAAAAAATGGATATTATTTTATAGATAAATCAAGATAAATTATAATTCAATATTTACTCTAATTAATAGCTTTTAAAAATAATATTTTAATTAATGAATCATAATTTTACATTTATGGAGTACAATGATATTTTGATTCATACACACAAAGGAATGATTAAATCAAGCAAATAAATATGTCCATCATTTCATTTACTTATTATTTCTGTGGTGAGACCTTTTAAATTTACTCTTATCCAATTTTAGTTTTTTCAGTTTTTTTAAAAATTTCTTTCTTCTTTCACAATATTAAGAATAACTTATAGAATTCAATAAAATATAATGCTCCTTGACTTAGATTGTTAGTCATCTTTTTACAAATAAACATAATGCAAATCCTTTAAATATATTCTCAATTTTTTAAAAATGTGACACTTAGATAACAAAAGGGTTATTTTACTGATTAAAGCACATATTAATTATTTCAATCAAAATTGATCTGATAACATATTGAATGTTTATAGATGGTAAAAGAACTTCAAGAAGGCACCAGGAGAGTATCACATAAAAACTGATAGGTATAAAAAAAAAGGTAGGTATGTAGAAAAATCCATATCACTAATCATCAGGAATTGTGAGATGCACAATGAGATACCATTTCAGACCTGATAGAATGGCTATTTTGAAAAAGACAAACGATAATTGTTGGTGAGGATGTGGAGAAAAAGGAGCCCTAGCATGCAGATAGGAATATAAAATAGTGTAGTCATTATGAAAAATATGGAGTTTCCTCAGAAAGTTAAAAATACAACTGTGATATGATCCAGCAGTCCACTACTGGTATATACAAAGGAAGTGAAATCAATATGTCAAAGAGACGCCGGCCCTCAATACTTCAACATATTGGCATAGGCACTGGCTTCCTTAACAAGAATTCTAAAGTGCAAGAAAAAAAAAAAAAAAACAACCAAGAATCAATAAGTGGGATGGCATCAAGTTAATAAGCTTCTGCACAGCAAAGGAAACAAGACTGTGAAGAAAGAGCTTACAGAATGGAAAAAGATCTTTGCCACATGCACCCTCAAACAAAGGATTAATATCTAGAAATGTAAAGGACTCAATGAAATTTAACACCAAAGCAAACAAATAATCCAATTTATAAATGGGCAAAGAACTAAACAGACTCTTTTCAAAAGAAGAAATACAAATGGCCAACAAATACATGAAAAAATGTTTAACACCTCTATTAATTAAGTAAATTAAAATCAAAGTTACATTAAGATTTCATCTCACTCTAGTCAGAATAACAATTATCAAGAGTACAAATAATAATAAGTGTGGTGAGAATGTGGGGGGAAAGGTACTCTCACATGTTATTGTTGAGATTGAAAATTAGTACAACCACTCTGGAGATGCCCCAAAACCTAGAAATGACCCAGCTATCCCATTCCCCAGTATTTATCCCAAAGAACTAAAGTCACCATACTATAGTGATACAGCCACATCACTGTTTATTGCAGCACAATTCACAATAGCCAAATTGTGGAACCATAATTATGGTTTATAAATTATGCCCACCAACATGAATGGATTAAGAAATATGGTATAAACACAATGGAGTTTTACTTAACCATAAAAAAATAATGAAATTATGGCACTTGCTGGTAAATGTATGGAAATGGAGAACAACATGCTGAGTGAAGTAACTCAAACTCAGAAATTCAAATGTTTTCTCTCATATGCAGAAACTGGACCAAAATAAGCAGGGGAAAGAGGGAAGGAGAATTGTATGAAAATAGAAAAGAAATCAGTGGAACAGTGGAAGAAAATTGAGGGGAAGAGAGGAGGGACAGGAAATGGGAGAATTGGTGGAATGAAATTAATGAAACTATCCTATGGACATGTATGAACACACCAGAATGAATTTCACGTTTATATATAACTATAAATCACTGCTTTAAAAAAAGCTGTAAATAAATAGAAGGTAGAACAGTAGAGAAGAGTAAAAAAAACAAGAAGAGGGAGAAGGGGAGGGAAAGGGAAATACTGGGTACTGAGTTAGAGTGAATTATATACCCATACATATACAATTATGTCAAAACAAACCCCAATATTATGTATAGCTATAATGTACTAATACAAATCATGTTTAAATCTTCAAAGGCAGTGTCTGTTAGGAATGTTTCAAGTCAGAAAAGTTATGGGAAAAGATGTATTGTTCTCCGAATAAACTGAAATAAGTTCTCAACTACAGAAAGAGAGAAAGAGAGAGAGAGAGAGAGAGAGAGGGAGAAAGTCCTGTCTATGTTTCTGCTATGTATATTATGGTATCATTCATAACACCAAAATATGGTATCAAACTAAGTATTTACACATAGATGAGTGGACAAAAAAAATGTATTTAGACACAGATCAATACTATCCAGCCTTTTAAAAGAAGGAAACCCTGCCATTTGTGACACCATGGGTGAACTGAACTGGAAGGAAATTATGTTAAGAAAATTAAGCAAGACAGAGAGAGACAAATAGCACACGCTCTCACTCAGGTACAGAATCTTAAAAAGTTAATCTCACAGAACTAGAAGGTAAAAATGGTGGTTCTCAGAACCTAGGTCAGTGGCAGGGATAGGGAGAATGGAGAGATGTCAATCAAAGGATATAAAATTTCAGTTAGGAAGAACACATTTAAGAGATCTATTGTACAACACACAATACGAATATTACATTGTTTTCTTAAAAAGTACTAAGTGGGCATTGTGTTCTCACAACACAAACAATAACTACGTGAGGTAAGGGGTATGCTGATGATCAGATTTTTGTCATCTACAACGTATGTGCACTTGAAAACATGATGCTGAGAGCTATAAATACGTGTAATCTTCTGTCAATTTAAGAAACAATAATAATGAACCAAAGCCGAGATTTTTAAAAGGAAAAAAACCAAGCAGGGTTTTCAAAGGTAAATCTTTCTGAGTATGAAACAAAGGTATTTTATTTTTGGAAGTGGATGGTTGATGGTGACATAACTAATATTCTTAGACAGCTAAATTCCGTAGGAAATCAGAAAATTGGTAGACTCAGTTTATGTCAAAATTGTTGTTAAACTAGTTGAAGAATATAGTTCTGAAAAAGCAAATATATAGTGCTTCTGTTATTTCTGTTACAGGCCAATAATCAGATAGGGGTGTGCAATTAATCTTTTTAGCATTATGGAACATTAGGGCATTGTAAAAGATTAATAATGAATCATTCTAAATCCCTCTCCCTTAATACAGCTATATTCTATTTCAGACTTTTGAAAACAACCCTTTTTTTTAATTGGTTGTTCTATTCTATTCTATTGAAGACAAACCTTTGTATGTATTTAGTTATTTAGTGCTAAACACACAATAACCCTTTTTGCTTAACATTATATATTTTACCAAAATTAAGCAAGATTTTCCTGATGATTTTATATACTTTATTTAATTATTCACCTGCCAAATATTAGCTATCCAAGATGTTTTCTTCCCATCCACCCCACTTTTTCTATTATTATCAAAACTGAATGAATATTTGTGTCTGTATAATTGATGCTTCACCCACACAACGTAGGATTAATCACTAATTCCTAAAGTTTTTTTATTCCATTTTCATCAAAGCTAAGACACCATCTGTTGTACAATACAGCATTTGTTTATTTACTATTATGAAAAAATCCAATTAAATTATAACACCAGGCTTTCTTAGCAATTTGAATTCAAATTTAGAGCACTTTTAAAGTCACCTAATCTATGAAACAGATTTTTATCTTTTATTAATCATTTTGCTTATTTATGTAAAGCAAAGTATAAACAAAATAAATTTTTATATCTTCAATTTCTCATTCAGAATCCAATCTTTTGGAATAACTCTTCAAATCAGATTTTTTAATGTGTGGGACATTTTCTAACTTATTGTCTTCTAAGTCATCAAAATCATCATTCATTGGACACTATGTAAAATCATGCTCCTGTCCTCCTTGCTTCAAGCAGCAAATAGCTAAGATGATGGTGATGATGCTAGAAGTCTCAATCTTACTAAGAACACCTCACATTATTCTTTTTTAAATTTTTTTTTAACTGAAACATTAGGATACTGGAGTTGCCTAGCTGACCATGTCATCAGTAAATAGATTTTCCCAAGGCATTTTTAACTGAGTTTGCAGATGTGCAGGCAATGAATCTCTGAAAACTCTTGCTTGGTTGTTGAAAATTTTAAAACACCATCAGTTACTAAGATGCATCTCATTTTGTTATAATATATAAGAATGTATGTTGCAGAATTGTTAAAATACAGTATACAGTATTTGAGCATCTGTCTCCTCCTGAACCTTATTAGTGCCCTATCCTAGGTATTATGTAATCTCTGAGCTTTGCCAGCCAACCTCCTTCTTTTTGCCAGACCATTTTTTGGATTGTCAACAAAAAGAATTATTCTATAACATAAATATAAATGTATATTTTTCATATAGAGCAAATCCCTGTACATGCCAGTGAGATATGGTTGCCTCTATAATTTCATCTCCTCAAATTTCTACTCCCTGTTCCAGCTATCCTGAATTCTTTGCAGATTCTCTGAGGAATCATACTGTTCCATCTGGCTATTTTTACTCCAGTGTCCCTTCTATTGACACTAGCATAGGCCAATGTCCACTTAACTCTCAAACAAGACCAGACTATAACACTCATTGATCCATGTTGCCTTCTCCCCATCACAACTAAGTATCCTTTGTAACCTGAACATCACACATTCTCAGTGGGAAGGAATGGGATGAGGGGAAGGAGAAATCATGGCTCCTGGCTCTCCAAAGTGCTCTCAGCAACTTGTGGGCTGAATGGTGAGCATCTGTTATTGACAGGAGGATGTCCTACATTTTAGTTAAACTGAGGGCCCAAATGCCTAAGAACAATTGTTCTAAGTCTTCTGTAATAGTCTCTGTAATACTGCACTCTATTTGTTTAGAAAAAGAGTCCCCACTAGAATAGATAATTCAAAAAGTTAAGAAATATGTTTTGCTCATTTCTACTTCCCTAGAACCAACTCTGGCATGTAGAGGGATGAATGAAAATTGATAGGGCAAATGAATAGGCCTTGACCCCAGAGAGATTTCACATTAAGTAAACCATGGTCTTTGCTCCAAAAGTAGTATTTTTCTCTCTGAAATAATATCTGGAAAGAACAAGAAGGAAGCTTGAAAATCAGGAATGAAGTCAGGGGCCTCACGCTAAAGAGGGATTGTTAGCAAGGGCTTAGTCACAGGGAAAAAAGATAAGAGCCTAGGATGGACTAGGCCAGTAAATTATTTTTAAGCCTCAATGAATCTCAGTTATCTCCTATGGAAAATGGAAACAATACCTGCTTTACAGCATTGTTGAGTACATTGAGATAATACATGTAAGTAGTACTATAATATTGGTAGCAATTATTTTATTACAGGATTATGTAGACAAGAATAATACTGAACTTGATTGAATTGCTCTTCAGCCCTAGGGTTAGTCATGTCCCTCCAAATTAAGGATCAAATTGGCAACGGAGTCTCTGGAAGACATGAAATTGTAGGCAGCTACTTGCATAGAAAATAAAGAAAAGAGAGATGCCAAAAGCCAAGGTTATGACAGTGCCCTACATTGTATTCTGAGCTGTTAACTTCCCCTTTGACTCAGCTTTGATCCAGACTTCTTTCTCTGCTGGTCTTTGGCTAGCACCTTCGCCTGAAGATGCTGCATCCATGGTTCAGCTTATTGCTTACAAAATCTCTATCATCTAGTCAGTCATTTAATTTTCATCAAGTGAGAGTTTCCTGGATGACCTGAATAAGTTCATTTTTCTGTTAATTTTAATCTCTGAAAAACACTTCTTTTATCCATCAAATATTTTTCTGAGACTGGTATCAAAGTAGAAATAAAGGGGCTGGGATTGTGGCTCAGCAGTAGAGTGCTCGCTTAGCATGGGTGGGACCCGGGTTCGATCCTCAGCACCACATAAAAAAATAAAGGCATTGTGTTGTGTCCATCTACATCTAAAAAAAATATTTAAAAAAATAGAAATAAACTTTAAAGAGCAAAGTTTCTTTCTGGCCTTAACCATTCCAGACTCCCTTTTTTCTCCCCAGTAGGCTTCCAGATTCTCTTGACTGTGGCCATAACATAGCATTTTTTTTCATTGTAAATCGCACACAGTACTCTAAAGTAATCTTGATTAGAGACCAATGTACCATCTCTCAATAAACCAGGATAGTCATAGTTCCTCTTTCCATAGAGTAATCACTAGTTCCTTGGTTGAACACAAGGTGAATTAATTGGCATGAATTTAGAGGCCATGGTTATATGGAAAATATATAATAAGATTATCCTCAGTTGAACAGCATTGTTCATGCTTGAGGAACAAGAGAAAATTGAAATTTAAATAGAGTACAGCATCTCCATATCTTTTATTCTCACACATTCTGGGCATGGCCCATCATTCAAAAATGTTTTCTTTTCTCTCACTCTGTCTTGTTTTCCCTCTTTTGCCCTTTCTCTAATTCATATAGCAGATTTGTACATGAAGTGATTCCATTGGAGTAGGCAAGGAGCACATCTATTCGGCTGAGTGCCAGGAATACAGCAAACATCAATAATTAGTTTTTAAATGTTTTAAAATATTTCCACAAACCCACCAGCACTTTCAAGACACTGCATCAATTTTAGAACCAATTATTTTCCCTGCATGCTTTAAAATGTCTCCTTTTGATTTCACTGTTTTGTATTTCACTGCCATTTGAACAAAGAGTTCTAAAATACTAAATAACAGTTAATCTGTGTCATAAAATGAAGCAACCTAGGGAATTATATATTCCAAATTTTTGTATTAGTGATGTGGAAACTGAGCAACAGTGAATCTAAAAAGTTTATGTAAGATACCTGGATTGTTGTCAACAAGTTAGAAACACTCAGGGCTCCAGACAACTACTACAGTTCTGTCCTTTTCTTTGTCCCTAATATCCAAGAGGAATTGAGAGTTATCTATCTTACTTCATGATCTCAATATCTCAGTCTCTCACTTGTGTCATTTTTTATTTTTGGATCATCACATATATTAGTTGTGAATTTTATGGAGTATGCCCGGAATTATTTTCATTGACTTTCTACCAACCAATTCCTTCATTTCTACTTAATCAGTTTTGGTTCATCTTAAACAAAACTTCTGCACCCATCTTCCCATAGGTTTTTAGCCATGAGACTAACATGATGAAAGCAATGTTTTCAGAAGCCCTGTCTGGTGGCACTGTTCATGGGATTGGAGGACAAATAAAGGAGACAGAGAGATGGTCTCAAAGTCTGTTGAAGTAATCCTACATTCCTTAATGGGTTTCTAATGAGGGTCTTAACTGGGATGGCTTCACCACTTTCTTTTTCAACCTCTTCATTCCACTTTTTGAACCCTAGTAAAATTCCCAATTCAAGCTGCTATAATATTTTAAAGAGTAAATGGCCTTGTTGTCAAAGAGAGGCTTTGTATTCTACTAAATTACTTTCTCCTTTCTTGGGCATTTGACCTCTTAAAGCTCCATAATGCTCTTAACACTCTAAGCAGGCAGGCTGACTGGCTGGCTGACTGGCTTGCTTGCTTGCTTTTCTTTTTTCTTTTTCCCAACTGCTTGTTTCTTTGAAACATGGTTTCGGAAGTACTGACTACCTTATTATTCAACTTTATTTTTAAAAAGCTAAATGCCATTGTAAGCTTTTAAATAGACAAGGGGATGTGAAGGATACACTATTCTGGTGGAAGAGGAGATTGCAAATTATATTTCCAATGATTAAAAACATTTTTCATAGTGAAAAAAAAAATAACCAAATGACCCCAGGTTTTTCTTATGAATTAAGGAAGCAGAAACAAATGCAGTTTTTAACACTGTCCTGAAGTTTTTCTCAATATTATGCTTGGGGACAATGTCAGATGTCAGGGATTGACTTTTAACAATATAATTACAACATGTACCTGCAAGAGTCTTTTCCTTAACAAATTATTTATCAAGTAGACAATATAGCCTTTTTAGGCTTGCAATGCCCAAAATCTTTGTTATTCCTCCCATATAGGTACCATTCATATATAGCCATTATCAGAAGCTACAGAAAAAAAAAAACAAATAAAAATGCAGTCCCCAAGCTTTCTCATAATTAAGAACCAATTATTATTTGGAAAAAAAAATTCTCTTTAATCAAAATTCACTCAGTGTAGGATCTTGATTTAGGATGCTAGTTAAAAAACCTTCTGAAGTAAATATAAAATTTTATGTATGAATGTTCCTTGGGTCAGAGCTAATTTTCTTAGTGATCTCTAGAAAATTTCACCATTCATTTACATGTAGTTTGTAAAGCATAATCACTCATAATTAACAAAAGACCAACTTCTTAACAGGCTCTACTTAAATGTCAATAAGTAGAGCCAAATATCCAATAGCAAAGAAACTATATTTCTCAAAGCTAAAACCTTAGTGTCCTTGTAGTTATGCTGTTATTTAGAAGTTGGCTACATATCCAAACTCCTGAAGTTTTTAACAATGCCCCGCCTACCAGTAAGGAAAATTATCAGCACCTGATGGCAGAGACTAATGCCATTAGGCAGTTCACAGATTTTCACAACCCAAGTCCCTTTGATTATTAGACAATGTTTCTTGCACCCATTCTTTCATTCACTTTTTTTTTTTTTTTTTTAGTTTCCCAGTTCCATGCTGACAGGAACACAAAACATAAACCATGCTTTAATACAGACTCAAGTCACATCTGACCAGTGGTTTTAGCACTACTAGATAGGACCAAAAAAGGCCTTTCAGGCACTGCTCACCTCAAAACATAAAGAGTGAAGAAGAGTAAAGATAACTCACGATCCATATCCTTCTGTAAGTGCTGCATTTGCCACTAAGACAACCAAGTCATGTCTTGGTTGTATGTTAGCCCATGATTGCTCCTTAGTAAAAGGGAAATTACAGGGATTCTTAAGATTACAATCTGATTTTACAAAAGCAACACACATACCAGATACTGCCATAATCAATTGCCATATGATGGATGGATGTTATAGGGATTCTAAATGTTTCAAACATTCAAGAATAGAGTATTATAATGTTGCAGTGTCAATTGTATTTTTAAAAAATTCTCTGACTACTGATTCCCATTCTGTAATTTTGCCCTCTCAGTAGTTCAACCTGTGCCTTTGCTTCCCTGGATATGTGATCTCAACTCCTATGACTGATAGCCTTCTGGCACCTTTTAAAGAGAACATTCACCTCTCAAAGTGTCAAGCATGGCTACCTGTTAGGCTTGGAAAGTTACAAAATAATTACCTGCTACAAAATAATTTGACTGTAGACCACGAAGGTACTCAAGGGAGTGATTACCCAGAATTGTGCAAATGAGCTTACAAAGTTAACAAGATTCAACTGAATGCTCTTAAATAACTTAATTTAAGTGCCAAGGACCAATTCAACCATGCTATCACTAAACTCAATTTATTCATTTTATAACATCCAGGCAGCTAAAGTTATTTTCTCATATATGACTTCCCCAGATTATGGACTTTGCAAAAACAGAAAACATATACAATATGCTTTTTATCTCTACTATTTAGCATAGCACTTTACACATATTACCTATTAAATAAATAATAAAATTAATGAATAGAATCCCTTTCTTTCATTAAAGACTCTTTACTAAAACACACACACATACGGAAATCTTGAGTTATTAGAAATTAAAGACTGTCCCAATTTTTTGCCTCATGATTCAGAATGAAGATTATTGTTCTAATAGGTATGATTCTCTACAAACTGGAAAATAAACAAATCCATTATTTCTAAAATGCAAATGTTGTTTTGACTGTTCTTAGTATAGGAGCACTTTGCTTTCTTGAGGTAATCAGGAGTTAAACAGAATGAGTACTGATTGTTCCTAGTGGATGTGCCTTGCATTCCAGGTCTGGCTGATGGAACTGAAATGATGCTTTATTAAACATGCACACACAACCAAAAGGTAATTATAGCTATTAACAAACAAACAAACAAACCCATCTCTGTTGAGCTTAATGTGTAATCAACTCTCCTGGCAGACTGTCAAACTAGTATTCTAAGAAACATTTGTTAAAGACGGTATTTAAAACAAACCTAGATCTAATTAGGGTGGAGGATCAAAGAAGAGAACCAAACTATATAGATTTGGAAGATTTAGCTGTTCTAACTCATGAAGCAGAAAGAGAGAAGACCTCATTCACTCTGCTCAGCTCCTGTAAGGGGCACCTTATCATGTAGATCATGTATGTTTACTTGAAAACCGACATGTTTCTGAACATGATCAGTAATACAAAATGAGGCAAATATATATGTGTATATATACAGACAGACACACACACACACATATATGTGTGTGTGTGCATACATAAATGTTTCCCTTAGGAGCACGCCTGTATGATTTATCTACAACATCTATTACATGGGTATTTATTTATTTATTTATTTATTTATTTATTTATTTTTCTTACATACATGAAAATAGTGAAGTTTTTTTCCCCCCCACATGGGTCTTCTTGAGCAGTTTGACATTATGAAAGATTAATTCACCTTAGGAAACAAGGTAAAGAGACAAAATGTTAACTTTTAAAAAATAAACTGCAAGCAATATATAAGGGAACAAAAGTAGCAAACTTCCACCAGTTTGCCAGTGCTGGTCACAGAATATAAAAGTGATCATTTTGTCTCTCAGTGCAAGCTAGAGCTTTTGAACCAATGACAATTAAGATCCCACATAAAATAAATGGTTCCTAAGAGCAAATGAGCCAATAAGAAGTAATCTCCTGCTTCTTATCATAATAGTGTTGTAGGAGATGAAAACTAAGGTTTCATCCAATGCAAGTCCTGTTCAGAGGCTAAACAGCTGTGATGCAAATTCACTCCCATTGATCATTTTATAGAAAAAGCAACTGCAATGAGATCTGCCAAATATATCTATTCCAAGAAGCACCAATAGCATTGCACCCACCATTTTCTCAAGCTGAGGAAGAACACTGGGAAAAAGTGTGAGACATTGAGGTAAATGATCTGTCAGTGTTTTACTTCTATTTTGTACAAAACAGACAGTAGTGCATTGGTTCCCTGTAGTAGAGCTGGCTCCATGACTCTTGAGAGCAGATACACACATATTTCCTCATTTCCACATTCAGAGATGCTACATTGATAGCTTGCAATTGACCATGGTTGGATAATTTAGACCAGGAAACTAGGCCTTTTATTTTTAGGGTCCCTTATTCCTTTATTTTTAACTAGACAGCCAGTTGTGAAATATTTACCAGCACAGTACTGACCACAACTCTTGCTAATCCCAATAAAAACTCCTGTATTTATCATTTCACTAAAAGAACTAACTCCTTTGTTCCCCTTCATCTCTACCTTTGATTAACATGAGCCCTTAGCATCTTTCTAATCATCTTCATAGAAATGATTTAATTCTTAAAAATAGGCATATTTCTCAGAAACTCAATTGAAAGTCATAATATATATATCCAGAAATAGTTATATAATTTACAGTGACGACTTCAATTCACTGCTCTTTTGGGTTAATTCTCTGGTCAAATTAATTCACTTCAATATTAACCAAATTACTACTATATATCTAGAGTAAGTGTTGTATTAAAAGACAATTATTCCTAAAGGTCTTTTGTGTTTCTGTACATCTTGATCGTGGAATTACTGCCTAACTTTTGTAGTTCCTACTCTAGATTTATTTGTTAATCAGTATAAAAAATGCAATGTCTCTCTATGAGTCAAAGTCTGGCTTCATTTTCTTTTAATGATGTAGTACATCAGGCTTAGAAACTGATGCAAATACATCATCTACATGTCAACCTAGTTCACCTCCTTGTCACACTGTGGGACTTAGGGGACAAGAAAAACTGATGCAAACATGAAGTTCATGCTGCCTGCTGTGGCATGAGTAATCAAATCCCAAATCCTTGTCTCAGACCCAAGAGCTATCTTCTGCCAGCTATGCAATTTAATAGGCCAACTTCTCAGTCTGCAAGTGGGTGAAGTACCAACGCCATTCACATTCATTGATAGGAAGAGCCCCAAACAAGTTAGTTCTTGACCTTCGGGACATGTAAACTTAAAATATTTTATGATACATGTAATTATAAAGCATTGAATTGTATGAAACTGAAATATATAAAGCTCTACACCATTGCCTTTCAGTATAAACATAAATATCTTATGCCCCAGAATTCTTATTCATGATTATATTTCTTTGATGAAACTGTTAATCAGTATAAAACCAACAAATTTAAGAACCAAGATGGAAATAATCAAATAAAATCACTAATTAGAAAAATTATCACATTTTTCCTGATCTAAACAACAGAGTTTCATAAGTTTTTCTTGGCCTAATATATTAAGTTACAATAAGCATTTCTTCCATTAACTGAATACCAAGTATGTCAGGCACTGTACAAGGCTCTTTATATTCTTGTAATTCTTATACTGACCTTTCAAGTAGGAATTATTATTTTTAATTTATAGAAGAGGAAACTGGCTCAAAGACGACAGTGTGTTAATGTTAATTTAGCTATAAAATGGCATAAAATTGGTGAAAACAACAGTCAAGAGTGTCTTATACATATTTTAAATGAAATAAACATATTGATTAACATTTGCCAAGCAACTTTATCCACATTGTCTCATTTTATTGTATTTAATTAAATTTAATGTGTAAGTTGGATGTCTAATTCTAAATTAATTACACACATTTGTCTGATCACCCTGACAGCAAAATGCCAAGCATGTAACACATGTTTAATCAATAATAGCCAGTGGTAGGACCTTTCGGATATCTGTACACATAAGATATTTACATGTAAAGTAAAAGTCAATTGAGGACCTGCTTCAGTCTATAATTGGAGTAGAGAATTGTGGCCTCAGGTTGCATATAATTACTCAATTGAAATTAATAAGAACTTTATATGGGAGAGTTAGAAAATACCTTTTCTCTCTTCAGGGTTTCTTGGAGTTCTGTCCAACACTCCTTCGGTTCTCCCCTGAAGCTCTCTCTGACACTTAAATAGCTATGTACCCAAACAGAATGGAATGGAATGAGAAGCAGAGTACCCCAGAGACACCTGCTTTCAATACAGGAGCCCTGAACCTTAGGAAGGTCAAAGCAAGGTTGCTCAAGGTCCCAGACTTGCCTTGTTAACAAAAATTGACATTGCAGAAAAAGAGTTGCTGCTCTTTTGGCGGAAATGAATCACAAGGGCAAGGGATCCTTGCTTCATTTTTTTTTTAACTGTATAGACAAACACTGATAAATGTGAATGTATTTGAAGCAAAATAACACATAAGTGTTATTGTTCTTAATCCCTTCATTCTGCTTTACCTGTTTTATTTCTGCAATTCCTATGACCATCTTTCACATTACCTAATGTACTTATTTTTATCTGTCACTCTATTAGAAATCAAGTTTCATGAGGCAGGGATCTTTGTTTTATTCTCAGGTGCTCTGAACAACAACTAACACATAACAGTTGCTCAATAAATGTCAAAAGTCTGAATGGATGAATAAACAATCTTAAACTCTTCAATAATAATAAATTGTTAAACACATTATGAGGCAGTACTGTTACTAATGTATATGCTTATTAACTCATTGAGTCCAAACAGAAAATTTAAGTGACAAAGCTTTTTCTTTTCTTTATTTTATAGGATAGCATACTGAATTACTAGATCTTAAAATCATACAACTAGCAAATACAGAGTTGAGTTTTAAACCTAGTTGTCTGATTTCAGAGCACATTTCTTGACTACCATAGTACTGATTGTATTCATAATGGTGACTGGGTCATTTTTAGAAAATATACGACTTATACTTTAAATATGTCATTTAAGAAGACAAGATCCATGCAGTACACTTCAGAAAGAAATATGATTAAAATTTCCCTGATAATATATTATTATATATCTATATAATATATAATATATTGTTATATATCTTTAATGGAGACTTATCTGGATAGTTAGCTTGCATAGATTATCCTATACCCATGAAAATCTAATTATAGAATGTAGCAAGCATAGTTCTATTTCCATAGTTTCTTCTCCTTCTTTCCCTTCCCTAATCATTCTCCCTTTCCAGCTTCACTCCTGTCCTCCTGCTTCTCTCATTTCCTTCATCATCATTGTGATCTCCATGTCAACATTGTGTCAGTGCAACATTAAACTCGCACAGTGCACTGCATAAAGATGCTTCCTTTTTGAGACTGTGAGGTATAAACTTTTATTTAGGATCCAAGTAATTCTCCCTAAGTCAGACACCTTGGGTTTTATTTTTCCATTAGGAGTGGGTTATATAACAATCCCAGCACAATGCTTTTTTATTAGGTGTTGTAAACACAACCGGAGGTCACCACGATATCGACTTCTGACATTCAAGAATTGTGATCTTGCCAGAGCAATTTCATAAGCCAAGAGCCCTTGCCTTGCGGTTTCACTTTGCTGTAATTTCCGGATTATGATTGTTTTGACAACACCCAGAGTTGACTCTTTATATTGACTGTAAATATATCTATTAGAAGCACCATAAGACTTCCATTCTCACAACACACTTCCTGAGAAATGCCACAAATACCTTAACACAATTTATTGTCTGGTCTGGACAGAATCATATCTCACAGGAATTTCCTTCACTTGATCCTAGTTTACTGCCCAACTGTGAGGATGATCTGCTTTGTCTGAGGGAGTAGAAACAAGGTGAGAGTTTTTAAATACCGTGGACATTAATTTGCAGTCCACCTTGTGGTAACCATCAGCCATTTAAATTTTAAAAGAGGAAAGATTTATTATTCCAATTGTTAAACACTTTCTCTTAGGAATGTTAGGTCTTCTTGAACTGCTTGAAGAAGATGTAGCCAAGTTTGAAACAATTCAATAAAAAAACAAATCCTGAATCTTTGTTATTATAGAAAATAATTTCTACTCATGTAAATGATCATTTAATTAGAGGATAGAGATTAGAGCCTTACAAAGCTGTTTAGGCAGGGAAAATGGGTGGTAAGTGAACAGTGCAGATGGGAGGGAGAGGCACTCTTATGGGGGAAACAGAACAAGTCACCAGTATATATTTTTAGGAGGTAATTTTTGAGTTTAGGGGATGTGACATCAAGGAGTTGGTATTCTCATAGAATTCAATATTTACTACAAATCTACAATTTGTTATGCACTTATAAAATAATTGATTTCATTATACTCTGTCCCAAATTAGCAATTTATTGTTTAAAATTTAATTTTGTCCTGACTCTTCAAAGAAACAGCTTAATTGTACAGGTAGGCAAAGTTGTGTTAGCTAAACCCAGTTTAATTTTATGCCTGTCATTAACTCTCAGAAGCACAGATAACATTTCAATTCACTGCATTTCTTCCTTGTCACCTCACTAGTGACTAATTTTGAAGAATATGACGGTTGTACCCTATAGTACACTCTGACAAGCTGCTCTGAAAAGTGAGATGTTTGCATTTCAAATCATACTCTGAGAATATGTCAAAAAGAATAAAGCATATTTCAGATTAAAATCATTGAATGTGTCACCCAGCTCTTTTACTCTGAAATGATTTACCTGTAATTATGTAGGTGACATATATATGGAATAAATTGAAATAACTCATGTATTTACTACTCAGCTCAAAAAATAATTGGCTCTCTTCAGTCTTTCCTCTTCCCCTTTCCTATAATCATCATCTTGAATTTTGTGATAATAATTGCCTTGTCTTACTCAAAATTGCTCCATTTTAATTATTATCTTTAAGATATGTTATTTATCTGATAAGGTATCTCTAACTTGTTTCTTTTCCTACTGGGCTGTGTTAGTTAATCTACCCTCTGTTTTACATATAATGTTTAGATCATTATTCAAGTTTTAAAAAACCTTATTGAAGTAATAAATGTCATTGCATTGAACTTGTAGATAAACAGTGAAAATAGATATCTTTGCATCTTCTCATTGTGTCTATGAACACGGTATGTTTCTCCATTTATTTATGTTTTCTTAAGTGAGTTCAGTTGTTTTATATTGTTTTTCATAAATGGCATAAGTGACCACAAATTCACTTTATTCCTAAAACCTTATACTCTTGTTAAAAATATGAATTCTTCCTTCTCACTGAATTATATTCTCTTTGCTGCTAGTATATGGAAATACAATTAAATTTTGTATATTGAACCTATCTAGCATTCTTTCTAAGCATGCTTATTAAAAGTAATTACTTGTCTTAAATTTCTTTTGAGTGTTCTATGTAGATCATAATATCATATTGAAATAATAAAAGTTTTGCTTCCTACTTTCCAAATAGTATACGTTTGATATATTCTCTTTTTAAAATGGTGTTTCTTAGAATCTCCAAAATAGTGAGGAATGAAAATGATGATATAATAGACACCTTTTCATATTTCTGGTCTTAAATATTTTAGCCCTTTACCATTAAGCATGACATTTACTAAAGGTCTTTGTTATATAAATCCATCAAGTTAAGATAACTTTTCTCCAGTTAAGATTTTTTTCTCCTAAATCACAAATGGTTTTCAATCTTAATTGAATGATTTTTATCATCTATTTCAATGATTCATAATTTTCATACTTTAATCGTCTAATGTAGATTAACATATTTTCTACTGTTAAATCAAAGTTACAATCCTGAAATAAATAACTTTATCATAATATATTTTAATGTATTTGTGGATGCTGTTTAATATTGTATTTAATAATTTTCTATCTACACTCATAAATGAGCATAATTTACAACTTTCCTGTTTCTTATTTTCCTTTGTAAGATAAGCATAAAGAACATACAAGTTTCATGATTATGTTAGGTAATATTTATGTGTGTGTGTGTGTGTGTGCACGCACGCATGTATATATGTGTAAAAAATGAGTGTAGGATGGATCTGTTTAGAATCCTGTCTTCCTCAGAGATTTCGAATACAAAGTCTCATTTTTAGAGACCTCATTGTTTTTTTTTTCTCCTTTGACCTCAATGCTGCTAAAGCAGAAGATCTGGGCTTTAGAGATCATAATTTGCCCCCAGGGGAGCTGACAGCTCTCTGCTTTCTGGTCTCTCAGTATTTACATTTCCCACTTCCTATTTGACCAATGAGAATTTCTGTTATTTTCTTCAGAGTTCAGCCAGTCATTTAAGGAATGATTTCTATATTTTATTTAGGAAATGAGAGTGTGTCTATACTTTTTGTAGGGAGAAAAATAAGCCTCATCTTCTATTTGTGGGTGAGCTTTCCCACACGATGAGATATCACGCATTTGAATGAATACAGGGAAGTACTCCTAGAGTTGATGAGTTTAGGATTTGAGTAAGATGGCCATGACCATGAGACACTGTGAGAAAGGGGGAGACCTTGTATATGTACAAGATGGGAGTCATTGGACAAAATAAGACAAAGCTGTAATAAAGTAAGCTGGGTGGCTTATTTTAAATTAACTCACTTTAAATATACTATGAAGCAATAGGTTAATTGAACAATTTTAACTACTTACAACAAGATTCTCTCTCTGCAGCCAGCAGCAAACTGTTTTTGTTGTTGTTTTGTTTTACTTACCTGGAACCTCATATTGTGGAACTTACAACTAACAAACAATATTGATCATTATTGCTGTAAAGGATGTACAAATAGAAGGATAATAAGAGACTGATTTGCTGAATATGAAAATCGAAGAATAGTAGAGAATAGTAGAATGTACAAAGGAGGAATTTAGGTAATATTAAGTTCGACTTACCCTTTACCTGAAAAATTTCAAGGTATTTGTTATGGTTGGATATGAGGTGTTCCCCAAAGCTCCTGTGCTAATGCAGGAGTATCAGAGATAGAAGGATTACATTATGAGAGCTATCATTTAATCAGTCCATCCTAGTTTGAACTGTCTAAGTGGATGGTAACTGTAGACAGGTGAGGTGTGGCTGGAGAAGGGTGGGTCACTGAGAGCCTGTCCTGGAATGACACATGTGCCCTGTAGCCCTTTCTCCTGTCTCTTCTTCCTGGTGGCCCTGAAGTGAGCAGTTCCCCTCTGCTCCTGCGCTTCCACCATAATGTTCTGCCTCACATGAGGCCCAAAGAGACAGAGTCTGTTGATCATATTCTCTGAAACTGTGAGCCCTCTATGAAGAACCTGTAAGTTGTTCTTAGGTGTTTTGGTTACAGTGATGAAAACCTGACTAATAAAGTATTAATGCTATTTTTCTTGATCCCTCTGCTGTCTCTGTTGTACATAAGGAGGCTTCTCCTGTCTTCCTGCCACTACACCACCTCTCTTTTCAAAAGGACAGAGTTGGCATAATACTATTTACTGAATGAGTAAAGGATCGTCATACCCATGATGTTCTTCAGTCATTGTTGTACCTTGGTTCCCTAGTGTTTATTTAAATCATTAAATTTTCAAGTTACTATTTTTCCTACCTATATTTTGTCTGCCAGCCAGGCTTCTACTTAGAGCTGTAGAGCATAAACCTGCTTCCTACTATAACCACACACTTTTTCACTCTTGTAGTAGAGTTGTTTATGGAGTGGTTATCAACTAGAGAATAATGAGGATTGTAAATTTACATTTCTTTTCTGTACAATATCAGAGATTATGGTAAAGAACCAAAAAAAAAATTGCAAATGCATGCACACAAGACTCCTTTTTCCAAAAAACTAACTGAACTCAATATTCTACTCCTAGAAGTTCAATAGGGAAATGTATTTTTTTATTAGAGATGCCAAATTATATGAATAGGGACTTTAAATTATAGATTCTGTCATCTTTTCCTGCTTGTGTTTCACTGAGGATTTTTGTTTTCTGGTTTATTTTTTCTCACTAATCATGTTTAATATTGCTTTCAAAATTACATATTATTAAAAAGCCTTTATATCTAATCTTAAGTGCATAACTCCAATAGGCATTCAACACTGTTTATGACAACAAGCCACCTGTATGGCTGACTTGGTGCTAAAAAGGTAGTGTCATTTTTTTCAACATGTGGGAACACATCAATGCCCTATGTTCCTATGCAATATTTGGTTAATTTCTCTTCCACACCATCTCCCTCTAAATGCAGTTCATGGTAATTTACCTAGACTCATTTTTAAATATTACAAACTAGCTTTGAAGTTATTTCAATTCAAGGGAGAGTTTTGAACCATTTGTTTTCAACTATAGAATCAACCAATGTTTTCAAAATCTTCCATGGAAGTTGATACAGAAAACTACTTTTTAAACTATTTTTTAAAATTTATATATGACAGCAGAATGCATTACAATTCATATTACACATATACAGCACAATTTTTCATATCTCTGGTTGTATACAAAGTATATTCACACTAATTCATGTCTTCATACATGTACTTTGGATAGTAATGATCATCACATTCCACCATTATTAATTACCCCATGCTCCCTCCTTTTGATGCCCTTCAGTAGATGAATGGAAACAAAATTTGCATTTATACACAATGGACTATTACTTAGCAATAAAAGAGAATAAAATCATGGTGTTTGCAGGTAAATGGATAAACTTGGAGGAGATAATGCTAAGTGAAGTTAGTCAAACCCCCAAAATCAAATGCTGAATGTTTTCTCTGATATAAGGAGGCTACTTCATAGTGGGGTATGGAGGGGGAGCATGGGAGGAATAGAAAGCTACTTTGAAAGGCTTATTCTTCATTACAAAAGTTGATTCAAGAGTGCCAATCTTAAAACTTCTTTTAACACTTTTAACTCTAAAAGCATTTCATGATTGAAATATGGATCAATGTTTTTTTTCCACGGAAGGTATGAAAGAACTTTGAAGTATGAAAAAAACATGCTACAAATGGAAGATGTTATTATCACTACATACAATAATTTGCCCCATCATGTGAGAAGAGTTTTAGGAGCATGTAGAAGGAAAATCAGGAAATTAGATTGATACAGCAGGATTTGGCTAAATATCTTGAAGGGCCTTCAGAATGTGACTCGCTATATCTGTCACTGCTCTAGTGTAAATCTGCATTCCTTCCAGGCCAGATTATTGCTAGTCTCCTAACAGGTTTATACAGAGCAACCAGAGTGATCTCTATGCCAAATTCCCCAAATACTCCTCCTTGCTTTCTACTTACTTAGAATGAAGTCCACACCCTGCATAAAGTCCTGCCTGGCCCTCGGTGATCTTACCTATGTCTCTCTACAAACTCAATTTCAGCTACTCTTCCCCTGGGTCACTGATTTGGACTATACCAGCCTTCTTTTTGTTTTCCTACCTGGATATACTTATTCCCAAGTCTGTCTTCTTTGCTAGGGCCTTATTGGCTCCAGATCTCATTGTCCAGATATTTATTCCAACATCGTCTTGAAAAGCGTTCCAAAAAGCTATCCTGGCTCTCTGCTATTGTCTAATTTCCTCCATGGCATTTAGCTCTATCTGATAAATTTCTTGTTTGTTTTTTTCTCTCAATGTATTAGAATTTAAGTTCCTTGAGAATGAGATCTTATTTATCTTATTTGACAGCTTTACCAGGGACTAAAAAGTTCCTGAAACATTGTAGGAGGTTAATAACTATTTGTTGAATGTAATTTTAAAAAATATCCTCTAATAATCATAGAGAAATAACCTACGCTTCTTGAGGAAGGGATGATACATTGTTCATATACACTGAGCAGTGAGTAAAAATGTGTTTAGACTAGAAAGAGATTAACACTAAGAGGCTAACAGAAATTCTGGTTTGCATTATTAAAGTGAATTTAAATGAAAAGTGTTCACTCAGAGAATCTATATTGTCATGGAGCAATTTGAAAGTAAGGTCTTAACCTCTAGGAAACTGGTTTAAAAAGTTTGTACCTGAGAGAGAAAGGGTAAGACTATAAAAAGTTATTTTCTGTGCATGAAAGTAAAGAAGAGAAATGACTATTTTAAAATAGCTACTTTTGTGGGAAAACTAATTATTAATTCATTAAAAATAAAGCAGATTTAAGTGGGAATGTGGAATCAAATTCACCATATCATCTTGAAAACATTCGTACATTCACCCATCAGTGCTACCCAAACAACAGGGAAACTTTTACAGGCAAATTTTCCCTGAGGAACTTTCATTAAGGTAAGGCCAAGTCCCTTAACCTCGTACTGCCTCAAATCCTGATCACTAACTGGAGCTAATGGGAGCAGATTGCCTGTTTTTACATACTTTGAATAGGGTTTAACTGAGTGGCAGAGTAGACTGCAGGACCAGCAAATGCAGGTGAGGGGTTTTGGTGAATGGAACAAGAGGGAACATTGACAAGCAGGTGCCTCAATCTAGAGGCTTTGAGGCCAGAAGTGGATGGGGAATGTGGAGAATGAATAAGAAGGCTATGGGAGAGACAGGGTTTAGGGGCAAAAATGAAAAAGGCTAAGGTTTTGAAAACAAGGAGCCAATTCAATGCAGAGAGGCTGTGGATGTGCACTGGATACATAGAGGAAACACAGGTTTTGTATCCTCAGCTTCCTAGAGAAGTGAATCACGACTTTGGGAGCATGCCACGTGGTCATCAGGAGCTAGGGGTAGCTGAGCCTAAATTTCTGATTTATAAGGAGATATGTGAAGACCTTGAACTTTGAACAGTGTCCTAAAGGCACAAAGCTTTTGCTTCTTTTTCATTTACATATTTAGCACCATCTCACTTAGACTTTGTAGAGTAGAACTAAAAGCCATAGGGGAACTTGTTTTAGCAAAAAAACACAAGGTATCTGTAATCTAGTCCACAGGAGAAAGGACTGCCAAATACAGATGATAAAAAGGCACAGCAAGAAGCTGTCTCACATCTACAAATCTCAGATGAAGCTAATAGAACAGTTTCCTAGATCAAACATTCCACTTGGAGTAATAAAACCAGTAACTCTTGGGAATGATGAAATACATGCTGTGGACACAATATGATGATAGAATGAATCAAGGAAGAACTCACACATAGGGGAATTACCCAAACATAATAATTTGAGGAATACTATGTTAGATTTGGGGTGAAGAAAAAAGACTGCATTTTGAGGACACTGGCAGCTTTCAACCTAAGTTCTCTGGGGAGAGGTAAAGGGAAAAGAATTAATGCACACACAGTCCTGTATCATCAGATACCACTAGTGGATCGTGATGAATCCATTCTTGCCAGGGACAGTCCTTGACTAGTAGATCATACAAGAATAACTTGTCTCTTTAAAAACAAGACCAAATAGTAATGACAATGATAAAAGACTAATAAAACATAGGCACAAAGACACTGTAAAAATAAAGGAGAAAAGGAACAAGAAAAACAAGTAACAAGAAAGAATTTTAACAAAATATAAAGTTTCCCTTGAAGAAGTGAAAATTGTTACAGGTACATTATCTTACATTCAAAAAATAATTTAAGAAATATAATAAAGCATTCCCCCTTATAAAACAAGACCTCAGGTGAAACATACATGAGCTTAGAGAATATGTAATGTGTTAACTTCTAGAGATAAATCATTGGCAGACAGAAGGAAAGAAAAGAGGAAGTTAAGAAGAGGGCAAAACCCCTCATAGAAATGAACTAGAACAAAAATAACAAAAAAGATACTGCCGAAAATAAAGAGAGAAGTAGGACTGGTTTGAGGAGAGTGAGCAAAGAGGAAATAAGTTTAGAAGATTAAAGAATTACAAATAAAAGTATGTAACAAAGAGCAATGAATAGAGACCCTATCTATGCATATTCAATTCTCAAAGGTAAAGGAATAATCATAATAAACATAAATTTAATTTTCCTGGAGCAAATGAAATTTAAACATGTTGAAAATGCACTATACTTCAAAATTAAAAAGACAAGGAGAGATTAATATCAAGATAAAGCTTACTAAAACTATTTAAACTTAATGTATGCTTTGAGTATAATGGTGCAGGTATCAATGTACACCTATTTGAAGAAAGGAGACTATTAGCTTCAGGTTCCTTCACTTTAACACTGGGAATATGTGATTGCTTCTAAGTTCTTTGAGAAATGAAAATACGACCTCAAAATTGTATACCCAGATTTTGAGTACTGTTAGTTGGCTTATCTAATTTCATATTCCTTTTGCATTTATCCCAATAGTATAAATGTGGTAAAGGTGAACTATAGTTCCCAGACTCATCCGGCAGATATGGTTCTAATATCAAATGAAGATTCACTAGTTAGGCATTGTCATGTAAAATTTGGCAGGCAGAGGAGCTGCTTTTTTAGCAAGCACCATCACATGCGTTCTGAAACAGCATTGCAAGAGTTTTGTACCATTCAAAGAAACATTTCTGAAGACTCCACAAAGTAATTACAGTGGCTTTTGTTATCTTGTTTTGAACTCTGATTACATTTTTGTTCAAGTATAAAAATAATAATTTTTTTTTTAAGTTGGGGATACAGTTACATGAGTCCTTCATGAAAATTGCAGTAGAGGATGAAATCTCAACTAATTAAAAGGTCAATGTAAAGCTTATCTAAAAAAAGAAAAGACTAGAAGAGAATCATTTTGATGTTAGGCAAAGAACAAAACAGTATTAATGAGTGTTAACACTAAGATTGAAGAAAGAATGAATGACCACTGAAAAGTAATGTAGCTGACAAAAGTTGGGAGGGGAAGGGAAATAGAAAGTGAGAAGTGGTTTAAGTATGCTGACTTTCTTATTATTTTTATAGTCAGGATGAAATCTACTATTTAAAGCTAAGTAAAAGCACAGAAGAATATTTGAAAAGTAACATAATATAAAACATTTGGGTGGTGGAGAAGAGAAATTGTGGGACCAAAGTGATACAGGATACACTAATTTTATCAGTGCTTATCATGGGAAAATACAGGTAAGATCTCAGAAACTGAGAATAAGTATTTTGTATATTTTTAAAATTAACTTTCCAAATTGCTAAAATAAATTACACAGAGACAGCAACAGGGAAAATAGACCATAAAAGTGGAAACATAAAATGAATAAAAATTATAGAATAAAGCCTGTTATTTTAACACTAACATGTATAAGTGGTTTAAACAATGTATCATCAAGTTAAAAAGAAAATTGCTAGAACAGGCTCAGTATGCAAACACGGGTAATCCCAGCTATTTGGGAGGCTGAGGCAGGAGTATCTCAAGTTAAAGGCCATCCTCAGAAATTTAGTGACACCTTATCTCAAAAATTTAAAAAAATTAAGATATAAAGGACTGGGATTGTGGCTTAGTGGTAGTTTGCCTAGCAAGGCCAGTACTGGTAAAAGAGAGAGAGAGACAGAGAGAGAGAGAGAGAGAGAGAGAGAGAGAGAGAGAGAGAGAGAAAGAGAGAGAGAGAGGGAGAGAGAGAGAGAGAACACAATGAAGGAAAGAAAGAGAAAAGCAAATCACAATTATGAACTATACACAAAAATATATACCTAAAACAATTACTAAATGGAATACATAAAAATAATAGCTTTTGCAGCAAAATTAATAACAAAACATGAAGGAAACAACTTAAATGTCCCTCATGGATATATATTATGATATAAAATGAAATATTATATAGCTTCTAGAAAGGTTAGCTCTCTATTAATACTGAAGAAGCTCTATGTCACATAAAGTTAAATTTTTGAAAAAGAATTCAGAATTGTTTATATGAAATTCTATCATTTGTTATTTTACATACATTCTAGCAAACTTAAAAATATCTACCATGATAGACTATCACTAGCAAGATAGGTTAGTAAATGGGAATGACTTTATGGAAATGGAATGGGTGGTGGAAACAGAGGTGAGAGGGAGATATTTTTATTTTACTCCTCCCTCAGAATACATGGGGGATTGGTTCAGGATCTACCCCACCCCCAATGTGAATACATAAATCCATAGATGCTAAAATTGCTTCTGTAAAATCTCATAGTATTTGTAAATAACCAATGCACTTCCTCCTGTATATGTTAAATCCTCTAGGTTACTTATAATACCTGATGTAAATAGTGTAAACAGAATTTAAATATATGTTAGACTCTTTTGTTTAGGGAGTGATGACAAGGAAAAAAAAAAAAGTCTAAACAAGTTCAATGCAGATGCAGTTTTTCCAGGATATTTCCAATCCATGATTGAATCTGCAAATTCAGAACCCAACTATACTATATGCTCTTTTTACCTTTTTATTTTTTGTTGTAAATATGAATTACCTGTTTAATTAAATAATTTTTTTCTTCTTAAGCAGTAGTTATAAAGTTGGTAAAGTTCTGGGATTTGAGCCTTCTGTGTGCCAATTATTGGTTGTGCAAATTTGAGTCAGTTTCCTTTTTACATGAATGGGGGCACAAATACTAACCAATGCATAGGGTTAAGTCACATGAAGGGGCCAAGATGCTAGACTGACCTTAATCATTACCCATAAAACTCTCCTAAATGTAAAGCATCAATCACTTCATTAGACAATTTTGTAGAATCCGTTCAGTCCCTGAAGCCTTCTTACAAATGCGAAAACATTAGCTAAAATAGCACTATCTATCAGAACTATTATTACAAAATGTTTTCCTATTTTTCCAAATTATTTAAATTGATTCCTTCCTTTTCAGTAGCATTCTTTCCAAAATAGGATTTTAACTAAAATGGGGATTAAGAGGCATCAAAGAATAAAGCTGCCAAATAAAACAGCTGTTGGTGGCATTTTTCCCCTTTGTAAAAACTTGATCTGAATCTGTCCTGTGAAGATTGCCACAACTAACATTGACTCATGACTAGTAAATCTCACACCCAGGTGGGAGGGGTCTCTTTCCTCATGAATTAAAATATAATCCATGTTGATCAAGTGATCTTAATTATATTGTTTACATTTATGCAACATATCTAGAAAATGGTTTCAATTGTCTCTTTCATTTTGTCTCTGCAGACACAGCTCCACAGCCCAATATACTCTTAAAAGTTTCCTAATAACTTCTCCTGAACTATTTACTACTTATGGAGCTCATTTTCCTAATAGTTATTAAAGATTCAGTAGGCGACTGGTGCTGTGAAGGTGCTGCTTCTCTTGAAAGTGCTATTAAAATAAATTGAATTTTTAAAAATGGTAACATCAAGGGGTTCACTTTATAAGAAATTCTAAATAGAATATAAACAGGCAAACTGAACACCCACATCCTCCAACTCGTCTCTCCCTTGTGTGCATAGGGAGTGTTTATTTTCTGGTTGAGAAGATAGAATTTCCTGAGATACTTTTATACATCCCACACTGATCCGGACGCTGATTTTAGAGACAAAGAAAACAAGCTTCCCAGATCTGCTCATATGAGGACAGATGATCTATACTTACAATAGCCAATGGCATAGCCTTGCTATTTTATTGTTATTATTATTATTATGTGGATCTAAACTTACTAGTAACAGTTGACTTTTTTTTGAACACCGTTTAGCCAAAACAATAAGAAGAGTAATGGCTTTAATTTTTAATGCAATTTTACCAAAAGAGTATTATGTTGCTGGGGAATTGGGAAGCTGTAACAATGAACTTCCAGTTCTTCCTGAGAAAAGTTCCTATTTGGAGAAGGCAAAATCTGAGTATTGGTGATTTTCCCCTATTTGTAACCATTAATTTTAAATGTTTAATAAATGCAATTACCCAAAGAGAGTTTCTAAATAAATAGAATAGTGATACCTACCTATCTATCTATGAAAGCCAAGCAGGATCATGCATAGAAAGCCTTTAGCAGCATCTGACACAAGAAGTTACTTTACAAATGAGAGCTAACACTGTGCACATAAAATTCTCAAGGCAAAGCAGTAGTATAATTACCAAGAGCGTAGGCTCTGGGTCAGACAATCTTGTTTTGAATCCCATTCAAGGTTTCTCTTAAGTAGATTAAATAAGGTCACGTTTGCAAATTGTTTAGCAGAGTCCCACCCATCTCATGAATCTGAAGTAAATGTAGTCTTCTATGTTCAGTTATCATTACCATAAGATATTTTTATGCAATTCTACTAAAATTGCATAATTCTGACAATAAAAATATAATTTAAGATAATTATCTGGTACCATCATATTGAGTTCCACATGTAGTTTACTTTTCTACACTTTAATGAAATCACAACTGGAAAATCATTTAATAAATTTTTAGTTTGTTTAAGACAAGGTCAGTCTGGGCTGCCTTAGGCTATTTAAATGAACTGTAAATATGAAGACTTTCAACTTAGTTTAAATGATATAAGAAGATGAAATAATTGAGTTCTAAGCATCAAGCTAATTCTGCTAGATCACTGAAAGTCAGCAGACAAAAACCAAAAACAAACAAACAAACAAAGCCCACACTCCAATTTCAGATCAGCTAGTGGAGAGAGAAGATTGACTCATTACACTGAGTACAGCCAACTAAGAGCTCTGAAGAAGATACACATGGAGCCCAGAGGACTTCTTATAAAAGAAGCTCATTGTTCCAATGGTCAGGAAAGCACTTCCTGGGGTTGTTCTGACTGAGATTTAATGGATGAACAGAAATCAACTTGTAGAGAAAAGTAGGACTACTGAGAGCAGAGGAGCAATCAGAGACAGAAGGCTGGTGGTAGAGAAAACTAAACACAGTTTAGAAACTGAAAATCCAGGGGACTGGAATGCAAACCGCAGGACTAAGGAGTTATGGAGCAGTGTCAAGACATTTATGGATTGTATTGACCTTTATTTTAAGAGCAATAGAAAGTCATTAAAGTCTTTTAAATACTAGGATGATTTGCTCACAATTGCATTTTTGAAATAGCCCATTTCTGGCCATGGTATATAGAACATCTTGGTGTGGACAAGGAACGGATGCAGGACTGCCATTTTGGAGGCTCAATAAAAGTTCAAGGCAGGGTAGGGAAGCAGTGGTGGAGAAAAGCAGGGGCCTAGGAGGCATTTAAAAAGAATTTTAAATTTATTTATTCTTTTTAGTTATACATGACAGTAGAAAGTATTTTGATGTCATATATACATGTAGTATAACTACCCATTTTTGTGGTTGTGCATGGTGTGGAGTTCCACTGGTCATGCAATCATATATGAACATAGGAAAGTTATGTCCGATTCATTCTACCGTGTTTCCCATTTCCATCCCTCCTCTCTTACCCCAACTCCCATGTCCAACCTGGAGAACCTCTACTCCCCCCAACCCCTTACCTTTTGTGAGTCAGCATCTGCAAATCAGAGAAAACATTTGGCCTTCGGTTTACTTTGAAAAAATCACTCTTAGAAACAACTCATACAAACTTTTATTTGTAAAAATGATACCAACTGTGTGGTGTGTGTGTGTATCAAACCTAACAGTTTGGTGACTAAGGGCAATGTGCAACAAATAATGTGTAAGCCAAAAGCACATTCTTATTTCTCAGTGACATTAATGAAATTTTGCCTCAAAACTTAAAGGTATTAAGCTGCACTTGTGTGGAGAGGGCATTGATCCGAACTTACTACAATCCATCATTTAATTTTTTTTTCCCCAGAGTGAGGTTGAATTTATTTTCAGTTATAATATAAAATGATAATGTGCCTTATTTGTCTTGAGAAACATGATATTGTGTGACAATAAATTAAGAGATTTTTTTTTTGTTTACAATCCCAAAATATACTATATAACATATTGGGGAGGACATATTTTAAAGACGTAGGTTCTCAAGTGCTAAATGTATGTCAGAATTTCTCTTCTCCATATACTCAGTGAAAGAAATTTAAACTAAAGCGTAAATAAGTAACAAGTCAAATAAATACCAGAAATGTAAACATAAGAAAGCATTTGAATTTACTTTCTTTTTAACTTTCTATTAGCACCAGTTAATAAGAAACACTCAGGAAAAAAAAATAATCCTGAAAAACAAACTGAACCAGACAAGACTTCATGTGATAGAAAGGTACAGTCTGCATTATACAGATTATAACTCTTAAAAATTGAATCATCCATTTTCAGATAATTTTATATGTTTTACAAGTTAGGCATCTACTCCCAATTTTTCAGTTACATTTATTTTTATATAACATGAAAATATGAACATTTTTCCTATTAATGGAGTAATACATAATGTTTTAAAAGGTATATGTATTTTTGTAATGTTTAAATTATGTTAGATGTAATCACCCCAACTTCTGTTATGTCTTTCTAGTAAAAACTTTTAATAAAAATTTTTCTTCTAGCTTTCTAAAATGTACAATATGTTATTGTTATGTATGGTCACCATACTGTGCTATGGCACCCAAGAATTTTGTTTTTCTATCTAACTGCAGAATCCATTGATGAGTCTTTTCCCATCACTCCCCTCATCCACTGTGGTGACACCATTTTACTCTCAACTTCTTGAGATCAACTTTTTCATATTCCATATGAGTGTGATCATGTGGTACTTGTCTTTTTGTGTCTAGCTTATTTCATTAAATATGATGATCTTCAGTGCCATCCATCTGGCACAAGTAACAGAATTTCATTCTTTTTATGGCTGCATAGTATTCCACTATGTATAAGTACCGTGTTCTCTTTTTCTACTCACCAGTTAAGGTGGACAATTAAGTTGTTTCTATTGCTTGGCAATTGTGAATAGTGCTGGAACAAACATTGGAGTGTAGATGTCTTGGCAGACTGATTTCATTTCCTTTGGAAATACACCCAGGAGTGGGATTTCTGGATTCTATGGATAGTTCTGTTTGTAGTTTTTAAAGAAATCTCCATACTATTTTCCACAATGGCTATTGTTATGATTTAGATGTGAGGCGTTTCCCAGAAGCTCATGTTTGAGACAATACAAGATGGTCTAGAGATAAAATGTTTGGGTTATGAGACCCTTAACCTAATCAGTGCATTAATCCCTGATAGGGATTAACTAACTAAATGATAACTTTAGGCAGGTAGGGTGTGGGTCCCTCAGGGTGTGCCTTTGGGGTATATATTTTGTCATCCTTGAGAAGAGCGCTCTCTCTCTCTCTCTCTGCTTCCTGATGCCATGTCTCCAGCTGATTTCCTCTGCTTCACTGTTCTGCCATGATGTTCTGCCTCACCTGAAGCCTGGCAGGATGGAGCCAGCTGCATATGGACTAAGACCTTTAAAACTGTGAGCCCTCAAATAAACTTTTCTCCTCTATAATTGTTCTTGTCAAGTCTTTTAGTCACAGCTATAAAAAAGTTGACTAAAACAGAAACACTGCTTTACATTCTCATCAATAATTTAATTGTATGTAAACTTGAATTTCTCACTGTAGCTAACTTATGCATTCTTCCTAAAATTAATATTCTTTTATTTTTCCAGAGTTTTAGAAAGATTGTTTCTATTGGTCTACCTTTAAGTACAATTGTAATATCGTCTCGTCTCTGTGTCTGTTCTCTTGTTTATCTCATAAGATGAGGTTTTACATTTTTATATTTTTCAACTTGAGAATGTCAATTTGCTTCATGTGTTTCAATTCTCTGGTGAAATTCTTTACATATCCAAATATTAAGTGAACCTGTACTTCTGTTCTCTAATATATGAATAATAGTTTTCATTTAAAGTCTCCACCGTCTAACTTCAGTATTGAGCTATCTGTTGGTCTGCTTATTTGATTTGTTTCTTTTGTTTATTAACCACAGTTTTCTGCCTATTCACAAGCCTAAGGAATTATTATTATTATTATTATTATTATTATTATTATTATTATTATTATTATTTGTGTATCATGTACTAAGGAAACATAAAGTCTTTGGTTGATCATTTTTCTGGCTAGGTTAGTCCTTTTTTCTGTAAGTAAGGCAGGACTCAGGTGTGGGCAATGTTAATTATTTCTATTTGGTCGTGGATTGCAATGGTCATTAGCTGGGTTTGTGTTTTAGTGGAAAAAATTTTTTTTTCCTGTTTGTTTCTTGTTTCTTTCTTGTTCTTCAGACATGTCCAGGCTTTTGCCTGAGAGAGTAACAGGTTTCTTCCTCCTTGTCCCTAAATAACTACAGAAGTTCCACCAGCCTTCCTAGGTTTTGTGCTTTGCATTTTGGCCTCCCATTCATGACTCTTACAAATCTGGTAAATGTCTTCAACAGAGACAAGCTGAGTGTTTGAAGGAAATCTGTTCCTCAAATGGGATTGCATATTCTTAATTCTGTGAAAGCAGAGAATGATGATTTCCCTATTAAGCCAAATGGACTTCAGCATGGCCCCCAAACAGTAGGATTTTGGGCTCTTACAGTTTCTACTATATTGTGAAAACCCTGCACAGAAATTTTGTTAATTTCATTTCTCCTCTGTGGGAGCAAAGCCTGACCCTTAATTCATATTAATAACTGGTAATTACTCCCAGGCAGAAAAACAATAGATGTTCAACTTTGCAACTTCAAAAGTCTTGTCCCTCTTGGAATTTCTGTTCATTAAATTCTTCTATTTCTTCAACTATCTTTTTTTCAGGGACTGCTTATTAAACACAGGTTATTTAAGATCACAAAAGTTATTCTTCTGTATATTTTCTGATATATTTTATTTTGGAATTGGAATAACTTATGAATAGCTTAAAAAGTCATTAAAAGTTCCTGGGAGGCTTATGAAGGCTATCCTGATTTAGATAAAGACTGTGTGGAGAGAAGAGATGGGGAGAAAGCTGAAACTACCTCCTTAAATTCTACTTCAAACAAAATAGTTTTGCTTTAAATGGCTTTACATATTCAATTTATAGCCAGTGGGCCACTCAATATAGGATTCAACAGCTTGAAAACCATGCTTGGTGTTCAAACATTTGGATTTCTGGAGTTGAAACAGGTGCTTTTTTTTTTTTTTTTTTTTTTTTTGGCTCAAAGGAAAAATATCATGGTGAAAGGTAAAGGATGAGATTGAGGAAACTTTAATACTGCTATTTTTAAAAAAATAAAAACAGCAGGCAAAAAGAAACTTTACACAGGAAAAAAATTCAGACTAATAAGTTATTATAGGATCACAGGCTAGAAACTACTGAGAAAATATTTTTTTTTAAAAAAAAGGGATAGAAAGAATGTTGAATACTACCAACATACAATGAAAAAAAAAAAGATTCTGTCTTTTATAATAGAAAATCACTTTCTTGGGAATGAAATAACAACTGTTATACTTTACTAACTCTAAAAAGAGGATGAATATATAATAATAAGTATAGTTACATTGTGATAACTATACATTAAATTATAATAACTGGGATAGAGAGCACACCAATTATGTTTTATTTAAAAATTTATGAAGCCTGAAATTATACATAGCATGTTTTCATTTTAAAAAAAACTCGTTTTGAAGTTAATTATCAGAAAACAAACCCATAGAAGGTTGTACACAGCAGTGAAAGTAAAAAAATAAGAGTCTGCTTATATTCTGCTTTTCCTGAGTAGGTCTATGGCCTCCTTTTTGCCTCTTGCTGAGGACAGACTGGCACATTGTTCTAAAACTATAGTGTGCAGTCATCTGTTTGGATTTGGATCCAGGACAACCACAGATGCAAAAATATTGGCACATCATTTATGCATATCTTTCCATATATTTTTATTTATCTCTGCATTACTTATAACACCTAATACTACATAATGCTATTGAAATACTTGTTACACTGTATTGTTTAGGGAAGAACAAGAAAAAAGTCTGTACATGTTTAGTACAAGTACAATATTTTTTCCCAAATGTTTCTGATTTGCAGTTGTTTGAATCCATGGATGCAGAACTTACAGACACAGAGGAATGACTGCAGTGATATTCATATTGTACTTGATGATCACATATATATTTCTATTTATGTAGTAAGTGGAACGTAGTCTTTCCCAGAAAATGGGATTTTTGAGTGTAAGTGCTTAAAAATAATCCTAAGCGATAAAGAACCTCTTTGGGTATTTTTAAAGGAGAATTAAATGGGCTTATGTATTCATTACCTGAGTCTAGACGACAGCCATCATCATCATTGTTTATTACTGTTGGTGATAGAGATAGACATGATTTATAGAACCGTACCTGCATGGGATTAATTTTCTTTATGTTACCCCTTCCAAATGTGCATAGTGGAGTAATAAAATGTGTGTGTGTACTGTTAAATATAGCTACTTTAAAAATGTTCTTTATTATGCTTTTGAAACATTTTAGGTTCTCAGACTTCTAGACTTTAATAAGAGAAAAGTGTTCATTTGGGAAGTTAGAGTTAGGCAACCCATTCACATTTGCAGCCTGGCTTTTTAAAAACCAGTATGGTAATATCAATCTCAATGATACTGGTGTTCATTTGGTGAAGAATATCAAACTCTCTTCACCTTAATTTGGTGATTCATCATTGGTAGCATTTTCATGTTCTTTTATAGCATTTAAGTTGTGTCCCATAAATGATTAGTCTTTTTTCTCCACAGAGCAGGGTGGAAATCATGACTCATTGTCAAAAAATCAACATAATTTAAGATCTAATTTAAGATCTATAAGTCCTCATATATTAAGCCCATATCATATTTGGGCATTTAAGGTTCTATCTGGTAATATTAAATTTATTCTTCAATGCCAGACTTTCATGAAAGATACTTTTATAGGCTATGATTTTTTTCACTCTCTCTGGTCTTACTGTGGATATGATTTAATAGAATTATAACTTCGTCTTGAAGAACTTTTTGATAAAAAGCTCAAGTCTTTAGATAATGTTTCAACCTTACTTTTGATATATGATATTTTTATAAACATTATAAGAGGAGAACAGGGGTTAAAGGAGTCATTAGAAACAATGACTGTAGATTGTAAAACCAAGGTAAACCACCTTACAAAACTCAAAAACATGAAAATCCAGTGCCTTCACCAGAATTGACTTTTAACTTCTAGAAGTCACAGGCCCACAATGTGCCCTAGAGATGCTAATAAAAAGTGGGAAACAACCACTATAAAAATTCAACAGAGGAACAAAAATCTACCTTGAAGAGTGTGGCAAAAGGAATAACAGACTGTATGTCCTTCCAGATTCATTTCAGGATTTTTCAATTTATGATTCCATGAGGTTAAAATGAAAGAGTATGTCTTCAAAATATAAACAACACATTTTTATAGGGATAAACATATTATAAGTTCTTTCTTTTTGTATTAAACTCAGGGGTACTTTACATCATCAGCCCTTTTTATCTTTTATTTGCAGACAAGGTTTCACTAAGTGGCTGAGGGGCTCACGAAATTGTTGAGACTGACCTGAAGCTTGCAATCCTCCTGCCTCAGCCTCCCCTGTTACTTATTGTTTGTGCAGTTGTGTACCACCATACTCAGCTATACTAAATCTTAAGGACCCCAAATTTGTCTAGGGATGGGAAAAAATAAATTCTATACTATGACAAACATACTATTTTTGTCACTAAAAATTTATTCTATATTAATGACTCTCAAACAAACTATGGTGAAGGGTGAGGGTCCCCACCCCCCTGCCGCCCGCCTTTGGCGGTAGTTGTTGTTCCTATCCTTGGTAGATCAGTATGTTGTTATACTATGAATTATTATATGACATTTGTATCACATGAAGCACACCCTTATTTAATCAGATGAATCAACTAGCTGACCATGGGTTTGAATGTCAAAGCAGTTTGAAATCACTATAAAAGTCTCTGTATATTACTCTTAGTTTCCACATATTTCCTTGGAAAGAGTTTCTTGGATTAAAATAATGTTTTGGGGATACTCTTCCTCTGACCTTTTCTTGGTTCAATAGTATCTTCGTTTCTTTATAAAAGAAATCCTATCCCAATCGGTCAAGTTCAAGGTGTAAGGTCAACTACATTCATAGTAGCTTAGGATTATTTTGGACTAGAAATCATGGCTTCTCTGGTTGTGTTTTTTCCCCTTTTTAGTCTACCTTTCCCTCTTCCTTTTACTCTATTCCCAATTTCTACTCCATGAAAGTTGATGGATTCAAGTTCTACACAACTTATCAGCTTCTATCTCTTTGAACACCATTTGTGATGGTCCACTGAAGCCAAGAAAATAATGGTATGATTCCGATATTAATACTCAGGCTTTATAGGAGAGGTGGAAAAACAGATATCTGGCCTAACAGCTGTGTTCTATTTCAGCTTGGCCCAAGAATTCTACATTATAGTAGTATCAAACACTGATCCGGGTATTAAGAAAATAATAGTTGTTTGCAATAGCAATTTGGAATTCCACATAAAGAGATGCTGACATACTAGATCTAGGAATTTTAATAACTACTGGCTATTATGCCATCAAATATTATTTAAAAATAAATAACAAAGGGAGAGCTTTGAGAGCTTAGTTGATGAACTGCCTTTGATAACAAAGGGCCTGACTGAAACACCAAGTCTTTGACTTAAGAAATCTAACAAGTACATTTCATATCAATAGTACCATGGGAGACTCAACTCAAAATTGAAGGTCTTCAAATGTAAGAACCAAAACTTTGAAAGTGCCAGAAGAAAACAGGAGAAATACTTTGAGACATAGACACAGGCAATGACTTCCTGAATAGGACTTCAATAACTCAAGAAATAATAGCAAGAACCGGCAAATGGGATTGCATCAAACTAAAAAGCTGCACAGCTAAAAAACACAGAGTGAATAGATAGCCAACAGAATAAGAAAAAAATATTTGCTAGCTACTCTTCTAACATAGAATTAATAGCCAAAATATCTAAAAAAAAAAACTCAACAATAATAACAACATCAAAAACAGTCAATAAGTGGGCAAATGAACCGAACAGTCATTTCTATAAAGAAGTACTACACAGTGGTACACATCTGTAATCACAGCTGAGGCAGGAGGATTGCAATTTTGAGACCAGCCTCAGCAGTTTAGCCAGAACTTGTCTCATAAAAAAGGTGAAATTTGGGGTGCAGGGAGAGGAGACTGGGGGTATAGCTTGCTAGTAGAGTGCCTCCAGGATAAAAATTGAGTGCCAAAAAATAAAAGAAATATGAATGATCAATAATTATATGAAAAAAAGTGTTCAACATCTTTAGTCATCAAAGAAATGCAAATTAAAATTACACTGAGATTCCATCTCAATGGAGACAGAATGGCTATCATGAAGAACACACACACACACAAAATAAATACTGCTGATGATGCGGGAGAAAAAGGAAGCCTTATACACTGTTGGTGGTAATGTAAATTAGTACAGAGGTAAAGACACTGTCATCAGCACAACGATTTACTTAGAGACACTGTTGTTTCAGAGGAAATAATTCTTTTGTAGTCAGATGGAATTATTGTATAGTCCAGGCATCATTTTACTTTGAGAACTTAGGACTAAGTGAATCATATTAATAGTGTTTGAAGAAGGAGGAATGTTCTGAATAAAAATTGATTTTTATCTACTCATTTCATAGTTTTATTTTTTGATGCTACTCTAAGATATAGCTGAGAACACAATGCTTAATTCTAATGAACCAAACCACTTGGCGAATTTTCTTGATATGAGTTAAAAGAGCAACTTTATCATTAAAAAGTCCAAGGAATATTTTCTATGAATATTTTCTTCACAAATAGTTGACCAAACAAATGAGCCAAGTCACTAGTGGCAGAAATGCTTATATTTTGCTTTGCAGTCACTTAAAAAGGAAATAACACTACTCACCCTGAAAAATAAAGAAAGAATATGTCACTACTTGTTTTGTGAGGATAGCATAGTTCCAGCATTAAACCCCAATACAGATTTTAGTTGAAAGAAAAATTATTTTCATGAACATAGACACAAAAATTTAGAGAAAATTACCAAGTTGACTTCAGTAACACATAAAAAGGAAAATATGGCATGACTGTGTGAAATTCATATTAGGGATGTGAAATTGATGACGTTTGGTAATCTGTCAATTAAATTCACCATATAAACAAATCAAAGGGAAAACCTCCATGATAAATGGTTTATAAATGGCATTTGACAAAACTCAACACACATTATGATTAAAAAACTCTTAGGAATAGAAGTGAACTTAATAAAGGACAACTGTGAAAAACCTACTGCTAGCATATTTCAAAGATAAAGCTTCCCTTTAAAATAGGAACAGGTAAGGATGTTCATTTTCATTATTTTGTGCTTAGCATTTTACTAGAGATCCTAGCCTGTCCATTTAGACAAGAAAAGTAAACCCATATGCATTGGAAATAAAGTAATGAAGTTATATATATACTCAGAAGATCCTAAGCAATTTGCAAAAAGTATTTAAAAATTGTGATTTGAGGAAGGTTACATAATATAAGATCAATATTTCAAAAATAAATTTAAACTCTATGAGAAAAGAATAAATAAAACAAGTATAATAATATTTCAAAATCATAAAATTCTTATAGATGAATTTAACAGATGAATGCAAAATGGTACACTTTAACTGAGAAACAGAAATACCAAGATAAATTGAAGAAATCCTAAATAAATGAGAGTTACTCCAAGGCCTTTGGTCAGATCGGTCATTATTTTTAAGATGGCGCCTTACCTGCAATTAATCAAAGGTGTAATGTATTCCTGATTATAATTTCAGCAGGCATTTTTTGTAGGACATACAAAATTTATATAGAAATTTGAAAAATTTAGAATATATTAAAATGATCTTGAAATATCAGAATAAAATTGGAAAAATATATTACTTATTTTCCAGGCTTATTATAAAGCCATAGAAACCATAATGATACGCTACGGGCATAAAGGAATACAAATAGATCAGTGAATAGTATAAAGCCAAAAAAATGATTCATCAATTCATGCTCAACAGAATTCCCAAGGTAATTCCACTGAGAAATGCTAATATTTCCACAAACTATCCTGGAAGTACTGTATATTCATATGAACATAAGTAAATTTAACTCTTACCTTTGTAAGATACACCAAAATTAAATATAAAAATATCTCAGTTCTCACTATAAAAGCTAAACTATATTTTCGTATGAAGGACATCATAGGAGAAAGTGTTCACAAGCTTAGGGTGGGGAATATAAAACGTAATCTGACACTTTCCAGGTGTGTTTCAGTAGAAGATTCATAATCTATGGTATATTCGGATGGGAGCATACTTCTCAGCAATGCAAAGTAACCAATTACTACTGAGATCAACAGCATTGGGCTGAGCTGAAGAAGCTGTAGTTGAGGAATATTTATTGTATTTATTGTATTATTCAAGAATAGGCAAAATTAATCTACAGTAAGTCCCAATTTGTCAGTGATTGCCTGGAGCCTAAGGTATGGGGTTGACTATAAAGGAACACACTGTTTCACGAGAATGGAATTGTATGAATTTTTATTGGGTGGGTTGTGGATTATGCAAGTATGTACACATTTCTGATAATTCATTAACTTGTACACTTAAAATGGTTTTGTATTACTGTATACAATGTGCTGTGCTCTGTCCTTGTGACTTTATTGTCCTCACACTTTGTGTAAATACTCCCTTCTTAAATCTCACTTCCACTTTGTGGATGCCATCTGTTTTTTGTTTAGACCCTGAGGGAAACGTATCAGGTATTTAAGTTTTAAGACAATTTATTCATTCGATATTTGTGGGGAAATAGGAATTCTTGAAAGGAAGTATCTTTATTATTAAAAAATAAATTAAAAGAAAGAACTCAATGAAAAGAAATCACTTGTGAAATATTCCCTGTAGATTCCTCTGTAGCAGATTATTGTGTTTGCCAAGCTCCATCTCTAATTTAATGCAGTTCAAGGTGCAGCTTGCATATTATGACCAAAAAAAAAAAAAAAAAGAAGAAGAAGAAGAAAGAAAGAAAAAACTCCTTGTAAGCCATTCAAATTAAATGGCTTTCTTTTTCTCATAAAAATAAAACATTTTTATTAAAAAAAAGATTAAAAAAAGAAAAACTGTTTTAAATTTAAAAACAGAAAATCCGACAGTATCATCAGTACAATGTATTATAATAATAATGTTTGACATTCACTGAATATGTATCATTTTTTTTCAATTTATTTATACTCCCTCTGTACTGTTTCTATACTAGATGTTTGTCTTTAACCAAATGTAGAACTTGAAATTGATAATTCCCTGTGTATCATGAGATAAATGATTTAGGTGTCCCTATTTTTCTCTTTAGTATCCTGTAGTTTTATGCCTGAGAATTCCATCAAGATAAAGACTTTCTAGCTCATTAACACGCTGTATATTTTTCACATACAAATGCTTGTCAAGTAGAAATCTATTAAGTTACTCTCAGACATGAATAGCATGATAGAGACAAGTACTTCTTTCTAAACAGATATGTGGGACAAAATCTTATCTGAAAGAAACAGGAACACATTTTGATAGCATTCAATCTTCTAAAAATGCTTATGGATTTCACACTATTTACCATGTACTATAATAGGTGTAGGAATATAATGATTTAAGAAAAATTTATTGTCCTTGCCAATATGTACTTATGACCTCTTTAAACATTATATGGTCTTCTAAAAACTTTCTTGGCTTTTTAATTTTAAGGACATAGATATCAAACACATTATCACATAAAAGATATAGACACAAACAATGAAATATTCCCTGCAGGAAAAGCACCAGCTGCTATGAGAACAAGTAGAGGAACTTAATATAAACTACAAGGTCAAGAAGGACACTTGGAAAAAGGGTTTCATAAGCAAAGACCCAAAGTGTAGACAGATGTTGGTAAGGAATGTGATAAGCATGCCAAAATTCATTCAGGCCGCAGAAAGGGCAAGTTCAAAGTCCTGATGCTACAGAGAGCAACTGTTATGTTCAAGAAAACAAAACAGGCCTGAATGGCAGGCAGTGCTGCGAAGGAAGGAAGGAAGGAAAGAAGGAAGGAAGGAAGGAAAGAAGGAAGGAAGGAAGGAAGGAAGGAAGGAAGGAAGGAAGGGAGGGAATGAGATGAGGTTGTAGAGATAACCTAGGTTTTTCAGGCCAGCTTATTTCTAGGTGCCACGAGGTGCCATTGTTTATAAAGAACTCCTGAAAACACCAATGGTCAAAAACTATTGAAATCCACAATAGAGCTTAGTAATATGGGCAGCAAACAAGAAAGGAAAAATGGAAAAAAATAGCTATTATATTCTCCAGGGAGAAAATCCCACACTTAGGAAGAATATAGGTTATACAAATATGTTAATTCCATTAGTTTGTAAATTCAAAATTGCTAAGAGAATTTAAACTAGTACTCATTAGATGCATTTGTACCAAACAAGGTTGTGAATTAGTCCATCAAACTCTTTAAACATTATATGGTCTTCTAAAAACTTTCTTGGCTTTTTAATTTTAATTTTAATCTATATTGAAAAATTTTTCATTAATGCTTACCCTCTTTGATGGTGTCCATCAGATTCTATTTCTTTAATGGGTTAACTACAATAGTTCACTTGGTTTTTGTTTGATATTCCATCGATTTGGTAGGTACTTTAGCTTATTCCGGCTGTTTCAAAGTTTGCATTAGTCACTTTTATCAATTCTTGGTTATCATCATGGATTTCATAGCATAGAATTTGCTATGTTTCAAGATTCATCATGTTCTTCCAAATCTTTACCTCATCAAAAATTATTCCATATGCATTTATAATCATTATATCTTTAAAAAGATTTCTATGATTTTTTCCATTTAATTTTTAACTTAATCCTAGAACTTTGCTTTCTAGTGTTCTTAATTTTTTGAATCTCTCACTATTATTGAATTTAAAAAGCCTGTTGGGGTTATAATATTCATGAACTACCTCAAATATAATCAAACATAAGAACAAATCCACCCCTAAACTGTCTAAGGAGATAATGACTGTGGACAAAAATCTCCCTCCATCTGAGCTAATGAGCAGAGAGGCCCACTTTTGGAGCAATAAAGCCTACAATTTGAAATTTTATGCTATGGGCATAAAGGAATACAAATAGATCACTGAATAGTATAATGTCTATATTAGGAAGAAACAATTATGATAAAAATGAGCATAACATTCCAAAAAAGGAAAGTATTCAGTACATAGCAACAAGCTTAACAGTAAATTATAGATCTCAACTTTTAACATTTGAGGAAACTGTCACAGTAATCTGAATAAACAAAAGTCTAAATGATATTTTTTGAGAATGGTAATATAAACAAGTAACTGACAGTACATTAAAATGCGTTTTAAAGCTATACTTTTCTGATATTTGATTATGAAACATTTCTAACTTTTAGTAAAGATGAAAAAAGTGTAAGAAAATATACTGTGTTCACCACTGAGATTCCACTATTATCATTTTATGGATAAAATGAACTTGCTTGATCTAATATCTATCCAGATGTCCATCTTACTATCTATAGAACAATGCTCAGATTGCTGGTTGTTCCACATCTTTGTCAAAATTTGGTGCTGTGAGTTGTTTTATTTCTATCAGTTTTAGTGAGTATCTGGTAGTATTTTAATTTGCATTATTTCATATTTATTCAAATGACATGTATATACATATACACAAATACTGCTATTTTTTGATTATTCAAAAATTATAAACAGTGGTTTAATTGTGGGAAGTAAGAAAGAAGATGCTGAAAACAGAGGGAAGAGAAGGTTTTACTTATTTCACTCTTGAGGCTCTTCAAAAATTTTAAGTGAGCACGTATTATTTGAATATAACTGCCAACACACATCCCAAACTGTTCACTCCAGTTTGGATGACAGGATTTTTACAGGTGATTCTGATTAAAGCTTATTAATACTTTAAATTTTTAAAAAATTATTTTATAGTATGATGAGATGTACCAAAACCTAAGTATAAACCAATTACTACTTTATCCATTAAAACATCAAGTTATAAGATATGATGGTGAAATTATTCCCAAACTAGAACTTCATATTATTTTTTATGCTTGAAAACCATAGAATTTTCATTTTTTCCCTAGCTCTTCAGTTTCAACCAAATCATTCTAAGTTAATCCCACATAGTTGACATCAATCCAGAGCATTTGACAATGAACTTCAAATTTGATAATAAGCATACATTCCATAATCATTTACTGAAAGCAGCCTCCCAAGGGGCTAATAGCTGTAGAAGCCCAGAGGTATTGATAGAACAGGTTTCAGCCATTTGTAATACCTGTTTTTATTTAGATGCTAGATCCATGATCACTGCAGTTTTAATACTGTACCACTGATGACTTGTTTATTTTTTGATTTCTCATTTATTGTATCCACATACGACTTAGCTATACCACATTTTCTAAGAAAAAGACAATATTTTTAATGTAGTTTAAGTCAGCATAGCAATGCTATTTGCCATAATTAAAAACCAGTTATCTGTGATTTATCACATTTAATTAAAACTATATGTGCCTTGGTACAGTGGTGCATATCTGTAAACCCAGTGACTTGAGAAGCTGAGGCAGGAAAATTGCAAGTTTGAAACCACTTTCAGAAACTTAGCAAGCTCCTAAGTAACTTAGGGAGATCATATGTCAAAATAAAAAAATAAAAAGGGTTGGGGAGGTGGCTTAGTGGTAAATTGCATTTGGGTTCAATTCCTGGTACCAAGAAAAACAGAACAAAACAACAATAAAAAACTGTATCCATACATAGTTACTCCAGTGCTTTTTATAAATAGGGTATAGACATATTTTACAGTGTACTTATACTATTAAGATGCATGTTTATCTATTAGATATAATTTAAACTTTAAATATACATAAAGACTAACTTTTTAAGTATAATTACCATTAGCCTTCCTGCCTGCCTGCTTTCCTTCCTACCTCCCCTTTTTCTTAGTCTATATATTTAAGGTGTATACATGCTTTAATATACATAGTAAAATTACTACATTCAAGCAAATTAATATATCAGTCAACTCACAATTACTGTTTTTGGTGGTAAGAATATCTAAAATCAGCAAAGTAGCAGGATATAAAATCAATACCCATAAATCAAAGGCATTTCAGAATATCAGTGATAAATCCTCAGAAATGGAAATGAGGAAATCTACCCCATTTACAATAGCCTCAAAAAAGAAAAAGAAATACTTGGGAATCAACTTAACAAAAGAGGTGAAAGGTCTATACAATGAAAATTATAGAACCCAAAAGAAAGAAGTCAAAGAAGACCTTAGAAGATGGAAAGGTCTCCTTGCTCTTGGATAGGCAGAATTAATATTATCAAAATGACCATACTTCCAAAAGCACTATACCAATTTAATGTAATTCTGATCAAAATCCCAATTACATTCCTCATAGAAATAGAAAAAGCAATCATGAAATTCATCTGGAAAAATAAGAGACCCAGAATTGCTAAAGCAATCCTTGGCAGTGAAGCAGGTGGCATCACTATACCAGACCTTAAACTATACTACAGAGCAATAGTAACAAAAACAGCTTGGTATTGGCACCAAAACAGACTGGTAAACCAATGATACAGAATAGAGGACACAGAGACTAGCCCACAAAATTACAATTACCTTATATTAAACAAAGGTACCAAAAACATGCATTGGAGGAAAAGATAGCCTCTTCAACAAATGATGCTGGGAAAACTGCAACAAAATGAAATTAAATCCCTATCTCTCACCATGCACAAAACTCAACTCAACATGGATCAATGACTTAGGAATAAAACCAGAGACCTGAGTCTAATAGAAGAAAAAGTAGGTCCTAATCTCCATCATGTTGGAGTAGACTCCAACTTCCTTAATATGACTCCTATAGCGCAAGAATTAAAATCAAGAATCAATAAATGGGATGGACTCAAACTAAAAAGTTTCTTCTCAGCAAAAGAAACAATCTGTGAGGTGAATAGAAAGCATACAACTTGGGAGCAGATTTTTACCCCTCACACATCAGATAGAGCACTAATCTCTAGGGTATATAAAGAACTCAAGAAGTTAAACACCAAAAAAAACAAATAACCCAATCAATAAATGGGCCAAGGACCTGAACAGACACTTCTGAGATGATGATATACAATCAATCAACAAATACATGAAAAATGTTTATCATCGTTAGTAATTAGAGAAATGCAAATCAAAACCACTCTAAGATTTCATCTCACTCCAGTCAGAATGGCAGCTATTATGATGACAAACAACAATAAGTGCTGGCGAGGATGGGGGGGAAAGGTACACTCATACATTGCTGTTGGGACTGTAAGCTGGTATAGCCAATATGGAAAGCAGTATGGAGATTTCTTGGAAAATTGGGAATGGAACCACCACTTGACCCAGCTGTCCCTCTCCTCGGTCTACCTCAAAGGATTTAAAAACAGCATACTACAGGGAAACAGCCACATCAATGTTTATAGCAGCATAATTCACAATAGCTAAACTGTGGAACCAATCTAGATGCCCTTCAATAGATGAATGGATTAAAAAAAATGTGGCATATATAAACACAATGGAATATTACTCCACAATAAAAGAGAATAAAATCATGGCATTTGCAGGTAAATGGATGGAGTTAGAGAGGATAATGCTAAGTGAAGTTAGCCCATTCCAAATAACCGAATACCGAATGTTTTCTTAGATATAAGGAGGCTGATTCATAGTGGGATAGAGAGAGGGAGCATGAAGGAATAGACGAACTCTAGGTGGGGCAGAGGGGTTGGAGGGGAAGGGAGGGGGTATGGGGTTATAAATGATGGTGAAATGTTATGATCATTATTATCCAAAGTACATGTATGAAGACATGAATTGGTGTGAATATACTTTGTATACAACCAGAGATATGAAAAATTGTGCTCTATATGTATAATAATAATTGTAATGCATTCCACTGTCATGTATAAATTTAAAAAAGGAATATCTAAAATCTATTCTCCTAGCAAATTTACAGTATATAATAAAATATTATAGCTATATTCATCATATTGAACATTTGATCTCTAGGTTTATTCATTCTACAACTTTCAAAATAAAGCAGGCTTGTAATTTACATTCTGAGAATATAATTCTCCTGCTAGAAATAAATTTGCATGTCAGGTAGCTGAAAAGACAATAATTTTTTTTTCAGATTCCAAGAAATTTCACTCAGCAACTTTATTCCTCAACTCTTGATTTAAAAAGAGACTGTTAACCTCTTAGAGTAATGGATATATTAAAATGATACAGCACAACATTAAGCACCTGGTAGATACTGGATAAATAACTTCTGCTAGATTGATGATAGAAACAATCCTCATCTTCAAGATAAGGTGCTCAGGAATTTACACAAGATTCTGAGTAAAATATAAAGCATACTGGATAGGAAAGAAGACACGGAGGGAGGGGAGAGGGAGGGAGGAGGAGGAGGGGAGAGAGAGAAAGAGAGTGAGAGTGAGTGAGAGAGAGAGAGAGAGAGAGAGAGAGAGAAACAGAAAAATCCTAAAACACAGCATATTTTATCTATCTTTTTCTTGTCTCACCTATTCATTGACCATAGGTGAAAAAGTTAAATTCAGTGACTTTAATTTGTTCAATATCTGTTAATCTCTTGATTTCTTCCTCATGGTCAATCTTGAGTTTTAAAAAGAATTATTTAGGGGACTACTTTAATCTATATTAGAATTATTAAAAGTATATTTGTGTAAGAGATTAGATAATTAATTAAATGCAAATTACAATAAATGTTAACTAAAGCATAAACTAGTTTTTTTGGATGCAATATAAGAAGATGGTGGAAAATCTGATAACCTTTCTCACCAGTAGTTGAGAAACTAATTACTGGAACTGGTCTCAAAGGACAGAACACTTAGTAATAAAAATTGATTTAATAGCCAGAAATTGTTTTGACAAAAAGAGTCTTCATCAGTGAAGATGATAAAATATGAGAATATTTTGAGAGGGAGATAGTTTTAAAATTTTATTACTAGGAGATCATCCAGAATGAGGTCACAGTATTTCAAATATTTTCTCTCTGATTGCAAGGTCTGGCCCAGGTCATCTCTTTGGATATCTTCTAGTTATCCATCCATAATTCACAAGGGACAAGCCAAAGTAGTCAGGTCTCTAGATTTCTGCAACCACAGGGAATAAACCCAGAAGTGAGACAAAGAGAAAAATAGATAAGTTTCTGCCTTTTATTGGAATTACTGGGAATTATATGCTAGTTGCTTGCCTTAATCCTTTTGGAATTAGTTATTATTTATTTTTATTAATACATTTATGTGAAAATAATTAGATTTATAAATCCACTATATAGGATTCCCAATATATGTTATATATACGTATGTATATACAGTATATACATACAACTATATATTTATATTTATAGATATGTGTATATTTATAGATATATAATTAAATATGTATAGTTATCTGCTATAAAAACAACAAATCTTGGGCATTAGACACTTATCACACACACATACACACAAGTATCCATACACACAGACATACAAGCAATAGCAACAATATGGCCCTATCATCTGTAACTTCCTAATTACAAGAGATCAAGAAAGCATGGAAATGAGAATTTTGGATAACCAACATAAAATTTGAGCTTCAGCAAAATCACAAATCTTTCCATAATGCAAAAGTTTAATTACTTGGAAAATGTCGATCATTTAATGATAACTGACAAAAGGCTTATTGTATCCAATATAAAACAAAACATGAAAGTAGAAAAAAAAGAACTCTGAATTTATAAAATTAATAATAAAATATTTATTTCCACTATAAAATAAGCTGCAGTGTTATTAGTAGAAAGAAGATTAAATTAATAAAAATTTAACTTTCCTAACTACAGTTTAGTTGGAGAAAATCATCAGCCTCCGGATGTTTTCTACAAGTGTCAAACTGGGTACATGTGCCTGGCAGTAAGTCACAGTCCTATGACTAACATGCAAATGCAGGAACTCTACTTTCTGTGCCCAGACCAACCAATTTGTTGCTCTTGTTTATTACTGAATTTGTGGAATGATATGGAGATGAAATACAGATCAAGTAGTTTTTCATGACAAGCTACTAGAAATGAATTGGTGGGGCTATCTCATACAGTTGAGGGGTTTATTGTCCTCATTGACTTTTTTTTCCTGTCACAGTAGGTATGAGCACTTAAGTTCTTATTAAAATATAGCTTGATCTTTAATATCTGAACTTACTATCAGAAATTGATCAGTGATAATAGATACTGAAAGATATTTAAAGACATGGGTGCATAATAAATGGCTGAGGTCATCACTTATTCTGATACAGTAGCCCCTGTGTTCTCTTTTTGTCAAAAATATTCCAAATTTTGCTCAAGAAAGGACAGTATATGCAGGTGATATAACATCTAAAGGAAGAGGAAGGTACAGGTGACTCTTCTGCCTCCCCACAATTTTTTTTCTTGTACTTTCTCTAGGGCACCACTGCCACAATGGAGAATCAAAATATTCCTTAAGTATTTAGAGTTTAAAAAACTACAGGGGTGGGGAATCCTACAGACAAAACTCCATGCTTGTTTAAGGCCTTTCATAATTGGCATGAGCTTAACTTGAAAATCTTTTTTTTTTTTTTCAGTGTACTCCTGATAAGCCCAATGCTTTTACTAAACTGGACAACTAACTCATGTGTCCAAGTGAATATTGAGATTGAGGGCCTTCAATGCCAGGATCTCATTAAAGCACATTCTACCCACAGGCCACTTGGTTTCTCTTTTTGGTTCCTATGGTCCCTTGTCTGTCTCATCTTCTCAACTATCTTAGCTGAAAATAAAATACTCAAGAAGAGATAGGGCTTTATGCTTTGTACCCTCTACTCTAATCAAAAAAGACCCACAGAATGAACACTGCTTTCACACTTGGTGTACCCTTAGTAAATGTGTTGACTTGGTTTGAAACAATACAGGCCTCTGTCTTCAGCTTTCCTTTCTGTTCAAATCCATTGATATTAATATTGTGTCAGACTTTTACTCTGTTCATTCTGTATGGACCACTGGTTTAAATAGAATTTGAATGCTAGAGAGACTGAGAAATTATTATATCAGCATGTTTACTAGACAGTTCTATTGTAGCCTATTCAACAGTGAACATAAAATAGCTAAAGTATAATAAGAAAGACACGTCGCCAGTAGGGAAATGTTTAATGGTGTGATGCAGTAAGTGTCAAGCTTCTAGGCAGTAAGATGTTTCCAGCTTTGAAAGCAACAAAAAGTAGGGCCTCCTGCCAAAAATAGTGAATTAGAACTTTGCTGATGATCCTGTTTGGAGTAATAGGAAGAAAAAGGCTGCAACAAAGGGGCAAACTATTACACTAATGAAGTTATGCCAAGAAGGGGACTGGAACAGGCAATTTCTTTTTCAAGTTTGAATCCATGCATCTTGTAGGCAGAATCCCAGAGAAGTAGAGCTGTGTGAACACTGCTCAATTGAATTCTCTAAATGAGAGATTCTAGGGAGCTTTATCCATGTTGCAGGTATGCTGATCTCAGAGGAACTCTTCCACTAGTCATCTGGAGCTGGTAGAGTTTCCTAGATCCCTTAGGGTGACCAAATCATCTCAGTTTTCTCAGTTTAATCACTGGAAGTTCATCAGCCAGGGAAAACCACTTTCTGTATCCAGAAAACCCTTCCTCTGATCATGATAAGCAAAGCTGCTTTTTCTATAAAGTATCAAAACTACTATTTTCTATAATGGGTGCTACATAAAAAAATTGAGACACCCTAAATGATCCTGTGACTATATTATAATGTAAAGTGATGATTATTGTTATCCGCCTTTTTCTCAAGAGACTTTAAGACCCAAGAGAGACTGTAGTTAACACTCTGTGAATCTGAAACAACTTATATGTAAAGATTGTATCACAGATGTGGGTCACCTTGTGTGAAGAGATGTGTACTCGGATCATTCTGAAGACAGAGGGCTGTATTGTTTCAAACCAAGTCAACACATTGTCTCTATGGATCTCAGGCTTTGGCGTTTCCAAGCTGGCACCTTAAAGTCGAAACATTAACGTAAGGAACAGGAGTTACAGTGATGTTTATCATGGTTGACAGAGTTGTGTAAAAGTCCTCAAAGCAAAAAAGATGCCTGCTGTGCCTGAGTGCGCTTGCTTCTGAGACTAGTGTCTTTCTAAAATTAAGTTTCTTTCGCTTTTAACAGATGATTCTGCCCCAGCTAATGAAAACTATGTAATCTGGTAAATACAAGTCCATCAGCTTCTTCCTTCTCATGTCATTGCCACCTGGTAGAGACTGCTCAATCACTGTGCTCCCAGAACACCTGAGTTGTTTTTCACAAGATGCATGTATTCCAAGTATTAGGTATATTATTCAAAGATTGATATGTTCACTTAATACTGCTGGCCAGGCATTCAGACTTTCAGCTTACCTCTCCAAACCCATCTTCTTCTTCTCTGTTCTATGTGTCCTGACACATAACGTATCGAAACGTATAGTATTGTTCAACACATTTTCTTGTTTATGATGCTACACATGATTTTGTGCTGATTATTGGCTTGGTTTGAATTTTCTTTTGTATATCTACATGTCAAAATTGTATCCACAGTTCTTTTCAATAAAGTCTGCCCTAATAATGCCAAATTAAAAATATCTCCTTTGTTACATCTGCAGAGTACTTATCTATTCATATAGAAAGTAATTGCTTTCAGTGCTGCATTGTAACTGAGATAATTGGATAAATACCTAAAATAAAACTCTTATTTTTTTAGCAATCACCATTTTTATTATTCTAAACATAAAAAATGCTATTCTGTAAGTAGGAGTAAATATATTAAATAATGACTTTTTTTCAAATTATAGAAATATATAATTTGAAGAATACTTTTTCATAGCCATGATTATGTTAGATCACAAAAATATCATATAGATATTCACTTCTCTCATGGAGAGAAAGTCTACTTTCACATTCCTTGAGTCCCAGATAAATTTAGGATTAGTTTTGTACAATAGAACACATCAAGAGTGACAGGCATCAGTTCTAGCCTTGGATTCAAATGACTTTGTTGTGCTTCCCCTAATTGCCTAAGAATACAAACAGGCTTGGTCTGGCCAGCTGGAGGATGAGTGACACATATTTCAATTCCTCCCTGTTACCTCAGGCAACAGTCAGACAACCACAATGCATATGAAAACTGGCCCCTCTTTAGCTGACCATATAATACATGCATGAGTGAATGTGTAACAGTGGTCCACTTCACCTTTTGAGTACAGTTTTAAGGCTTATTTTCAAAAGGAACATTTTTTACCTTTTCCTTTTCTCCCTCTCCCCCTACCTAAACTGGGCACAGTACCCAGAATTATCTGTGCTCCTCAGGAAGGAGATGTCTGCCAGAGGATCTAGGAGGTGACAAATAAACAAGTGAATCCTAACACACCATCAAAGCACCCTGGACCCCCTGTCAGGGCACACCTGCAATGTAGCCTTTGAAGAGCTCCTTTAAATTCCCCCTGTTCCTCCTGATGGGGAGAGTCACAGCCTTTGGGAACAAGAGTCTCCTGTGTTTCTCCTTTGTCAGCAAAGCAATAAACCTTCTTTTTCCTTTTTCTCAAAACCATGTCCTTATTATTAAATTTACATTAATTGGAATTGGGGACAGGGATCAAGCTTTTGGTTAAAAGTTTGGCAATCCAGATGGGAACTGAGAGCAGCCCCCGCTCTGGCTTTCTTGGGCAGGCCTGGAACTCCAAGCAACTGTAATTCTATGCTGAGGATGAAAGGCGAACTTTTTGAGATCTGAATACTGGAAAGTTAGGAGATGGGTGAGTTTGCTTGGGGTCAAACCAGAGGAGCTCTTCTTGCAAGTAAAGGAAGGGACTGAGGTTCTCCCAGCAGCTGCCAAAGCCCCCTTTGCTTCAGGGAACTCCTGCCTTCTTTCCCTCCACTGTAAGTATTGCTTCATCTTGGTCTACTTCGAGGAAAAGGAAACAAGGCAGTAAAGTTGCAACACCTTGGCCATTTGGTAAACTCCCCCAGTATGCACACTGAGACCCTGGATTCTACACTTCTGATTCCCCTTTGTGGGAACATCTGGTCTCTTTGTGGGGATATCTGTGGTGCTACTGGTATAGGAGTCATGGTTAAGTGGGAGCTGGGAACTGGGGGAATTTTCCCTATCTGATTTGTCTGTTTTAAAGGTTCCTGTCTGTTGTTCATGGTTTGGGGATCCTGTCTATCTGTCTGTCTGTTTCTTATTTGTATCTGTTTCTGGCCCTTTAAGACATGGGCAATACTGTGTTGATTCTATAGATTGTTTCTTGGGAATGATCTTGGCTAATGGGCCACCCATAGATAAAAATCTGAATAATGAAAAGATGATGTTTTACTGTAACAATCTGGTCTTTGAATAGTTTTCCATATTATTGTACAATCTTGCAGTTGTGAGTTGGTCTGTCAGAGATAGAATAAGTATTCTATGTGTACATGTATGCAATTACATAATAAGGAGTCTAACCAGTCAAAAACTAAGTTGGATGCAAAAAGGTGCTGCCTATAATGTGCAAGCATAGAATGACACCAAAGGAGGATTTTTAAAAAGGGTTTTATTTTTTTTTTCCTTTCAACCCAGTTCTCACAGTCTGAGCACTGCTTCTCACCTGGCCCCAGGCAGCTGAAAATCATCCTGCGATGGGTCAGGGACACCAGTCCTGGTATAAAGGAGAAAAAAAAATCTCAGAAAAGCTGCCTGGTATATATAGAGAGGGGCAAAGGGGACCTGGCCTCTACTCTGTTTTTCAGCTACTCTTTGCCCAGGGGAATAAAAGCAGAGTTTGAGAACAGGACTCATTCACTTCTGCAGACAAATGAAATCCATGTGGGCTGTAGGCTCACTGATTTTCTTTCTGTGTTCTTGTCTCATAGTTTCAAAGAATGAAATCCATGGATGGTGGCAGAGGACAAAAATTAAAAAAATAATAAAGTTAGTTTTGAATGAAAGAGAGAGAAAAAAAGATGGAACTCCCCATCCTGTAAGGAGGAAACTGGAAAAGATTTTCTACTTGAGTACAGTAGTTGGAATCTATGCTGTACAGATATTGGAAATGTACCAAGGCTATTGGCTTGGCCCATGACTTTGTATATGGCTATGTGCTTTTAGTTCTTAAGTCTAAATTTTTGGTAACCTCCACTTGAGTCCATTCCTGTCCCTATTTTCCCACAACTCTGAGACAGAGGAATGGACTGGAATGCTTAACCTCAGAGGGTTGCCTATACATTAAAAAAAAAAAAAAAAGACCCTTATCTGGGACCCATTACACTCCTGCTCTGATGATTAACTAGCCTATCTTAATGGGGGATGGAAGATGAAAGCTTCCAGTCATAAGGGTTCCAGTACTATTAAATTATAATCCAGGGAAAAAATCATATCCTCTTTTTAAGATCTAACAGGATTCTCTATTTGGTCAGAAGATACTTCTGGGTACAGACCTGCCTGTTGCACACAGAGCTAAAATAAAAGGGGCCTCTTAAGTCCCCATAAATTCAAGCACCTGTGTGTTGGCTCTGCTGATTTTTGTGGTGAGGTCCCTAACAATCTTTGTATTTTCAATGTGAACTTCATTTGGCAGAGTGTCCTAAATATAAACATATAAAGAGAGTCTCTGAGTACAATTGACAGTGGGGAACTCACTTAAAGTTGATGGTATTATGATGATGACAAGAGAGACTAGTCAAACAATAATAACCTGTGTTCCAGCCCCCTTGAATGCAAACTGGAAAGAAAAAAAACAGATTTAAGGCACAGTTTTTTCTTTTTGTCTTTTTTTTTTAATATTCCAGACTGTCTGATGTCCTGGGATAAAATTTGTTGTGTAAATTAAATATACAGATAACATGCTCACCCCAAAAGTAGCAACTTCATTTGCAAGTGTCTTCCAGAAAACAAAACAAAAACAACAACAACAACAAACCTGTTCTGCTGGAGGTCTTCTAGAAGTGAGTAAAAACTTTTAGGTCAAAGGGGCCCTGAAAAAAGTGATCAGTGTTATCTTAACCAAGATTTTGTGTTTGGAGGAAATACATTCCCTGGGCAATAGGGTATAATCCCTTAAGAAAGAGGCATTCATTCTTTTCTGGACAGTTGTTTAAAATGTGAGTTGAGTCAGATTTGCTGGATATCCTACTCTGCCTATTCTGCCTGTCCAAAAACCTCACACTGATGAATACCAAGTTGTGAAAGACTTGAGAGCTATAAAATATTAAAGTGTTATGTCCATTGCTTTTAGAATTTTTCTTTGTCAGAGAAATAGATGACTCAAGATCTTGACCAGGCTTTATTTTCATGAATAACCTAAATACACATGACTATAGATATGTACACATCTGGAACTAAATATGTTTGTCTGAGCCTTATCTAAATGTTCTGTAAAAGTTTATGAAATGAAAGTTCATATAGGTTTAACCAATAAGTGTTATCTTTTATACATTGCATCTGGCATTAAAGAGCCACACTGCCATTTGAAAAATTGGTTTATATATGTCTGCTTTAACTAAGTCTAGTTCTGATCATTAACACTATTCCCTAAATGTGTAAGAGCTTTAAGGCTATCCTTGAGTTTTGCTAGTACTGCTAAATTCTTCAAGCCTATAAATTATTTGTGGATTCTGAATTTTACTGTATAAATTAAATAGTTAGCATCACCATTACACAGATGTCCTTATAACTATTAGTTCTTTGTATATTCAGTATATTCATGTTCTTCTAATGTACAAGTTTTAAAATATAAAGCTTGGAAGAGCACTTTTTCAAGTTGGTGTACTCCAAACTAACATTGTTTGTAATGGTAATTTGAGACTTATAGAAATAGCAAATTTAAGTGGGAATTTATTTATGTCATTTTATGTTCTGTAACTGGACCTGTTATCAATAAGTTGTATGTAAAATTTTATGTTATTTTTTACATGGGGTAGAAATTTAAATATACTTTTAAATGATAATGAGAGACTAATCTGTTTAAAGGTGAATATTATAAAACATGAAAACATTTTGCCACTGTCCTACAAAAAAGGTTAAAAGCTCTCTTAACTTTTCTTTGATTCATATTTCAGATATAATGTTGCATTGTGTTATTTGTGAAGAACCCCACCTTCCCTAAAATAAGGCTCTGCCTCCCATCTTACTTATATGGAGATATTAGAATGGCTCCAAAATAGGCTAGACTTCAGCACATTTAAATTGTGTTTAAAATAATGATTTTTTATGTAAAGATTACTGGATCTCAAATAAGGGATATAATGTATAATTAAGTAAAGGTTCAAGATTATAAAAGCCATTTTTCTTAATTCATAGCTATTCCACAAATTGAATATGGTTTTGCTCTGTTAATTTCATGTTATATTTTCTTTGTGAATTTTATAACTGTTGCCTGTTAGTTTTTTGCAGAGGTACTGCTTTCAAGAGGAAAAAAAAAAAAAACAACCTGAGTTAATTTGAGATAATAGGCCATCATCTGTAGGTAGACAGAATGTAAGGCTTGCTTCCAGTACTAATACACACCCCAATACAATGAAAGCATAGCTGTAAAAGTATAGCTATTGAAGTTATAACCTGTTACTCCTTCTTTAAGATTGGTGAAACTGGCTTTTTGGATGCTTAAAACCAAAACGTGAAGACCAAAGTCAAGGAAGTAAATGTGTCAAGGAAAAAGCAGTCAATATTTGGACCTTGCCCTCTGAGGTAAGCACCCAGAGAATCATGGGAGCCCTGTAAGGGCTCTAAAACTGGTAAGCCACCCAATCTGCCAATCAGGAAGATTGAGAGGACTCTAGAGAACCGGAAGCCAACTGGTGCACATTCTACAAAGAGGAGGGTCATTGGAGAGTGAAATTGCCTGATGCTTCCAAGAGAAGCCACGTGCGTGGTCATCAAGATACTAGCCTGACTCATCCTGGTACATGGCACCACTAGTAGAGGAAAGCTAAAGGAGACGGGAGGCTTTATCATGTCCCCAAGAATGATCTCTGAGGAATCTCAACTGACTCTTAAGAATAGATAGGAACAAGTTCAGTTTTGACCAACTTGGTCTTAAACACCTGGCAGGAGAGTATAGCCTGAGCACAGTTCTATATGGAAAAACAATGATTTTTTTAAAAATGTAACTTAAGATGTACACTTGCCTTACCAAAAGTAAGTAAAGCTTTAGGCTGTAAAGAAAATGTTCTTATGGGAATGCCTAACGACACAAGAATTAAAGACAGGCAGTCAGTGTAGATAGGTAGTTGGATTGAATCACAAAGATGGAAGCCAATTTGGGTTTGGAAAGTCAAAGGCCACCTCTGGGAGATTAAATGTTAAAGCTTCCAGAGCCCTTCCTTCACCCTTACTAAGATAATCTGCTCCTGCTCCAAACTGTTGCTAAGGTAACCTGTCTCAGGAATTGTTCCTCCCTGCAAGGAGTTATAAAAGTTGTTAATTAATGCCTCCTGGGCTGCTACCTGCCTGTATCATTCCATTTGGCCCTCCAACCTGCCCATCTGCTTCTCACTCTTTGGCCATCCCACCATCATCTCCTGGGCCTAGTCACCATACGCTGGAAGGAGTGAGATGGGGGGAAGAGGGCAGGAGAATGAAGAAAGTCTAAAATGTGTATTAAGGGCAGGATGCTCCCACTTCTTGGGATACCAGGATACCAGTCTGCTCCCCTTCTCCTTCCTGGGAGAATTCTGTGTTACTATTTTTAAATAAACCTTTTCTCTGCACTGGCCTCAGCACACTTCTCTAACATTCAAACTTCAACATTTGAGGAAGCAGAATTTGTCACTGATAACCAGTAGTATCAATAATATTTAACTATCACAAAGGATTCTAGAAACATGAGCTTGTCCTGAATTCCAGAGACTGGCTGAAATACTAATTGGTTTTGTATTAATTGCTTACCAATAAAAGTTATGCTTTCACTGTCTTCTTTATTGTTGTCCTAGCACAAACCTTGCCCTATGTATGCCTTGTTCAATCATCTGCTGACTGCCACCACCTCTGGACTGCTGTGATGCTGAATACCCTTAACATTTTCTACCTGACAGAAAACAAGGACTTTGGGTCATTTCCCTCCAACTTTACCCTCTCAGCAGGAAGCAGCTTGGAGATGTCATCTCCCATTTTTCCATAGATATGGAATGTAGAAATTGACAGTGGGGAAATGTAACAGTGGTCCACTTCACCTTTTGTATATAGTTCTGAGGCTTATTTTTTTTTTAAAAAAAATGACATTTTTTTTTTTCCTTTTCCTTTTCCTTTTATCCCTATCTCCCTACCTAACTTGGGGGCAGAGAACAAGATTACCCTGAATAATCTGTGCTCCACAGGAAGGAGATGTCTGCCAGAGGATCTAGGAAGTGACAAATTAACAAGTGAATCCTCATTCACCATCAAAGCACCCTGGATTCAGCCCTGTCTGGGCACACCTGCAATTAGCCCTTGAAGATCTCCTTTAAATTCTCCCTGGTCCTCCTGATGGGGAGAATCACAGCCTTTTGGACAGGAGTCCCCTGTGTTTCTCCTTTGCTAGCAAAGCAATAAACCTTCTTTTTCCTTTTTCTCAAAACCATGTCCTCATTAAATTGGCATTAATTGGCATTGGGGACAGGGATTGAGCTTTCAGTTACAAATGCTGATGAGATCAAAAGAGTCATTGCTTTAAGACACTAAATTTGGAGTGGTTCCTTACACAATAACATCTAAATGATACAGCAATTATATTATGATAGGATAGTATATTAGGATATGATGTACTAGATACCTTAGCATTTAGAAAAAGCAAGAAATATAATAGGGGATAAATATAAAGAGGTATTTTGGATGTTATTTAAAAATAAAATTGTGTCAAAAATTTATAATTATGATGGCATAACTAATACTTGTTAAAATATCATAATAATCTCATATCTAAGCATCATGCATTAATTTCTTTAATCCTCAAAACAACTTGATTATGGTTTTAATTTACTACTCCTTGAACTCAGGATATCTATAAAGCATTATAAGGTTAAACTTGATTCTGTGTGATGTACTTCAGATTCATTAATTTCTTAATAAAATTAAACCAAAGCAGAAATGTAAAAATCATGATTAAGAATCTGAAAGAACTGAAAATGTATAGTCATATGTAAATATCCAATGAGGAAGATGAACACAGAGAAGGCTTTAGAAAAATGTTGCATTTCTACAAATACACTTTCCTCAGGTTTCTCAACTAGAAATTTCATTTTTCTGGGGTCGCATTGTCCCTTGTGGCTGTTCCTCCCCATCCAATTAGTGAACCTTTACTCCTCACCTATCCCCTGCCTACAGAGTCGGTGTCTATATATTCGAGAGAACATTCAGCCTTTTGTTTTTAAGGATTGGCTTATTTCACTTAGCATGATAGTCTCCAGTTCTATCCATTTACCAGCAAATGCCATAATTTCATTCTTCTTATGGCTGAGTAATATTCCCTTGTGTACCATATATGTACTATATAAGAAAATAAAACTTGATTGAGGGTCATTAGGGTGGGGATGTAAATAAAAGTAGCACCGTGCTTAGGCTTTATGTTGTTAGCTTTAATGTTCAGATGAAAGTTTAGCTTTAAGAACCAGATGTATGATATAACTTAAATCACTAAAACTGTTGGCCTTAGCAAATGGTAGTTTTTTAAAAGTAAATAATTTAGTATTCCTTTATAGTATATAAGAGGTGGAATTAGTAACTGATAGAAAATAGATAATGGCAACTTATGATAGGGTGTGCTTTATAAAAATTTTAAATTTTTAATTGTTTTCTCATTTTTATTGGTGGATTATAGTTATACAAAATGTTGGTATTTGCTGTTACATATTAGTACATGCACACAATATAACATAATTTGGCCAATTTTTCTCCCCAGCACTTCTCCTCTCCTTCCCCATATTCCACCCCTTGGTCCTTTCCCCTATTCTATTGATCCACCATTGATTTTTAAGAGATCCTCCTACTTTCTTTTCCCCTTTCTTCTCTATTTTCCACATATGAGAGAAAACATATGTTGGGTTTGCTTTTGATTGGCAGCCAAAATAAAGCAGGCTGCTTCAGAGGTGCTAACCAGTGTTGTTCATCCATCATGGAAGTCTTCAGTGCCAGCAGTGACTAGAAACAGTTTTCAGAATTGATGATGGCTGTGATTTCCTTCCTTGAAAGGAAGCCATTATCTGAATCCCAGGTTGATGTGATGTGGGGTAACATGCATTCTCAGGATCTAAGAAGTGAAACATATTTTCCTTAGGAGTCAAGAGGGGCTTTGACGATACCCTTGCCCACAATACAGAACTACCTGAGGTTTCATATTCTTATGTATTATCAAATAATGAAAGTAAGAATGTGATTGGCATTTAGGATATAATGTTTGTGCACTGTGGGGAGACTGCAAGGAAGATGCTGAGGACTAATATACAGGTCTGGTATCATCAGAAGTCCGGGAGAGTGTTGAGGCTTTCCCTACACTCATGGGAAGCTTCTTTTAGTGGCTGTCATTACTCTGGCTTGGTTGTGCCTGACACTACCTAGGATATGATAGGGGTTGTTTTCCTGTAATGGTTTAAGCAAGTCAAATTTCCTTAAATATCACAAGAGATTAAAATTAAGTTGAAGAACAAGAATCTTTAAGTTTGTGCAGCTTAAGAAATGAATATGATCTAGAAATGGCAGAAGCCACACAGAAGAGGGAGATAATGCTTATCCATCATATAATAAAGAGAAATGGAAACTGAGAAAGATGTTCAAATTTGTATGGAAATATCTATACTTTATCCTGCAGAAAAAGAAGAGCTTATGTCAAATACATTTAAATAGGAAAGATTGGGTTTTAAGGAGACTAATCTTTAAGAATATAGAGACTGGATTTAACATGGAGGAAGAAATTAAAGGAAGATTAGTCAGAATATCAGTTTGCAATTGCCTGGGTAAAAGTTACTGAGGATTAAAACTAAGTTTTAGTTGAAGTTGATGGGAATGTGAACATGATTTAGTAAAAAAAATATTCTGTGACTAGATTACTATGCAATAATGATTGTGAAAGTGGGTCCTCTTTGTATCTGATAATCTTGCTATGAATTAACAATCTCTAGTTCACTCTTCATGTTAATCAATAGTGAACTTCTCTGTATCAAACTGTTGGGAGGGAGAGGGAGCTCTCTTGTAAGACAACTAACTGAGAAGTCAAAGACAAAGTCTCCCATTTTCCCCTAGAGTGAGCTGTTGTTGTGATGAATACAAACTGTGGTATTGCTGTTATTTTTTCAATACTTGGCAATACTTGGTTTAGAGAATGCAATGATGTTTGTGTAGGGTCAACTCTTGACCCTTGGGGAAGTGACTATAGCAGTGAAAAAAGCCATTTTCTAGGCTGAGGAAGTTTTCTGATAGTTCAAAGTAGGAAAGTTAACTAAGGGGACTGGGAAATATCATATTTGAGAATTAGGTTAAGAGAACTGAAATAAAAAGCTCTCAGCAACTAGAGAGAAGACCAACACCATGAGAAAAAGTAGGTTAAGAGCCTGTAGAAAGTAAGAGCAACCTTAGCCTCTATGTTACATGAATTATTTTAGGCCCTAGCTAAACATAGTCAAGACTAGGAGTGAGGAAGAGGGCATAAAGATAGTATGCAACCTTCTAAACTTTTTAGAGGAATATAAAAGCAATGTCAGAAAATATTGAATAAATTAAGCTGGCTACATTGATGCCTAGGCAACTTAACCCCTTTTAGATTCTATAACAATAACAAATGTGCTGTTTTGTAAGACAACTAACTGAGAAGTCAAAGACAAAGGCCTATGCGACTTAACCCTTTTTAGATTCTACAATAACAAATGTGCTGTTTCAATCAAGATCAACTATAAAACAAAGAAATTGTAAAGAACTTTTTGGCCGATAATTGGCTTTTTCATATTCACTACATTATTTTTCATGGCAATAACTGAATAACCTTGGAAATTTTTGTATGTGTTTTTGGCAATTATTCCTATTTGAAAATGAAGTCAAAACAGTTTTTGTCTTTGTCCTCAGGGTCCTGCCTTCCTCTCTCCATTTTTCTCTATTTCTACTTTTGCTTTTTCCCTCTCATCATTGACTCTTTCCTGACAAGGTTCAATTGTCCTGGTAGTAGTTAATCGGGAATTATCCAGTTCTTGGGGTTAAGAAAAGCAGCCACAGCCTAGCGTAGAATCATAGACAAGGGGTAAACCCTCCTTCACCTAGGCCAAAGAGAGTCGGTGCCCTTGACAACCATTGTGCAGGGAGAAGCTTGGACTAGCAGAGAAAAGGAGAAAAAAAAAGGAGAATCCCCATTCCCACAAATGCCTTTCTCTAACTCCAACACTGTTTTATAGACCATTCTTAATTCTGGTGCAGATAAGGTTTGTACTTTGGCATTAGAAAGAGAATAAAATACATGGAAGCTTTGCAATGTTCTTTATAATACAACCAGTGGAATTCTGACTTCAAATATCTAGGGAAGAGTAAACTTATATGCAATCAAAGCCTCAAAAGGTGTCATTCTCATGTAAAAGATGATTCATGTAAGTTACTTATTATCACTTCATTCACTATCATTTATCAAAGTGGTTTCATCGAATTGATGTAGTTAGCCATGCACAGTAAGACTCACATATCCTTTAGAGAGCCTCTACTGAGAGCAGGATAACATGATGATAGACTCCAGCTGCTACCTTCCAGAATTCACAATGGCTTTCCTCCCAGGGCCACATTATCCACAAGTTGCTCCCAACCATGATTGAACATGGTGGGGGTAGTAAAACTAGCCCCCTTCTACCCAATTCAGGACTCCTTTGGGCTTTTCTCTAGGACTCCCCATTGGTCTGCCTGACACTTTGTTCTTGCATTCATTTTAAGGCTTTTATACCCAATCCTCCTTCCTTCCATCTATTCTTTCACAGATGTTAGATCCCTGTCATGGGTTCCTCTTGCCTACTTCTGCTCCCTCTGCATTCTACCTTTAAGTTATTCCCCACAATCAATCTCCTATATATTAGTAATCTCTTTATGTGTGCTTCTTTGTTAACACATAGGACAAAAGTTAACAAAATCTTATAAAAATCACCAAATACTATAAAATGTTAACTGTTGTAGATTTCACTGAAATATATAATTCTTTCAGTCTTCTTTCACATATTTTTTCTCTTCACCTTTTCTCTCCCTCTCCATTTTTTTTTCCCCAGAGCCTGTCTGATTTTTTATGGTGTCAGATAGTAAAAATACAATGAAAATAGCATGTCTTTTCCAGCAATACTTATAGAAACCATACAGAGAGCCAATCAAAAGCTGGAAAGCAGAATCATTGATTCCACAATCTAATTTCCATGTGTATAAGTTTTTCTTTCATTGATACCTGAGGAAGAGGAGGGAGGTATGAATGATGTTTGACTTTGCAGTGGTTAGGGATGATGAAAGTGGAAAAATGAAAGATAAGCTCATACTGCCACAAAGTAGCAATGTTGCTCTGTTTTTAAATTTTTCTCCCATCTCAGTTTTCTAGAACAATAGTGATTTTTGAGAGGAATGACTGTAATACTTATTTATCAAGAAAGATATTTAAAGTGTTATTTTTTAAAATAATGATTTTAATAATATTTAAACATTATTTAATATACTGAAATATTAATAGGAAAAGTATAATAAGCAAATGATTCTTTTTTCTTTTTCTTTTTTTTTTTTTTTGGCACTGGGGATTGAACCCAGTGGTGCTTTACTACTGATCCACATTCCCAGCACTTTTTACTTTTTATTTTGAGATAGAGTCTCAATAGGACCCTGCTGAATTGCTGTTGCTGGCCTCAAATTTGCAATCCTTCTGCCTCACTCAGCCTGCTAAGCTGCTGGGATTATAGGCATGTGCCACTGTGCCCAGTCATAAGCAAATATTTCTAAAAGTTTGTGATCCAAAGTTCATATGCAGATGTTCTCTTCATGTTCTTCAAGAGAAAATAAGCATTCATGCAATGATAAATTATCTGTTTTTAACAAAATTAGTAAGCATTTTTATTTCAAATCTCTTTTTTTTTTTTTTTGAAGAGTGTGCAATAATTTTTTATTATGTTGGAAGGCGAGATTACCACTCAGAACAGGCTACTGGATTTATTTCCCTACCAGGCTGGTGAAATTCAAGAGATTTTGGCAAAGGTGTCCTTGCCAGCTCTCTGTTTACCTAGAGAGCGGTCTGACTACAAAACCAGGCTGGATTTTTGTGTTCTCAAGTTCCTTTAAAGCAATTGGTCATGGGGAATTGAACTGACGTAGCAAATGGACCTGGGAAAAGGCCTTGGATAAAATTCTGCAGACAGGCCTGAGAGTGGTCCCTGTCCTTCCTCTGTAGCTTTTTACCTACAGCCACTGTAGCCTCCATTGGGAGCTCCAGCACATTCCCTTCGGAGCCAGCTCTTACTCAAGCAGACTGTGAACCCTCAGTCTTGGTTGGTGGCATCCATATTAGTTGTACTGCTGTAGTCTAAGTTTTTGGTATTCCAGGATGACCTCAGGCCATGTCATTGTCCCCTGAGTCAGAGCTGTTTCACAGTGGCCTCCATTCTCAGTCTCTACAGTTCTTCCTGTGTGCCTTGGGCTGCACACCCTCATAGACTGGAGGCCTGTTCTGAATCTTGATCCAGTTGAGTTGAGCTTGAACAGGCTATTTCTAGACCCTTTCTCCAGGTCTGCATCCCTGGCAGGGGTTTAAGGGGAGTAGATGCTCTTCTGGAGAGTTTTCTTTTTTTTTTTTTTTTTTTACTATTACCCTGCTTGGGGGTGCTGGTTACGTTTCTTACCTGGCAGATGGATCTCTTTTAAATTATGTTAAATCTCCTTGAATATAAAGATTGAACTTTTGACCATCCTTTTTGGAGGCCCAACCTCCAACCAGCTCAGAGCCTCCTGTTCTAATCTGACCTCATGCTGGCTCCCTTCCTTTCCTACCAGCAGGTGCCATCATGGTCTAAGTCTGATTTTTTTTTTAAATTTTTTATTGTTGGTTGTTCAAAACATTACATAGTTCTTGATATATCATATTTCACACTTTGATTCAAGTGGGTTATGAGCTCCCATATTTACCCCATATACAGATTGCAGAATCACATCAGTTACACATCCATTGATTTACATATTGCCATACTAGTGTCTGTTGTGTTCTGCTGCCTTTCCTATCCTCTACTATCCCCCCTCCCCTCCCCTCCCCTCCCCTCTTCTCTCTCTGCCCCCTCTACTGACATTCATTTGTCCCCCTTGTATTATTTTTCCCTTTCCCCTCACTTCCTCTTGTATGTACTTTTGTATAACTCTGAGGGTCTGCTTCCATTTCCATGCAATTTCCCTTCTCTCTCCCTTTCCCTCCCACCTCTCATCCCTGTTTAATGTTAATCTTCTTCTCATGCTCTTCGACCCTGCTCTGTTCTTAGTTACTCTCCTTATATCAAAGAAGACATTTGGCATTTGTTTTTTAGGGATTGGCTAGCTTCACTTAGCATAATCTGCTCTAATGCCATCCATTTCCCTGTAAATTCTATGATTTTGTCATTTTTTAATGCAGAGTAATACTCAAATCTCTTTTAATCCTTCTCCTAAAAGACATGAGTCAGTAGCATTTATAAAAGGAAGATACAGAGGAGATACTTAACAAGAATCTTGTCAACTATCTCCACACTGACCTCCAAAAAAGCAGGAGTTGTACCTGGGTTTTCCAAACAGGACCTACAAGTGGCTATTAATGTTTTTTAAAGAGTCAAACATGCTAGACACTCTATTCTGTAACTAACCAACAGGGACATTTCAATACACACTTCTCTAATCCTAGAACAGTACCAAAACATACCCATAGTGTATTTGTTTTGTTTATATCAAACCATCATTCCCTTTCCATTCCCCACCCAGGACCCTCCCTCACCTCATTTAAGATTGGCTTGCAAATCTATTTTAACCATTTAATAAATTTTTGTAGTTTATGAAAACAAATTATGCAGCAACTATTTTACTAAATTAGGCACAAAAAGAGAGTAATGAAGAAAAATTAAATGTGAAGACAAAACCGGCCTTGCTTTGTCTTGGAGGAAGGCAGAGTGGGTGAAAAGGACAGAGTGGTTGCAGAGGAGTGTGGTTTCCTTCTAGTGAAGAACTTACAATGACCTGGAACCCAGAATGATACCCCTCTCCATTAAGTTGCTTTAAAATAACCAAAATTATATAGCAGTGACTATGCCCCAAATAGCACCAGTATGTTCATCCCAACAACCTTCCTACCTCCAGAGCAAAGCCTGGGTCAAATCTTTCCCTCAAGGGAGCACCAGGGATGAAATAGTCAGACTGGCCCTCCAGTTACACTTGAACTGGTCAGGAAACTAAGGACACAGTTCTGAAGGGACTACGTGGTCCATGGTTATCCTGAATTCTGATGAAGAATATCCTATGTTTTCTTTAAATTCTATTTGCTGGAGCAATAATTATTGCAATCCAGCTGAGACCAGATAGATATTCATGTTTCCTTCCATGGGTGTCTGCTTTTTGACTGACCCCTTGATGCCCCTTAGCACTGTAGATGTGGATATCCAAGAGGGGAGGGGATCTATTCCAGGTACCCACTAAACCCCTCTAAAGATGAAATGAGAGTGAAATTATGTCATAAATTCAGTATGTGAAACAGGTTCCCCAGGATGTAGATGAGAACAGGAAAGTATGGGAGAAGGCTAGAAAAGATAGGAAGAAACTGGGTGACACCTACCAACAAGGTCAAGAAGCAATGAAAAGGACAAAGACAATATGAAATCTGCATGTAAAGAAAGGTCTCTGTCTTCCAGATTAAAGAATCAGTATTATAAAAGCAACTCATTGCTCTATTTTTTTTTAACCTCAGTATCTGATTAACCAAGACCTGTATCTTTGATCCAACCCCGATCTCACTCATCTCTCACATTTCTCCATGTCTCATGTCATTTTGTTCTAAGCATGGAGCCTCCAATGTCAAAATGTGTGTATTATGACAAATTCTCTAAGATTAAAAATTATCATCCCTTTCTCAAACAATCACAACTCCAAAATCGCTGGGAGAGTCCTTTAAATAGGCAGTTTCTGGAAAAAGAAGGATATGGAAAGTATCTATTGGAAATGCAAAAATGACCCAGATTTAGCAGAAAGTTACCCACAGTGCATTTGAGAAACACATGGATGTATATTAATTCTGTTGTTTTAGCAATGATAAAAGTCCATATTTAGACATGAGTTAGGAAATCAAGTCACTTCGAAGTGATGGATGCTATGGTGGAAGATGCAGGGTCTATAAGATCATAAACTCAGACAAACCTTCAGCATCATGAAATTATGTCTCAATATTTCTTCATGATTAAATTGGAATTCAACTCAATTATTTTCTAAGATAGCCACTTTATTCAATTTGTTGATTTATCATTTTTAGTAAACTGGAAGAATATGTGTGGGGTAGCATAAAAATAGTTTATTTATTATATAAATTTTCTGTGGATAAGTCATAGTAATTTTTCAATATGTCTGTTTTTATAGCTATTTGAATTGTTATGACATTATAATAGAAATGAGGGGAATTTTGCACATGTTTATTTAAAGAATATTGACATTAAAGAAATAACAGAATTTATCTCTTTATATGGAAAATAAGAATAAAAATGATGTGTGTGTGTATAATTTTGCAAGAGTTTTAAATTTGAAACTTTAAATCTTACCAATGTTTTATTTAAAATAAGAAATGTGAATATATATACATACATATATAACAAAAGATTCATTTTAAAAGAATGACAAATGACAGTATCATAAGACAGAATTGCAAAACTTTTTTGCCAAAAAACCCTAAAGTATGTATATAACCCATTTCTACTTATATTGTAGACAAATATATTCAAATTTCAATACTTAAATATCACCTAATATAGATCTCTCTCTCTCTCTCTCACTCTCTCTCTCTACATATATATATTATATATGCTATGTATAATCTTTAAAAAAATACTACTACAGGGTTTACTACAGTGTCATTACAATAATGGCACCTAGAAACAATTTACTAATAAATGTTGCATAAATATTGTGAAACATTTGGATTACTTAGATATAGTGAACAGGAATTTTTGATAGGCATACTGTTAAATGAAAAAGTAAAGAAAACTGCAAGTTGCAAAAGCAATATAGTACAGCAATTAAGATAATAGACTTTTGAATTAGATTATCTGAACTGAATTATTGACTTTGCCACTTACTAGCTGTATTATGGGAGAATTTTCTAAGTGCTTTGTGCATTGATTTTCTCATTTGTAAAATGAATGTCAAAATAGTACTTACCTTATAGGCTGTTATAAAGATCAAATGAGTCATTATATATGAAACAGTTACAATTGCTGGTATAAAATCTGCAATGTTAGTGCTTACTTATTTGCATATAGAAAGAAATTTAGACTAGTTTATGTTAAAATGCTCAGAGATTACAAAACTACTGATTTTATATGAACATAGATATGAATGGAAGCACACAGAAAGAGGCCTATGAACATACTTGCCAAAGTGATACCAGTCTGTTATTTTAGGCCTTAAAGAGGATGCTCCTTGTTTCAACATTTTACATGGAGAATACAATTCATGTATTATTTTTGTGACTAAATGTTACATATTTTGATAATTAAATGTAATAATATGCAAGTATGAGAAACAATGCTATAAATTACATTCATTGAGTTGTTGACAGAAAGATGTACATGCACATATCACTAAGTGCAAATAAGCAAATCAAAACAGCATTGTGTTAATATAAATTTACTTATATACAATTGTGTGGTTCCATTTGTATATGTGAAATGCTAACTGATTAGAAGATTTCAACTTTCTTCATGTATATACATACATATATGTATATGTATATACACACATCTGTTTATATACATAGAAATATGTATGTATATATATTATATTATCTATATTATATTCATACACATTCAGATTAGAATCTTTTGTCATGAACATGTGTCTCATGCTTATTTTTTTTAAGAAAACAGGATAAAAGCTACTTTACTCTGAAAAAATAAAGCAACAATGAGGCTAACTAATTACACTGCCATGCGATATCTGGCATTCAAAATGTGTGTTAGAAGCACAGTCAAGTGCTATTGAGAAATGGAATGAATCATAAAGGTTATGAACTACTTACCCACCAAACACCTGGAGTGCAGAGAATTTGGAAGCATCCAAATCATTGCCACTTACTATTCGAGCCTTAAATGAAGAATAAGAAAAAACAAAACAAAACAAACAGTATTTTAGCATACTATAGTGTATGTAAGTGACATTGGGACACAGGTCAACTGCACTACACACGTAACACCTAGTATGACAGATGCTAAGCAGGGTCAGCTCCAAGTCAAAGCTGTGTTTTGTGAGTGGAGGTTTTGAAATTAGCTGTCAGCATTTAAACAAAAGCACTGGCAGAGTCCAGGATAATACATCATATTCCAAATACCATTGCCCTTTAAACTTGGTATGTGCAGTGAAGTTCATGAATCAGTCAGGAAGGTTATGACTTAGCCAGACTTAAGAACAGATGCTTGTGTTTGACCGAAGCAGACCCCTAGGGTTGGCAAGGTAAGCTAAAGTAAGCGCAGCTGGCAAGGTGTAACCTCTTCATAAATGCAACAGATTAGGGCACACTTAAAGGACAACCAAAGAATGGAAAGCTGGGATGACATGCACATTTCACAACTAAAACAGAGAAATCAAACAGGTCTAATATGTAAACAAACAAACATGTACAAAGACAAGATCCCTCAGGAGGGAAGAAAAAGTATGATTTAAAACCTTTTCATCCACAGAACTGCTATCTGAAAGAGAATCAGGAAAAGAAGGGATAAATGTTAGATGGATTACTTTTCAAGAAACCATTTAAACATATACATGAACAAGTGTTATCGTTACATTGTTAAAAATCATAAATGAACAGTTGCAAGGCTGAACCCCAAAGGAAGAGGGAAAGTAATTCCTTATAATTTAAAGAGCTGCAAAGATGTGAGAGAATGCTTGAAAAGTATTGCTAGATTTAATGAATGAAAATGTGTCATATTAAAAACAACAACAACAATTAAAAAAAAAACACAGTTGAAGATTTAGAAGTTCTGGACTCCAGCTGGGGTACTGCCACTTACTGAGCACACCGGGCAAACTACCAAATTCTCTAGAGTCTACACTCAACTCTGAAATAAGGTCAGAAATATTTTCCCCAATTACTTCAGGACATTGTTGAGATCAACTAACTGAATATTTTTTAAAGTAAACCTCAACTGTCTATAAAATTATTTTTTTAGAAGATTACTTATTTATGGTTCCTCATATGTAGAACTAAGACTAAAAATAATATAAATGATTCCATCCTAAAAATACTGATGCCTTAAAGGGTTATGTGTCTTGATTAAGATCACAAATCTAGAAAGTGGCAGAAGTGAGACAAGAACCCAGGGCTCCTAATGCTCCACTTGGGGCTTTTAGATCCAATGTTTTATGTGAATCGCTCAAAACAGCAATGGGTGGTTGGCCCACAGTCTGACAATGATTTCAAATAAACCACAGGAGCAATAGTTTTCAGTTTTGACTGTGTATGGGCCCAGGTGGATGGACAATGAATTGCTGTGTGCTTGTAGTGGTGTTGGTTGTTATTGTAGCTGTTTTCAAACTCCCATCTAAATCTGCCAGGTCACAAGATATGGTCTATATTTACTTTATACAGGACTATTTTTACTTTATAAATAGAACTATTGTTCTTAAATATATTTAGCTTTGCTTATTAGTTTAATGCTGGAGGGCCATCTCTATGGATATGAGTAGGCAGGACAGTAGCGTTCGAATGACCTTGGAATTAAGTCTAAACCCTCTCTTGTTTTTTTAAATATAGATGAGCCTCAGAATGATAATTTGCCCAAGGTCATGTAGCTCAACCAAGACCCTTACTGACTCACTAAGTATAGAATGATTAATTTTCATAACTAAATATCTTTGTGCAGATTTCACAATATCTCATATTTAATCGTCAAATATAAAACATGGCAAACTGTGTTATAAAGTAATGAAAGATGAATCTTATTTATGGACATAAACATTTTAAATACTGTATAAAATATAGCAAATACAATTCAGTATTAGTTTGGAAGAAAAACAGGCTATGTCCAAGAATATTTTGCCCTAAGAATCATTTAAAATTATGAAATGACCAATTACGAATTTAATATGACATATCAATTGGTCCCACATCAATTGGTCAGAAAATATATACCCGAATTTCAATGGTACCAAAACATTATTTGATAAAATTTCAAGCCTTCAAAGTAATTATTAAAAATGACTTTCAGATGAGTTTGAATGGGTCTGTCTTACATTTAATATATTTTTTAAAATCTTAATTTCACAGTCACCAACTTAAGTGTGACAAATTAGCACATTTTTACTATCAAGGACAAAACAAAACATTCCACTATCATAATGTAACTTTTTAAAGGGAGCATTATATATCTGGAAGTTATGGCCAGTATATTAAAGCATTAACAGAAAGAAAGAACATAAATGTTAGAAGTTAGGATACAAAGTTGTTATTTTCAGTAATGACAATTTTACATCCAGAAAACAAAACAAAATCACCTTGAATACTAAAAGGGCTAATTAAATGACTAACAAAGCAACTATTTAATTGTAACAGATTAATAACTAATTTAATAATACATTTTATAGCAATAAAATATTATTTCCTATACATTAACAATAACTAGTTTTTAAAACAATGAAATAGATCTGATTTCAGATATTCAATATTTCATAGGGGCAATTTGTATTCATTGTTTCCTATAGGTGTCTGTCTTCTATTTCAAGCATTCCACGAAATAAAAGTAGTTTTACAAAGGTCATCAATTATCATTAAGCTGCCTTTTATGTCAATACATTGATTCATTCACTGTTCCATTCATTCAATCAACATAATTTATTATCAATGAACCCTTTTTGTTCACTTTGACTTCTTTCTTATCTCCCTGTTATATTCTACTCCTAAAACTTTCTAAAATACAGATATCAGTCACTCCCCTTTTTATAACAGACCAATAATACTCAATGCCTTCACAAAAGAAAATCAGATTACTGATTTTCAGGGTTACTGTAGTCTCATGGCTCATCATTCCCTTTCTACATCCTAAACTTGAGTCAGAACTAAATTAGTTCTGTGCCACACTTATTGAAATCTGTGACTCTGCATTTGTTGTTTTTATCCTCTGTAACAGTTGTTCCCTCTTCCCACCTAGCGAGCTGCTGTAAACCTCCAAAAAACACCTAAATCATAAGCCCCACTCCTGGAAACTGGTCATTTATCAAGGATCCATGGTCATTGCACACTGAGCTTTCCTCTCTTCTAATACTCATATCTGCCAGTGTCCTCATCTGCAATCCTTCTAAAATCTGAGCTCCTCAATATTAGTAGGTTTTTAATCTAATTTTCTTAATTTCTACCACATTCCTGAAATAGAGTAGATGTCCAATAAATATTTTCTGACAATGAAAAGAACAGTTTTAATAAGCTGTACCACTTTATGGAATATCTAAAAATATTAATAAAGAAAATATTATTTCATTTTCCTATATAGGAAATATATATTGTTATCCAATAAGTTTAATAGTCAGAATCCTAGTAGCAGTCATTTATGCTAATTTCAAGTATAATTGGATTACACATATGTGAAACATCTGGGACTTTTTAAAGTGAGCATTATGAGGAGAAACCATTAAAACATATGGTCCCAGAAAAATAGTAGGTGAGGATACGAGTGAGACATAAATAAAACTAATATACTATACTTAATTTTATACTTTTTATCAGAGACACAGAGAATCATTAGTCAGTGATGGTGCATCTATAATATCCGTTTGCATACTCATCTCATACATATGTCTCAAAGTTCCAAGTGTATTAAAAATTAAATGTGTAATAACTAAAGAAAAAAGTAAATGAAGAGGAGGGACCCTCAGGGTTATACAGTGGAGGGGGTAGAGAGAGAGGAGGGGAGGGGAGGGGAGAGGTGGGGAGGGGGGAGGGGGGAGGATGGGAAAGGCAGCGGAGCACAACAGACACTAGTATGGCAATTTGTAAATCAATGGATGTGTAACTGATGTGATTCTGCAATCTGTGTATGGGGTGAAGGTGGGAGTTCATAACCCACTTGAATCAAAGTGTGGAATATGATATGTCAAGAAATTTGTAATGTTTTGAACAACCCACAATAAAAAATTTAAAAAAAAAAAGAGGAGGGGATATTTATTAAACCTATGGAATGAGAAGAAATCTTCAAATTTAAAGAAATAATTAATCTATAAATTAAAATTCAACAATGGTAATTAAGTATAAAAAATTATCCAACTGATTAAAACTATGCCTAATTATTATCATAAAATTAACAAAGAACAAATATATTAACTTTAATAGTAAAAATAATTCTCAAGGCTGTTGAGGATATCATAAATCAAATGCTATCATGAATAGTTGAAAAGAATGAAAATTAGAACAAAAGTTTCAAAATTTTAGTGTTGACTTGAGGGGGAAATTCTAGTTTTGAACATGGATACCACGGAAATTATTTTTGTGACAGGTTAATTTGTGTCTTCCCAAAATTAATGTGGTGAGGTCCTAATCTTTAATATCTTGGGAGGTGACCTTGTTTGCAAATTGGATCATTATAGGTGTAATTAATTAAAATGATTATTCAAGAAGAATAGTATTAATCTAATGAAAATAGTATATTTATTAAAAGGGAAAATATGAAGAAAGATGTACACACAGAAATAACATCACGAGAAGCTTGGAGTTATGTTGCCACAAACCAAACAACCAGTAGAACTTGGAGAGAGGCCTAGGCAGATTCTTCCCTAGAGCTTCAGGGTACTGCTGTGCCAACATCTTGATTTTAGGCTGTCGACCTCCAGAACTCTGAGACAATAAATTTTCACTATCCTAAGCCACTCAGTCTTCGGCACTATGTTATGATGTTACAATAGCCTTTACAAACTTATACAACTTTAAATACTAAGAAATAATTCATGGCAAAGATGAGGACTGCTTCATTAATTACAACAAAAAATTGGAAAAACATAGATTAAAATAGAAATATAGGTTGAAAATTATGTTCCCTGACCTTAATTCAAGAATTTGTGATGATTAAGACCAGTGCATTGACAGACTGTATAAAATATAAGAAATGTTTATAGCACATAAAATAAACCTTAATGAAGTAATGTTGTAATTATAATAATTTTGTTTCATCTATGTAAAACAAAATTTTACATAGATAAAAGCTTGAAATGAACATTACCAGAATGTTAACAATTGTTCAGCTTTGGTAGTAGGATAAAATATTCTTTTCTACTGTCTTTTGCATTTTATAAGCTTGATTTATTTAGCAATATTATTTAAAAACATAAAAATGACATAACATTGCATCCAGCAGCAATATAATGCACATACTTCTAAAGTACACATGGAACATTCTCCAAGGTAGGTCATATTGGGCCACAAATGCAAAAAAAATCTTAACAAATCTAAAGATTGAATTATATTAAGTATCTTCTCTAACTACAAAGTATGACACTAGAAATCAGTAGTAAGAGAAAGTATTTTAGACAATTTAAAACTATATGGAAACTAAACAACTACACTCTAGAACAACCAATGCGTCAAAGCAAAGATCAGAAGGAAGGTAAAAAAATATCTTGAAACAAAAAGAAGTATAAATGTTACATATCAAAACTTGTAAGATTCTGCAAAAGCAGTTCTAAGAGGGAAATTTATAGTGCTAAATGCCTACATTAAGAACGCATTAAGCCAGGTGTAGTGGTGCACTCCTGTAATCCCAGCAGCTCCGGAGGCTGAGACAGGAGGATCACAAGTTCAAAACCAGCCTCAGCAACAGCAAGGCACTAAGCAACTCAGTGAGACCTGCAATACACTGCCTGCAAAAAACTCATCTCACCAGTAAACACACATAAAAAGACTGAAAATAAATCGATGGAAAATGATAATCCAAGAAATGGAAATCTAAAATGAGCAGGAATAGCTGTATTTATATTGGAAAATAGAACCTTTAAAAGGAAAATGGTAAGAAGAGACAAATAAAGTCACTATATAATGATTAAGGGATCAATTCAAAAAGAAGGTATAAGGATTTAAAATCTGTGTATACCAACCAAATGTCAGAACACCCAATTTTATAAAATAGACATTATTAGACCTAAATGAAGAGATAGGTTGCAATATAATAGTGGATAATTACTGGTTTACTCTCAGTGGACAGATTATCCATATCAAAAAAATCAACAAAGAAATATGGAGAATAAAACTATACTGCAGTCCAATGGACTTAACAGATGTATACAGATAATTCTATCCAGCAGCTACAAATTACACATTCTTTTCATCAATGGATGGAACTTTCTATGGAATTGATCATATATGTTAGACTACAAAAGAGGGTTTACCAAAAAGAAAAAAAACAACAGCAACAAAAACCCCTGAAGTCATATCCTATATTTTTCCTGAAAATAATGGAATAAAATTGGAAGTAAAAAAAAACAAAAGAAATTTTAGAAATTATATGAAAATATTGAGATTACATAACATACTGTTGAAACAATAGGTCATCCAAAAAAATCAAAAGGGAAATTAAAAAAAAATATTGAAACAAATTAAATGCAAACACAACCTACCAAAACTGATGAAATACTCAAAAAGCAGTACTGAGAGGGAAGTTATAGTAACGTGACTGATTACTTAAAACATAAATACTTTAAAATACAACCTAAGACTTTAGGTCAGTGATTTAGAAAAGCAAGAAACAAAGAGGTTCAAAATAACAAATATCAGAGAAGACATAAATAAAATAAAATAGAGATTAAAAAACATTTTCATAAGATCTATGAAACAATGATTTGTTTTGAAAAGACAAACACAACATACAAACCTTTAGCTACACTAAAGAACATAAAAAAGAGAGATGTCTAAATAAAAATCCAAGGTGAAAAAGGAGTCCTTAATGTTAGAGCAGGTAGGTAGACAAGGGGAAGTGGGTGGGGAAAGTGAAAACAGGGCTCAGTCCATCTTGAATGACAAAACCTCATTCCCTCTAAGCTGATAAAAACAAACAAACAAGCAAAAAAACATAAATCTGCCTCCTACTTGGCCACATATTACCTTCTTAAAATGGCAAAGAAATGAGTGTAACCAGTTTCAGAAACTTTTCAGCTTTGGAGCATGTGTAGGGCAGTATACTAAGTCAGTGTAGGGAACCAAGACTATAATACATAAGAAGGGAGGTTTCCAGGCCAAACATAAAAACCTGCCATTTGTAAATTCCCATGGTGCTTCTTTCTTGGGACAGCACCAGGTTCTTTCTTGGGAACCACACCAGGTTCTCCATTGAGAATACATTCATTTCACTATATAAATACTTTATGTTTTTTTCTATCTGTGTTCTCAACTGAAATCCATCTTTTAAGAAGACAACAACCAAGGAAAATATATTCCTTGGTAACATGAAAACTGATACCATAGAATACAAATGTTCACTAGGAATTATTATGAAAAACAATGTGGTAAACAAATTGGAAAACCTAGAAAACATAGAAGACTTTTGGGCACACATGACCTATGATAATTGGACCCTGAGGACATAAAAAAATCCAAATACCAAGTAATGAAATTAAATCAATAACAAAAAGTTTCCAACAAGTAATGCCCATGACTGAATGGCTTTATTGCTGAATTTTACTAAACTTTCAAAGAATAATTATAGCTAATTCTTCTCAAACTATTCCAAAGAATTTTTAGGTAGGGTACATCTAAATTCATATGAGGCCAGCATTACCCCTTACCAAATCCAATCAAGGGTACAACAATAACTACAAAAGAAAACCATGCACCAATATCCCTGATGAACATAAATGCAGAACTATTCAACAAAATACTGGCAAGTTGAATTCAGCAGCAAGTAAAAATATCACTCACCATAGTCAAGTGGTTTTACTTAGGGATGCAGGGATGGTTCAACATATGCAAATAAATAAACATCATGCATCACATCAAGAGAATGAAGGGTAAAAGAATCATATGAACATCTCAATAGATGCAGAAAAATAATTTGATAAAATTCATAATCTCTTCATGATAAAAATTCTGAGTTAGATATAGGATTATACCTCAATATAATAAAGACTTACAACAATATATAACAAACTCACAACCAACATGATATGGAAAGGGTGAAAGTTGAAAGCACTTCCTCTAAGAATAGGAAAACGACAAGTTTGTCCATTTCCACCACTCTTATTTGATGTAGTACTAGAAATTTTAGCCAGAGGCATTGGCAAGAGAAAGAAATAAAAACCATGCAAACAGGAAGAGAGAAAATCAAATTACTCCTGTTTGTAGATGATATTATTCTGTACATAGAAAATTCCAATAATTCCACCAAAAGACTAGGAGAACTGATGAATCAACTCAGTAAGGTAGCAGGATACAAAATGAAAATACCCCAATCAATACCATTTCTATATATCAACAACAAATGTGCTGAGAAGAAATCATGAAAGCAATTCCACTTGTAATAGCTACAAAATATGAAATACATAGAAATAGATTTAATCAAGGACATGAAAGACTTATACAACAAAAATTACAAAAACATTGGTAAGAAAAATTGAAGAAGACAGAGAAAGATGTTTAGATTCCTCATATTCATAAATAGATTTAGAATTAATATTGTTAAAAGTGATCTGTAGATTCAGTGCAATTGACATCAAAATAACAATGACATTCTTCACAGATCTAGAAAACAGTAATCCTAAAATTCATATTGGAAGCACAAAAGACCCCAAACAATCAAAGCAATCTTGAGCAAAAATAACAATGCTGCAGGAATCACAATATTTGACTTCACAACATACAAAAAAAGCTACAGTAAGTAAAGCACACTGGTGTTGGCACAAAACAAAAAACACAGATCAATGGAACAGAACAGAAATCGCAGAAATAAACACACAGCCAAATGACTCTCAACAAAGTGCCAAAAACATAACTGGAGAACAGACAACCTCTTCAGCAAAATGGTTTAGGGAAAACTGGATATAGAAGATTGAAACTTGACCCCTATCTCTCACCCTGTACAAATCCAATATGGAACACAGACCTAAATATGAGACCAGAAACTCTGAAACTAATAAAAGAAAATATAAGGAAAATATTTCAAACCTTTGGTACAGGTAATAATTTTCTGATAGGACCACAAAAGCACAGGAAACAAAAGCAAACGCAGACAAATGGGTTACCTCAAACTAAAAAGCTTCTGCATAGCAAAGGAAAACCATCAACAGAGCAAAGATATAGTCTTCAGAAAAGGAGAAAATATTTGCCAGCTATTCATCTGACAGAGGGTTAATCTCCACACATATATAAATAACTAAAAAAAAACCCAAATGTTCTGAATAGACATTTTTTTTTCAAAAGAAGAAATACAAATGGCCAACAAATATATGACAAAAAAAATTATTCAAAATCATTAGACATCAGCAAATACAAACCACAACTGCAACAAGATTCTATCTCACTCCAGTTAGAATGGCTAGTATCAAGACAAATACATATATAAATAAATACTGATAACGATGTGGAGAAAAGGGGACTTTTCTATATTGCTAGAGAAATGTAAACTTGTATAGTCATTATGGAGAAAAATATGGAGCTTCCTCAAAATAGTTAAAAATAGGTTTACCATGAGATTGAATTACTCCACTTCTGGGTATAGAAAAGGAATCTGCTAACAAAGAGTTACTTGAGGCCCCTGTTTATTGTTACACTATTCACAAGAGCTAAGATATGGAATCAGCCTAGAGACCCATCAATAGGTGAATGAATAAAGAAAACATATACTCAATGAAGTATTATTGAGACATAAAGAAAAATGAAATCCTGTCATTTGTAGCAAAATGGATGGAACTGTAGGACAGTATGTTAAAGCAAATTTGCCAGACACAGAAAGACAAGTACCATTTTTTAATGTGGAAGCTAAAACAAAGTGACCAAAAAGTAGAAGAGAAATTACTAAAAAGATTGAGAAGGGTATGTAGGAGTTGGGTGGGCAAGGGAAGGGTTGGATTTAATCAGTGGACGCTGCATGCCTGGAAAGGAATATCAGACTGAACTCCATTAATATGTAGAATTAATACATATTAACTTAAAATGTTTGAATAAATAAGTAAATAAACAAAAAGAATTATGTCAAAAAATTTTTAAAAAGTATTCCAGACAATGAAAGACAAATTCATTATGATCTAACTTATATGGAAAATCTAAAGAAACCAGTTGAACTTATAGAAGTTGAGAGTAAAACAGTGGTTTTTTTCCCAGGTAGGAAAAATGGGGAATTTGGGATAAAAGTGTACAAACTTCCATTTATAAAATGAACAAGTTCTGGGGAGCTAATGAACAGTATGGTGACTACAGTTTATAATACTCTGTTGTTTTCTTGATATTTGCTAAGACAATAAATCTTCTGTGTTCTCATCACACATAGAAAATGGTAACTCAGTGAGCTGATGGATGTGTTAATTTTATTGTGGTAATCACTCCACAATGTATACATGTATCAAATCAACATGTTTTAAGACAAGCCTCTCTGAGAAGAAAATTTAAAACTAATCCTCAGTTTTCCTTCATTTATAAGAAAATTCACAATGTTTGACTAGCTTCTAAAGCTTATTACTCTCAAGTCTATGACTTTATTTTGTTATGTATAGTGAAGTTTCACTATAACAAGAAATATTTACTTACCTATTATCGCCAAATGTTAAACAGTAAAACCTAATCTCTAAATTTCAGATATAAATATATATATATATATAATTCATTTTTAATCTTCTAAGATGAATGTTAGAAATGTATTTCCTCTCTGGATATTTTACCCCTATTGTATTTTTTGAAAGGGATTTGAATAGATTTCTAAGTTTGTAAATAATTTGATTTCAATCCAGTTTAAGAACTTCTTTTAACTTCCTTGCTTTAAGTTCTTTCAATGATAACCTAAATGTCTCACTAATGATAATATTGCTCACTGAGGACATCGTTTGCTTTATTTACCAACATGTAATTTAAACATGGCTTTTAGAACTTGTGCAGTATGCCTGAAAGTCATCACCTGGGCACTGAAAACAGTCAAGAGAAAAACCATTCATTTTTTCAGAGGATTGTTGAGTTGCCATAGCCTTTATAGAGTATCCATTGTGGGCTAGATAGTCTGCAAATCATCTTATTAAAGTATTTTCAAGTGTCTTGTGAGGTTATCAATATTCATTACAAGCTGCTAGAACAGAGGAAGCAGTTTGGCATGGTAAATATTTCAGTCATGATTAAGGAGGCAATGGGTAGGTGCTGAGTGAAATTAATGCCAATGTAAGTGGTGTCTTACATACAAGACTGCTCACTTTTGGCTTGTGGGTGGGGTGGGAAATGAACGGAAAAACTCGGTTCATAATGACAATATTTTATGAAAAGGATTTTTGAAAGATACAAAGTGATATGAGAGCTCAGAGAAGAGATCCCTTAACTCTTCAGTGACAGAGGACATTAGGCTCGGAAAGAACTCTTGAGAGGGTTGATGTGTGAGTAGGTGCTTCTCAGTTTGGGAAGGTATTCTGGGTCCGGGGAAAAGGATTTGAAAAGGCATTGAAGCTTGGAAGGCTGTAGAATGTTAGGAACTGAAACATGGGAATACCACAATGATGATTACAAGAAATGGACGGTAAATGAATAGGGTTCATAACTTGAAAGTCCTTGTAATCCTATTAAGGAATTTAAAGTATACCTTAAGTGCCATGTGTAATGAAGATTGCTTCCAAGCAAGAGAATTACATCTAACATGATGAGAATTTTATTTTCTATCTATAAACATCCATTTCATTCTTCTGGAAAATAAGGCAAGAATAAGATGATAGAGAAAGATTCTGCCTTCTGGTCCATATATAACATAATTCCATAAAAACACACAAATCCTAGGCATCATACTTTGTTTAAATTTTAAGATATATCTAAGGATATATATATATATATATATATATATATATATATATATATATATATATTCATGGTCTCCCTCCCAATCACTTCAAAATTAAAAGAAAGTAGAGAAAAAGCCCAATTGCTTACATGGATGTTGAAACATTTAATTCATTGATTCATCATCCATATGTCTCCTGAGTGGTAGGCACTGTGCTAAGGACTGGGAATGAAACTCTGGGAAACAAGGATAAGTGCCACTATTCCCCAAGAAACTTTTATATTAAAGGTAAACCCACATGACAGAATCTATACACAAGAAAAGCTTGAACTTTCTTGATAAAGCAGAAATTTATGAATTCAGTGTAACTGTATGAGGTTAAAAAGTAGCAATATGAAAACAGAGAAGAAACTAGGAAATTTTGCATCCATTTAGGTACATAAATGGAAAATATTTACCAATGAAGAATAGGAACCTCTAGTCTATGCTAAGTACACAAGTACATGTCTGGTTCAGAATTCACAACTGAAACACATTTATGATTTTCACCTAAAATACTGTCCAAAATGAAGGATGCACTTGGCCATAAAAGAAGTCTCAAAATATTCCATGTAATTGATGCCAAACCACCATTTAAATAAGAAATCAGCAATGGATGAACAAATTAAAAGATAACAAAAACAAATACTTAAAAACTACATTTGGAAACATAAATGTTCCTTAATAAAATTTACAGAGAAAATCATTAATGTTTATAACTAATTTAAAGTTAAATAACATGAACATCACATGTATACATGTGTGAGTGGGTGAAAGCTAATGTGACAGAAGGAAGAGAATAACCTTCAATACATGCTTTAAATATTATAAAACTTTAAAGTAGACTAAGTTAAAATACAATTCAAAAAAATTAAACCATAATCATAGTATAAAGGCAAAGTAAGTAAAAATCAGTGTAGTAAACAAGAGATGGAAAATAATGTAAAATTATGAGGTGGCGAAACAACGAATGGTTCCTTAAAACTTTAATAAAATCTAAAATCTTTAACAAAATTGATTAAGAAGATAGAATGCATATTTCAACAATATTATTATTAAAAGGATATAATTAAAGATGCAGTGGAGATTTTGAAAAGTTCATGATAATTTATACTTAGACTTAAAAGGAATGGGAAATTTTCTAAGACAATTAAATTATCAAAAAAATGAATTTTCTTAGAGATATGGATTTCCAAGACTTACTAAAAAAAATTACTAAGGAAGTAGATCAGTAGAATAGGCTCCAAAGGAAAGATAATGAATAGTTTAAAAATAAATTTTATCAAGTATATACAAAATGAATAATTCCAATGTTTTATAAATTTGACTATAAAAGTAGGATGTGCACAGAATAGAAAGAGGAAAAAATGGGCCAATTAATTTTCTAAGGCCAGTATAAGCATGATATAGAAATCAGAAATCGATAATACATGTTAAGTTTATGCACCCATATCATAGATGAACAAAATCCTAAATAAAATGTTTGCAGTTAATTTATTGGTGTGCAACTGTATACATATTTAGCCAAGTTATGCTTTTCTAAGAGATAAAATAGTGATTCAACAATATAAAATCTATTATATGGGAAACAGCAGTCAGACATCCTTTTATACGCCAACTAAGTTGGTATAAGCAGATAAACTGTGGAAAGCCTTAACTCCCAGCTATGTCAAATAGTAATAAATAGGTCCTTCTCTTTGATATATCTATGGAGGGAGCGTAGAGAAACCAGACTTTCAACCCCACCTGCCAAAAATGGGTCAGAACTCTTCTTCAACCATTAGATTAGTGTCAGAAAAAGCCTACAAGAACCTAAGATTTAAATATAATGCAAAGTCTTAAATACTTAAAATATTCAGGTTTATATAAAAAGTTATTTTTTTACCAAGCACAAGTATGGATTGTAAACTGGGAAAAGTTAATCAATAGATGTCAATATGACCAGACAGATATTAGAATTATCTAACAAGGATTTTAAGGAAGCTTCAACAATCCAAAAGTAGTTACATTTTTTAATTGTTATGAATCACGTTTAAAACTAAATATATCTTCCCTGCTTATACAATCATATCAAAACTAATTCTAAAAAACTTTCTTAAAAATAAAATTATATATATTTCTAGTATAGTCCTAATATTTAATAAGCAATAGTCTGTAACTCATAGCCTCCCTGTAAACATACTGTGTGGAAGTTTTTCCAGGACCTAGCCAGCTTTTAATAATGCTTCTTTCCTCCTAGAGCCACAGATATCTGACTTGATTTCCCTCTTTATTCCAGGTGCTACTCTCTGATATCTCTTCTCTTTTCCAACTAGGTGCTAAAGCACATAGATTTGCACACAATTTATCTTCTTAATATCTCTAACTATGCCTAGGTTTGGGAGATCACAAATGCAAAAGAAACAGAGGAGAGCTGCACAACACTCATTCATTCATTATTTATTCATTTAATCCGCATTCGTTGAGTCTACATGTGAATAGTCCTTCCTCCAAAGGACTTCAAAGTTTGCAGTTTCATGGGTAGGGGTATGCATTAGGATTAGTGTGAAGGAGTGGTGGCAAAAAGCAAGAGAACTTGATAAAGTATAAAATAAGAAAACATTTATCCAGAAAAAAAAAAACCCATTCACTTTAGTTTAATTTGAAGAACACTATTCACTGCACACTTGGAACACTAATCCTTCATACTTTGAATTCCATCCACTATTAAGTTCAAGTCATGCATGTTCTACCAAGTCGTGACTTTTTTTCAGGAGAAATTTCATTATAATTTTCATTTTTGGGAGTGAGGAAAAGCCACATTTAAGTATGGCACTGTCCATCTGCTTCTACTTATAACGAAGCAAGTCCTGAGCAAAGAGATCTAGTTTGTGAGACTCAATGTGTAAATAGTAACTCTTCATCACTCTGCTAGAAAGTAGGTCTTTAAGATAGAATTTTCATATCTAGGTTCCCTAATAACAACTCTGCCGCTGGTTTTAGGCAAATAGCTTTATTTTACAGTGGTTTAAGTGAAAAACTGTAAAAGCGTGTCAATACTTTGTACCGTCACTGCTACCCCAACCCCTATCTCAACCTCTGAAGCAAAAGTGATACCACCACTTCTATAAATCAAAGACTGCCATTTTTTAATGGATGATGATTCTTGTTTTAAGTTCTAAGAAAGAATAATATCTCGTTTCATGTTTCACATTGTTCACTGCTAAAAACAATACTATTATTTGACTCCTAGGAAAGGTCCCTGAATACCCTCAAGTATTTTTGACTTTCCATTTGCCCAAATCACACCATATGCCATTTTTTGATGACAGGGAGCTCTTCAATCAATTACTCATGAGTTACATAGCACAGCACAGCACTAATAACATGGAACATTCAGTGTCTACTTGTGGAAATCATAGTATCTTGGAATCAAAGGTCTTTTAGAGATTATACTGCCCAGTGGTTTTCATATTGTCTCCTGAGGAGACTTAGAAACCCCAGAGAGGTTACATAGGTAAGGCAGGGTCCTGGCAGCTAGCGCTCTGCATTCATTACTTCTTGCAGAGATCTAAGTATAATAGTTCTACTATTTGCTTTGCAATTTAGGGTTCCAAATAAGACTTTGTTTATAGAAACAGTCCTTCTCTAAAAAGGGAGGACATAACCATTGAATTTAAGCATTAATTTTATTTTTAAAGAGGAAATAAAAATTAAATGAATCATTTTATTAAAAGGTCAGATAGCTCTTTATGTTGAACCCATTTGATGTCCACAGAAATATTCTCTACATTGTGGGAATCTATTAAGGAAGATGTGAGGGAGAATTATGTTTCTGTCATCCATATTGTAATACCATATTAACATAAGGATGTTCCTCCAAGTGTCAAGTCAGAAGTGAAAGGATAATTATGTTTAATTTCCCAGTACATGAATTCTGGAATAAAGTCAGGGATCAAGGAAAGTTAGAATTCACTCCCACATATTTTTAGTGGGCATCAATTTCTGCTGTAAGTCAGAAGAATGAGAGTCATTATCAGCTCTATGGAGATACCTTTCAGATCATAGAGCCTCAGCATAAACTAGAAAATTGGCGTTGTTCATTGAAAGAATTACAATATAATGCATTCAAGCTTTTAGAAGGTAATTGTTTACCTAGTCTGTACCAGTAGGAAGAAGAACCATTCCTGCTTCTATCAGACCTCTTATGGAGGACATGCATGAAGCTGTCAATTCTATCCAAGGAAATCACTGAAAAGGGGGAAAATTGTATTAGGCTCTGTAGCTAGTAAGGAAGAAAATCACTAAAACCACCTTTGATCTCTACTTCTGGACTGGTTTAGTGGTGTAGAAAACTCATAACCATTAATTGTTACAAAGAGATGTTATATAGTTAGAGCTATAATGTTCAAACAACATTCAATTTTATATTTTTCTAATGAGTGGAGCTTCTTTTAATAGTTTTGAAGCCAACTATCAAAAAATTTCATTGTTTTATTCCTGTGATATCCTCACTATAAGCCTTTTAGACACAGGAAGCAATCTCACTCCCAAGGTTATAAACTATAGACGGGAACTGGATTGTACATTCAGGTCTCATTCCACCTCACAAATGGATGATAACAATATTCTTCTTAGTATAGAATTCTTCTTAGTATAAAATCTTTGAAAATACTGCTTGTCTCCTAAAGAACTTTCTAGGTTAGGTTAGGAGTTATCTATTAATATTCATACTATAAACATAAGGTCCTGCAACCATAATTGAAGATGATATTTAAAATGGTCATCTCTTTCTTCAGAGTGGATGTGATGGATGAAAGGGTCATCACAGAGTCTGTTCTGTCTGCAGGTGTGTTTAGGTATAGTAGCTGCATTCTCAATCCCAGAAACTCACAACACACACACACACTATGTTATAATGATTCTACCTCTTATCAAGGGAGATCATACACATATGATTTATGCAGTGTGAATTATTCTGGATGAAGATTATGAAGTAAAAAAGTTATTTATATTAGAAAATATAGCTTGTAAAAAGTTAAGCTCTGATGGCAGAGAGGTTGCTAGGAATTTTTTGCTTTCAGTTTTGCAAGGCATTAGTTGGAGGGTAAGACAGCCACAGATGAAAAACATCTATATAAGTAGGGAACAATGCTTGGGCGATGGAGAGAAAGAAGGAATCATCCCCATGAGGAGGAGGATATTGTAGGAATCCCACACTAGGTGAGAGCACTGAAGCCTTGCTTCTTTCTAGGCTCTGACTCTCATACCCTTGTATGGAAGGGTATGAGGAAACTTCTTACTCCAGCAAAGCACTCTAAGCAACAAGAAATGTTTTGCCTCTGAATTTGCTGAAGAGTGCTTATATCTAACGAGCAGCCTGAATGTGCATTTGCTTTTTTTCTTTTTAATAACAAAATTCTCCTGATTATCACTAAATCAAACAATGGAGAGAAATACAGCTCACTATATATCTTCACCTCTTTTAAATCTATTTTCCCTATTTTCCCAGAAAAATAATAGGAATGGAGTGAAAATGTCAAATTATAGCTTAGAGTAAATGAGCCTCTTTCTTAGACGGCCATTAGTCATTGTTTAGCCCTAGAAGTAATGTATATGCTATAGTTAAATAAATAAATATTAAAGGAATTTGCTGAAGGATATGGAAAATAGGCCCAAGGAACTTCCCTTATCTATAACTGTTCCCCTATCCACCCTCCTGCCTTGTGTGTGGGGAGATGTCTGTGGCAAATTGGAGCTTTTGTCATTGCATTGGCATGCAATAGAAGCCCAGGCCTCAGCCAGAGAGAGAAGGGAAGAGAAAGGAAAATGGGGAGAGCACAGAACAGACTTGCACATGGCCCCCACCAATAAAAGAACACTAGGCCCCTTGCTCTCCAAGTCCACTATAGCTTAATGGCAGCTGGTACACCACCCAAAATCAACCCCAGTCCTGGGCTAGATTTTTACTGCCTTACTGCCACATGGATGGAGCAAGGACCTGTATTGGGTCCTTTGTTGGTGTTGGAGGCATCTTCCCTCTAACCCTATCTGCTCCAATTCCCTTCTTCTTTTATGTATTCAGATCTCCAGATCAGAGGCCAATTTTTGCCATTTTGTTCCCACATGCAACACCAGACTTCTCATTCTGTGGAGAGGTAAGATCCCTTCTGGTATCTCACAGAGGCACCCTGCCAAAGACGCTCATCTTTTGGCTCATCTGGACCCTGGGAGTTCTACACCATTGGGGTTATAGGAGGGAATACCCTCTCAGTTTCTGTGGGAGAAATGTGGTGCATGGGACAGAGGAAGGCTTGAGATAACTGAAGGCCACTGGCTAGGGCTACTTTCTGGTGCTGCATGATAGTCTCATGTCCCAAATCTGACATGAGTTCTCAGAGGTACCAAATATTAGTCACTATCTGTCCCTGTTTCTGATTGACATAGCCTAATGGTGGAGGGCATCCTCACCCAATGAATCTTGGATCCTGAAATGAAATCTCTGTCTGATCCGAAGTCTTTGGGAATGAGGTGACCAATTAATCCCAAGAGCATGAGCCAAGCAATTTCTCCCTCTTCAGAAATGTTTCTACCCAAATTCTGTCCACACTATCTGCTTCTTAAATAGGTACCCATCATGAGAGATTTGCAAGATAGAGCTCCCCTGGCTTTAAAATGAGACTACATTCTCTAGATTTTCATAAGAGATATTTTCTTTTGTATTCTCTTTATCTGGCAGGAAAAAAAAAAAAAGAAAATCTGTCTTAGTTAATTAGAGTAAAACTACTCTTCATTTGTCTTAGTTCAGGATCCTCTAGAGGAGATAACACCAGAGGACTAACAGGCTTGCCTCCAACTTCAAATTGAGGAGTACTTTATGAAATCATAGTGATTTCAGTTGCATTTAAATTAAAGTACTATAAAACATAAATTATTCCATCTTACTAAAGTGATATAATTTGACTAAATTCAGAAATTTTTTAAGGTTTTCGAATGTGACTTTTAAAAAGGAATCACAGCTAGGAAAGAGATAATAAGGTCCTAGGTATGGAAATATATTTTAGTATGAAAAAGAAATGTTTCTGGATGAAAAAGTCTTTGTAGTAAAGTAAAAAGTTGTAAAATGTCTAAGTAAGTTGCAGAAGGTTTTTGGAGGGCAAATGTCAAAAAGTTTGTGTGTAACTTATTTGATTGTATATTATATAAGTAGCAAAATCAGTTAAAGTTATTCAAGGTTTTTCCCGAAGGTCAAACATTAATGTACTGGTATAAACTAGTTTAGTTCTCTTTGGGTTAAAATAACAAAATTAAATTAAAGTCTGCTCTTTTCTATCAAGATAATCTCTTGTGTCTGTTAAGTTTTATTCTTTAGAGAAACTAGTCTTGAAGGAATTAGGGTTGTACAACTCTTGTTAAAAAAACAACTGTTATTTTAGGGTGTTACACTACCTTACAGAGTCTAAACTTTTCTTTAAATGCTAAACTTGGTTTATATAAGAATTTCAGTGTAATCATGAGACTGTTACTGGCTTCTTTGTCATATCCTCCAAGTACATATGTCTTTTAGGTATAAAAGACATTTTACCAAGCTGGTATTCTTCAAACTAAAGTTTAAAATGAAGGTTTGGGATTATAACATTATGTTTCTTGGTTCATAGTTATTATACAAACTCAATGTTTTCCTCTTGTTAATATCATTTTGTATTTTCCTTGTAAACTTTAACTGTTATCTGTTAGTGCCTTATATGAGTATTAGGGATTAAAAGAGGAAAAAAGCAGTCCACAATTTTAGGTCTCCCAATGAGGCCCACCAGGAATCAGCTAGTTCTCTTCTCTGCTGTTCCAATTGTTCTTTTTCCAGTCCTGATTGATTGGAATTATAACCTTCAATACATATAGAATGTAAGGCTAACTTCCAGTACTAATACAGACCCCAATTAAATAAAAGGATAAATAACTGTAAAGTTATAGACATTAAAGTTAAAACTCAATACTCTTAAAGACTGGTGAAACTGTCTTACTGGATGTTTAAGACTATAGCTTAGAGATTAAAGTTAATAAATTTTATAAAGCCAAAAAAAGAGAAAGTAGCCAATATATGGCTTTTGCTCTCTGAGCTTGAACCCAGGGAACAAGGGAACTTCTCTAAGGGCTCTGTGACTCTGGACTACATAATCTCCCAATTAGGGAGATCAATGAGATCCTGGAGAACACAAAGCCACCCAGTGCACATGCTGCAAAGATGAGAGTCAATGGATAAGGAGACATCCCTGATGCTTCCAAGGGAAGACACATGGTAAAGAAGTCCTTGACCAACTTGGCAGATGGCACTAAAGGAGCCAAGAGACTACTCACAAGTTCCCAAGAGTAACCTCCTGAGAGAAGTGAGTTGACTATTAATAATAGACAGGAACAAGATAAATTTAACCAGTTTGGTCTTGAACACCTAGAAAAAACCAGTTATAACCAAAGTAGAGCCATAGCTGAGCATTTAAAAGAAAATACAATAGTTCTTTTAATAGAACTTAAAAGGTACACTTGTGTCAGCCCCATAGCCCTAGTAGCCCACAAATTCTGGGTCATTTTTTTCCTTTTTGAGGCTCATATTTACCCCTGCCTACCAAAAATTGGACTGGCCCTGTACTTTGGTCTTCCTTACTCCTAAAATTAATGTTTTAACTAACAACTAAAGTTTGTTTCTCCCAATAATGGTGCACACCAGACACAAGATAGCCCTTCAATTTATTCCTTTACTCGTAGAGCTAAAGATATCTGTAAAGACTGGCATAGGAGAAGCAAGTTATGAACCTCTATTCACTATTATAAAAAAATGTCAGTACAGGTTATTAAAGATATCCAACAGGTCACCCATTCAGTCTGACTACAAAATCAATTGGATTCTCTGGTGTGTGTCATCCTGCAGAATCATCAGAGGCTAAATCTCCTTACTGCCAAATGAGATGACATATGCCTCTTCCTCAGAGAAGAAAGTTGCTTCAATGTCAATCAATCAAGAATGGAAAAGGACCTATTGGAACAGCAGAGAAGAGAACTATCTGATTCCTGGTGGGCCTCATTGGGAGACCTAAAATTGTGGGTTGCTTTTTCCCTCTTTTAATCCCTAATACTCATTTTTTTCTTGTAATAACCTCTTTTACCTGTTTTGTTAACTTTATATAGAAGCAACTTTTTGACAAGGTGATGCATCTAGCCCAGACCACCTCCCAAGAGATGCAATAGCCATTCTTCTCTTACATTCATAGTGTGACTCTCCTGAGCCCCATAAGGAAGGAATCACCCAGAAGGTTATCCAAGTTCTCTCCCTCTATGGCCCCCTGAAGCCACAACTGCCAGGACTCTATAGGAGCCTAAAATATCCCCTACCTCCTTATCCTCTTCCATATTTCTGACAGAGGATCCCCTACTGTGCCCCTCTTCAGCAGGAAGTAGCCAAATATTATAAATTACCCCCAACCCATTATACCACTTTTTGAGACTGGAATAAATAATATGGAAAATAGGCCCAAGGAACTTCCCTTATCTACAACTGTTCCCCTATCCACCCTCCTGCCATGTGTGTGGGGAGCTGTCTGTGGTAAATTGCAGCTTTTATCATTGCAGTGGGATGCAATAGAAGCCCAGGCCTCAGCCAGAGAGAAGAAGGGAAGGGAAGTTTTTTACTTAGTAAAATAGGGAGAGCACAGAAGAAACTCACACTTGGCCCCCACCTATAAAAGGAGAACAATAGGCCCCTGGAAACCTCCTTTATCTACAACTGTTCCCCTACCCACTCCCCAGCCCCACCCTAAATGAGCCCACCACCAGCAGGCCAAAAATATTCCTCCTGTGACCTGACCCTACTACATTTTGTAAAACTCAGACCCTTGTTGTAGCCCATCTCCATTTTCCCTTGAAAATGTGCCCTTCTGTTGTTTAATAAATTGTTGCTGATCCATTGAAGTTTGTCTCTGATTCTTTATCTTTTTGTATTCTCATTCATTTGCTTTCACTTGCTATGATATTTTGATATTCAAAACTACTATAATACCATAATTATTCTATCAATTGTTTTACCTACATTGTTTAGTGATTTTAAGGTATTACTTAGTAAAACATATTTTATTGAAATAATAACAGAAAAACATCATCATCAAGCCATTATCTTCAAATACTTACAACAGTTCCTAAACAAGTCACTCCTACAAACAGAATAAAACCCTGATATTCCTTATACTTTGTTGGCCTCTTGAAGAATTTTCTCTCTGAAGTTTGTTTTTTCATATTTTATAAACTCTGGTCTCAGAGTTATAGAAACCATCACATTCTTGCTTTTGCTCAGACTAGTCTTCAAGATTCAACTCTAATCTTTTAATTGGTGGTGGTGGGGGGGTCACTCCAATAGATTCTTTTCCCTTGTTTATGTAATCCTATTATGAAAATAAAGAATCCCTGAAAGATGATCATATCTATTTCCCTGTTTCCTTAAAGGTAGATAGCACAACCATGCCAAGGTAATGGGAATGATTCTATTTAACATAAAACTTGAGAGAAGACTCATTTTGCCTTCAATATTACATATCATACTAATTCCCTTTAAACTAAAGCTGAGTTCTCATTTTTTTAAAAAAAAAATAGCACCACTTAAAATCAGTTCTATTTCTGTTCTCAGCTTGGTTGCAAAGTTGTATCTCAAATTGTAAAGACTGCCTTTTTTCACTGCTTCTCCTTCTGCAAGCTCCTTGAATGATGGGCACCAGGTTTCTCTTCATATCAGACTCCAAATTCTAATTAATTGCTTGGCACATATTTGTGTTCATCAAGCAGCATAAAAACATCCTTTACATGTGTCAAAACCTAAATTAAGATACTGACTTGGAAACGTTTACATTGGTAGTTGAATGATTATCATTTAAAATACAAATAAAAGTCCTGTTTATTGTAGTCTTTTATTCTCCCTTACAATTCAACAGTTCTTATTTTTCATCTGTATTCTACTCAATTATTGACATATTAAAATTAAGATAAAGACCAAAGGATAATTGCATTATGGGACTAAGTATTGAAATAAAACTGTCAACAATGTTAGTCACAATTTTAATTTAATTCCAACAAAAATAAGTATTGTAAGAAAGTATTTGTCAACTTTCTGATGTTGTTCTATATAAAAATACATTTAATTTCAATATGGTTGTATAATGCCTACTGCATACTAACCTATGAAACAATCTAATTTAGAGAATTTATGTTTTCAGAAATGTAACTTTAACTTAAAAAATCCTTCACTATACACATAAGAGGGACATACAAGAGCAAGCGTTTCCCACAAGACAGTATTTTGCAAAGTGGATTTTATTATGAAAAATCAGAAACAAGAAAATACTTTTTTCTGACTTGCCTGACAGCCAGCTGCCAGTGTTACCCTTGATTCAACTTTTACTATAATCCAATTACCATTTACCACATGGGTTTATTTATTTATTTATTTATTTATTTATTTATTTATTGCCAGTTTAAATCTAAGTCCTATGGCAGGTATTTATTAAATGTCTTTTTAGAGGCGGAATGGAAGAAAAGAATGACTGTCGAAAGAGAAATTGGTGGGAAAGACATCAAGAAGAGATAGCACATGAAACAGAAAGGACTAAATTTATTTGAAGAAATGAATTTTCTGCTGAAACCAAAGAAGAAAGGTAAGATAACAGAAATATGTGTGAAATGATGCTTATATGCTAATCTTATTCTGAGCAAGTTCACTGAATGTCATTCTGTGTAAACTCAAATGTGAATCACTTTTAAATAGCAAACCTGAAAATATTCTTACTTGATGTGATTTTTTTTCAAGGTTTAGAGGAGTTTGGGTAGTCACTGGGGTATTTCAAGTTCTGGTTTCAGTATTTATCCTCTTCAAGATGACTAGAGCATCAGTAATAATTTATTTTTATAAGAAAGAAATTATCCATTCCTACACACTCAAACTCTAGGTTTCAGAGGCTGCTCTTCATATATTATTCCCTGCTTCTATAAACATGAGTCTCAGAGGTCTTATAAAAGTTTCTCAATTCAAATAAAGGTATATGTTGCTGAATTGTAATCAGTACATCCCTCATATCTGCTTAATGAGTTAAGGGATCTACAAAGACAGTTGCATCAACAAATAGAATTATAGGGCCTTGTTATTGTTTAGATATGAGATATCCCAAAAGCTTATCTGTGAGACAGTGCAAGAAAATTTAGAGGTAAAATAATTGGATAATGAGAGGCTTAACTTAATCAGTGTATTCATCCACTTGAATGGATTAACTGGGTAATTGTAAGTAGGTAGGGTGTTGCTGGAGGAGGAGGGTCACCGGGGTTCTGCCTTTGGGGTTTATATTTTGTCCTGGCAAGCAAGATCTCTCTCTGCTTCTTGGTGCCATGACCTGAGCTGCTTTCCTCTATCACACCCTTCCAAGATGGTGTTCTGTCTCCCCCCAGGTCCAGAACAATGGAGTTGACCATCTATGGACTGAGACCTCTGAAAACTGTGAGCACCAAACTTTTTCTCCTCTCCATTGTTCTTATAAGGGCTTTTGGTCACAGTGTTGTAAAAAAAACATTTCTACTTCAAGGAGCCCCAGGCATCTCAAACTCAGTAAGTTTTAGCTAGAACTGACTGGATCCTTGTCAGTCTTCTCCTTCATTCTCTTTGATGTTTGATAATGGTGATGTTTCCACACAATTCTCAAGTCAAAAGTGAAAATCTTAAACTTTTTATTCCAATTACTCCATCCACTCCCATATTTTCCTAGCTAGTCTGGCTAAAACCACCTCTTGAATAGTCTCATACACTTCTATTTACTCCTCTGTCACTGCCATTGAAAGGGGTTTATAGCTCTCTATTTGTTGGTCACCTGGGGATTTCACATGCAACAGGGGGCTTCTGTTTAAACTATATGAGTTGGCCACATACATATATTTCTTATGTTTTTTGTGACTTCACTAAAATGACAACTAAAGATTAAAATACACAAAAAGATAAAGGAATGTAGGAAGCTATAAGAAAAAGCCACTAGTTGGCAGTTACTTCAAGAAGTGTGTTTATTCACAACAAAAGAATCCTCTCAGCCTCCACACTATGAGGTACCAGAGACCAAAAATATGGACAAGATAAAAGGGCTGATCAAAATGTTTTCCTTGGACCCCAGGTCCACTATGCATAGTTGCCATGGCCTCAGGAAAGATACTCAAGGTTAATTCTCATGAGAAATTGAATCTAAGAAGCTATGGACACATAAGCTCCAGAAATGTTGAGAATGAGAAAAAATTTAAAAGTTACGTAGGATTACAGAGTTGAAGTAGGAGTTCCTCTTGTCCTCTTTCCTACTAGAACCACAGAGGCCCCTCAGTTAGGGTAACTGGGGCTTTTCCTCTGGCAAAGGGAAGAGCTTCAGAGACAAGATTCCAGAAAATGACATCTGAATGCTTTTGTACACATACTTACACAGCAATAAAACTCAGGCTTGCCATCATATAAGCCTATAGTGCAACCCACCAATTATCAAACCTCACCCACATACACGGGGCTTCTAGTACCTTCCCAGTGCCTCATTCTTACCTAGGAACCAAGAGACAAGGATTGGAAGACAACAAAGAACAAACTGCTAATATGACAGGTGGACATAACTGAATTAGAAAGGAACCCAGGTGAACCAGGATCCATATACGGAATGGTCAGGACAGAGAGTTTAACAATAAAAGCAATAAATATAATTCTTTAGAGAGCTTAAAAATAATATCACCTCAAAAAATAAGAATAAGATACTATTAAAATGAACCTTTCTGAAAATAAGAGAGAATTCTTGGATATTAAAAATCTGATAGCTGAAATAAAACTCTAAATTACTGAAAAACGTTTCAGAGAATTTCCTACTAGTCATAACACATAATTTATAAAATCATGGGAAATAAAACAGATAAGAAAATTAGAGGTCAGTCTTGAAATTTGAATCTCAAATTATAGGAAATTCAGAGAAATGGAAGAAATTTGGGGTTGGGGGAGCAAAGATAACGTGGACTTTCAAAAAAAAAGTCACCATAGACATTCTACATCATTGCTATTTTATATTCTTGAACTTTTTCTTGTAAACCTCAAATATACACAATAACATTTATTTTTTAAAAAATGTAGCCATGGATAAAAACATTTCCAACTTTAAAAAGGAAACATAAAATAATAAGCTTTACATACATTCTTTCTCAGGAAGTTGCTAACCTCCATGAAAACAAAGAGACAAATCCAAGAGATAGAATCCAGGTATCCTATGAGGATGGTGAAGGGCATTCCCAGAATGGCTGCCAATAACCCCCAGAAAAAAAATGATGTGTGAACAGTAGGTTTTCTGAGTGATGAGCAATCGTTGATTCATGAGGCCTGAGGACTCTAAGAATTTGACAACAATGTCCCAAAGGTCTATATGTTTGGAAAATAATATTAAGAGTCATCTGATAATTCTGATGGTACATGAAGAAATAGGTATAGAAAATTAAACAAATGAAGGAACAAAGCAATCAATAGTTCTAAGGAAAATAAAAAGTATTCAAGTAAGTAAGCTTAATAAAAGGATTCTATTGGGGTTGCAGCTAAAAATATAAACATGATAATGAACATAAGCAAGAACTAGTTTAATAAAAATGTAAAATATAGATAGTGGGATGGATGAGTAGAGGAGAAAGATGGTGAATATTATGTACTACAAAAATTGATATGATTAAATTTGAGAATTAAGGAATGGCACTATGAGCACATTATTTTGATACATGGAAATAAATTTGAGAAGCTAATGTACTTTCAAGAAGTTGCTATGAAGTAAACTTCTGAAAAGAAGAGAGAAAGTAAGGCCTACTCTATTTCATTAAAAAAAATTTAGGTTATATTATGCTTTACATGTGAAGCATCCCCCAAAAGCTCATGTGTGAGATAATGCAGAAAGTTTTAGAGGTGAATTGATTGGGTTATGAGCATCTTAATGTAATCAGTGACTTAATCCCTTGATGGAGATTGACTAGGTGGTAACTGTAGGGAGGTAGGTGTGCCTTTAAGGTATGTATTTTATCTGTGGTGAAGGGAGTCTCTCTGCTTCCTGGTGCCATGGCCCCTGCTGCTTTCCTCCTGCCGTGATGTTCTGCCTCATCACAGGACCAGAGGAATGAAATCATCCATGTATGGACTGAGATCTCTGAAACTGTAAGTTCCAAATAAACTTTTCCTCTTCTCTGTTGTTATTTTATTTTGGGGGGGTGGGGTAGGGTGGGGTTTGGTAACCAGAGTTTTACAGGGCATTCAATCACTGAGCTACATGCCCATCCCTATCTTGTATTTTATTTAGAGATAGTGTCTCACTGAATTGCTTAGCACCTTGCTTTTTCTGAGGCTGGCTTTGAACTCACCATCCTCCTGCCTCAGCCTCCTGAGCTGCTGAGATTACAGGCATGACCACCATGCCCAGCTTCTTCTCTCTTGTTTTTATAGAGTCTTTTGGTCACGACAATGAAAAGCTGACTAAAACAGGCTATTGATTAAAAATATACCTTCAGTTAAAATATAATTTTTAATAACAATAAAGCTTTTTGAATGATAAAATTCAACCCAGTGTTTTACTCCCCTAATTGGTTTGAACACATTGTGAGCAAGGACATTATCTTATGTTTTCCATGTACTTTGCATTTCTGGTGCTCTTTATTTCTTTGTGTTAATCTATATTTCTAACTAGTATAATTTTTTGTTTGTTTGTTTCTTGAAAGACTTCTGTTAACATTTCTTGAAGGGTTAGTCTTTTTTTTAATTTTTTTTTTCTTTTGAGAGAGAGAGAGAGAGAATTAGAGAGAGAATTTTAATATTTATTGTTTAGTTTTTGGCGGACACAACATCTTTGTTTGTATGTGGTGCTGAGGAGCGAACCCCAGCCGCACGCATGCCAGGCGAGCGTGCTACCGCTTGAGCCACGTCCCCAGCCCTTGAAGGGTTAGTCTTTTTACCTGCCAAATCCATTTGTTCTTAAAAACTGGGTTGAGCAGTATGCTTGTATTGTGCCTTGCTGAAGCTTTTCTTTTCTGTTTGTGTTCGGCAAAAACTAGGAAAATCCCATGCTATTTTTTTTATTTTAAATCTCTTTTTTTCTTTTCCATGGAAGAGGTTATAAAAATGTGCCCATGTCTCTTTTTTGAATTCCTGCTGATGATTCATTATCAATTAGAATGCTCCTGCAATGAGAAGTCCAAAATCTCTTCTCCTTTATCCCCTACTCTAGGAATCCCAGAGGTCAAAGTATTATATCACTGATGCATATGCTAATCTCTTCAGGTATGCTGATGAGACTGTTGTTTAGTAACTAGTGTATACCTGATAATAACTGGGTAAACAATCATCTACTTTCCATTATCCCACTTATCCTATGTGCACTTGTTCAATGATGACTGTGAAAGATACTATGAAAATTTCAGGGCTCCATTTATTAATGAGAAAAAATGAGTTATTATTCACTAACATTTATCTCAATGAGACTGTTCTCAAGCAGGTAAGAAGATTTAGAAGTTCCTTCTCCAATTATGCCAATGCATTTGAAGACTTAATCCTATGAAATGGTAAAAATAGTAGCTACTAATTATTAAATACTTAATTTGATAGCAGGCAATGCAGGGTGAGATTTGAATCTACTAACTCCAATATTCATTATGATCTTAAAGGAATCATTTCCATATTACCAATAAGAAAACTGACTTCTCCAATTCACTTCTAGTTAAATATATAGTAAAGTAAGGATTCTAAGAAAGGAAAATTTGATTCCAAAGCATAACTTATTTTCTTAAAATTTGATATACTAAAAAAGAAAATTTATTAAAAAATAATGTAGCCATTAATAATTAATTGAGCCCCTACTGTTGGTATTTCAATAGTTAAATCATTTTCAAAGAACATTTCTTTCTATGCAGCAAATATTTGGGCAAGGCATTCTGAAATTTGTTTTTATAAAGAGGAATGAAATTCATACATAATTAAAAATCTATAGCTCTTTAGATAGTATATTATTCATATTTATTATCTATGTTTACTAAAACCTTCTTAATTCTACATTATTATTCTCAATTACAGATGATAATATTCAAGCTTAGATAAGTGATAATTTCCCCATCTACCAAATAAAGGATTGCAACATCACTGTTCTTTCAACTTTGTCCTACTATTATTGTGGCAAGGAAAGAGCTTGTACCATGTTAAAAAGATTAACAGTCCTTAGTGTGTATCACATCAGGAGTATCTCCTAATGATAATCAATTAAAGTGATGTTCTTTGTTTCTTAGTTAATTTTAATTCTGATGGGAATGATGGTTTTAGTTATCTGAACTTGCAAATCAATATCCTAGAGGTTCAGGCCTTAGTACTTCCTAAATAGATTAAAAAGCAAATCCAAGATGCCAAATGGGCCACACTGAAGAGATGAAAATCATATAGTCGTATGTCTGAGAAAAAACTGATGAAAAGATTTTTATTGCACCAAAAGAGCAGTATAGAGTGGTGTAAATAATATAAAGATCAAAATATCCAGTTTTTTATAACCATTCTTGATCAGATTGTTAAATATTTATGACCTATGAAATAATTTGTACATATCACCAGATATGGCTTTTTCTTGGAACAAATACTATTCATATTGTTTCAGGAAATAGAATGGGCTTTGGGTCTAAGGTGGTAAATTTTCAGCTATCCTAATTAAAAAAAAATTTTAATAGTAGAAATATCAGTAGAGTAGAGGGAGGGAACAGGATAGGAAGGACAGGAGCGGAAGCAGAAGTACTGGTAACTGAATTATAAAAAATTATATTCCTTGCTTTTATAATTATGTCAAAGTGAATTCTATTGTCATATATAACTAAAAACAACCAATAAAAATATTCAGTTCTCAAAATCCTGGATATTAAAGTAATGAAGCCTGTGCTCAATGATCCTGGCATATTCCTAAGAAAAAGTGTGATAGTACAGATAGGTGTGTGTGAGTGTGTGTGTGTGTGTGAGTGTGTGTGTGTGTGTGTGTGTGTGTGTGTGTGTGTGTGAAGGAGGGAGGGAGAAGTGAAAATGTATTGTGAGGATGTATTGTGAGTGTATGTCTGTGAGTGTGTGAATAATCATTAAATAGCTGTAACGGATGGACTACAATGAGCAAAAAACAACTATTTTTCTGTGCAATACGCTACAGAAAGGAGGGCTTTCTTGGTTTGATCTGCCCATGAAAATTTGCTAAACCATGAACTTTGGCCATAGAGACTACATTTTCATTCCAGGATAAAAAAATGACATGGCCAGGAGTATTAATCTGCTAAAGCTACCAACAGGCTTCCAGCAAGAGACACCATAATGGATTTGGACAATGGATCACTTATTTTTGACAGTTGGCCAGTATGATGGCAACAACAGTTTCAGAGAATGCTGGTCTCCAAGAGGACCAATCTTATCTTTTTTTTTTTTTTTCCCCCATGAGGCATGAATTAGCAGGACTGAGTGGCTACCCTTGGAGTTCATGTTCTTAGTATATGAGAGAAGTCCAGGTAAGGAAAGGCACAGAGGAGGAAAGACAAGCATTTTCTGAACAGTAGAATATACACTCCAAAACATTTAATTTAAACATTTAATAAGAGATAGCTTTTCAAAAATTAATGTTGAGAAAGTAGAAAATATTGTATATAAACAGAAAATATTTACCAAAACAATTTTTTTTTGCTCCTGCAATCCCCAAAAAAGCATGATAAAGAATCTCTATATTTATAGTTTTGCAGACCTGCCTCAGGAGGTAAGGGGACAGAGGTGGGTAGGTAATGGTTCTGTATCCTAGGAGTGAAGCACATGAACAAACTCTATAGCAGAAAGAAAGCTTTCACTTGAAAATCCTTCAGCCAGGACGTGAGGCCCTTCAGGTACTTCTGAATAGTTTTTGACATCTTCTTGGAAACTTTTAAAACTGGATGTTATTAAAAATACTGCAAGGTAATACAAATATTCTCAGGTTAGACAGTGCCTCTAGCACTGTATTAATTATATTACTAATTATATGGTAAAAGTTTCTATGCATGCACTTAAATGTGGAAAATAATAAAGTGGATTCTAAGCTGTAATACTTTGGTTTCACTTCTTTCATTTCTTTATTTTTAAAATGCACAGAAATTTGCTCTACATGTTTGAGTCTTAGTTTTCTCACCTATATCATGGGTTATTCAAATTCTTTGTCTTAGATACCTCACATAGGATGCATTAGGCATCAAATGACATATGCACAAGAACTTTGTAATGCAAGGACAAGTGGCTTACTCATTTAAACTAATTCAATATATCATTTATTTTTTAAATTCTATTCTTTAGTTCTGTAGGTTACCAAGGAGAAGTGTAAAAATGGTAGTGGACAGGGGTGGTGAATGAGGAGGAGCAAATAGAATGGGCTTTCATATCTTATTCACACTTGACCTGAAGGAATTCCACTTTTGTCTATATATTAGACATTTGGGTAACTTTTTATTTAAAAAAGAACATAGGCTCTTCTGCTTTAAAAATATAAAGTATAGCCATTAACAATGGGGAAAGGATTGGGGACTCTCGCTCAGAAAACAATTTGGCAGCAAAAGAGAGAGACAAAAAATAGTAATAGAGATACAGTAAAAATAGTGATGATCTGTAAGCCAGGAAACTTGGATTTTATTCCTGACTTGTTCTATCAGTCAAATAACTAAAAACAAAAATGAAAAAGAGAAATAGAGGTTAACCAGTTTTCTAGATATTAGATTTAAAACTATGATATGTTGAAAGAAACACATGGTAAGATGGAGGATTTCACTGAAAAAAAATAAACTTTTAAATTAATTGAGTCAAATGAAATTGTAAAATAAAAAATAATAAAAAATTAAATGGATTTAACAAAAGATATTAATCTGGATACTGATTATTTGAGTGTACATATAAGATTTATACACTTTACTATATGTCTATTATACATAGTACCTCAATAAGTGTGCTTTTAAATTTATTCCTCATACTTTGTGGAAAACGAACTGTGGAATGAGAAGAGGGATGGGCAAGAGTGAAGCAAGATGAGTTAAGAACCCATGTCATGAAAGAGATGACACGATGAATCCATCCTGGTGGAAATGACAGAGAAAATGACAAGTGGCAAGGTTTTGAAATAACATTAATTAGATTGCTTATATATTTGTAAGCTCTGAGAGTTCTTTTATTTATTTTTTTGGAAAAGTTAAGTTTGATTTTTCTGTGAAACATCTGCCACATAGGTAACTGGACATGTAGGCATTAAGCTCAGAGTGTAGATGTGGACTGATAATATAAATCAAGGTCTCAACATGAAAATGATAAAGCCACAAGACATGGTGAAGTCATGCAGGGAGAGAATATAAATGGAGAAGAGAAAGGAACCCAGGTCTAAGTCCTGAAGTATGCCAACATTTAGAAGTTGGAGGCAAGAGCTAGATGCACTTCTGAAAAGGAGTGACCAATGAGAAGGAGAAAAACCAGGGTAGCACTGTGTCAGTGGAGCCCAGGAATGGAAAATGTATTAATAAGGGGTGTTAGGGAGCAAAATTACCCAGGAAATACAGCAGAGTTGTTTCAGAGAGCCTCTCTGAGAGGCATGGCCATAGGTTTACAGTGAGACCACCCATAAAATTTGCCATTTTATCAAGCAAATTTCAGCAGCATGGTATGAAATAGAATATGGGGACAAGAAGAAAGTTAAATGTAACCACAGCCTGGCTTTTTCAATGGGAAAAAGATGGAAAGACGGCAAGGTATTTCATTCATCTTAGATGCTACATACAGCCTCTTACCCTGAAGTACCCTGGAAAGTTTTGTCACCTCAAGACAAAGAGAAGCTGGGGATGAGAAATCTGAATTTGCTATCAATTTTCATCATTTTACTCTGACAAAACTGCCCTTTACTAAGTATAAAACTCTACAAGTTCATCAAGTGGTATCAGAATCTTTGATTTAAAGGCAAAAGGGACTGCTGAGCCTTTGATAAGTCTTCCCTCAGAAGAATTATTTAGATCGATAAGATACATAAAACAGTGACAAACTGCAAAATGACAATCCATTTTCTGGCCCTCTTAAAGAGGCAGCTGTGGTGAGACCTTCTATCCCTGACTGTCTCAAACTCAGCTGACCCACTTCAGCAGAGTATTAAAGAATAAAAATGTTCTTTAGAGATTCACTGACATTTGATAAAGATGAAAATATCTATCACGATCATTTTCAAATTATCAAAATATAAAACATTAAATACTTTGGTTAAATATTTTCCTGGTAAATATTTTTTAAGTGGACCCGTGGAAAGTTTTAATAGCAGACATTTTTCTGCTGCATTATGATTTGGAGACATGTAATTCATTGTGACAAATATACCTTATGCTACTGTGCTTTTCTTTATAATCCATTGGCAGGAACAAATCCGTGTAAGGTAAATTTTAATGCCTCTTTCCTTGGAAATTATATGGAGGCATGTGCATAAAAGTAGAATGGGGATCTGATACTTCTAGCAGTTCCTAGAAGTTTGAAGGGAGGGAGGGAAACTGTAGAGAGACAGAGGGTGGCATGCACTATCTCTAGGAGGACATGCCCTGGCCAGGCTGTCCTGCTGAATCCCCTGAGTTCTCCATGACTCCTTATGGACCTCTGCACTGGCAAAAGTGTATTCTTCTCTAATAGTCTGTGAAAATTTAAACAGTTTTGGAACAAAAAATTTCATTGTCATTATCATATGTGAAATGTGACTTACAGGAGGGAGACAATTTTGTTCTTAAAATCACAGTTCACACATAAATTTGTGTTCATAATACTTACCTTTAAAGCAAGTTATCCTAACAATAATCTAAATGATATTTTGATGCATTTTTTAAAGATGTTATACAAATCATTTAAGAATATCAATCTTATAACCAGGCACAATAAACATTTTAAATCCTTTGTGGACCAAGGGGGATAGACAGGCTAACAGATAAATGATGAGTGACTCACCACTAAATGAGTTACAGATAGACCTGAGGCCACCCCTTCTTTTGGGTTCATTCCTAGAAGATGCTAAGAAGATGAGAGTGTTGTTTAAACTTCTATGCCTCGAATATTTCCTTCCTAGAAAATATTCCATTTTGCTAGGGCTCAGATTCCTTCACAAGTTAAATAAGGAATAAGTGAAAAAGTGTCTGAGAATCCTTAAGCTATACAAAATACCAATTACTGCAATTTATAAGCATCTCATAGTCTTCTTACAAAGAGCTATCTAAAGTTCTCCATTAAAACAATTAATTTTCTCATGCATTGGTGAGAATGAAAAAGACCTCTGAGACATGTTGCTAAAATAAAGAAAAAACAGATTAATAAATAGCACATGTGGTAAAACAGATAACAATTTTAAAGGAGAACTGAACATTAAAATAATTATGCAAAGTAAGCTCCATGAAAAATGAGCAGGGACTATCTTAACAAAGTATGCATATACTGGGTATTTCATGAAGATCTGGGGACTAACAATGTTGGAAAACAACCACACTACCTTGAGAACTCAGAAATAAATGATGGAATTATCTTTACTTGAGGATGTTTGGAGAAGGAAAAGGCTTTATCCTAGAAGTCTCTTTTAATCACTGACTTTAAAAATGCATTCACCAATATATGAACATATTTTTCTTTTAGAAAATTGGAGTCAAATATTATAGGTAAAGTTCAACATTTTAATCTCAATATCTTCTCCCCTACCCAACATAACCATAATTATCAATCATTCTGTATGCTTCTGAATATTAGATATATATTTATATACATATGTATGCAGAGAAATTGACAGGATTTTCTTTTTGCCTAGATCTCTCTTTCCTCATGCTATACTTTTCCTGCCTCTGGCCAGGAGACAGTGGATGACAGGACAGTGGATGAGGGGTGGAAGAGTATAAGGGAAGGTTGGACATAACAGTAGGAGCCAGACCATGCTAAACAACAGGCAATAGTGAGTAAGTTAGTTGTTGTTAAATGCGTAAAGCAGGGAATTGCCATAATCTAAATATGTCTAAAGACACTCTGGCAGCAGACTGGAGACCGTATCTGAATGGGTATATTCCAGATAAAAGACTGCCCAAAATTGAAGAATTGGAGATAATAACCATAAAGCAATGAGAAAAGGGTTGCTATAAAAGACAGCAGACGAATAGGTACTTCCCCAAAACAGTGATTCAGTAGGTCTGTAATGGAGCCTGAAATTCAGCATTTCTTCAAGCTCCCAGGTGAAGATGCTACTGGTACTTGAACTATATTCCAATTACCAATATTTTGAAGAAGTGCCAATTATTCTCATGTTCCAAAGTTTAGACAGAAAAGCAGAGAAGGATACTTAAAACGTCACTAGTTTAGTGACACAGACACAGAGGAGAAAACGCATCTCCAGCTTATAAGAAAGGTTGGAGTGACCAAGAGGCAGGGAGTTTAGAGGAATTTTCAAGAGAATATTAAATAAAGAAGACACTCACGACCTTAAGCTATGTGGATGATAGAGAGTTGATGCTTTTTCACCCTTCAAATTTAGAGAAAAGATCTTGAATGAGTCTGATACACAGCTTGATTTGTATCTCTTAGAGTTCAAGAGGAACAATTCTTGAGAAACATAAGGGGGAAAATGACCTGCCTGCTGGGGAGATGGTTATTTGCAGAGAGTTTGCTGTGTTGGGGCAGCCACATGCCTGGAGTTCACTGGACAAAGGATATGTGAGTGTATGAGGAATGTATGAGGGCCACATCCATGAGTAAGTCTTTGTAGGATTTTCTTAGAATCTGCCCAAGAGGGTCATCAGAATGGACTTGAATACCTCATCAGAAAGATGTTAAACCTATTGGGGTATATCCTTCAGGCAGAGGGAGAATTTACTTCAATAGCCATCATTACTTTGTATTTAACTATTTCATTGAAACAAAAATGAAGAGGCTGCAGCAAAGACAGTTTTTCTTAAACCCAACAGAGAAGAGCTCAGCTTCAAACACTTACTAAATGCAAGATAGCTTCGTAGGACTGTAATGGAAGGGAGAGATATTTTGGCAAAACTTTAATATACCTTTTGATTATTACTGAGAGTGAGCCCTTGAACTGATAAGCTGAGACTCTTTAGTAAACTCAAGTTCCAAGGACTTTTGTTATCTGAGAATAACATCAAAGACAATGGAATCTGCCCAACTTTCATTTGAGACGGTTACAAAAACAAACCGCAAAAATGAAGTTTGAAATGAAAGAAGACAAAAATAAATTTGTGTTAAAAGTTTTTCCCTATGAGTCTGGTTTATTTAAAGACATAATTCTATAGTTACCTCAAAGCACAACACAAAATGCACAAATCTGTGAGTCTCAGTTGGTCTGAAAATTAAAGATTTTCTTGATTTAAAAGCTGGGAGTGCTAGATCTGGTCCTCCAAGAGGCAGATGTCAACATGGGATTAGCTGCACAGAGATTAATAAGTGGTAGCATCTGTAAGGGAAAATAAAAAGGGAGCCAGGAGAGTAGAAGAGCTGTCAAAATACCATACAAAACTGGTAACTAACTCTGACCCTGGGTGAAGGAGAAAGGAAAGGAAGTTTTGGTAAAAGTGTCTTTCTTATTAGTGCAGTTCTAGGAGTGTGGAAATTTCTTTGGAGAGTTCTGATGCCAACGCTGCCTGTCAGAGAAGTTTACTGCCACCCAACACAGCCTGCCTTTACATCTCTGCCCTACTCAGTGACTGGTGAGCACAATCCATGGAAGCAGATTCTCAGCAGAAAAGCAGTAATGCATTCAAAGTTTAGCAGTTGGATATACAGGTCCATTGCATTCCCTGCATATAATAGGTGCATTCTCATCATTGCCACAGTAATATGCTTTTACTTTACTTACTCAATTTTGCCTTGAAACCTTGAACTGAAAAAATAGCATGGTTAGGATGAATCATGGATCATGTTGTCATACTTTTGGGTGTTATGAAATCACTATTGGACAATAGGATACATTGCCATTAATCAATACAATGCCATAAGCCTTACCCCACTAGCATATGCCCTATATGACCTAGGGGCATTCCCATCCACATTCTGTGGCTCCATGACCAAAGATATCAAAACCACAAGCCCTAGCCCATGTATACTTAACCCAAGGGACCTAGAGAAGGTGTCTTCCATGTTCCACACCTCAAGGAACATGAATACTAGCACTGTAAAATCAAACATTACTTGGGCATTCTCCAGAAGACCTAGTGAAAGTATCCTTCAGAGCCTATAGACTTCAGACCACAGATGCTGGTGAAAAAAGCACTCATACCACTTGTGCTTGCACCTTGGGATCTGAAGAAGATATCATCTGAATTCTGAGGCTCTAGAGAAGTGGATAACTGTGCTACAAGCCCTAGAACCAGCTGCAATAGACTCATGGGACCTAGGGAAGGTCATCTTTGTGCTTCCAAACCTCAAGTTCATAGTTACTGGTACAACAGACCCTAGTTTCACTTGTTTTTATCCCATCCCTTCCTATGGCTCCAAAAATGTGACTGCTTGTACCAGGCTTATCATCTCTCACATTCATCTAGAGGGTTCTAGGGAAGGTCTCCTTCACCTCCTGTGTTTCAGGTATGGTGGCTGCTGGGGCCACAGCCTTTGTGTCAACTCTTTCCCTGAAGGAGCTGGGAGAAGTCCTCTTTACATCCTGCAACACAAAGACTGTGGCAGCTGTCACGAGCCCCAGTGCCATCAGGGCTCAGCTCTGCAAAGCCTAAAGTCACACACCTTTGGAAGCCTATATCCACTGTAAAATCATGCAACTACCTTCATGAACTGCCTCAGTCTAGGCTATTGAGGTACTCCTAGACACTGCTAACACCAACCACAGATGAAGGAATCACACCCTGTAACTAAACGCAAAATATGTCTACAACTGAGATCCTGAATCCCATTTAAATACAAAAATATATATAATTTTTTTAAATAAAAGATAACCCTCTGTCAAAATTTTCACACGGCCAGCATTGCCCTGATACAAAAACCAGGCAAAGAACAACAAGAAAGCTATAGATCCTTATCCCTGATTAACATAAATGTAAAAATGCTCAATAAAATGTAAGAAAGTTGTATTCAATAGGACATCAAAAAGGTCATACACTACTATCAAGTGGATTCATCTCAGGGATGCAGGGATGGTTCAATATATGCAAATCAGTCAATGAACATGATACTGCATATCAACAGGGTGAAAGACAAAACCATGTGATCATTTGCAAAAAGCATTCAATACAATTCTATATCCCTTCGTGCTTAAAGCTCTCAACAAATTAGGCAGAGAAAGAAATTAACTCAAAATACTAAAGGCCAAATGTGAAAAATCCACAGTCAATATCATACTAAATGGGGAAAAGCTGAAAATATTTCCTTTAAGATCAGGAACAAGACAAGAACGCCCGCCCCACTGTCAACACTCTAATATATTTTTTTGAAATCTTGACTAGAGTTTTTATGTAAGAGAAAAAAATTAAAAACATCCAAATTGGAAAGCAAGAAGTTAAATTATCCATGTTTGAAGTTGACATGATTTTATACATAGCAAAACCTTAAATACTCTATAAAATTATTTGAATTTATAAATAAATTCAGTAAATTTGAAGGATCAAAAACACAAAAAATGGTAGTATTTTTACATAAAAATAATGAACTTGCTGAAAATTTAAGAAAGCAAGCCCATTCAAAATAACTAGAAAAAAATAAGATATTTAGAAATAAATGTAAGAAAGTAAAAGGTTGATAGAATGACAATTATAAAAATACTGATGGAAGAAATTATAGAGGATAAACAAAATAGGAAAGATAGTGATTTTAATGGACTACAAGAATTAATATAATTAAAATGATGATAATGTCCAAAGTAACTTCTAGATTCAATGCAATTCCCATCAAAATATCAATGGCTTTTTTCACAGAAATAGAAAAAAATACTGAATTCATACAGAACCACAATACTCAGAATAATCAAAGGAATTCTGAGGGTGGGGAGACTCAAAATACTGGAGATATCACAGTATACAACTTTGAAATATACTACAAAGCTATAATACCAAAAAAAAAAAAAAAAAAAGCATCATGCTGCCATAAAATCAGACACACAGACCCAGATCAACAGAATAGAATAGAAAAATCAGAAATTAATTCACTTTTACTCAACAAACTGATTGTTTGACAAAAACACCAAGAACATACGGTGGAGAAAAGGTTAAAAATCTAAATAAAATGATTTTAAAAATCTAGATATCTATATGCAAAATAATTAATCTAGATTCCTTCCTCTCACTATACATAAAAATCAACTCAAAATGGACCAAAGTCCTAAATATTAAATATGAAACTATGAAATTACTGTAAGGAAACACCTTGTAGTCAATAATTATTTTTATTGCAGAATTAAAATTATACAAAATATTGAGATTCATTGTATATACTCATATATGCACATAATATAATTTCGTCAATTTCATTGTCTGGTACCACTTCCCCTATTCCTTGCCTCCTCTTCTCCGAGCCCCAATCCCTATCCTCTACTCTACTGGTCTCCTCTATTTTCATGAGATACTGCCCTCCCCTTTTTTCCTCTCTAGCTTCCATATCTGAAAGAAAATGTACAAACCTAGACTTTCTGAGTCTGGTATATTTCTGATATTCTTCAGTTCCATTCATTTATCTGACCTCAAAAGCAAAGGCATCAAGACAGAAAATAAATAAATGGGATTATATTAATCTCAGAAGCTCTGTAGAGCAAAGGAAAAAAAAATCAATAGAATTAAGAGACAACCTTCAGATTGGAAGAAAAAATCTGCATACTATTCATCTAACTATGCATAGATCCAAAAACATACATGAATTAAAACACCTGAACACCAAAAAGCAAATACTTCAATTTTAAAATCAGCTAAAGAATTAAATAGACACTTCTCAAAAGAAGACCTATAAATGGACAATAAGGCTATGAAAGAAAAATGCTCAGTCTCACTAATCATTAGAGAACTGCAAATCAAAACCACAATGAGATATTATCTCACTCCAGTTAGAATGACTATGGTCAAAAAGACAATAACAAGTGCTGGTAAGGATATACAAAAAGGAGAAATCTTAAGTACTATTGGTTGGAATGCAAATTAGTATAGCCACTATGGAAAACAATTGTAGACCCTCATTAGACTACAAATAGAACTACAATATGATCTAGTGTTATGGTTTGAATATGAGGTATCCTCCAAAAGCTCACACGTGAGACAATGCAAAAAGTTTAAAGGTAAAATAATTGGGTTATGACAGCCATAATCTATTCAGTGTGTTATTACACTTGAATGGATTAACTGGGTGTTAACTGTAGGTAGGTAGGGTTTGAGTGAAAGGCTCTGGGGTTCGGAACCCACTGGGGTTCTGCCTTTGGAGTTTATATTTGTCCCTGATGAACAAGAGCTCTCTCTGATGCCATGTTCTGATCTGTCTTCCTCTACCACACCCTTCTACATGGTGTTCTGCCCTACCTCTGGCCCATAGCAATGGAGTTTGCCATCTGCAGAATAAGACCTCTGAAACTATGAATACCAAATAAACTTTCCTCCTCTAAAATTGTTCTTCTCAGATCTTTTGGTCACAGTGGCAAAAAAGCTAACTAAAGCCTTCAGCAACTTCACTGCTAGCTATATAGCCAAAGGAGACAAAATCAGTATACAAAACAAACAAACAAACAAACAAAAAACCCTACTCTTCCGTATTTATTGCACTATTCACAATAGCTAAAATATAGCTATATATGTGTGTGTTTGTGTGTATGTGTGTGTGTATATATATTTGTATATACATATATGTTTGTATAGATGTATATGTAACATATACATATCTGTATCTCCCATTTTATACACAGTGGGGTATTATTTAACCATAAAAAATAAAATCTTATCATTTGTGGCAACAAGGATGAAACTGGAAGTCATTACATTAAACAAAATAAGACAGATAAAGACAAATAATATATTGTCACTCATTTGTAGAAACTAAAAAAAATCAATCTTATAAAATAAAAAAAAAATTGGAATAGTGATTACTAGAGACTGGGATGCACAGGAGGGCAGAGGGAATTGAAGGAATCTCAATAAGAGCACAAACACAGAAAGTGGTTCTTCTTTATCACAGTAGAGTAACCACTTGTTAAAACAAACTATCATATTTTTCCAAATAACTAAAAGTGCACGAAATTCCCAGCACATATAATTGATTAATGTTCAAAGAGATGAAATGTTTACTACTGTGACTTGATTACTACACGTTGTATACATATGTCAAATTACCATAATGTACTCCATAATGATAATATTATAGATCCATAAAATAAATATGGGCATTAACTCAACAACAGCAAGAGGTAGTCACACTAGGTCCTGAAGATACTTCAATTACAGCAGGAAGAATCTGTGTATGGCTCTCTATGGGATCTCAGTCGTGCTAATTCCATGGTAACTGCAACTCCTATATAGCATTTAGAAATTATCTATTGATATAAATATTTTAAAATAAATGCTCATTTAAAAATAAAAGATTCTCAGCTGGCACAGTGGCACATGCCTATAATCACAATGGCTTGGGAGGCTGAGGCAGGAGGATTGCAAGTTCAAAGCCAACCACAGCAAAAGTGAGGCACTAAGCAACTCAGTGAGACCTTGTCTCTAAATAAAATACAAATATGGCTGGGGATGTGGCTCAGTGGTTGAGTGCTCCTGAGTTCAAACCCTGGTACCTCCAGCCCCTCAAATAGAAAAAGATTCTCATTAAATTATTCAAGAGAGCAACATTAATAATATTCAGTTCTACCAAATTCTAATTCACGTTTTTTATTAAGTTGCTAATCATCAAACTAAAAGCAAAGAACAATTTAAGGAGTAAGAGTGATGCAAACACAGTTTAATTCTTTTGGTCAATTCTGCATAAAATTGAAGGACCCTTGAAAAGCAAAAAAGATAATCCTATCAGTTATTTTATCCGTGCAATAAGGAACAAGTAGGACAAACACATTTAACTGACTCAAATTTTGTTTGGAATCAGCCTTCAATTGTATTTCCAAAATAGACAAGATTCACACAGCTTTAGGGAAGAATGAGAGAAGCTTAAGTATAAATTGAAGAACAGATAATCAAGAATAAATGCCAAAAAAGGAAGGACCCCAGGGAACCTAGCTTCCCAGGGTAAGAACAAGTAGAGGCAAAGGGAACAGGGACACTTCAATCTTAAAAGCAAGAAGATTCTTACTAAATTATGTTACTTCATCTTCCTCTGAGAGGATGACATTGTCAGATACTTAATCTTTAGGCAAAGAAACCTTTTCACCTCTTTTTCATAGAATTAATGAAAATTTAAAAAATGTTTTGGGTTCAGGTATCCAATGAGGCAATATAAAAATTCACATTCAAGTACAAATATATGGTGATGTCACAGTCATCTATGCCCTAATAGTCCGAGTTCATCTTATATATACTTATATTTATAGTACATGTATAGTTTTCATATTATATATTGTTTTAGTCAGCTTTTTCACTCTGTGACCAAAATACCTGTTTAGAACAATTTAGAGGAGGAAAAGTTTATTTGGTGCTCATGGTTTTAGAAATCTTAGTCCATAGATGACTGACTGCATTGATCTGGGCTCAAGGTGAGGCAGAACATCATGGAGGAAGAGGAAAATAGCTCAGGACATGACAATCAGGAAGGAGGGAGGGAGGGAGGGGGGAGAGAGAGAGAGAGAGAGAGAGAGAGAGAGAGAGAGAGAGAGAGAGAGAGAGAGAGAGAAACTATTCACCAGGGACAAAATATAATCTTCAAAAGCATACTCCCTAATGATCTACCTCCTCCTGCCACACCCTGCCTATAGTTACCATCCAGTTAATCAATTCAAGTTGTTTAATGCATTGATTATTTTAAGACTCTCATAATCCAGTCATTCACCTCCAAACTTTCTTGCATTGTTTCACACATGAGCTTTGGGATGATGCTTCATATCTAAATCATAACATTTTATTTGAATGTCTATCTCCCCAATACACTTTAAACATATTGAAGGTTTTAAGTACTTCTTGACATTTTTTTTCTGTAACTGGTGAGAGTAGTGTTCTTGGTGATTAAGAGGAAAGATTTTGCTCAATCCAGATCTTTTCTCCAACATGAAAATGTGCTTCCTTGAGCAAGTTAGTATGCTTTCTCAAGATACAGTTTAAAGCAGGGGTTACAACATTTATCTAAATGTGTTGTTGTGAGGATAAATGGAATAATGTATGTAAAGACTTAGTACCAGATAGAGTGCTGGTACTAAGCAATGCTCTGAAAAATCTATAAACTAAAAATCTGCAAGAACTAATAAGAGTTTTCAGAAATAGAACTGGTTAAAAAATAAATATTCACACATTGATAGTTTCTCTACATGCAAGTAGTATTCAGTTAAAAAGGACAATGAAAAAATATTCCATTCAAAGGAACAATAGAAACAAAATCTATAGAAATGCATCAACAAATATATAGGAGCTACATTTAAATATATATAAAAATACAGAGAGATATAAAATAAAAAGGAAATAAATGTAAAGTATAGAATAGCAAGGATAGGAGGATTCATCATTATAAACATATCAAATATTCCCAAATCAATCCACAAACATAAATTATCTCCAATAAAAATTTCAATTGATGGTTTAGAACCTCTGAATAAATTCTAAAGTCATCCTGGAAGAATAAATAGAAAAATGTAGTCTTTAAAAAAACTGGAATTGAAGCTTTAAAAGGCAGAATGAGGAGGAGGTTTTACCTGAGACAATACAAGATAAGAAAGCAGGAGGATGTCAAAAGCAGGTCATTTAGGAAAATAGGAGGTCCCAAGTACAGAGGACTAAGAATAAATCCTAAGCTAAAATGACAGAGGCAAAATCAAACTAGCTAGCATCATAAAGAAGTTCAGCAGGAGCCAGATGAGATCATTAGAGGAGACCAACTGAGAAGCGCCACAGAGGGCTACAGGGGCAACCCCTGATGGCTCTGTGGAAGGTGTGTGATTCACATGTATTTGGGGATGGATTTAGAGCTTATAGAACTGAGGCTAAGTGGACACATAATGCATTCTCATCTTTCTACACAAACTTCAAATCTTCCTTAGTGCTCTTCAATCACATCATCAGGTCCCCCACTGACATGTGCCGGTCCCACTAAGCATTCTCAGTCATAGGGACAGAATCAAGTTGATACTTCCCAGAGGAGATGCACTTGCCTAAATCTCAGACATTTTAGCCCCATAAGAGGGCCTGCAAGGCTGAGAGCCCCTGTACAAAGAGCCATCATATGCTGTGTTACCCAATATCTTCATAGAAGGTCAACATCCTGATGGGAAAAGGAGATGGGTAACTCCAAGCCTTCATTTATTTTCAAATATATCACTGTTTGGCAGTGTTCAGGACAAACCTCTTGATAACTGGCTAAATTTAACATAATTGGTTAAGAGGATGAACTTGAGCCAGAATGTATGGGTTTGAATCCTGACTTTACCACTTTCTAAATGAGAATTGTCACTTAACTTCTTGGCCTATCTCTGGGAGATTGAGGGTCAATCTCTTATAAGATTGTTGTGAGAATTACAAGAAAAAGTATAAAGCATTTAGAAGCATAGTTATATAGCACTATAAAGCATTTGCTCTTATTCTTATTTTAAATTTGGCTTCTGGTATTGGGTAGACAGGACTTATCCCTCACCCATAAGCTTTTTGTCAACACATTTTGTTCTCAATAGAAATGACAAAATCATAACTGACAGATCTGTTCTCAAACAGTACCTGAAAAAAACCCTTCAGCACAGCTTAAAAGACCCCCAAGAGAAGGCACATACAGAATAAATCCTCCCAAACATTCCTGAAGTAGTTCCATTTCCAGTGAGCTAATTCCCTTTGGCTAGCTCAAAACAATCACTTGACATTTATAGGTGATGCACGTCTTCAGAGAAAGAAATTTAACCAATGTCAGAGTTCTTTTGTAAGTTGGCAAAGGAAACACATGTAAGCTCCAGGCTATTTGGGTGAGTACAAAGTCCTTCCCAATAATATGGGTCAGCTGTGATGCAACTCATATTCTGTGTCATACATTACCCTGAGGATTGAAGCAGCACATTTAGAAGTCCTATTGCTTGTCCTGGTCCCACTCCCACAGTCAGTCTGGGAAACATGGGACCAAATCTCATTTTCATGTATTTTATTTACAACTTTATAATATCTCTAATATGAATTGAATTTCTGAGTGGCCTTAGAGGTATGTTTTATATTAATTTCTGCAGACAGCAGAAATTAATGTTCTACTTCGAATTCATATGTGGAGTACATCAAACACACAACTAAATTAGGTATTTAGATTGGGGAAAAAATGTAGAAAGCAATAACCTGAAGTCCTTCCCTTGAACTAATTCAAAATTCAGTAATTAGAAGTAAAGTTCATATTTTCCACTACACAGTTCAGCACCTCCTCCAAAGTGGAAACACATACATATACTGGGACACACATACTTACACACTTAATCCTCTAGCCTCAGAGAGGGAACAATCAGGAAAGTGCTACAATCTCACATCTGCACATGATGAATTTGAAATCCAACTTCTCTGTTCCCTCTTTTATATCACAACTTAAACCCAGGAAACCTAATGATATACCAGGTCCTTTATCCTCTTTAAACTATCAGAGGAAATGATAAATATAGACATATTCTTTCAAATGACAAATTGCAGTTTGTAGAATGAGCTTTTTGTTGCTGTTGTTCTAAGGCACTATGCTGTTAGTAGGCATGCCTCACCTTTAATTTTTCACAAGAGCTGAGCAAAATACACATTGTTAGCCCTATCTTGCTCACCTGGGAGAGATAAGTGGTTTGCCCTAAATCAGACGCTTGGCAGGTCCATGAACCATATGGAAAAGGAGTTGTGAAACAGAAGCAGAAAAGAGGCAGGAAAGAGAGGCATAGGAATGCAACATAGGAAAAAAATGGTGCAAACAAGGCTGCCAAGAGTGTTCAGGGCCATGGGTGTGTGGGATATGATGGGACCAGGATGCTACTAAGCCCAGCATTAAGTTTCTGGAATTTTTTGTGATGTTTCCTTCCCTAATTCTAGGCCCCAAAGCCAGGGGTGACCAATCCCAAGTTTTCTTTTGTTTCACTAATGTGAGATTAGTTTTCCCTTTCCTCTAAACCTCTTTCTTCACTGGAAGAAAAAAAAATGTGCAAGGAAAAGCAGAAAATATTTAAATCTCCATTTAGTAAATTACACATGACATGGTCTCCACCCTCTATAAAATTAGAGATAAAAGGACACACAGAGGGCAGTCACTTTCTCCTTAACCTATGATTTCAATTCCCACATCAATTCTAACCTTAAGAAAATATTTAGAGGAAGGAAGTACCAGGCGCTGATAAGAGCTGCAGTCTGGGAGTAAATAAACTTGTCTATAGTCGAGCTGTACTTCAAACACCACCACCAACACACAGCAACGATAATAGTGTGTTTGTAGGAAAAGATAAAAATTCCTATCAATTGGCACCATAACCTACCCACTTAAAAGCATCTATTGTTTGGAACTCTATCTATAGTGACATTTTGGCCAATGCTGACTAAAATTGTTGCTTTTCCCTCAGTCAAAATAACATGTCCTCCTTCTGCCAGCTTTTCCTAAGAGTGAATGACTTGCCTTAAACTGGACATGAAGGATGTAAGCAGGAGTGTGCATGTGCTGATGCCTGAGGCCAGCATCCTGAAAAATTAGGACTGTGAAATGCAAGGAATCAGGTGATTGGATGAGGAAAAAGAAGAAAGAGTGTTGTTATGTCTGCTTCTACATTTTTGTCTAATGTATTAGGAAAAGAGAAGATGTGTGTGTGTGTGTGTGTGTGTGTGTGTGTGTGTGTTATTCGTATATGAATAAACTGTGGGAGCCCATTTTAACCGAGTATTTTAAGACTTTTAAAATCAAGGGACACATGCATTATTTTAGATTGCTATATTATATAGCTGCTATTTGGATACATTTAAGTGTATACAATGTATTTAGAACATATAAATATGTTGTTACATATACAATTATAAGTAAATAAAATTACATTTGTTTCACTTGGGTCTACATATGACAAGTTCATTCTAAATAACATTAGAGATTATCTTTAAAATTGTTTCTTTCTAATACCCAAGTTAAACAGGTAGAGCTGTAAATTATTTGATAATTTCCTCAGTCAAAGAAGCCCCTGGCAGAGATAAAAATTTGATCACTAGAGAAAATGCCCTGAAAGAGTATGAAACAGAAAGCCACTTTTAATCCAGCTTTTTAGCTCATCTATTATAATTCTCCTTTGTGACATAGACAAGGCTATGTCTAAAGCGACTGCTCTCTAAGAATCTCTCAGGGGCACCAAGAGGGTTATGGAACAGGAAATCTACCTGTAGTAGAAACGTACATCAAACTAATTTATTCCTGTAACCTATACAGCTGTGGACGTCAGTGAATCCTTGGCAGTTTATACAGAAATCAGCATATGCTTACTACTGAAAAAGGAAACAAAAATGATCACATCATAATACTGATAAAATGAAGTGGGTAAGAATGAGTTGGAAATATAGGATTTCACACTACAATTTTACAGAAAATAATTTTATTTATTTTTTTATAAACAAAGCTTTGGAAAAATTCAGAGAGCTGCTCTGTCAGGTAATGAGTTCCCTGACTCCAGTTGTATCCAAGTGCAGGCTAGAAACCCAGCTGCCACATATGATGTGATGGAAAGAGACCCACAGTGATGAACTAGTAATTTTTAAGGGCTGTTTTAATCTAAAGATTCTTTTTTGATTTTATAAAGAAATTAAATTTATATCTTGCCTTCTCCCCAAAGCATGGAATGCAAAACAATAAATTAAACATATCCAGAATTGAGATTTAGACTTATATTTAATACAGAGACAACCGAACTTAAATCTGGTTCCACTTTCTGAAGTGGAGTTCATTTAAAAAAAAAAAAGAGTGCTTAAAGTAGTAATAATTAGAAAAACACATAATAGGAGGCAAATGACACTTGTCTGAATCAGGTAAGTTCAATTTACTTTGCTAAGAGAAGAGGAAAACATCACTTCCAGCAACTGGTAAGCACTGAGGTAGAAAATTAGCAGCACACAGGGTACATGTGAGTTGAATAGTGATATTTCAAATCTACAAAAAATAAGACCATTTCTATGGCAGTACATTGCTACAACAGATTTAAGGTTCTTTTTTTTTTTTAACCACTACACTCTCCTTCTTTTGAATTCTCATCTTAAAGAGATTACAAAACAAACACAACAGCTGAGAAGACATTTATTCTTTGTTACCAGAGTATGAAACCCATTTTCTGTGTTCCAGGCCCTTTGAGGATCATTTTATTCTGAGACACGGAACAGCCTTGATTTTATGATGCTTTACTGAAAAAGTTCTAGTCATAGCATGTGACCGTTAAGGAGACAGGGAACACAATTTCTGGTCATCTTAAAAACACCTGTGTTTTACAGGAGGTTTCACTACTATCTACATACCTGACTCCGTTCGGTCTCTTAAACCATGTCTTCTCATTTAGGATGGAGAAAAAGGACAGGCTAAACATATCCCCAGAGTTTACTAACAATAATTTCATCATGGTTTCTTATTTTTAAATCATTTTTAATTGTACACACAGAAAAGTGCATCACACAAAATAGTTTTTGAAAAGCTCATATTTATCCCAGAGTGAACATCCCTGTAATTCCCTAATAGGTCAGCAAGTAGATTATTGCCAGCAGGCCTAAAACTCACCTTGTGCCTCATCCAGATTTCCTCTCACCTCCTGCCCCAAAGGTAACTATAATCCTGACATCTAGATTAATCACTTCTTTGCTTTTATTTTTAGTTTCACTATGTGAGCTGGTATGCCCCAGCCCTATAATTTATATTAGTTTTTGAACTTATATAAATGGAGTCATACAGCATTCACTTTTCAGAGATTGCCTTCCTCCTCAAAATTACATTTGTGAGAATTATCCAAATTGCTTGTGCTGTTGTTTTTCATTCATTCCAGTTAGTATATAACAAGTGTTTTCAGCCTTGACATTGTTGAGATTTGAGGTCAGATAATTCTCTGTTATGGTAGTTATCCTGAGCACTGTAGGATGGTTAGCAGCACCCCTTACTTCCAACTACTAGATGCCAGTAATCAACTGCCTCAGGCATAACAACAGAAAGGTTTCTCCAGACATTGCCAAATGTCCTCTGGAGGATCAGACTGTCACCTGCTAGGAATTTCTGCTGTAGAATATTTCCTGTTTGACTATGCCATAATTTATCCAAACTACTGATCATGGATATCGGGTTGTTTCCAGTTTAACTATTAAAATAAAACTACTATGAATATTCTTACCCATTTTATGACTAAGAATGTTCTTATGCACATCTAGAAAAATTAGTGTCATAAAGTATGAGTGTAAAGATACTGGAAAAAAACAAACTTTCTTCTACTATTTTCTTATACACAACCAACACATGATACTTCTGTGACCTCTGATCACAAAAAAATGTGTGGGGAGTTTTCCCAAGCAGGAACCAGTCAGTTCTGTGGCAGATTCTCCAGTGGACACCATCTGGGTATCCTCTAATGAAATTTGATTACGGCAATATTTGGTGGTAGTGTAAGATCCCACAGATTGAGGGCTCAGTACCACAAGACTGCTGCCCACTTCAGATGTCACCCACAAGTCTGGGTTTTGGAAATATATGACCAACAAGCTATAAATTGGGGTTCCTATGACCCCATTCTCAGGTTTAATAAACTTCTTAGAGTGGCTTACAGAACTCTGTTACGGGAGCACATACTTAAGTTTACTGGTATTTTACAAATGATATAAAAAAGGGTACAGATGAATAGTCATATGGAAGAGATTAATAGGGCAAAGTATAGGCTTAGGGGCACACAGCTTCCATTCCTTCTTTGGGTGTTCCACCCTCCAGGCAGCTAAAAGTGTAAATCTATCTGGAAGCTCTATGAAACCTATGATTTTGGGGTTTATGGAGGCATCCTTACTTAGGTATGATCAATTACAACATTGGCCATTGTTGATCAACAATCTTCAGTCCCCCTTCCTTGCCAGGAGATTGGGGTTGGGTGGGGTGGAAGTCCCAACCTTCTTCTTGGTCTTTTCTGCTTCCCACCCAGTTCAGCCCCATCCAGATGCTACTTGGGGGCTATCAGACTCCACCCATCTCATTACCATACAAGACACTGAGATATAAAAGATCACTGCTGAAATTCCCCAAGTAGCAAGAAAGATATGTCAGAAATAGGGACACAAAGCAACTTTATATTTTCACAACATCACAGGGTCTCTTTAGTTTTGGCTCATAAAGACCAGTTAAAACTATTGGCATGCCTGTCGTCAGTGCATGAGGGCCTCTGTTGCTTCAACCCCTCACCAACATTTGCAACTGGTAATTGCTTTCATTTTAACTTTCCAGGCAGCATAAAAATAGTCTTGTATGCTTTAGTTAAAACTAGTACATTATTGATTACTAACAAGGTTGTATACCTTCTTAGGTAAGTTTATGGATGAAGAGGCTATCCTTTCTGTGTAGTGCCTATTCATATATCTTCCCATTTTGGATTATCTGACTTGTAGAAATTCATTATCTAGTTTGAATACAGATTCTTTGTTAATTATATGCTGTATCAGTTTATGGAGACTGTCATACATATTATCACAGGCTCGGTAAATTTCTTAAGTCACAGAAATTTACTCTCCTACAGTCCTGGAGGCTGGAAATCCAAGATGAAGAACAGAGCATTGGTGTCAGGTGAAGTTTCTCTCCCTGGCTTGAGAAGCATGCCTTCTCACTGCATCCTTAGCTGGCATTTTCTTTATATATGTGCACTCCTGTTTCCTCCTGTTCTTATAAGGACAGTTCTTTGGGATTAGGACTCTGCCCTTACAACCTTATTTAATGTCAATTCCTCCTTAATTTTGAAATACAGTCACATGGGGGTTAGAGATTCGACATAATGGATTTTAGAGGAATACAATTCAGTCCACATCATGTGCATTGCAAATATTTTGTCACTTGTGGCTTCCCTTTTCACTCTCTTAATGCTATCTTTTGATGAAAAGAATATCTTCATTTTAATGGTAACCCCATATATCATTATGTTCTCTCTCTCTCTCTCTCTCTCTCTCTCTCTCTCTCTTTCATTTATTTATTTATTTTTTGTGGTGCTGGGGATCGAACCCAGGGCCTTGTGCATGCAAGGCAAGCACTCTACCAACCTGAGCTCTATCCCCAGCCCCAGTATTCTTCTTGATAATCAATGCTTCTTTGTGTTTTATGAATTATTTTTATATCCCAAAGTTGTAAAGATAATTTTCTATATTATGTTTCAGGATTTTATTATTTTACCTCTTAAATTTGTATATATAATAATACGATTAACTTTTGTGAGGGATGTGAGGATAGAATTGAGGCTTATTTTCCCCACACAGATATGCAGGTTAACCATTCCCATTACTGAAAATATCATCCTTTTCCCATAGTTCTTCAGGACTTGCTTTGTTGTTATCAAGCATTCTTATTCAGTAGTTAATTTCTGGGATCTTGAGTCTCACCCATTGATACATATTTTAATTCTGGGATCAATAACACTCTAACTTAATACTATAACCATACTATATGTCTGAGTTAGAAACAAATCCTCCCTTATTCTCCTACATAAACATTGGTTTGAAAGTCCTAATCTGATAGAAGTACCAATTAATGTTTCAAGGTGAAGTTGTCAGATGGCTGAAATGTTAAAAAAAAATTAGCAAAATTATATAGAGTAGAGGGGACAATAAAAATAAATTGGCAAAGTGTTAAAATAATTGTTGAGTCTAGGAAATATATGAATATGCCATTATATATTTTTAACTTTTGTACATTCTTTACAGTTTTATAATAAGAGTTAAAATAAAAACCTATCTTATAAATAACCAAATTGATATGTTGAAAAGTGTTTAAAAGACCTTGCATTTAAAAAGAGCTTATTAACTAAGAGTCATTGAATTGTCCATTTAAAGTGTGTAAGATGTAAATTATATCTCAATAAAGGTGTTTGAAAGAAAGAAAAAGCATGTCAAGGACCATAAACAAACATGTTGGTATTTGAATTTGATTGCATCACATTAAATCTACAGATCATGTTGGAGAAAATTAATATCTTAACAATATTGAGTCTTCTAAATTATACTATGTGGCTATAGTTAATTAGGTAATCTTTCACTTCTCCTAATAATACTTTATAGTTTTCTGTGTCCAGGCCCTATACAACATTTCTTATAGTTATTTCTAGGTGGTTGTTTTAATGTTCATAAATGGTATTGTATTTTCACTTTATTTATTATAGATAGCTGGAATAAGGAAATAGTGCCTTTATGCCTGTATATTGGTCTTGTATTCAATAATTTTGCTAAATTCAGATTTTTATTTTTTTATTTTTATTTTATTGCAGTGCTGGGAATTAAACCCAGGGCCTTAAGAATACTAAGCAAGTGCTTATCCCTAAGCTATACACCCAATTCAGTCTTAAATTCTGGAAATTTAATGTGTAGTATTTTACATTCTCTACAAATATAGTTCTATGAATAACAAAATTGTTTTAATTTATTTTTGGATGTAAAATTGCCCTCTGTGTCTTCAGCATCCACAGATATGACCAAAGATGGATCAAAACTATTTTTAAAATATTGCATACGTTCTGAAAATGTGTAGACACTTATTTTTGTCGTTATTCTCTAAATAATAAAGCATTTGTGCAGTGTTTACACTGTATAATGTAATACAAGTAATCTAGAGATGAATTAAAGAGTGCTAAGGTTATATGCAAATTGTATTCCCTTTCATATAACGGAATTGAGCATCTGTGCATTTTGGAATTCTTGGGTACCCTGGAACCAATCCCCCATAGAAATTGAAGGATGATTATCTATTTTTTTTTCTTGCTTTACTTCATTGTCCTGGATTTTCAATGTGTAATAGTAGCAGCAATAACAGACATACTTGTCTTGTTCCTGATCTAGGAAATTTTCAGCATTTCACCTGTAAAGATGACATTTATCTCATTTTATAGATACCCTGAGGAAGTTATTTTTACCAGTCAGTAGACATTTGTAAGCATAAATGAATGATTATATTTATCTCATACTTTTTCTGTAATAAGATGATTATATAACCTTCCTTTTTCATTTTGGTAATGAGGAGTTCCATGACTTAGTATTGGAACAACAACCAAATTTGTATTCTTGGAAGAAACTCAACTTGCGTATGATATTATCCTTTCTATATTTTGCAACATTTGATTTGCTAATACCTATACAGAATACTTACATTTATATTCATAGATTTTTTTATAGTTTCTTTTTTTATTTCTTTGTTCTTTTTAGTTATACACAACAGTATTCATCTTGACATAATTATGAAAGCATGGAATATATCTTGTTTTAATCTAATCCCCAGTACCTCTCCTTCCTCTTTCCTCTCCCGACCCCACATTCCCTTCCCTCTACTCTACTGATTTGTCATTTACCCATGGTTATTCTTTTAATTAATTTCTTGTGGATGCACATGGTGGTGACATTCACTGTGGTATATTCATGTTCATGGGTTTTTATTATTGTATTTTATTCTTATATTGCCTCTACAGATTTTTGTATCAAAGATGTGCTGTCCTCATAAAATTAGTTGGTGTGTTTCCTCTTTTTTAAGACCCTGGAAGAGTTTGTGAAAATTAGTATTATTGTTTAAGACTTGGGTAGAGTTTTCTAGTGATGGATGCTATCTGACACTGGAGTTTCACTTTTGAAATGTTTTAAATTGTAGATTTAATTGCTTTCTTTGTTGCTGTGCTATTTAGATTTCTATTTATTATTGTGCCCCTTAGAGTAATTGTATTTTTTAAATGTTTGTCTCTTTCATTTAACTTTTTGTTTACTGACCTAGTGTATGTAATACACTGCTATCATCTTTTTAAAATTTTTAATGAACACATAATTGTACATACGAACAGTCCTTTAAATGTCTGAAAAACTCGTGAAAATTATTTTGATTATCTTTTTCTCTTTTTTACTCTTGTTCAATTTCACCAGGTTTTAGAACGTTTATTAGTCTCCTTAAAAAGTCAGCTTTTGGCATTTTAAATCCTGTTTTTATATTTGCCTTCTAGCTATTAATTTCTCCTCTTTATTTCCTTTTCTCATTTTTTCAGTGTGAACTTTTTCCCAGATATTTTGAGATTCTTATATCAGTAATTTTCAGTCCTCCTTCTTTTATAATATATCCATTAAAGATTATAAATTTCTCTCTAAATCTGGTTTTATTTACATTCTGTGGTTTAAAATACATGTTAATTTTCACTGAAATTTATTCTTTGATTCAGGAGTTACTTCTAAATGCATTCATTTAAAATTTTTAATCATGAAAAATTTCAAATCAAAACTAAACAACAACAACAACAAACCATATAAACATTGAAAGAGTAGCTTAACAAATCCACCTTGGACTAAATCCAGACCCCATGATTTATACCTCATGGGCATATTTTTTTTCATATTTATACTCATCTATATCTTTCCCTTCATGATTAGATTAAAGTAAATCATTTGTGCATACTTCATTGTAAATAACTTAAAATATAAGGATTTTTTAAAATACATAACCACAATAATTCTTTACTATAACCCCATATCAAGTCTATTTACATACTCTCAATTTTCATGACTTAATTTTTAAAGTTTATTTATGCAGATAAGTTGTGATATCCTTATTTCACAACTATTTGTATATCAGAATTGTATTTCTTTATTTCCAATATTATTTATTGCTTAATTGTATTAGAGAACATTCTCTGATTTTATTACTCTGCAATTTGTTAATATTTGCCCTATGTTCAGTCAGCTTTTGGAAATATGCCATGTGTTGAGAAGAATTTCTATGTGTATTATGAATTTTGAGAGTATGGTAGTCTAAAGGTATGAATTAGACCTACAATACTTTTCAAATTTTCATTGTACTTCCTAATTGTTTTCTGCTAATTCTGTAACTTATTGAAAGAAATGTATTCAGTATCTACCATTCTGACTATAACTTTGTATATTTATTCTTATATTTCTATCAGATTTTACTTTGTATATTTTGACGCTAAAGTTATCAATTACAAACAAATTTAGTATTATTTATCTGGTGAATGGAATGTTTTGTCATTATGGACTACCATCCTTTCTCTTTAATGATCCTTTTTCCCTGGATGGCTATTCATCTTGATATTAATGCAAGCATGCCATCTTTTCTTTGAACTTTGCACAATACTCCTTTTTCCAACACTTTACTTTTAAACTGTCCAAGTCTTGTTTTATATGTGCTTCTTTCATGGTGCTTGTTTTTTTTTTTTTTTAATAAAGGGTAACAACCTTGCCTTTTGATTTTGTCATTATACTGTCATATATTTGGGGTTTATCAATTGGGTTACCTTTTATCTTTAAGGTGTTCTGGCTGATCTATCTTTTTTTCTTTCCTCCTTTTCTTGTTTATTTTTAAATAGGCTAAAATTTGCAAGGTATGGAAATACACTGATGTTTTTACTCTTCTTTCAGACAATTGCTACAGTAGTAGAGATTCTTTACCATGGCATATTATATTTACACAAAATGGCCTCAAAAAGATTTTCCATTTCATGTGCTCTTCTAGAGTCTTGCTAATTAATTAGCAGGAGACAGAGTCTAAATCCCATCATATTGAACATGGGCAAGCTTTCGTGGCTGAATAATATAGTTTGTGGAAATGATTTTATGGAACTTCTGAGGTTAGTAGTAAAAATACCATGTATTTCTGCTTTAATCACTTGAGATACTTGCTCTTTGAACCCAAATGCCAGACTTTGAGAAAGTGTGGGAAGAGACATGTGGGAACAGAAAACTGACCCTTAATCTGTAGCCCTAGCTGATCTGCAGCCAACATTCAATACCATTTTGTCAGATGTGTGAGTGAGACATCTTAAAAAGGGTCACCAGTCAGGTGCAGTGGCTCAGGCCTTTAATCCCAGCTACTTGTAAGGTTGATGCAGGAGGATCACAAGTTCAAAGTTAGCCTCAGCAATTTCATAAGGCTCTAAGCAACTTAGGGAAACCCTGTCTCAAAGTAAAAAAAAAAAAAGAAAGGTATGGGATGTTTCTTAGTGGTTATGTTGCCCCTGGGTTCAATCCACTGTATCAAAAAGAAAGAAAGAAAACAGTCCCAAATGACACCCCTCCAAACAGAGAGGAGCTAGAATTCCTCATTTTTGGAATATGTGGGCATAAGAAAATGGTTATCATATTTCATTTAACTTTTGGAATGTTTTATTTTGTAACAATCCCAATTAGAAAATTAAGTTATCCAGGTCTTCATTATTATTTTTACCATCTTTCTAAAATTCTGAGAAACTACAAATAATTTAACTTCATTGACAATCTCCAGTCACCCAAATTAAATGTTACTGTTGTAACATGTAACAAAATCTAATATCTACTTTCAATGTACAATTTTAATCCCTTAAAAATCCCATAGTATTAGTAAGATTTACAGATCAATATTGATTATAATTCAACCATATATTTCATATTTTGTTTACCATTATTCCCTTCATCTCTGTGCTTCTATTTGGATTTTTTGTTGTTTGTTTGAAAAACTCCATACAGATATTCATTTCTCTTAATAGTAATGAATTCTATTTGCTTTTATTTGTCTATAATTATCTATGCATCTTTTCTTCCTTAAGAATATTTTCATTGGTTAATGGTTCTACATTGGAAGATTTTGCTTTGTTTTGTGGAAGATTTGGCTTTGTTTTGTTGTACATTAAAGGTACGTTTGTGTTTGGGAACTTCTGTTATTTGTGTTGAGGAGGTCAGATGTTAGTCTATTGCTTATTTAAATATAATCTTGTTCAATAGTTCCTTCTTTTATTTTATCTTAGCAGTGTTACTATGATATGCCTAAGTTGGAATTAATTTTATATGTACTATTAGGGATTTAAAAGACTTTTGTAAACTTAATAACTTTATCAGTTCTGAAATTTCTCAGTCATTACCATTTTAAATATTACTTCTTTCACATTCCTTCTTCTTATGATACTCGTAACATCTGTTTGCCTTGCTCACTGAATTTTAATATCTTATATTGTTAGTTCTGAATTTCACATATTTTTATCCATTTACTGTGCTTCATTTTGGTTACTTCTTTTAGCTAAAAATCTAATATCTACCTTTTAATATACAAATTTTCCTTCAAATCCTGTCTAATCTTCTTAGAAACCATCCATTAGTATCATTAATTTCATATACAGAGGCTCCTTGACTTATTTTGAGTTAAGCACTATCATAGTTAAAAAAACTTGTAAGCCAAAAACTATTTGCATTATATTTTTCAACTGTAGAATTTCCATTTGATCCTTTTTCCAATCTCATTTTTCATTTTTACATTTCCAAGTCATCAATCTTGAGTTTTATTTTTATGGGCATCAAACCATATTGAAGTTATGTTAAACCTATAGTAAGTGGTAAATATCACAAGTCAAAATTGCATTTAAGCGAGGCATGGTAGCATATGCCTGTAGTCCCAGCTCCTTCTACTTGAACAGCTGAGGCAGAAAGATCACCAAGTTCATGAGTTCAAGACCAGCCTGGGAAATACAGTAAGGCCCCATCTTAAAAAAATGCATTTAATACATCTAACCTACTAAACGTCATAACTTAGCAACATAGTACTCTGTAAAGTACCTGTTGTTTAACCCCATAGCTGCATGGCTGAGTGGGAGCTGAAGCTTGTTGCCACTGCTTGGCATTCCAGGAACATACCATATTACATATTAGTAGCCTGGGAAGAGTTTGAAGTTCAAAATTTGAAATATGGTTTCTACTGAATTTATATCAAATTCACACCATCATAAAGATAAAATACTCATAAGTCAAAAACTATTTGTATTATATTTTTCAACTCCAGAATTTCCATTTGATTCTTTTTCCAATCTCATTTTTCATTTTTATAGTTTCCAGATCTCAATCTTGTCTTTTATTTTTATGAGCATCAAACCATATTGAAGTTTATTTTTAATAACTCCAATATTTAAAATCTCCATGGATATGTTTTATTGTTGACTTTTTCCCCTCTTATTTATACTATCATTTTTCTTGATCTGTCTAGTCATGTTTTCACTGTGTGAAAAATATTGAATTTGAAAAAAAGTTCTAGAAATAATTTGAGGCCAAGGATGGTATGAAGATTTATATCTGTGTCTGGTTTGCATTTGGGTACTGGCAATCCGGAATCCCCTTAATCCAAATTCAGCAACTGAAATAACTGAAAGCATGGGCACAGTCTTTTGAAGCCAAATTCTAAGGGATCCCAAACTACAATGCTGGAATCCCTCCTTGTAACAGTTGTGTATATCTCCTGCCATAGGAATGTGTAAAAATTGCATGTAAACCTCCAGGTGACTTTCCTTGAATCAATAAACATACCCAGAGAAAGTGACTCAAATTCTGGGAACATCTTTGTGGATTTCTGTCTCCTACAGGATCTTAGTTCTGGATTTCTTTAATGACTTGTTAGTTTCTGATGTTTTTATTTTGTCTTAAGTTTTTTATCTGCCCTCACAGGAGAGTTAGTCCAAATTTCTAACCCACCAATAATATCAGCAGAAATCTCCATAACTCACACTCAAAAGTCTACTTAAAATAATTATAATTCAGATGAATTGAATCACTTACTTTTATAAGTAATAAATTATTTTTATAAATTTTCTAAAATAGGTACATACCTACCAAACACTAAAATTACTTATAAGTAATAATTATAATGCACTTGTTCAGACACACTACTACTTTATAATGTAAAACAAAACATGATTTTTTCTTAATACTTCCAACTATGGTATTGAAGCTCAGGGTCCCTCATTGTAAGTTATAAATAGTAACTGGATGGCATTACGATTTCATCTGCAGTAGAGAAGAAAATTTCTTTTGATAGAGAAGATAATTTTTTCAAGTTACTCAACTATTAATAAAATTTGTGGATTCCTTATGATCTAAATGTGCTACTCGTTTTATATATACTTTCATGTTATATATATATATATATATATATATATATATATATATATATATATATTACATGTGAACTAGTATTATTACTCTTTTATTAGTTTAAAAGGGAAATATCAGATCTAAGTCACCACCCAAGGATATAGAACCCCAAATGGCAATGTCAGTAGAGAGAACAGATACAGACCAAGGACTCCTGATTTTAGAAAAGTAGGTACAAATAATTCAGAAATGAGCCTAAGAATTTGTGAAGCCAGAAATCAATAGTTTAAATGAAACTTATCTAAGAAGAAGGAAGCTAGATATCCCCCAACATCTCTGACCTCTAAGTTATAAAGATAATCCATAAACCCATAAGATTCAGTTGCTGAAAGGGATCTTTTCAAGAATACTACTTTATGCACTCTCTTACAAAGAATGAAATAAAACCAACTGACTAAAAAATAGAGTCAGAAGAGAACAACAATAACAAAAGTCATGGGGAAAGAAACAAAGGAAACAATCAAGCACATGAACAGAGAACCTACAGAACAGGATAAAATCTTTACCACCTGCACCACAGATAGGCACTAATCTCCAGGATATACAAAACCTCAAAAAAACTAATAACCCCCCAAAAAACAAACAACCCAATCAGTAAATGGGCAGAGGAACTGAACACACACTTCATAGAAGATGAAATTCAAAAGGTCAAAAAATATATGAAAAAAATGCTCAACATCACTAGTTATTAGAGAAATGCAAATTAAAACTATACTGAGATTCCATCTCACTCCAATCAGAATGGCAATTATCAAGAATAAAGTAACAATAAATGCTGGCAAGGATGTGGGTAAAAAGGTTCACTCATACATTGCTGGTCAGCTTGCAAATTGGTGCAAGCACTCTGGAAAGCAGTATGGAGACTCCTTAGAAAAATATTGGAATGGAACCACCATTTGACCCAGTTATCCCACTCCTTGGCCTACACCTGAAGGACTTTAAATTAGCAACCTACAGTGACACAGCCATATCAATGTGTATAGCAGCTCAATTCACAATAGCTAAGCTATGCAACCAACCTAGATGTGCTTCAACAGGTAAATAAATACAGAAAATGTGGTGGAGCTATAAAGAAGAATGAAATTGTGGCATTTGCCAGTAAATGGATGGAGCTGGAGAATATTATGCTAAGTGAAAGAAGCAAGTCCCAGAAAGCCAAAGGTTAATTATTCTTTCTGGTATGTGAATGTTAACAAGGGAGGGGAAATATAGATGTTCATTGGATTAGACAAAGGGGAATGAAGGGAAGAAGAGGTGACAGCAATAGGAAAGACAGTAGAATGAACTGGACAAAACTTTCCTATGCTCATATATGAATACACAACCAGTGTAACTCTACATCATGTTTGACCACAGAATGGGATCAAAATTGTAATGGGTTGCACCCCAAGTATTTAAAAATATATCAAAATATACTCTACAGTCATGTATATCTAAAAACAACAAAAAAGAAAGAAAATTAAATAAACTTATTTGTTTAATAATCTATATTAAGAATGCATCTTTAGAATTTCCTAAGCAAGCTATGCAGTGAGAAATAGTCTATTCACAATGGGCAGTCTTTCCCCTTTTTTCCTTCCCTTTGCCTCCAAGGCTCTCAGAATCATGAGTGCAGGGAAACAAAGACTCATTGTGTTCTCAGAAGAACCCTGCACTTGTGGCCTAAAGGTGGGAACCCAAGAGTCAGTTTAACCACTGAGGAGCCATGTGACCTTGACAAAGCACTCTTCTCTCAGACACTGCTTTTTTAATCCTAAAACTTGAAAATAAAATGTTCATTCTATGGATTAGAAAAATACACTCAAATAATTTGTAAGTCACCATACAAAGTGAGTTTTTATGATTATTTATCTAAATCACTCTAATAAAGTTCAACTCTCAAGGAAAGAAAGTGAGCAGATATATTGGTTCAGCTTTCTTTCTCCTTTATTCCTATTCCATAGCAAAGATCATTCCCATAGGGATTGGACCCAAAACAGAACATGGGAGTGATGTTAAAAGTTGTATTTGTATGTGTGTGTGTGTTTGTGTGTTTGTGTGTGTGTGGTTGTGAAATATAAGGGATGGGAGGTAATGGCAGAAATTCCAATCTCTAGTGTCCTTACATTGAAGTAAACTCATTATGAAGCGGAACTAACCACCTGTACTTCACCAGCAACTTCCTATAGTTTCTACCATTAACAAATGATGTGTTTTCCAGGGAACTGCAAGCACTTAAAAATTTATTTACCTGAATGTTTCTATGGTACAAATAAGAGTGGGTGGTAGGAGTGCGGAGTATTTAAATGGGAATTAAACTAGATGTAACACTACAAATCCTTAGGGAGTGGAAAGAGGGGTCCTAGAACTCTAAAAGACCCTGTGTTGAACTGGACCCTGTAATGTACTAACAAATTACTAAGCACCCCCATCTATAAAATGAAGGCAATTAACTAGATGATCTTTAAAGACCTTTGAGCTTTCATATTTTTAAAAAACTTCTCATTAGCATTTTATTACCAGAAATTTGAAAATAGTTTTCAGGCACTAACCTGGAGAGAGTAGTGACACAAGAATTTTTTAAAAAATATGTGCACACATCAATTCACTGATGAAATACATATGGAGGCTTCTTTTAACTTATCCAGATTACCCATGAGTTATCTGATAGTAATTTGTGACATGGTGGACCATACTGATATTCTATATTAGGAGTCTAATACTTTCAATAGTGCTAACAGCCATCTTTCATGGAGAGTTCAAAAAGCCTTAGATGCTGAACAAAGTAGTTTATATATACCTTCTTCTTTAACTCTGTTATTATTCTTTGAATATTAAGATATTTTACAGATTCAGAAAATAAGGCTCAAATGACTAATAAGTGTTGGAACACAGGTTTGTGCTCCAGCTACACTATATTGATGGCAGGCCTTTAAGGTGATCACTTCTTAAAAGAACTGTAAGAAGAGACTGAGGATCTACTGCACTTTAAACTGTTGGCAAGGTCAAGGTTTAGCTAGTAAATCCATTATTCACACATAATTACACCCACAAATAGTAAAATGTTCTCTTTATATAGATCATTCTGAAAGATTCAAAAGTGCATATTACCCAAGAGAAATGAGGACAAAGCCCTCTTTTTAAGAGTTCCTAGATAATTTAAATCCCTTTGTCAATTTACCTCCACCTACCCCAAGCTGAACTTTCAATTAAAATCACTGCAGTTTGAAAAAAAAAAAAAAAAAAGTAGTGGCTTGGAAAAAAGAAGAAACAAAAAGGCCTTGTGTTGCCTATGTAAATCAAGACCTATGTAATAGTAACATGGCAAACTCCCAAACTCTTTGGGTGATATGCATAATTTTTCCCTTCTCATGCTCTATTGCCTGTATTTAACTAAAAAAAAATGAATATAAAGGACAGCCTCAGCAGTTACCAAGACCTTTGCTAGGCTCTCTGATGGAGAATTCAGATGCCATATATTTGGGTTTATCACCAATTGCATCCACTTACAGGACAAAATGCCTATAGTGTGAAAATACATATATATATATATATATATATATATATATATGTATACACACATACACTTATATATAAAGATTCAGAAAATAAGGCTCAAATGACTAATAAGTGTTGGAACACTTATTTTATATATATAAGAATTATTTGGGAGTGAGCTTTGGCATCTTGGACATGCTTAAAATAACAATTGATAGGGCTGGGTTTGTGGCTCAGTGGTAGAGCACTTGCCTCACATGTGTGAGGCACAGGGTTCGATTCTCAGCACAACATATAAACAAACAAACAAATAAAGGTCCATCAATAACTAATAAAAGATTTTTAAAAAATAACAATTAATATTGCAGACTGTATGCATTACTTCATAGGAAATTCACCCCAGCTTCCCAGCCCTGTCTTCCACAGATTAATATTATAGATCTGTCATATATCAAGTTCCTGGTTTCTACCCCTGGAATTGGGAAAGCTAGGAGATATAAAGTCTCTGGAAGAAGAAATAAGAAATTTCAGAGAGGATCAATTTCTGCAACGGAGAAGGAGGGATACCGTGATGGTAACAGAAACAAATCCAATTTTGTCTTAGGAAATTTGGAGTGAAATGGTTTCCTTGGCACAGCCCCACATGGAAGATGAAGGGCAAATAAGTCAGGAGTCACAAACACTGAGAACAGCAGGGAATAGGTGACCAAGAATAGACTGGGACAGCAGGTGGCAAACTTTTTATATGAAGGGCAAGACAATAAATATTTTATGCTTTGCAGGATAAGTGGTCTTTGTTGAAACTATTTACCTCTTCCATTATAAGGGCATAACAACATGAAAATGGGTGTGGCTGTGTCTTAAACTATATGTGTGGACCCTGCAATATAATTTTCATGATATGTTCTTTTTTAAATCATATTAAAATGTAAAGACCATTGCTAGCTTGTTGCCCTTATAAAGAAGTGGTAGGCCATATTTGGCCCATACAAAATTATTTGCTGACTGCTAGTTCAGGGTAAGTCATTCAGAATGGACTGTACAGAGCTCACTCCTTTCTTTCTTTTCCTTCCTTCTTCTTTTCTTTCTTCTCTCTTCTCTACTTCCCATCTTTCCTTGTTTTGTGGTGCTTCTATATGCTTAAAAGTAGAGGTTTATGAAGTGGTGACAGAAGAATAGGTCAAGGATCTGATTCATGAAATGCACATTTAACACAAAAATACCAATAATAGAAAATTATACTAACAATGACCATTAGATGCTACTAAGTTCTGAACATTATTTATTTATTTATTTATTTATTTATGTATTTATTTTTAGTACCAGGGATTTAACTCAGGGTTACTTAACCACTGAGCAATATCCCCATCCCTTTTCAATTTTTATTTTGAGATAGGGTCTCACTAAACTGCTTAGGGCCTCCCTAAGTCCCTAAGGCTGAATTTGAAGTTTCCATCCTCCTGTTTTGACCTCCTGAGCTACTGGAATTTCAGGCATGTGCCACCGTACCCGGCCTGAGCACTGTTTTTTACACATATTAAATCTTTGTGGAAATTATTATTATTCCATTTATAGATAAGGACACTAAGCAATAGACATAACATTAAGATCTGTAGCTATCTACAATTTATCTGTAATTTTGAAATTCTAGAAGTTTACCAACAGAAAATAATACTGAAAAGTTCTGAGTTTGTGGCTGTGAGTTTACTATTTACTCTTCCCAATTGGGGGAATTTTTCATATATTCCATTGCATAAATATTAATTTATTTTATTCTCAAATGTAACATTAGACCCTGCCATACTTCTTCATAATAGTCAATATATTAATAGAATTGCTTGTCAAAGGTTTAAATCACTATGAGTTTCCAAACACTTTGAGTTTCTGTGTTTGGAAAATATATTGAATATTGGTCAATATAATGTACTTTGTTTTAACTCAATATTCTCTAAAAAATTTTGAATTTGTCCTCAAGAATGATAGTATGGTTTGTGAAAGAAGAGGTAGGAGGAATGCAGGTTTGAGGTTACACTTAGCAGCTTAGTGAGACCCTCAGTAACTTAGGAAGAACCTATCTGAAAATAAAATCAATTGGTAGTGTAGGCTCATTGGTAAATCACTTCTGTGCTCAATCCTTAGTACCCCAAACAAAAACAAAACAAAAAAAAAATTAGAACAAAACCAAAAAGATTAGATTAATAATTATGAATCCTTGAGTCTAATTCAGCCTGTTAACTAATCAATTGGGGCATTGCAACTTTCACTTCTACCTCTCTGAACCTCAGGTTCTTCATTTTGAGATTATTGTCTCAAATACTCATAGGGTCAGACAAGAAGTCTAAACAAAGAAGGAGAGAAACTGTAGACCCTGGGAAGACAAGAGGCTGCCGTAAGCTGGAAAACACAGGTCCTGACGTTTGTCACATGGATATGCATGTTTCAAATATAAAATGTATTTGAAAAAAATAAAACATCTGATTTTCATGTGAATATACTTAAATATTTTAAAAGAGCAGATAAACAAATGAAATCCTATACAGTCTAACAAAACAAGTCTGTAGGTTACATGTGATTATGTACAGCTATAGCCCTCAACTGACTGATGGTATATAGTATTGTCTGACATATATTCAGACTCAAGTTCCTTTCCTCCAGAAGCTTATGCAGTAACTTGCCCTTCTTCATAGTCTGCCTTCCATATTCAGTTATTTTTTCATTCTTCAGGTCCTAATTCCTGAGTAGATTATAAGATCCTTGAGGAAGATGAAATATCTCTCAATTTCCATAACAATTGGCTCAATGCCTTCAACACAGGGTTTAATGAAATCATTCAGATGATGTAGAAATATGTTATAAATAGCCCTAGATAAATCAGAAAGCCCGATTCTGAGTTACTTTGATTCTTCATTGATAGTGGTACACACTGGTATGACTGCCCAAATGGGGGCTTTGGAATAAATCAAACCTAAGCCAGACAAGGGAAGGAAATAAAACAGATACAAATTAGAAAGAAAGAAATCAAACTATCATTGTATCAGATGAGGTGATCCTATCCTTAGAAGCTCCAAAAACGTACACAAGAAATTTTCTCAAGCTGATTTAAAATTCATCAAAATAACAGGAAATAAAATAAACATGCAAAATCAATAACATTTTTTGTTTTTTGAAAATTTTTGCTAGAGCTTTCTGGTTATATATAGTAGACAGGTTCATCCTGACAAAGTCATACATGCATGGAAATCAATTTCATCTCATGACCCCGCAATAACTTTTTATGTACCAATAATGAATCATCTAAAAAATAAGTTAGGAAAACAATTTCATTCATGACAGACTCAAAAAATATGGAGGAATAAATCTAACCAAAAAGTGAAAGCCCTCTACAATGAAAATATAGAGTACTGAAGAAAGAAACTGAAGAAAATACTAGAAAAAAAAAAAGCTCCATGTTCATGGATAAGCAAAGCTAGTATTGTTAAAGTGGCTATATTACCAAAAGCAATCTACAAATTTAGTGCAATCACCATGAAAATATAAATGACATTCTACACAGTACTAGAAAAAATGGTCCTAAAATTCATATGGAAAAATAAAAAGCCCAGAATAATCAAAACAATTGTGAGCCAAATGAGCAATGCCGGAGGCATTATGATACCCTATTTCCAATCAAACTGCACTGTTGTAGTAATAAAAGTAGCACAATACAGGCATTAAAAACAGACATGTAGACCAATGGAATACAACTGAAGGCATAGAGACAAATCTACATGTATAGTCATCTGATCCTTAGCAAAGGTACCAAAAATATACATTGGAGAAAAGACAGGTTTTTTAAAAAAAAGTTACTTGGAAAACTGTATATCTATATGTAGAAGAACATAATTAGATCCCCATCTCTGACCCTACACAAAAGATAACCCAAAGGGGATCAAAGACCTAGGAATTTGACTAGACACTTTGCAACTGCTAGAAGAGAACATAAGGCCAATACTTGAACATAGAGATGCCGACAATGACTTTCACAATAAGAGTCCTAAAGCTCAGGAAATAATTCCAAGAATTAGTAAACAGGATAGCATTCAATTCAAAAGCTTCTTCACAGAAAGTAAACTTAAGAGTATGAAAAGAGAGCCTACAGAATGGGAGAGAATCTTTGCCAGATACTCTTCCAACAGAGGATCAATATTTAGGATGTATGAAGAACTCAGAAAACTTAACAAAAGCTAATAACCCAATCAATAAATGAACTAAGCAGACACGTCTTAAAAGAAGAAATAGAAATGGCAAATAAATTGAACGTCTTTTTCAATCAGGGAAATTCAAATCAAAACTATACTGAGATTTCATCTCACTGCAGTTAAAATGGCAGCCACCAAAAATATCAACAATAAATGCTAGAGAAAATGTAGGGAAAAAGAATATTCATATTCTGCTGGCAGAATTGCAAATCAGTAGAACCACTATGGTAATCCTTCTGGAGGTTCCTTATGAATGGAACCATCATATGACCTAGATATACCACTACTCAGTGTTTACTCAAAAGAATAAAAGTCAGCATACTACGCTAATACAGGCATACACATGTTTATAGCAGTGCAATTCACAATAGCCAAGATACAAAACCAGCTTAAGTGTCTTTTGAAAGATGAGTCTATTAAGAAAATGTGGTTTATATAAAAGACGAACTTTACTCAACCATAAAGAAGAACAAAATTATGTCATTTGAAAAAAAATGGATAGAATTAGAGAACAAAATGCTAAGTGGTATAAGCCAGACTCAGAAAATCAATGGTTTAATGTTTGTCTTGTATGTAGAAGCTAGAGAATAAAAGGGAGAAACAGCGGGGGAGGGGAATATGAGGAATAAATTGACCAAATTATGTTACGTGTATGTATCACAATGAGTTCTATTATTGTGTATAATTATAATACATCAATAAAAAATTTTAAAACCTAAGCAAGAATGCCAGCACTTCAAGCTATATGACCTTGAGGTTATCATAACTGACCAAGAATCAACTAGCTCATTTGTAAAACAAAGTGTTAACAACATTCAACTAATTTGGTAAATTAAATAAAATTAGGTTTAAAGTGTATAGCATAAAGGATATGTCAATAACCACTGATTCCTTTCCTGGATTCTCTGGCTAAGGAAAGAAAAGGGTTCTTACAGGAGATTTAAGATTACTCCTCATATTACTCTTCATCATCCATAGAAAATCAAGTGCAATAACTGCTGTGGAACATCCAGGGATCAAGCACACAGATGTCACATAGCCCAAGACACTGGCTTTACACTGTAACTTTTGTTATTTCAAATCAAGTATGGTTTTCTGAGTTGACTTGAAAGATAAATCTTCTTTGAAGCAATCAAAATACCTCATCAAATGCATGGCCAGAACATGTTCATAGCTTTGAAAAAAAGAAGAAAAGTTTGAAAGAAGGTATATGATCCCCAAGATTATTTTATGCAAAATATAATAGATATTTAAAATAAAAGGACCTATTATGAAAGCATACACAATGTTTCAGTATTCACAGGTGTACTCCAAGCTGATGGTTGTCTAAGCACAAGAGCTGTATGAGCCCAAGACTGCCAGTGACTGATTAAAAGAAGGCTTATGAACAGAGCTTCCAAAATGTCAGAGACGTTCCATCACAGAATGCTTCAAAAGTATTGGGGTCTGAATTGGAGCAAATTATATTCCATACATTTATAATTATATCAAATTTAATCCTAATGTAATATATAGCTAATATGAACCAATAAAAATATGAAAAAAGAGGACTTTAACAGCCAGCCACACGGTCCAACCTTTATCCCTACAACTTCCTGATGGCTATCCTGGAGCTACTTACTCACTTTTAACCCCAGGGGGAATGAAGTCCTTCTCTACAGTATTTGCCATGCTGAGAGAATGGATTACAATTCAGACAAGAACTTAAAGCTGTTTCCTATTGTCTCTCAAGCCTGATCTCTGTAGACATGCAGAATAGCTTATATGCATAAATACTGAATGTCCATTGTGTTTCTGGAATTATTTGTGAATTATAGATAAAACAGGATAAGTGTAATGCACTTTTTTACATAATTTGTCATGTTGATGACAAAACACATGCATTGTGCTTTATCAGAGAACACCTAAAATAGACATAATGCCCTTTGTTCAACCAACTCTATCATCCTTCAATTATAGTCTCCCTCCTAATGGGATCAATATGAAAAAAGAAAAAAAATGACATTTCTAGTGCACTTTCTTAAAATTCGTGACTACTATATATTTAATAGTCTATATAGTCATTCATGGTGATTCATTGTCATTTTTGAAAAGAAAATTGTACATTTAGTATGGTTCTGCCTGTGACAATTAGAAAGGCAAACCCAGTGATATGCTTACAAACATAAGGAAAACAACACTTTCTCCTTCAGCAGAAATTCACAGACCATTTTTTTTTAAATAAATAGTCAGAAAATAAATATATGCTTTGTCAATCATACAGTCCCTATTTCCACTACTCAACTCTGCCACTGGAGAGTTACAATAGCCATAGGCAATATGTAAACAAATGGGATAACTGTTTTCTAAATAAAAATGTATTTACCAAAGCAGGTAGCTGCCTGGATTTAGCTCCCAGACACAGCATAGGAGAGTGGCAAGAACATTGTCTTGGAATTTAGGAAAACAAAGTTCTCATTGTGGTGCTTCCTTTAGCTACCATTATCATGGCAAACAATCACTTCACAACTTTAGGCTTGACTCTTTGTCTACATGGAGCAGGTTAGATGATCTTTAATAGATCTTCAATTTTTAGCATATCTCTGAATTAGTAACTTAAATCTCTCAGAATTGCAGCTGAGTTGTTCAGATTGCACTACAACTGCGTTTGAAACTGTTGATTGAGGCTTTTAAAAGATGGGCTAAAGGGGTTTCCAAAAGGCCCCCTGGTATCTGTCACCAACATATGTAACAGAATGAACAGGAAGTTTTGTTTACCTTGGGAAAGTGATGGAAACTGCTTCTCAATAACTCTAATCTTAGCATCCCAGATTTGCCAAATACAAACTTTTTGTTGCTCATCTGAAATTTAAATTTAATTGAGCATCCTGTATTTTACCTGGCAATACATATTACTCCAATGTTTTTATATGGGAAAGAAGTCAGACTGTATACATTTATACTTAAGTATTTTCACCAGTATTGACCTCATTATGTCTCTTAGCATTCCACCTGTCGGGCACTGAGAACATTATCTTCATTCTAATCAGGTAAGAGCTGAGGTGCCAGGATTTATGAATTATGCAGGCTTAGAGGTTAGTGACAAATAAGTCTAAGTATTCACTCTAACTTCACAGAGATACAAACATCTAGTTCATTAAGGAATTGCTGTCTACTTTGTACAACAGGCATTCATACAGCTATGCCTGTCAAAAGTGTAAACTTCCACTTACCCTTCTGTTTCATTTATGCAGCATAACATTTGCCACTATTTCCTAAAACAATATTTAAATGACTCATCATAAGGGCATCTTTTCCTTGTCACAGTTTTGACTTACGGACTGAAAAAATGAAGTCTCCTTTTCTGCAGAAAACATGTTTGTGTTTTTTTTTTTTTTTAAGCAATTAAAGAAAGTCAAACATTTAATAATTTTATAAAGACATTAATTAAATATGAGAATAGAGAATACAGAGTTAGGTGTGTATTATGTTGCCCTAAAAGACAACCTAACAGTCACAGTTGTTCTTTCAGAAGATTTTAAGTATGGCATTGATCTAAATAAATATTCAATGATGTCTATGTGAAGATAGGCCAGTTTTCCTTGAAGTAAATGTACTTACTTTAGGCAATGTTACTTTCAGAAAGACTTGACCATGATTAAGATAATAGTCATTAAATTGAAGTAAATAGGGATATGGGAAAGAATTGCTGTTTTTAATAATCTAAGGAACTCATTCATCTTGAAAAATATCGGCATCAACAAGGGATTTAGGCTAAAAGACTGTCAAACAAGCCAAGCATTAGACAGAGTGATTGTGGTTAACACCCTTCATGAACTGGCATGGCAAAATCTAGTCTGCCTAGATTTAAAACAAATATAAGTTTCTGTTTTCCTTCAACACTGACCTTAAAAATCTAGGCGTTAAATTTGGATATTTTGCCTCCTAGAATACTGTACTGGACAAAATCAGATAGACATCTTGACACTAACATCCCTAGGACTCTCTCTCTGAGTTTTTCAATTTTGAATGCTCACATATACCACTGGCCTCATTTCTGATTTCTATTACTCATAACAGAGAAATGGCCTGTCAGTTTGATCCTCAACTTCCTGAAATCATCCTAAGTATAATGTGTGACTTCCTCTGAGCATCACAAGTCCCAAGGAAATTGGTGGGCCTCAATTTCCTCAAGTGGGGAGTTCTCTGAGGAACGCTTGTGGCCACCTGAAGATAGGGCTCAGACTTGGAGCTGAATGAAATTCCTGGCTTACAGCACCTCTCTCTGTGTCTGTTTTACTTAACTGTGCAGATGACATTGAATTTGAACATGGACCTCCAATCCTAGAAAAAAAAAATGTTTGAAAATAGTTGGCACAAGATGTCTTGACTATAAACAAACATCAGTACTGAATTTATCAATAAATGATTTCAAAAGCCTATCCTCAGATTGACTTGAGAAGTTACACATAAGAACAGGGCCAAAGGCATATTCAGTATTTATTGTGTACTAGATTACTTAGTATCATGATAGGAAGCAGGAAAAGCCCTAGATATAATCTTAACCTACAATTACTTAATCTACAATTACTTAATGCCATCATGGAGGTCCACCCTTATGATCTCATCTAGCTTTAATTACTTCCCAAAGAATCCCACCTCCAAATACAATCAGCATAAGACATATGAACTTTGGGAAGGGGGTCAAACTATAATTATAGTATAATTAAGTACTATGATTACTTAATATTAGTTCCTTTATTGGAGGTCAATAAGTCATTAGTGATAGACTCAATAGCCAGAGTTCACAAATACCATTTCCTCTTCCTATACATATAGGAAGAGTACATGTCCCAGTCTCATTTGTAGTTAGGTTTGGGCCATAGGACTAGCTCTAACCAATGGAATGGCCTAGTCCTCAAAAGTTCCAGTCAGGTCATTGACTCTTTCCCACTAAGTAGAAGTGAAGAACACCAAGATGACAAAACCATCCTGAACAAAAAGCCCAGATACTTGCATCTTCACATCCTCACTTGGATGACAGCCTCCTATATCTATCTGAGATTTGATGTGGGCAAGAAATAATTCCTTGTTGTATTAAGCCACTATGATTTTGGAGTTGTTTGCTAAAGGAGCTTACCAGCATTGCTTTAACATCAAGGAAGAGGCTCAGGCTCAATATTCTGTTTCACCTTAGCATGGTTCATTATCAAGGAAAAGTGGTCTCAGATCCAAAAAGGAACAATGAGGGAAATGGTGACTAGTATGGATTGGTAGTAGAGATCATGCAATGCAGAAAAAGCAAAACAGAGAATTGAATTGGAAACCTTCAGAACCTGAGACTTGGCAATCATAGGCAGAAATAGCAGAAATCAAGGTAGAGCTGTAAAACATTACCTGGAGCTGGCTTCTTTGTTTGGAATGGCAAAACAGGCAAGGCAGAGCCCCTGAGGACTCTACAGACTACCTAGTATTTTTTTCTCAGGTCCAGGCTAGAAGATAAACTCCTGAGTAGCCAAACCTGTTGGAATGTAAACTGATGAAGAGAGCTCTGAGAAAAACAGTGTGGTTTGCATATCTCATTTGGAGGCCTAGATATTAGCTGAGAATTCTAAGAGTACCATAAAATTAGAGTGAATGAGTCTTAAATCCAGGCAGTTTGCTATAGCAAAAGCAATAACAGCTAGAAATATTTATACAGTGATTTTTTTCCCACATATTTTACTTCTCAAGTACACTTACTCTTTTCCAATTTTGAGAACTTAATAGAAGACTTTCTTCAAAAGTCTTGATGATGGTCAGCAATGACAAACTTAAACCTCTAAGATTTTAGCAAGTATATCTAAAGAGATGGGAAATCTTCAATTAAGCTCTACTTCATGAAGGCAAATTAAACAGTGTGTCTAGTTGTTCCTACTTAACTGCTCTTGACAAGATTTTGGGTGGTGGTTCCTACTAATAGATTGAGTGAAAAGGAGTGAGAAGGACCGGAAATGGTAAGGGAAGTGACGGATATGAATAAATATGTATTTGGAAGATTTCCATTTAATTCTTTTGAATGAGCTTCTGTTTCACATTAGCAGCGTCTCTTGGGAAATCAGCCACACTGCATTTGTTTCACTGCTCCCACCTGCATATTGAATGAAACTGTGCAGAGTCATTATGAATGTATTCTCTGCTGATCCTAACTGAGGGAAACAGGGAAAACTTCAGGCATTGGCCTGCCAGCCCTGTACTGTGAAGAAAGTCCTCACATAGTCTCCCCGTTCTTAAGGGAATTACAACATTTTTTTTTCAGACTTCAAGGTTGTAATCATTTCTTTAAACGCTTTTTAGTAAAAACTTGATTACATGTGTGTGGAGACAGTAAGTCTATTTGTGGGCAAAAATAATAAAAGAAATGAAATCATAGCAAGATGATGGATTCATGGATCTCTGTTTCATAAACTAAACCATAAGACCTTGAGTTAATATCTTCAAATAATTCTCTGTACCTTTATAAGGTAAACATCCTTTGTGAGAGTGATTTCACCAAAAGTTGCACACAAAACATCACATCTTAAGAATATAAAGAAACCTGACACAGTGGCACACACCTGTAATCACAGCATCTTTGGAGGTTGAGTCAGAAGGTCACAAGTTCAAAGCCAGCCTCAGCAACTTAGAGAGGACCTAAGCAACTTAGCAAGACTCTGTCTCAAAAATAAAATGAAAAGGGCTGGGGATGTGGCTCAGTAGTTAAGCACCTGCGTTCAATCACTGGTACCAAGAAAAAAAAAAAACATATGTATATATATATATTTTTTTTTCTCCTACTTCATATATATATATGAAGAAATTAGATCTAAAGTGATACAAGAAGGCCTTCTCCATCTAGTTCCTTTTTTTCTTTTTTTAAACATGACAAGCCTCAGAAATTCATGGGTGGCCACAAACATGTGTTTCCATGAAACACTTAGTGACCTTTGTGCCAATGAAATCCCTTATTTCCATAATTACATTTTTTTTCTACTGGTCTTCTCCCCTTCTCCTCAAAGACCTATGCTCTGTTAGAGTCTGTAAACAAGTCAGGATGGCACCTGGCATTTTGCCAGAGAAATGTTAGAGTCTGTAAACAAGTCTGGATGGCGCCTGGCAAAATGCCAGAGGGAGTGGTTTGTGAAGTAAAACCAGCAAGCCATTAAGTGTGGAGATTTCTTATTGGTTGACTGATGTATCTAGTTTATGCTAATTAAGATAAGCTGTGTGGAATGTATAAATACCGCTCCTGTCCTACAATAAACGGCTCCCACTCCTGCTGTATCAATCTATACAAGTTGTTCATCACCCCCCGGTTATTTTGCTGCAGCCGGACTGCGGCAATGCTCCAGGGTAGCACTTATGTCTCTTGCCTTAGAGTAGCTGTGCTGCATCCCACTGTGATTTTTCTGCATATACCTCCTCCCCACAAAATTTGTAGAACTCAATGGAAGCACAGTATTTCTTCCACACACCTAACACATAAATCTGATCATCTTTATGGAGGTTAAGCTATTCTTGTAGCATTTATTGGATGTCTAGAATTTATCCATAATAAAGTCTTCTTTAAAGTTTTCCTTCTGTGTTATTGCCAAAAATGAAATGTTATTTTGCTTCCATATACTTAAAAGTCTGAATCTAGGGAATGAAAATGAATGAGGTAGAAGTAAACGGGGATATTAAAAACTGATCAAGTTATCACTATCCTTGACTGAGAGCCAATGGCTTCTAAAAAGGGATGTAAAATAAAAGCAATAAAGAGATAATATTTGCTCTGGCATACCTTCAGGACTTTGCCTCCTCTGGGTGCCCTCTCCAAGCCCACTAAAGACTCTAGCTGCCTAAATCTGTTCCCAGTACGCTTTCCCCACTACAAACACCCTTAACAAGTTCCACATACCTCCTACTCAACCTCACTTTCTTTGTCATTCTTATTTCCTAAAATGCAAACTACCATTAGGTATTTCAGCCAGGTTAGATGGAAAGTTAATTAGGCTACTTGCCATTAATTTGTAGGACTAATCATCTCCCCACATCGCCTTATCCTACTCAGGAATGTTTTCTTATTAATTCTAATTGGTGAAATTTCAGTTGGTATGTAGGAGATATTTGGGGATAGGAAGTCATCTGCTGTCTTTCAGGAAGGAGAAAACCAAAACAAGTTTTGGACTTATTCTCTTCCTACCAAATTTCTCCAGGCCTATTCTGATGGGAACTATGAGCCTTTTCTTCTCCTTTTAGTAACTTAAGAGTTAAGATCAATGAGCTTCCCTAATTACAATTTTGTCACTCAGTAAGAGATTGGGGTAGAACACTTGGGTTGCCTACTTAAAAAGAAGAACAAAAATTTTGTTTTGAGGTGCTGGGGATCTAATCCCAGGCCTTCCACATGCTAGGCAAGCACTCTGCCACTAAGCTACACCCCTAGCCTGGGATAGCCTACTCTTATACCAAGCTAGAGTAACTACCAACAGGACCTCCTTGTAACTACCAGCAATTATATGGTAGTTCTTAAAGCTTAAGGTGGATCATAATCACCTATAGGGCTTAATAATGGACTCAACCCCACAGAGCTTCAAAGTAGGTCTGTTTGGGTGAGTTCAAGATTTTACATGACTAAATCCCTCCCCAGTGATGCTGATTTTAGGGAAACACATTAAAAACCATTTCCCTACACTAAATTTCCCTTCCATGTAGAATGGAAAGAATATTCCAAAGAGACAAAAGGCATACAAAGCAATCCTGTGAAAAAGAGTTTTCTGTTTAGTACTAGTGGCATTCTGCTTTCCCCAGAGATTTATGAAAACAAGGGCAAGGAACATGGAGTTTGAGGGAACAATTGGAGAAAGCTGGCATACCTTCAGGACTTTGCCTGAAGTTTAGAACGTGGAGCTCAAGTTTTCTTCTAGAGAAAACCGTGACCTCTACAGTATTAGAGGAATAAAACATTCAGAAAGTCATCTTAAGTCACTTCGCATCTTGGCATAAATTAAGAATAAGTTACTGGTAAATAATACAGGCTTCTCAATTCTGAGGTTACCTTTAAAATGTACAAGAGATTTGACTTGCATACCTATGGTAAGAAGGAAAGGGGGAGAAACCTCTCTGCCCATGCACTTTCTACTCACTTTCTCCTTGATTCTTCCAAATAATAAAACATTGTGGAACCTTTATCAGGTATTTATACTGAGCATTTATACTGAGCAATCTCACTGCACATGAAGGATTTTGTAGAAGGGATCTCGTTCCTCTATGTTCTCTCATCTCTGTGTTAAAAGGCTTGCATCCTTTTTTCTCCACTATCTTGCCACCTTTGCTCTCTCCCACTTCAGCATGCATAAGATGGATTGCTGTACCATTTTTCTAATAAGAGAGGTAATATTCCAAGATCTGGACATGCATATAGGGGGCTACATACTTCATGACAGTCTTAATGTGGTCTTTGTGTTCCAAACTTGCTTTCAGACAGAAAGATCAGGTATGAAGGAAAACTGGGCAGTGGTCCAATTAGTAAAAAACAACAACAACAACAACAACAAAAACACTCATCCAAGGGAAAAGACAGGCAAGATTTCAGTAGCAAAGCAAAGATGTTTCTTTATTTGTACAAGTAAAATGTACTGAATAGAGCACTCCTTTTCTTTCAGCAACCTAAATTCTGAGAGAGCATAGTCCTTGGTTACAGTCTTAGGTTGGGTTCTTCATTAGGAGGTAACTGTAGTTAATTTAAATCAGAGAACATATTGGCAGAGGAGTGGAAAGCAGGAAAGGGAAAAGAAGGAAACCAACACAGAAAAGTTAACTCCATGAGGAACTGGGGCTCATTTCTGGACAATGGTATAAGACATGCCTTGAGTTTCTTAAGTGCAAGGAAACATATCTATCAATTCCCTCTAGTTGTTAGTTAAGGCTTGCTCCACAGGTGTTAATTTTACTGATTTTTCTGACCCGTTCCGAAAAGGGCCTTGCATGCTCTTATAGTCAGAGAAATTACACAAAGAGTCACAGAAGCAAAGTGAATGTGTCTGATTGATATACAGAGAGTACTCACAGATTTCCTACAGTCCTTTGGGGATTTCTCCTTTTCTATCATTCAATTCACCTAAATATCTTAGTTGTCAGTAATAAATCACACCCATTGGAAGTTAGACATATTTCAGTTTCATTTTCTTTCACTTTCTACTAGTGCCAGCTTACTTGTGTTTATCCCGTTAATAAATTATATCAATATCTTCTTAAAAATGTATGCAGGAACAAATTCATTCTAAAAACTAAAACACCATTTATTAAAGTTTAGATATGTCCCCTAAAAGCTCATGTATAAGACAATGCAAGAAAGTTTAGAGGTGAAATGATTGTTGTGAACCTTAATTAGAGGATTAATCCACTTGAAAGGATTAGCTGGGTGGTAACTGTAGGCACAAAGGATATAGCTGGAGAGGGTAGGTCACTGAGGGCATGCCATTGGGGTATACATTTTGTTTCCAGTGAGCAGAGCTCTCTCTGCTTCATTTTTACCATGTCCTAAGCTGCTTTCCTCCTCCACTATGATGATCAACCTCCCCTATGGCCCAAAGCAATGGAGTCAACCTTCTATGGATTGAAACCTCTGAAAGTGTGAGTCCCACATAAACTTTTTCTCCTCTAATTGTTCTTTTAAGGTCTTTTGATCACAGCAACAAAAAAGCTGGCTAAAATACCATATATGTCTAAAAGCCTTCATAATTTATTCTTTAAACAACTGAGAAAAATATGCTCAAAACTTTTCAAATGCATACTGACAGTAAGAAAAAAATCAAATTCCCACATTTGCATTTAGTCTAGACACGATTACAGACGAAAATCCTTCAGTTGATATGCTTCAAGCTACATCTCTGACATCAGTACAATAGCACTTAGTTGTTTGCTTTTACCAGCACATATCAAAAAAGAATATCAAAATAAAAAAATAGAATCTCAAGAAACATATTTTCCCAAAATAAATAATTACCAACTTTTAATTGAATAGTTAGTTTAGTATAACTTCATCAGGGAAATGATAGAATATAGGACAAAGATATGATGATCAAGTTGGCAAAGACCAGCTTCTAAGCAGCTAAATTAGTATTTGAGGAAATCCAAATATGCAGAAGCATTACTTTGAGTTGTTTTAACTAATTGAGAAGTCAAACATGACGATTTTATTATAATAAATAAATTATTTGTATTGCCTCTTTGTGAACTTAATCAAATTAATTTGCCTTTGGAGACAGAGTAGTTCTTGGAATGTAATATATAGCATAACCAAATTCAATTTCTCAAACAGTGTCTCACTGGATGTGGTGGTACACACCTGTAATACTTGCTAACTCAGGAGATTTAAGCAGGAGGTTTTCAAGTTCAAGGCCAGCCTGGGCAACTTAGTAATATCACCAATCAAAACATAAAAATAAAATAAAATACAAAGGACTAGGGATATAGCTCAGGATAGAGCATTTTCCTAGAATGCATGAGGCCCAGGGTTTGATCCCTAGTAATATAAAAAGTTTATTTATCTTTAGACTATAATTAAAAAGAAAAAATGAAGAAATAATGCAATCTAACACCTGAATCAAACAACATAAGCCACAAAGAATACTGAAAAAAAAATAGAAATCAGCCATTGAAAGTCAATTCTGTGCATGCCTACTGCTCATCAAGACTAAATAGAAAAAAAAAAGAAAAAAACATGCAAAAAACAAATATAAATGGTATGGTTTAGTTATGAGGTGTTCCCCAAAATTTCATGTGTAAGGCAATGAAAACAAGTTTAGAGGTGAAATTACTGTGTTATGAGAGTTTTAATCTAATAAGTGCATCAATCCCCTGATAGATTAATTGGTGGTAACTGTAGACAGGTGGGATGTGGCTAGGGGAGGTAGGTCATTGGGGATTGCCTTCAGGATATATATTTTGTCCTTAATGAGAGGAGAAAGCTCTCTCTCCCTCTCCACCCCCACCTTTCTCCCTCTCTTCCTCTCTCCTTCCTGGCTCCATGTCCTGAGGTGCTTTCCTCCACCACACTCTTCTGCCATGATGTTCTACTTCACCTTAGGCTCAAAGCAACAGAGTTGTCCACTCATGGACTGAGACCTCTGAAACCATGAGCCTTTAGCTGAAGCAGGAGAAGGAGAATAGCTTAACTAGAGAACTAAAATGAAAACTGGAATCTTGACCCACTAAAACTTCTCCCCTAAGATTTAATAATAAGCTAAAAAAGCAACAATGTTTTGGAAGCATCACAAGAATACACAGAGATTTTAAGAAAAAAAATAGATCTGAAAAATAATATTGTTATTAGCTTTCTGACTATTGATATATCATTTTAATTGTTTCCCATTAAATGTGTGATATGGAAATTTTATTAAAGGAAAATGTTTATATCATATATGTAGGATGAAATTCAGGAAATATTTGAAACTATTTCTTTGTATATATAACAAAATTTGAAATGCAGGTACAAGTCAGTATTCCTGACTTTTATATATCCAAACTGCCCATATGCCAGTTATTTAAATAGCATCCAAACAACCAAGTGGGCAATGCTACCTTGGTGAATCTAAACATTACATTAACATATAGTACAGTTCTTTCCTGATGAGAAACAACATTTGTTTAAGGATTTTCACCTTTTCTCTTTGTTTATACAATCGTATTTAACTTTTTGTAAATAGTCTTAATATTAAAGAAAAGTTCTAATATAAAGAACCTTTTCCTCTGAACCAATAGAGAGTAAATTGCTGATATTTGCCATCATTCATAATTACTTTAATATTTCCTCTAAGTCAGAACATTCTACATAACTAGAGTGCAATTTTCACAATTGAAAAGTTAATACTAATACATTTTCTACCACTTAATTACCAGATTATTTCCAGGTTCTGTTACTTGCTTAATATTGTCTTTCATATCAACAGTGTCTCATTCAGATCTCTGAATTGCACTTAATTGTATTTTGTAGTCTCCTTCAGACTCAAATATTTCTCGGCCTTTCCTTGACCTTCATGTCCTTTAATCTTTTAAGGAGAAGACTTGTACAATGTGCCTTAGGTGGTTTTTTTCTGGTTTCTTTATGACTAGAAGCAGATTACATGTTTTGTGGAAAATGAATCATAAAAGTGATTCTTAAATTTTCTCTTTGAAAATCATCATGTGGCCTATAATTTTAATTTCCCATTATTGATATTAACATTGATTCCTAAAGGTGGATCTGCTGGGTTTCTGTTCTGTGATATTGTCTTTTTCTTTTGTAATTATTTAGTGTTCTGCAGGGAGATAATTTGAGACTATATAAATTTCTCTGTTCCTCATCCAATTTCCAATTTATTCATTCAATTGTACCTGTAATGGATCTATGTCTTATTTTATAGTGTGACTGTTATTTGTTAGTATTATTTTTAAAATTCATTTTTTTTCAGAAATGTTCTAATTTTTGAATTTCAGACTTTTAGAACATTTGTAACAATAGTAAAAGAACTCTTAGGAAATATTCCCCAAATTTTAACAATTTACTATCTTTGCTTTATCCCTTCTCCTCTTCTTTTTCTAGATAATATATAAAAATAGAGAACAAAGGCTTTTTTTTTTCCTCTGAACTATTTGTGAGTTGTAAACATGAAACCTACTTAATGATAAATACTTTTATTTCTTAAAAACAAGGAATTATATAACTATAGTGTAATGATCAAAATTAGGAAACTGAATTTAGCTCAATATTAAGATCTAATCTACAAACCTTATTCAGAAGTTACCAGCTATTTCTTTCTTTTTTTGTTTTTTAAGCAGCAAAGAGGTGTTTATTGCGAGCTAGCTCCGTCCTCTGCGCCCACACAGTAACTGGTGACACTGAGAGGCCCTGAGCCCAGGGTTTGCAGCAGTTTTATACACTCTTTGGGGGAAGGCAGGGACTTCACATACATCATAGCATCTCTTAGTAAATCATCACACACCATGGGAAAATCATAAAACAACTCTAAAACATGATTAGCGCATTCACTGGCGGGAACATTTGGGTAATGGTGATTGGTTAGTACAAGAGGGGGATTCGTTTGAACTGATTGGTTTAAGCCACGAGGGGAGTACATGCTGAACTACATGGTTTCCCAACATGTTATCAACCACCATAAACTACTGGGAGGATCATCTGGCATCCCAGGTATTTTCCCTGTTTCATGCTGATTGGTGGTTGCTAGGGTCCTCACCTAGCCTGACTCAGGGACACCTGGCTCCACAGATCTCTCCTGTTATTTGTGATAAACAACTCAGCAGGGTGGGTATGTGCCTAGGAGTGCAATAACCAGCTATTTCTATAGTGTCATTTATAACCAAAATAAATACATTCCTGGAGGATTTAAATTAGGAAAAAAACAAAAACAAAACAGAGCTATGGAGCAGAGAGAAAGGATTTCCTGCCACCTTGAAACAGCACGAAGCTGGAGACCAAGTCTTCAACCTTTAGGGGGAAATAAAAGACCCAATCTATAGCAAAACAGTTGTCCTAGATAGCAAGGGAAAAGCACAACCTTTACAGTTCAGGAAGGCAAACAACCTATAGAATAGATTTTAACGTAAAAATTTAAATACCAAATATTTAAGATGGAGTTTAACACATGGAAAATCACTCTTTCTTCTTGGAGCGTATACCCCAACACCATAAAAATGTTATTTATAATTCAATTCATTTATGCTTATTGCAATCTACATAAAAATACCACCAGGAGTTTTTTAAGTCAAAAAGTCTATACAATGGTTTTTTAAAAAGAAGTTAAAAGAGTAAGGAGAAAAGAAGCTCTTCTTTACAGAAGAATGCTCATTAATAAAGGTAAAAGACAGAATTAGAAAAATCATCATTTTGTAATCACTATAGTAATTATAAACTCAAGGAAGAATTATTACTGAGTGCTAAAACTACTTTGTAGAAGATTGTAAAATATTCCCTAAATCTCAGAAATATTTTCCCAGAGATTATGTACTATAATAATTTACCTTATGTGAGATAATAGATAAGTTCATTTACTTCACTATATAATAATTTCCACTATCTATGTGTATCCCCAAAACACATTGTAAGTCTCATATATACCCAATACAATTTATTTGTTTAAAAACACAATGAGATGCTACTTCTCTCTCAACAGGATGCCTATAATGAGGCAATCAAATAACAATAAGGGTTGGTGATAATGTGAATAAATGAGAATTCTCACACATTGCCAGCAGAATTTGAAAATTGTGTATTCATTTTGCGAAATGATTTGGCAATTCCTCAGAAAGTTAAATACAAAGTTCCATATGACCAAGCGATTCTACTCTTAGACATATACCCAAGAGAATATTAAACCTGTGTCCACATAAAAACCTATCTATGAATGTTCATAATAGAAGTATTAACAATAGCCAACTTTTTTCCATCAGTCTGTCAACTAATGAATAAACAAATTTGGTATAGCCATACAATGGAATATTATTCATCCACAAAAAGAAATGTAGTATAGACATATGCTTCAATATGGATTAACACAAAATGTCCAAAATAGTCAACTCCATGGAGACAAAAATGGTGAATAGTAGTTTCCAGAGGCTTAGAGGAGGGATTCGTTTGAACTGATTGGTTTAAGCCAATGAGAAGTAACTGCTAATACATACAGTGTTTTAGGGTGAAGAAATTTCTAAAATCTGGTGATAGCACAACTCTGACATACAAAAACTACTGAACTATACACTTTAAAAGAATGGATTCAATAATATGTGAATTATATTTCAATAAAGCTGCAATTTAAAAAAAAGTATTCAGAAATTGAGGACCTAGTTGTAGGTGATATAAGGCCCAAAAGAGAGAAGAAAATATTAGAACCCTCAACTGAGAGAGAAAATATTCTTGAAAAAAATCCAGGATAGGGCAATTCCAGTGACAGCATTCACACACAAGTTCTGCAGGTCTACACATTAAAGACCCAGAGCTGTACAGACCATGTAGCACCAATAGGAACCTAGTTCCCCTTACAAGAATGAATTGAGTATGTTCAGATTCCTCCCCATGCTATTCCCCAAGAGAGAAGCTGGAAGAGGAAAGAAGCTCAAACTTGCTTAGAGAAGACACAATTCTCTAGCCCCCATTTTGTGATTTAAGCTCCAAATCAGCCTCAGAGTGAAAATAAACTGATACAAAGAACTATCAGTGATAAATTCTTTTCATTTGATACTTTATGTAAAAAATAAGAAGTTTAGAAAATAAGAAAAGTATTTTGGCAATTATTTGAATTTAGGCTCCAACATTTGACTCTGCAGGTTTGTGATTTCTTGTAACGCCAAGCACAACTGCATCGTGCTAAATTGAGATGTACAAGACCCAGTAGTGAAACAGTAGGCTTCCATAAATCTTACTAGCTAATCCTCTTCACCACTGACAGCACTATACCCTCCAGAACAGACACACTTCATCAGGGAAAAGTGTTAGAAATATTCCCTTATCCAGAACTGTGCCCAGTGATGGCCTTCTTCAACAGATGACATCAAATTATTCATATGGAGCCAGATGTCTCATGTGCATTTGAGAACAGTTATTTCATATCTTTCTCAGAACTTGCCCTCAAGTTAAAACTATTTGGTACCACTGTCTCAACTGTCAAGGACATAGAGTTAGTCCTCCTGCCAATTAGAAATGTCATGAGAGTCTTCACATCTCAACTCTGAGAAATGTCATGGAATTCTGGCAAAAATTTTGAAAGATTCAAGTTACCATAGCTTCTGGTGCCTGAATTAGAGAATTAGTCTGAATTCTTCTCTGATCTTAATCAATAAGTTTTCCTCAGGAATCATAGGCTAATTTGTAATAGACACTAATTAAGTCAAGTTAGGATTTAGCTCTTAAAATACATTAAAATGCATCTTAGGGAGATTAAAAGAAGCAAAAAGTAAAACTATAACAATAAAGATAAAATCTAAATTATAGGTAAACATCTCTCTAATTATATGAATGAAGAAAATCTTGCAAATTTAAAAAATGAAGATATCATGTAGGGCAACTTACCACATGATATATATATAAAATCTATAAATAGTGATGATGAATAAATATTATGTTAGGAAAATTTTTGTTCCAAATATGCAAGTTTAATATTTTACTATGTGTAAAATTCTCAAAAGAGAAAACATAAGCAGGGCATGGTGGCACATGCCTATAATCCCATTGGCTTGGGAGGTTGAGGCAGGAGGACTGAAAGTTCAAAGCTAGCTTCAGCAGTGGAGAGGCATTAAGCAACTCAGTGAGACTCTGTCTCTAAATAAAATTAAAAATAGGGCTGGAGATGTGGCTCAGTGGTTGAATGCCTCTGAGTTCAATCCCTCGTACCTCCCCAACACACACATACACACAAAAAGAAAAAATACATATTAAAGTATCAAATTTTCAACTTAGTAAGTTACGATTTCAAAATGCAAAAATATAGAAAGTCAAACCAAAGTACCATTTATTCATTTATCAATTTAAAAAGGCCTCAGTATCATAACAACTCTGTAGTGCTTACGATGTACCAATTATTCATCTTAGTTCTCTTTCTTTATTAACAAATTTAATCCTCAAAATAATCCTATGGGTAAGCAAGATTATTTTCATCATTACAATTTAACAAAGTGAGATACAGATAAATTAAGTTACTTAAGTTAAAGTTGATATTTAAGGTGGTTCATTTCTAAAATTATTCTCTTAACCACTAAACTCCATTGCCTTGGGTTGATAGAAAGTGTATGACATTTCAGTCATACTCATTCATTACTGCTTAGAACATAATTTCTGAAATATATTTTCTGTGTATCTATCAAGAATAGAGACATAATTTCTGAAATATGTTTTCTGTGTATCTATCAAGAATCTTGACAGTAATTTTTAGCCTCTGTTTCAATATTTTACTTCTAGGAATCTATCTTAAAATAATATTTAAAATGCAACAGGTTTATGCACAGAGAAGCTCATGACAATATTTATAATAACAGAAAGAAAATAAGAAATAATCTAAATGCCAAATGCTGTGAGAATTTTTATGTTAATTATAATTTGTAGAAACAAAGAAACATCTGGCAGCAAATGAGCATAACATGAGTTTTTCATGAAATGGAAAATGAGGCAGGATAGATTAGGAAACTTTGTCCCAGGTCCCATGCCACCTCAATCCACAGAACTGATGTGGGGCTAATGACCACCTTTTCATCCTGCCCCACTGCTGAAATCCAAGGAGCTAACTTTCCCAAAGTGTAAATAAGATTTTCTTCTCAAAATGATTGCCTGCCCATCCCAAGGAATATGCTCAGAGAACCCCAAGTTTGACCTATAATAACATAGAAGGGAGAATTCCCTACCTAAAACTTCATACATATTATTGCATCTCATGCATTTAATGTAAAACTTGGGAACAAGCATTTGGTGCATGTGCAATAGGCACTTTGGGCAAGGCACAGGAATCTGTCAGTCAACCCTTGTTTAGCATAGACCACTCCTAGCAAAAAGCATCCCAAAGGAAAACAAAGAACTAAGAAATGTACATAAGCCCAGACCCTCTCTGAGTCTGCTGCCAATGTCTTTGTCATGTCCCTGCTGTGAGGGTGCAGGGTATCTTATTCCAATAAACTCTACTAATTGCTGCTTCTCTTTGTCTTCATGAATACTTTTTACCACTCAGGCCATCATCCAAATTCCATGACAGGAAACATTTATAATGCTAAACACTGCAGAATGTAAAATTTTATGCATACTACTCACTTTTTTAAAAAGACAGAAATTTACTTATTCAGCACATATTAAAAAGCTGCTCTATGGTATCTATAAACAAAGTCCTCTGCTCTGGTGAAACTAACTTTCCAATGGAGCAAGCAAACAACATATTAAATAAATGAACTGCATCTGAATTAGAAAGCTAAGTACAATTGAAAAGAGAAAGTAAAGAGCAGAGTAATGGGAATTGTAAATGGTAGGTTGGCACATGCAGATACATCACTGAGATACTATGAGACAAGCATCCCTGAGATACTATGATTTGAGCAAGGACTTTGAGGAGGTAAGGAGTTTAGCTAAGTGAATATTTGAGGGAAAAGCATTTTAGGGTGAGGGAAGAGCTGGAGGAAAGGCTCAATAACAGATGCTATTGGCATTGGATGCTTCCCTACAAACACACTTGAGACAGTTTACTACAAACACCTGTGGTTGTCTTCCTGCAGGCCTTTATATCCAGGCTGTAGAACATGCTAAGCCAATACACGAGGCAAGCTGAAAATTAATGGCTTTGGAAGCAGGACTTGACCCATCAGCTAAGGTATTGAGGAAAACACCCCCATTTCCCTGCCTTTGTGTAGGATAACTTAAAGATTATGTTCAACACTGTCACTTAGAGCAATATTTCTTAAATATTAATCAGTGCATAGGAAGTCTCTAAAGTCCTTTCTGAGTGGGGCCTGCAATTCCTGGGAGTCTCATTTCAACAAACTCCTAGGCAAAGCCAATGCTGCAGTCTCCAAGCTACACCTTAAGTAGCAAGGTCATGCAGATATTTAGTGGGATTGGGCCCACTTGCATAATAGCATAAACAAATTTCATATCAGCTTCCTTCCCATCCCAGATTTATCTCCTCTCTCCCATAAAGTGTTACCTTGACATCACCTTCAAAATAAACTAGTTGCATTCACTTCATCTTAGGTGCTGTTTCTGGGAAAGCCCTAAGGATAGGAATGTCCCTGGTCAGCTAGAGGAACATAAGCAAGAACTGGAGCTGAATGAGTAGGTTAGGTACTGGGATAAGGAAAAGAATGTGTGGAGGTAATAAGAGAAAATCATACAAGACAACTATAAGGGTTGGGGATTGCTTCAGTACAATAAGAGGCTCTTATAGAGTTTTGAGCAGAGGATGAAAAGATAATATGCTCTGACATTAATATGCTCACCCTAGCAACCAGTGGGGTCAAGGGGGAAACAGACATCAGTTCAGAGGTTATTGCAGAAACACAAGATGGAGATGATGGAGGAACATGAGGAACTGAGAAGAAAACTGAATCAAGTAATTGACTCAGTAATTGACACACAAGTAATCAGATTCTGAACATCCAAATGAAGCAGTTAAGCAAACAGTTGTATTGTAACAGGATTTAGGAAAGGTCTATACTAGGAAATATGAAAGTGGTCAACATCAGCATGCTAGTGCCTTTTAAAGTCATGGGACCATGAAATCAGTTAGAAAGTAAGTATAAATAGAAGAAAAATAAGAAGTCTAAGAACTGAGTCCTCAACTTTAGTCTTAGGAACTGGAGGTCAGTTATGTTCCAAGTCAACAGTAGCAATATCTGTGTGCAGAGATTCTTGGTAGTTGTTGTTGTTATTATTAATTTTACTGACATTATCTTGCCTTCAGTGTTATGTCTGTGGAGCCAAAGACCCAAGGGAAATACAGCATCCAATGACTTGTCATTCTGTCTCACTGTGGCCCTGCCAGTTGGGTACCATATGAAAGGAATAAAGAAATTTGACAATTCAAAACAGGCAATAAAATTAAATGAGATTTCAAAAGTATTACATAAGTAAAATATCTGATGGAATGAAAATGTGTTTTGAGCCATATAAAGAAAACATTAAATGGTATGAAGAAAATCAAATAAATGCAAAACCTGATCAAGCCGAGGAATACATACAACATCAATGGAGTGGACAGAAATGACACCTAACAATAACCTGAACCCAATAACAATAACCTGATGACTTCTACAAAGCATGAGGACTCCATTATTACAGAAACCATAAAAAGCAGGTTTTCACGTAGGTAAGGACATGGGGAGAACCAAATTCTGTGCCTAGACCCCAAACCTTCCTTGATACAACCTCCACAGGCCTGAGATAGAACAACTGTCTTTTAAACAGCAAGGCTGAGATGTTATCATAGGATATATCAGATCCACACCATTCTTAAAATACATATTAGTTTCAGAAAATGATTTTTGTGAAATTGGAAAGCACCTATGTTTAGTAGTTGTTAAGGCTTAGATGTGAGGTGTCCTCCAAAAGCTCAGGTGTGAGACAATTCAAGAAGGTTGGAGGAGAAATGATTGCATTATAGCCTTGACCCAATCAGTGAATAAAGCCCTGATGGCTGAAGTGGTAGGGTGTGGCTGGAGGAGGTGGGAATTGGGGTGTGGCCTTGGGTATGTATTTATATCTGGCAAGAAAAGTCTGTCTCTGTCTCTGCTTTCTGATCACATGTGAACTGTTTCCTTCTGCCACACTCTTCCACCATCAAGTCCTGCCTTATCTTGATCCCTAAGGAATGGAGCCCACCTTTTATGGACTAAGACTTCTGAAACTGTGAGCCCTCAAATAAACTTTCCTCCTCTACAGTTGTTCTGGTCGGGTCTTTTAGTCACAGCAGCAAAAGAGCTAACTAAAATAGTAGTTAAAGTATTAGAAATATTTTGAATGATTTGATTTATAAAACTAACATGAGTTTAGAACTATAAATTAAGCCGTAAAATAATTAATTTTAGAATTGTGATGTCCTTCAAAGAGAGTTTAATTATGTTTCTAAACAGTGTCAGGATACTCAAGAAAATCTGGTATCCACCGAAATATTTATAAGTTTAACTTCTAATTATTTTAAAAATTCTTAATTACTTAGGAAACTTTTGCTTATCGGTCAGTTATAATTCTTAAAAAGAAAACCAAATGGTTTTATGTATAATTGTAGTTTTTAAACTTCAAAATTGTTTTACTAATTTAATTTATAAATGGGACGTAACATTAATTTAGAGTCTTCTTGATTCTAACAAGTGATTGTTAAAAAAACACTGCATCTAAAATAGAGTAAGATATACATGTTAACTTAGAAATATAAGGAAGTGTGTTTTTTAAATGCTTGTGACTATAATAAAGTGAATATTAATTTTAAAATATTATATCTAAATGGAATGCCTTTGTTCAAAAGTTCCATTCAAAGACAAAAATTTTAAAAATCAATCCTTGTTTTTATACTTCTCAGTTTTTGATAAATGAACATAGATTCTTATATTGATTAAACTTTACACAGTACACAGATATAGTTTTATTTGGGGAAAAAATTTGTCTTTAATAGGATACAAAAATGAATTCCACCAAATGAATAAATTCCTTAGTACTTCTACAAGTGGTAAACCTAACCATTTTCCCTCTAAATGCTAACCAGATAGTGTTAGAACACATAGAGACAAATTCTTAGGACTCTCTTGTATAAATCAGACAACTATTTTCTAATGTGACCACCATGTCCATGAACAGGCCAAACTTATATCTTCCTGTTAGAAGTCAGTTTAGTGGTTACTTTATGAAAGCGGTATCTGTAACTATACATCAAATGTATACATCTGGTATAGTATAATAAAAATGTATATTCATTTTAAAGTATAAAGAAATTTAAAATTTTTTCCTGTAATCAATAGATACTAAAATAGCAAAATAGTTATTGATATATTCTGATTATTTTCCAAATGATAAGCATGATGTAAGCCTTATATATATATATATATATATATATATATATATATATATATATATATATATATATTACATGATAATCTAATGATAAAAATATTATTGTTCCAATTTTACAGCTGAGAGTCAGGGAATAGAAAGTTTACACTACTTTTCCAGGGCACATGGTGGAGTTCAAAGAGCAACAACTCTATCTTTTTTGACTACTATGAAGCACCTGCTTTTAATCACATCAATGCAGTATGTAAAAGTGCAACTTTTGTTAAACAGGAAACCTGAAAAATTATGTGGATACTAAATAGTGGGGCTGGTAATTAAAATAGGCAGAAGAAGTGATGCTAGATTCAAGACAGGCATTTGTTTTCAAGAGTTAGGAATGTGTTTTAACAAGAAAGCAGAGTATTCAGGATAGATCTCCCCAGTCTTGTCCTTTGGTAGCCCAAACAAGATAAAATAAATTATATTTAGTTTTCAGATGAAACTCAATGTCTTGGAGGTTCTGCCCTCTATGTGGACAGAGTGGCCTGCTTCTGGCAACTTAGTAAAGACATTGAAATGTGCTCCCCAAAGAAGCATCTGCAGAACTGAAACATAACAACTTCTGAATGTTAACAAATAAGAGATACAATCATTAATGCCTTTAGGAAATGTAAGACTTCCCTGAGGCTCATTTCTCTCTCCATCATTTGAAGGATTTGAACTAGAAGAGGACTTTTCCATCAGAGCCAGATAATTATTTTCTAGGGTATCTGTCCTATGTTCTCTGGGAAGCATTTCTGGCCTCTATTCACGAGCAATAGTAGCATTCACAGATGAGAATCGCTGAATGAGACAAACACTGAGGCCTTTTCAGTTTTGAAATATTCATATTCTGGGAAATCTTTTGGTTAGTTGTTCGAATTCTTAAATGCTAATCCTCTTTAGGAAGAAACACAGAAGAGCAAAATTAGGTAGAGATAAGCCAGTGTCCCTAGAAAGGAAAGGGATTATGTTTTAGGGAAATCTCTCAAGTTAGCATGCAATAATAATTCTTTATAACCATAAGTCTCAGAGGCCACACTACAAAGTATCACCGAAGTATTACTATAGGACCTGTTTCTTAAGACAGAGGAATTCATGACTCCATCTTCATTTTTCCTACTTTGTTCTGACATCCAATGGCTTCATCTAAGAATATAAATCCTCCTGTCTTTGATTTAATACCTTTTCCCTGTATGAAACCTCTCTGTGAGTGGCTTGGCTTTTTGGAAACTTGTCTCTGCTTCCTAGTATCATGCTCTCATTCATTCTCATTTGTGTTGCTGCCATCTTGGATGATGAAAAGCTTCTCATCACCTGTGGAAATTGGCTCCCACATTCCCCTCTGAGTGATGGGGCTGTGGCAAAGGCATTTTTTTTGTACATAAAGTCAGAGCTCCAGTCACTTCCCAAGTAACAAAGATGTGGGTGTCCAGCATTGGGCTTTAGATTTAACATGAATGAAATAAGGTCGGGTGAACTTGAAGAGAGCTTCCCATACAGAGGAGTATCTCTATAGGAGATAATGAGCTTTTATGGAGTTAGTCAGTAAATTAGCAGTTAGTATTTACTTAGTACTTCTAAATTCTCATCACCATCACTAAGACATTTTGGTTTGTTTTATTACTTAAATAATACATTCCTGTGAGTTTTCAAAATAAAAACACAGGGGTTATAAAGTAAAATCTATATGTAATGCGTACACAGCACACACACACACACACACACACACACACACACACACACACAGAGTCACAGGACCGGAGGTTCTGCACCTTGGCTTTTTCTCAACCTAATATAGCTCAAGCAGCTGGACATTCCTCATCTTTATGATGAAAGTGGAGTAATCCCTTGTCCAAACACATTATGCACTTTTAACAAGTACTCTTTATGGATGTTTAAGTTTTGTGTTTCACATGATAATGCCATGATGAATAAATAGCCTTTTGCATGTATATCTGATGAATCATTCATATGAAAGAAAGGGTATGTTCCTTTAAAACTAGTAATTACTGTTAAATCATCCTTGAAAGTGGTTGCACCAATGTCTACTCTTCTGGGGGCCTTTTGAGGCAGTCATGAGAAGAAAAGTTTCAGATTTCTACATCATAGCAAATTGCAGATTATAGGAATTTGATAAACTAGGTTCTTTCTACTCTTGTCCTCTTGCTCTATGGTCTCCCTCCTATCTTTAAAATGTTTGATACATACAGCAAATGGTTAAATTGTATCTAGCATTTGGAGAAGGTTTGGAAGCAGTTTCTAAGGAGAAAAGACCATGTAGTCAAAATTATCTTACAAAATGTCTTAAAATAGTTCACAAGTACATTGTGCATAATTTTGTATCAACAAATTTGACATTAGTATGTATGCAGAAATAACAAAATTTATAGTAATGTATAATGTAAATTAAGTAAACATACAAAGTAGAATATCACATCACTGTATTCTTAAAGATTAATTATTATCAGTTCAAGGAGATACTAGCACTTTAAAAGTGCTCAAGAATTTATAATTACCAAGGAAAACAAATAATTACATTTCACATCTTATATTTACCTAAATGCTTGAAGGAAACAGAATTAATAGTTAAAATGACTTTGCTATGAAAGAGATGAATTACAGAGGTGTGAGCTGATTAATAATTACTAAGGGAATTATAATACTGGGTGTTCTCCAACTTGACCAATTTCAGAAACTTAGGGGATCCTACAAACAATACATATCCCTAAGTCCTTTTCCAGGCCCACTGAATTTGAATCCTCAGATGGGAAAACACAGAACCTTAGTACATAAAATCTTATCTAGGTGATGTTGCCATGCATCCAGACTTGAGCCCAAGTAGTCAATGATCTCCAAGAACATTCCAGTTCCCCAAATTCCAATACTATTGATAAATTTAGAAACATAAACTAAATAATCACTTTTCTTATCAGCTAGCAAAGAAAACTAGGAGCTAAGAAATAAAGAAATGACATTTCTCTTAACATTTTTCAAATTTTTTTAACTTGTCCTTTTTAAAATTGTTTGCATTTCAGACTTTCATCTATTATTGATAAATAGAAGGGCACTGGTTATTTTGCATTTGTGTTTCTTTCTATAAATTAGGAAATGAGCTCTGAGGTATTTAGCCCTATTATTAATGTATTTATGCCATCATTAAGGAAGCAGTTATTTTAATAGAAGCTTCCTTTCATTGAGATTAAAAATTTACTCCTACAGTTGTCTGCTTGACGAAAATCAGTTTCTAGTCAGTTCTCTAACACCTGTGTAATCTTGACCAACATATTTACCCTCCAGAATTTCACTTCCCTCAAGTTGTAAATGACAGCACTGGCCTAAATGATTTATAAGGTGCCATACAACCTAAAAACCCATGAGTCTAAGAAACGCCATATTAAATCTACATGTCTTCCCTTGTCTGATGTTGCACTTTAAAAGAGTCTTCAAAACCCAATACCTTGTGCTAAGCAGAGTATGACAAGTAAACAACACTCAACAGTTATTTACATGTCAAGTGTGGGTTTCAATTCCACAATGCAATGAAGAATCTCAAGGTGAAAAAAGTTTCATCCAGGAGCTAGCGTCTAACATGTCCAAGCATTCCTTACATTCACTCAGGCCTATAATCAAAGGAGTGTTTTCCCATCAATTAACTTGATTTTTCTTGACATGGGAATGACTGCCTTCCACACAAACTGCTTTTCTTTCTAAATCATTCATGCAGAAAATGAACAATAGAGGGAGGAGGAAAGGAAAAGTGGAAATACTAGGAAATGATATTGGCCAAATTATTTTGTTAGTATTGTGTGCATGTATGAATATCTAACAAGGAATCTCACCATTATGTACAACTATAATACTCCAATAAAAAATATGGAAAAAATTAAGAAATAAAATTCAAAATACCAAAGCTGGCAAAACTACCAATAAAATTCAATCACAATCATGACTTAAACTCAGGACATAGCAACTATCTGACTTGAACTAGAATGTAGATGTATTTTCTCCTCCTATACTCATCTAAGTCTTTACACACATGGAGTCATATCTTTGCCATAAGAAAGGGAAATCTTTCTAATTAATACTCCCAATGATTGCATGATGGAAAGAAAAACAAGTTGCTTAAGCAGCAGATCATAAGAATCGAGTGCCTATATAAAGACTCAGTGTGGTAACAAACAAAATTGACATCAAATTTCATTAGTGATGGGATGAGGCTGTCATGTGTGAGGCATTGGTTCAAACCTTAACACCACATAAAAATAAACAAACAAAGGCATTCTGCCTATCTACAACTACAATTTTTATTTTAAATTCACCAGTGATATTAAAAAAATGGTTTTGTGTAATAATTGGTTTTAACAATAATGTAAGTTTGTAAAATAGATAATACTTGGCCATGATTTTGGTGCATTTTATGCAACCATATAAAAATTTTACAGTATTTGATCTTTATTAATGTTGTATCTATAAAAGGCATCAGTGAAAACCATTTGCCCAGCTATCAGTAAGTACAGTTAGGTCATTATGCATGCATGCAGTGTGTTCACAGGGAAACACACAAACTTTAATAAGAGCACCCCATCTCCTTCATGAGGAGCCCTTATGATTTCAAACACCTCCCAAAGACTATACTTCCTAATACTGCTGCATTGGTGATTGAGTTTCATATGAACTTTAGAGGGCATGAAAACATTCAAACCATGGTACCTCCCTTTTCTCAGCCTCCTTCCCCACTCAATATTTGTCCCTTCCCAAACATTTGGTACAGAACTGATGTTCTATTTTTTTCCATGTCCTTTGATCAGTACTAACTCTACCTCAAAATGTTGAGGCTTCAAATTGTTTAAAGATTATTTCATTCAAGCCAAATCTTACATGTGTTCAGTTGCTAAAATGATGTGATTTCAGGATATCTGTACAAACTCTTAAATCCATAAACTGTACCCTACAGGCTTTTCAAAGGCTGAATTGCCTTTATCAGCAGGAAAGTCTTTGTCTTTCATTATATAAGGGAAGAGAAAAGGCAAAAAAAATTGCAAACATCCCCAGGTGATACAGCTTATTAGCTGAAAATCAATTACAATAAATATTAGAGTCATTTCACAAAGTATTAATATAAGATGGGGGGATACAGTAGAGAGTAACTGGCTCATCAGATGCTGGAAGACACACAGCATTGCTGCGGAGAAGATGGGAGTGAGAGGGAAGGGAAAATGGAAACACCATGGTTTGAATGCTTTTAATCCCCTCCAAATTTCATGTTGAAACTAATCCCAGTGAAATGGTATGTGGGGTAAAAATCTTTGGAGGTGATTGAGTCATCAGGTCAGAGCCCTCATGAATCAGATTAGATGCCTTTATTAAAGGTTGATGGAGGGAGTCCATTCCTTTTTATGTTTTTTTCCCCTTTATGCCATGTGAAGACCCAACGTTCCTATACTTTGGAGGACAAAGTGTTTAAGACATTATCTTGGAGGCAGAGAGCAGCCCTCACTGGACAATTGCACTTGCTGTTGACTTGATCTTAGGATTCCCAGCCTGTAGAACTATGAAAAAAAATTTTGTTCCTTATGGATTATACATACTTGGTATTTTTTTAATAGCAGTACCATCAAAATAAGAAAAAGAGGAAAAAAGATGATGGCCATCACAATTTTTTTCCACTCAATTTTACCCTAATGCCTTTTAACATATACAAATGTGGTTTTGTTCACTTATTACTGAAACAAAAAAATAATTTCTAACACAATTGGTCTTACTAACTGAAATTATTTCTAAATGCTCTCTAATCTGGGCATCTAGATAGCAATTAATTAGGCCTTTTCACAGTTTGCTTCATATTATTTATAAGAGGTTATATAACAATTAGCAGAAAGGGCTGATATCTGAACCTCATTTTGGTGCATCAACAAGGTAAGTGACATTCAGTTTATTGGCCTGTGGCTCTATATTCTCATCATCAAAATGAACATATTAATAGTCATGACTTCAGGTCTTAATCTGGGTCCTACTAAAAGTAAGACCTGGGATAAGTGCATAATGATAGTCAGGTTTGGGGAAAAAATAGTCCCTGGAATAAGGAATGAGGATGTAGAATGAGGCAGAGGAAGAAAAAAGGCCAACATCAGGATGTATTAATGAGGTGAATACTGCAGACAATAAGGGCTTGACTGGGCTACACTCTCCAGAGGTGTGTTCAGTGGGGAGCACGGAAGGTAGGACCTTGGAAGGATGAAAAAGTACAGGTATTGTGCAGCATCTGCTGTCTTCTACTGGTTGAGGTTTGCTGCAGGGAATCCCTCAACATCAGGGAAGATTCTGAAGCTGAAATCTGAACGAAGGAAGGTACCTATTTGAGAGAAAGATGGAGTTGAACATGATTAATGCTATGGTCTATCACAGCTGCTGCTCAAATCAGAGGAAGGTTGAATAGGACCACATGGGGTTCTGGAGACATCTGCTGTACCTCCTGAAGTCTTATGGAGATGTCAGTGGAAAAATTCAGGCAAAGTACTCACTTCGGTACTCACTCAGTTTAGGCTGACTAAATGTTAGTTATTTTATGATTTCATTTATTTCTAAGATTATTATTAATAATCAATAGCAAATAAATAACAATTAAATTGTAATACCATTAGTCATCCAGTTATTTAATTATTTTTCTGTCTTCTCTTCTAACTATAACCATATGTCTTTCACACTATAGATTCAGGTAAATGCTAATAAATATTTTAATAAATATATGAATTATAATATATAATTATCCACACGCCTCTCAACAGTCAGCTAAAGAAGTAATTTTGAACTAACTTGAACCAGACTGTAATGGTATGAAGGAAAGAATCCAAATTATTTTTATCATGGGTTTTCTCCATTCCCATACCTTAATCCAGAGTTCATAACTACTGGGCACTCGATAAATCTTGATGGACTTATTTGGTTTTCTGCATTGATACTGCCCTAGGAAAGCATTTAACAAGCAAGAGAGTTCAGGCAATTGCATGGTTTTACGAAAACATCAATAAAGTAATGATTAATGCTATGTCCAGTTCCACCAAGCTGCCTGTGCCCAGAGTCTTTCAAGGATTGAAACCATAGAAATAATAACATAATTGATCACTTCCCAGAATGCATTCTGGATGGCTATTTTAGTTCAGCTAAAAAAGAGGAAGATAATTACAGCATTTGGCTTCTGGATCATATTTCTCAGAAATAGTTTAATTTCAACAGAAAAAGTCACTGTGCCTTTTAGATAGGTTGGCTCCCCACTGATTTACTGGTTTGGCTGAAATCTTACCATATTTTTATATATTTATTTTGTTTTTATGTATTTATTTTATTTTAATCACATAAAGGTATATTATTGTCTGCATTTTTTTTAAATGAGGTAACTGAGCCACAGAGAAGTTACTAACTTACCAATGATCACAACTCTAGAGGGCATGCTCTTAACCACTCACTGCCTTGATCCTTGTTAACTCCAGGTGCACATTGGGAAAGATGCCTGTGGTCCAGGGTACTGAACCTGCCTTGCAGGGACTTGCATCTAGTGATGGATGCAAGAAGGAAAGAGACCTTTTCAGTACCATGGGCTCACTGCTTGCTTGAAACCCTTCCTTAAAGTAATACTAAGACATTTTTATGGTTTTGTAGATTTATATTTACCTATGGATACAGCAAAATCAAAGATTGGGAGAGGGGAGGCATAGAGACAGGAAGACTAATTAGAAGAATTTAGTTAGAACTGTTTAGAGATGGTGGTTGCTAGAACTAGTGGAGAATCAATGCAGTTTAAGAATTTCCTGTTTTTAACTTTCTTTAGCAAGGGTGAACTATGTAGAGGATACACTTCAGACTTGAACTGTAGCATAGACTCGTTGCCTGGCTCTTCAGCATGTGGGCCACTGTTCAGATTTTGGACTTGATAGATTCCATAATGATCTGAGTCAGCTCATTAAAATAAACATCTCTCTAGGCATACAAACACACACAAAAAAGAGACTTAGATAATTAGAGGTAAAAATGCCAGCACGTCTGAAGTGAATGAATCCAAGGTGATGTGTGCCTCACACAGCAAAATTCATTTTTGCTAATAAAAGGTCTTTGAGTAGATCATAGAGAGAATCAACTGTAAGTTTGAAGAACTCCATTTGAGATATTGGCATCAAAGAGACACAGAAACTAGCCAAGGCACACTATAGTTGGTTTCCCACTATTGACACCTAAGCAACGTGTGACTGCAACCCTGGCCTGGACACATGGCTCCATGTACACACTAAAGAATAATTCCTAATTTGCCCTATTTCCCATTACTCCCTCCAAATTCAGAGTTCTGGGCTGGAGCTTTCAGTTAGCTGAATTTGCCATGTGCTCAAGGCATGGCTACTAAGGGATAGGAAAAGATATCTGGCCCCTTGGTTTTGTAAAAGAACACACTAATTCCCTCCGATTAACTACTAAGGGGAAGTCAAAAAGGAATGCAGACTCTAGGTAGCCAAAAATAAAAGAGCAAATGTCCACACAGCGTGGCAAGGAAAGAGCCAAGGAAGATGATTCATGAGCAAACAGAGTGATAGTAGTGCCATTTGTCAATGTAGAAAAATCAGGAAGACAATCAGGTTAAGGATATGGTGGGAAAAAAGTATGCAGCATTAAACCTTTTGAATTTGAGGCCTGTAGAATATTGTATTTGATGTAACTCCTACTACTCGTTACACCACTGATTTTCACTGTGTTTTCGGGGCTTCTAGGAGGAAAAAAGAAAAACAATTACCAAGGGATCCACCAGATTCAGAAAAATCTGCCCTCTGCTCATTGCACCAGATTTGTTTTTTTTTGTTTTTGTTTTTGTTTTTGTTTTTGTTTTTAACACCGTTCCCTGCATTGCTGTATTACTCCAGCCACACCTGGCTTTCTTTCAGTTCCTGAAATCTGTCATGTCATGCAATTTTTTGCTTCAGGACCCTGAGTCTGTGCCATTTACTCTGCCTCCAATGCTCTTTTCCCTTTGTCTTAGCCTAGTTTAGAATATTCATTCTTCAGATCTCAGACCAAATATCATTCTCTCAAGGAAACTTTCTAACATCTAAACTATCAAATGCTCTCTCAACACTTTGTATTTAGTTCTATAGCAGTTGTCAAAGTTTAAAATTATCTGAGTAATTCTTATAAATTAACTTTATATCATCTACTTAATTATTACGAGACCATAATAATTGGTCAGATAATTAAATATTTATTTAAAAGGACCAAACTAGTCCATGAGTTAAAGACTGAAACAATAATTGTATATAATAGTTCAGTTTTGAAGAGGAGAAATATTAGCCCAAAGACACTAATTGGAATCATTACCACACAGATAGTGACTCCAGGAGTAAATTACATCACTCAAGAAAGAATGAAAAGATTTAGGATGCATTAATCATTACGAACTTTGAAGCAAATTCTTAATGTGATCCTGGAGTCAACTTGTATCAGAATCAACTAGAGATTGCATCAGGGAATCTATTTTTTTTAAACAAGTGAACCCAGATGAGACTCATGTATTTTTACATCTCAAAGTCACTATTTGTAAAATTCAACCCAGAAATACTCTTGAAACACTGTAAAAGCATGTATTACAGAATAGGTGTTCTACTTTTCCATGAAAAAAGCAAAAACATTCACAGGTAGCTAAGAACATGTTGTTATGCAGAGAGTACCGGAAGAGGATTCCAAAACCTTGGGGCAAAAAATGGGTCCTATGCTAGTTTCACAGTCTACACAACTACTGGCAATTACTTTGTAGGAAGAAAAATTTGGGAACTTTGTATAGTCCCTCTCATTGATATTTTATGAGGATTCAACATATATAATAATGAACTTTTTAAAGTAGTCAATTAATGTTAGTTAAGAACATTTTGGTCAATTTCAGAATTTCCTATTCAGTTCTTTAAGATTGTAAAATACCACTATATTAAGCACTAAGTAAATTTTCATTTTGTGTTTGCATGTGTGGGTACTATCCACTTTTGTTCTTCCTATAACTGAGAAACAAAAATATAAAACCTAAAACCATAGGCTATCCTCAATAGTGCATAAGCATCAGAAATGGCACTAAGAAAATGGAACACTGGTTAACCTACATCTTTGGAAAATAAGAATAACATTCAGTCTGTCATTTCTTGTTGCCACTATGACATATAGTAAACAATTTCTCTTATTTCAGGTTGCATAGAAATGATACCTGAATAATCAATCATGTTGCCTGTGGTATCATGTAAAGTGGTAGAATGGTCTGATGGCTTGAGTACTGGCTTATGATTTGGAAGAACAGTTTGTAATTGTAGCTCTGCTGACAAATCTGCTGTTAGGTAAATCAATTTTTTGCTACATAGTACCACATTTTCTTTATCCATACATCAGCTCATAGATTCTTAGGTTGTTTCTGTTTCTTGACTATCATGAATAATGCTGAAATGAACATGGAAGTATAAATGTCTCTCCTATATACTGTACTTTTTACTTAAATGTTCTTTATTATGTTTTTAATTGTGCATTGTGTGGTAGTGGTGGTTTTATTATAATGGCATATATATTCCATAAGTAATTCATACAATTTTTTTTCTTTTTTGGGTGGGGTATTGGGGCATGAACTGAGGGGCACCACATCTTCAGCCCTATTTTGTATTTTATTTAGAGATAGGGTCTCACTGAATTGCTTTGTACCTTGCTTTTGCTAAGACTGGCTTTGAACTCTAGATTCTCCTGCCTCAGTCTCCCAAGCTGCTGGGATTACAGGCATGCACCACTGCACCTAGCAATTCACACAATTTTGAATACATATCTCTGGCTCTACTATAGGATCACCAAATCATAATGGTCAGTGATTTGGTAAATTTAAAACACCACCACAGGAACAACTACCATAAAAGCTCCCCAGATGATTCTAACAACCAGTCAGACTGAGATACACTAGGTTCAACATAATAAAGAATCAACCTTGGGAAATTGTTCTGTATTTAATGTCTTATTCTTATGTGGAACCAGAATATTATCACAAAGTCCTATAGCCACTTAGAAAACAAAATATGCACCATGAAATAAATTAGTAATTGTGATAATTATAATGTCACAGCCTTGTTAAGAACAAAATTTTTGTTTTTCTGCTAGGAAAATTAATTCTAACTGACTTTAGGCTTTAAATCCAGGTAAAGCATTCTCAGACTTGAACTATATCATCCTTTAAGAAGGATGTTCTAAGCCAGGTTCAGGGCACATGCCTGTCATTCCAGGGACTTGGGAGGCTGAAGCAGGAGGACCACATGTTCAGAGCCAGCCTCAGCAAAACCAAGGTGCTAAGCAACTAAGTGAGACTCTTCTCTAAATAAAATACAAAATAGGGCTGGGGATGTGGCTCAGTGGTAGAGTACCCCTGAGTGTTTGTGGCCAGTACCCTTCCCCTGCAGCAAAAGAAAGATGTTCTATAATATTTATTGAGTATTTCAAACTTTTGTTTATAAAATGGACCAAATATTTGAAGTAGAAAAAACAGAATGAGCTATTTTATATCAATACCTCAGTGTGCCAGAGAATTTAGTGCCTTTCAATTAGTACTGGCTTCTCATGAAAATCCTAAATTGAAATAAACATAGTGGCAGACACTTTTCTCTATCTTTAATTATGTTTTTGCAACTAAACCATGAGTAAAATGGAACCTTGGAAGTGAGGCAGCATATAGCTGCTCTAAATGTCCAAAATACCCATCCACTTGATTCTGGATGTACCACTTATTAGTTGTATGATATTGAGTGGGTTATGTAAGTTTTTAGCATCTCATTTTTCTGACCTGTAAAGTGGGATAATAACAGAATCGAATTCACAGTGGTGATAGAAGAAGTGAAAGAATGAAAACAGGCAAACTGCCTGAAGAGTGCTAGTACATCGTAATGCTACTGATTAACAAGTTTTTATCTCTAGCATTCTTCTGAGCTCTCTGAACACCTTCATAGCCTTAGCAATGAAAGGCCACAGTTTGAATTTGGATTTGACTTGGAAGTTGGTGCTTTTCATTTAGTATCCTTCCAACCTCCATTCAGGTATTCATTCAGCACATATTAACTCACTGTAATCTCAGCATATAGTACAAATAAAAAGATGAAAAAGAAAAGACTCCCCTGCCTCTGGTTAAAAATTTAGAAGATAAAATGAGAAATGTACATAAATATAAGGTGGAATCCAGGGCCATAGGAAGCAGGGACATAGGAATTCAGAGACAAGAGTAAATTCCATATGGTAGGTGGTAGAAGGCTGGAAGTAAGGATAAGAAAGTCCCTATTGTGGTATTTATTTTAGGTCAGCTGGTGCCATTCAACAAGGCTCAGCAACGAGGGAAGAATTTTACTTCATGGATAAGTATCTGGCCATAAACACTTTAAAATCCCTTACCCTATTAGAATGATGCTCAAAGTGAAGGTCCTCAAGAACACTATCACTAACTATCCACATCTACAAAAAATTAGGGTTTTCTTGTCTTCCAGACCCTCAAACAAGAGTTGAAATTAATAATTCAAATACCTATCCATAAGTTCATAAATCTATGTGAAGGGAATAGCATCTCACAGAGAACCTTAGAGCAAGATCTTTATGGTCCAATCTGGCCAGGTTAGAAATGAAGAAAAGATAGCACTGCTACCTAATGACCACTGGGTAGCCATGGAGAGAAATATCTGTTGGCATCTGCTCAACACTCAACAAGCAGATGGCCCTGGGCACAGAAAACATCATGACAATTGGCATCTCATTGGAATGCTCTGGGCAGGGAAAGGGCCTGGAAAATGTCCTTCTTTGGCCGCCCTTCCTTCTGAAGCATATTGGTAGCACAGGATGGGAAAACTGCCTGATTGTTGCCAAGGGGAGCAGCGATGGCCTTTAAAATCTAGGCTACTGCAGCCTCCTGGGTAGTCAATCTGGTGCCTTTCACTAACCAGAGAGCATCTTAAAGATGTGTGTGCTGATCCTCTAGGACAGAGGATATCCAACAGATTCCATTCAAAGTTGGCACATAGGATGACAACAATCCAAGTTCCAAGATGGTGGAGGGGTCTAGTTCTCTCTTGCCAGGCCTATTGAGTCAGATCAATGGCAGAAGATTATTTTCTCTGTCTTAGAACCCTTACATTGATGACACAGAGTTAACCAAATACATTTATGTTTTCAAGAGCTGCCACTATATGACTAGGTTTATTAGCTAGTAGAAGGTCATTACCAGTAATGATCTACTTTGTAGAGACTTGCTAATTTGGAATTTTTATTTTTTAATTTTTAATACATTTTACTGTGAATATTTAAAGCTTACAACATAATGAGAATTGTGGCTATTATATTGAAGCAAATTAACATATCTATCATCTCACATCTTTGTCCTGGGTGTGTGTATAAAACAGTGACAACTGACTCATATAACATGGCTATAGTAACTATTATCAATTATAGTCCTCATGTTATATATCAGATTCCTAGACCTGGTTCATCCTACCTATCTGCTATTTTGTATTCTCTCACATGTATCAACCATTTCTTCCTCCATCTATCCCACTCATTGTATTATTCTCTACCTCTATATATTTAAACTTTTTAAAAAGATTCCACATTTAAGCGAGAGCATGCAGCTACCAAGTATATAATTCAAAATTGTTCCCCCAGGAAATTAAGAAAAAGTGCTAGATAAAGTCCTTTTCTCATTTCCATAATGGGGAAGAGAATTTTACTCCTCTCTCAAAGAGGAAGCTTCACTGTTCTATTCCCTTACTAATTTGTCTTTAAAGTATGACTTGTGGCCACTCATCAGGCATTGTCTGAGGGTTTGGCTTTATTGTTCTCCCTCAGCTGCATCAGTAGGTGGTAAGGAAGTTTCTGGTTGGGCTGGCTAGGATTGGCTGTGCAAACCCAACTCTTTCTAGCATCATGCTCCAAATTGTAAGTTGGATGGGAGGGGTAGTTAAAATTCCAACTTCTCAATTTTTTTAAGATTAACTGAACCTTTCTCTGCATCCCTATAAACCTAATGAAACCAAGGAGCAGACAGCCAGCTGTTGTCTTAAGGGGTTGTCCTTTGATTTCACTCCTCATTTTCTTGACAACTGATGCCACAGTTGGTTCATATGAAATGAGGTTTGTGTCTAGCAGAAGAATCCTTTTCCAATGAGTAGGGTTAAATTTGGAACCCATTTAAAATAACCTATTTGAAATATATTTTTATTTTAGATTATCAAGCCAAAACTTGCTGGGAGAGCTAGCTGCACAAAATAAAATCCTCTAAAAAGACATGCAAATTCATCACAAGTACACTCTTTATCCAGGTAAACAGATCATGCTCTAAGGAGCAATAGTTAAAGTCAAAACACGATTAATTCACAATGTAGCATTTAAACGTGAGTACCTCCAGCCAGGATCTTCTCTTCCAACTCTGCCATTTGTTTCTTATAGGCCCTTAAAGCTGCCTCTTTGAAAGAGGGACGGATTCTTTTTGGCTTTGTGATTTCCACTGGAGGCTCAGGTATGTTTTGGTTTTCATCTTCTCTAATTTCCATTTCAGATGCTGGTTCATGTAAGGGTTCCAATTCTCCTTCACTAACTACATCATCTGCCTGGCCATCATAACCCTCATCTTGTGGGGTTTCATAAGGTGTTTCATACGAAGGGTGATCATATTCCTGCATTTGTTCATCTGTTTCAGTAATACTAGTCCTGTTTTCTAGCTTAGCAAGGACTTGTTCCATGACTTCAACATAATCTGTTTCATTATCAGCCACTGGTTCACTGTAGTCCTCCTCATCCTCTGCTTTGTAGTAATAAGGCTCTGTATAGACATCAGAATCAAGGGTGGTACTAGATTCATTGGCAGTTGATTGAGATAATGTACGAAATCTTCCCATTAAAGAAGAGCCACTGTCCTCATACCCACTAAGACTCTGTGTGCTTTTGTTCCATACTACTTCCAAGGCTGATTTAGCTCTCTGTAGTGTAGATCCAAATTTTGGGAAGCTGAAAGTCTTATCAGAAAGGTCAATGCTTAATCGACTATGCCAAGATTTGGATGGGGCATCCTCTGAATCATCACTTTGCAGTTCACTTTGGCTTCGATACATCATGGGCAACTGGCTTTGGTTTTGGTACAGCTCATTAGAATTAGTTTCCTGATAAGAATCATATTGGCCAACCCACTGGCCTTGTGGTTCATTATCTAAGCCAGGGCATGGAGAAGAGTTGTCATCTTGGGTTAAATCATAGCTTTCAGAGTCATCTTGTAGGTCACTGTGGCATTTTCCCAAGTCTTCTAGGTCTTTATTGAAGACATCCAGCTGTTGGTCAGATAAACTGTTTGTGTCATAATCAAACACTTCCTGGGTGGATGAGTCTAAACCTAAATCAGTTCCTTGTTCTCCTTGATTCCATTCCTTCCATGGGGAAAGATCCTCATGTAAAGAGAGCTGAGAATCACTGTAATGACTTTGGTCTCCAGATGGACACACCATGCTATTACTCATTCCACTATCCACAGTTTCTGTGTTCTCAATTTCACTGTGCACTTGGACACCCTGAGTACTCTCAACGAAACGCTGGTCCTGAGGACTGTCATACAAGGTGGGTATACCCTCCTGTTTCCTCTGCCAAAGCTCCCGGTCAGAAGATGACAGGAGGGAGCTCCCATTAGTTCTAGTGAAATACTGATTTTCTGAAAAATCTTCAGAGTAAGACTGACACAATTTGGAAAAATCTGATTCAGAACGACTAAGTTTAGCAGTGAAAAAATCACTCTGTGAATGCCAGAGAGGCATTGCATCTGCATATTGGGTTGTGGTTTGCTTTTCCAAATTATTTGATTCTGGCAATTGTGAGGAAATTTTATCATAATCTGATTTATTTGAAATTTTGCTGCTGTTAGCAGTTTTATTCTTAGATCTGGCACTGTGTGATTTGGAACTTGACTTGGAAGTACTTCCTTTTGTTGGAAACTCTGGCTTAGAAAGCACAGCATAACTGTTTCTATTGAAGTCAGATTCCAGCTCTCCATCGCTGTCATCGGGTAACTGCCAATTATTCTTTTTGGTTTTGGGCTCTGGAGTAGATAACTTAATATCCATGCTCTCATATGTCTGGGAAGATGGAATTCCTTTCTCTTTTCTTTCTCTGATATCATAAGTCAGAATATCTGTTGAGATTCCAATACCTGTTCCCTTGAGTTTATATGATTTTTTTAAGACAGAATCCCTTTGCTGAGGGGTTTCAAAGTATACAAGTATGGGTCGAGGTTTTGCATTTGGGCAGTCCCTTTGATGTCCTATCCTCTGAGCAAATTCAATTTTAATAGCATTTGGTGCATCTGAGAAACCCATTTTATCTATTAGAATTTGGTACACCACACTCTCAATATATTCAAATCTTTCTTCAGGAACATTTAAAAATCTCAGGCTTGCTTTGCTACCCATATGACCTAAGTGTTTAATATAATCATGGATGTCTCTGGTTTCCCTCCGAGACTGGACAAACCCTGTACGTAGCTGTTCGATTTCACTTTGCACAACCTCCACACTGCTAGAGATCTCATCAATGGAGTGCTTGAGAGCATTGACGTGTCCTCGTAGTTCAGAGAGTTCTGTTTCAATCTGACTTATTCCCTGAAGCTCCTTAAAGATCATTTCCATGACATCATGTGTTTGGCTAATGCAGCCAGAGGAACTGAATCCTGGTTCTAGAACATTTGTCTTTGGGTTCCGGGCAGTTCTGTCTAAAGATTTGCTTCTTATTCCCCAGGTCTTCTTCATGGTGCTCAACTCTGAATCGGAGGAGACACATTCTTGACTCTTTTTCCACTTCCTCAGCTTTCGTAAAGCTCCCAGTTTTAAGCTATGCAGAGTGCGCTCCCCATCAGAACTGCCCTCAGAGGGTGCAAGGCTGCTGGAGCTCTTCCTGTTGCGTCTAACTGGCATGGTGTGTGCAGACTGTACCTGGTTTTCTGTACTACTCCTTAGTTCATTTAATGATTCTGAGTAAGAGCTCTCAACTGAAGATAGCTCTTGAAACAGATCCTCATTATCACCGTCGGTTACATTAATATTCCTTTGCAGGCCATTGGCAATAGCTACTCGGTAACTGAATGTTGGTGAGAGGGAAAAGTCTTTATTAGTCTCGTCTTCTTCAGTAGATAAGTTGCGAGTTGACGAACACTTTGCAATCTTCTTTACAGTGCTTTTTAAGGTATTAGAAAATTTGGGGGGTTTGGTGTGGCCAGCAGTATGAAAATCTTGATTCTTTTTTTGCTGATGATTCTCTTTTTTTTTTGTTGTATTCCCCAGTTTCTTTGTAAACATTCCTTTGCAAAGCTTATGTATATAAGGTAAAATCAAGCTCTTGATAAGATTAGCCACCATGGAGAGAAATTAGTGCAAGCTTTTCTGCCCCAACAGTGTAAACAAGGTATTGGGATGAAAATCGGTAAAGCCAAGGCAAGCATCACTATTCAAATGTTCTGTGAATCATTGAAAATAGCAGGAAAGGCAGTTGTGGCTCTGCCACAAGGTCAATGTCCAGTAAAAACCAGTAGTGAAGCTCCATTTGTGAAAGACATTCCTGGAGGAAGGGATTCACGAATCTTATTTCCACTTATCTTCATGTCCTGTCTGAAAAGAAAAGAATGTTAAAATGAATATACGAATGAAATCCTTAATTCATCCCACTTCTGAAATTTTCCAAAAGTATTTGTGACACATCATGCATGAAAAAATTGCAGAGAGGTCAAGGGAATATCTGAATTTAAATACAAATTTTCTTAGAAATTTTTATGTCTTTTCCTAAATCACTTATGGGTGGACATAATTAAAGTGGTAATAAAAGGTAATAAAGACTATTTTAAAAAATATGCTAATAAAATAACAATTCATACCTAAAAAGAACAAATAAGAAGAAAAAAAATTAAAATGACAATTCAAGTCATATTAACTTCATAATGCCATTCCTACTTTATTTCCTTTCCTAAAATTGTTTTTGTTCACAGAAACAAAGAGACTTAAATTTAAGTATAGTCTCCCTCCCCCAGATTTTTTAAATTAACAAAATTTATATGATTTATGTATGAAAGATTTTTCTTATACAAATAAACTCCACATTTCTAGCTATTTAATGATTGGTAATTTCTTAAGTAATGATTAAAGTAATCCAAATTATTTCATATGCTAAATAAGTACCAAGAAAAAAATAGTTCTTACATAGGTACCAAACTTGTCAATGGAATCTCATGACTTGAAAGTAAATTAAGGATACATCAGATTAGGCATTGTAAAAATAGTAAATAAACAATAGTAAAATATATTTGAAACTTCAGGTGATACATACAAATTTTGAAAATCTGTGGCTTGAGGCAGCAGAACCAGGCTGATCAACTACTGCAAACTCCTTGTGGATGGCTGAAAACCCATCCTGGAGTTGGGACCATGACAGCAGATAGGGTTCCAAATCACACACATTAAAAATTGTGCCATGGATAAAATAAGCACACAGATAATCAAGAACTAGTTGATTAGAGTTACTTTTATAATGTGTTGTGTTGAAATGCAAGTGACTATACAACTACATAATCTTTATAATGGCCATTTTCTTGAATTACATGAAAAAAATTCAGATTTTTTTACTAGTTTTACTGGTTTACTAATACAGTATCTTTTATGCACTCGAGTTTTGTTGACTTGAATATTTTATCACTGAAATAAATTCCAGAATAAAAGTAACAGCCAAAAGCCTTGCTGGTATTGAAGCATGCATTTGGATGAGTAAATAATCTGCCCAATTCACCAAAACATAAATCATAAACTGCAAATTGTTTTAGGAATCTACTGACCCTTTTTTAAATCAATGATTAAAAACTGTATAGAATAGTGTGTCATTAGGCATATTTCTATATGCACATAATGTAACTTCTTTATCAGCTCCTTGCACTTGGAAATCTGCCAATTTCACTTCAATCAGATTCTGCAGGGACTTGGGGAACACATGCTCTGGCCAAGAGCCAAGCTTCTCAAGAGACAGGGAGTATAAATGAGAAAGGGAGGGGGAAATATGGGGAAGGGAAAGAGACTGATAATAAAAGCCTGTGTCTTTCTGGATTTTATAAGTTTGTCAGAAGGTAATTCCTCTTCTCTAAAACAGTTTGGTATTCATTCACAATTACAAACTAGGACCTGTTTTCTACTAATAAAAATGTCATGAAATTGACTCCCAAATTAAGTTTCAAGGGCATTATATTATACTCCTTTGTGACCTCTGCTTATAAAGAAAAGGTTTGGAATGCCAGACAGCACTGGGGTAAATAAATTGTTTTAAAGACAGTTTTGGTAGAAAAGCATTCCACCAATCACTCAGTCAAAAATCCTGGGTTTCCCAAACCTGGAAAAACATACCAGCTTTTTTTTGTTTTGTTTTGTTTAAATGAAAGTAACAATCCTGTTAAAGCCTTTGATATTTTCATGATATTTCCTGACCTGAATTACTAGTTTAGAGTTATTGTGCTAGGCAATAATTGTTAGAAAAAGTTTGAGTCGGAGAGTTGAATCGAAGTTAAAGTTGAAGTCCTGCTATAACAAACACAAACTCAAGAGCATCTATTCACAACTGCATGTTTTTGAACTCACTCACTCTACATCTCAGCCATAGAATGACCTCCCTGAGGGCCCTACATTTTCTCACACATCAGTAATTTTTATGTTCCAACAACTAGAATAGCATTCATATTCAGCCTTCTCTATCTGTAAAAATTGTGTTTAAACTCCAAAATCATTTGCCCAGTGCACACTGCATCCACCACCCAAACTCAGCTATCCTCTTAGCCACATGATCTGAAGACCTGGTTAATTGGTCACTATAATTCTTCTATATTACTATCTAATTTCCGCCTCCCTCCACTGCGCTATGTACTCTTTAAGGGTAAAAGTTATGTCTTAGCCAATTTCAAACCTCCAAAATTCAGCACACATAATAAACACTCAAATTTTTATTGAATAATTAGCACATTTCTTCCACTTGCAAAGTATTTCTCCTTGGTTGCCCTAAATTAAACTCTATCTAAAACTTGTTCATTTTCCTGAATTACTGATTTCAATTAGTATTACTGCAATCATACACTTATCCAGGACATATGCCCAAGGGTCATTCCAGATTCCACAGGATCCATCCAGATCTGCAGCTGAGGTGACTGTGTCACATCTCATTACTGAAACAATTTCAAACTCCATAATTTCTTATATGGACTGTTATTAGTGTATCCTAAATAGTCTTCCTAACACTAATTTGACCCTTGTTTCAAATTTCCCTAAAAAATACATGAACCCTCCTACTTAAAATACTATCTTAGAAGTTTGTTTCCTGTCATGCCCAGAAGCACACCTGTCCCAGTCAGATTCAAGTAATAGCAGCTTTCTGATTATCATATTTTTGTCTCACCTGTATACCTTTTTCCCATGGTTTTCCTTCTGCCTCAAATTAATTTCCCCTTCCCCTTTCCCCACACATATCTCTATAATGAATATCTATATAATACCTGTGCATCTTGGAATCAGCAATGGGTCAGCATCAGATCTCTTCAAATTCCAGCACTTCTGTACTCCCACAATACCCTGAATGTACCTTGGTTAAAGTAACTCCCACAATAATTATTCACATGAAATATTTTACCTGTGCATCTGCCTTCCCAATCTGACTTAATTTTTGATGAGCAGGGGCCATGTTTCATATTGCTTGATACATAATACATTCATAGAGTTTGTTGAATAAATGAATTAGTGTAGAAACAAATGAATTGATGTATAAATAGCAAATCCAATAATTAATAGGTAAACAATAAAGGTTCCAAGAAGCCTGAATTAGCTGAACTGGGCCTTAAGAAACCCAAAAGTAGAATCTATGTGAGCAAAAGGCAAGCAACAAAGATGTTCATGTATGTCCACAGATAGAGCAGACTTCTACTTTGGCCAAAAAATACCTATGATGAAGACTAGAGGATGGGAAAATGTAAACAGAATGTAGAAAACTTTAAATTTAAGTTAAGGATTTCCATTTGATGAGAAAACACTAATGGTTATTGGCTTTCAGCATGGTCCCTAGATCCATATTACCTGCTTTGGGATTCTAAATCAGACACCCCAGATAAATGATCTTGAGAAAGTTACTTGAATTCTACACTGCCTTACCTTGTGCATTTATTATGTCAGAACAGAAATAGTATCTTCTCATAGGGTATTTGTTTAAATGAATTAACACTTGTGAAGTTCTTAGAACAGCAACTAGAACATAGCATAGCCCCAAAATATTCATTATCATTGTTACTAAGAATAATAATGAAAAGATACAAGAAGCAATCACATATGAATTGGGTGATGTTTTATGTGAAAAGGAAGTTTAGGAATCTTTCTTGGTTGAAAGATGAATAATAAATACATTCTAGAGAAGCAGGTGGGAAAAAAAGAAGGATGCCTTATCTCTGTAGTTTAATGAATGACAAATTTCTGATGTTAAAATCTCACCTTCCCAGTTATTGGCTGTGTTTTGTTGCTGTGACCAAAATACTTGACAAAAACAATTTAGAGAAGGGAAAGTTTATTTGGGGCTCACAGTTTTAGAGAGTCCATGATTAGTCAATTCCATTGCTGTGGGCCTAAGGTAAGGCAGAACATCATGGCAGAAGGCTATGGTGGAGGAAAACTCCTCAGCTCATGGAAGACAGGAAACAGAGAAAGAGTGTATGTGTGAGGGAGGAGTCAGGGGGACAAGAGTTAATCTCCAAGGACATGCCTCCAGTGACCTCATTTCTCTAGCTATGCCCCATTTACCTATAGTTATCACCCAGTTAGTCCATTTGAATTATTAAGCCATCAAATTTATTTTCTGATGATTAGGTTATAGCTCTCATAACCTAATCATTTCACCTCTGAACCTTCCTCCTTTAACACAGAAACTTTGAGAAAAACCTCATATTCAAATGACAACACTGGGTTGGTTGTGTGTGTGTGTGTGTGTGTGTGTGTGTGTGAGAGAGAGAGAGAGAGAGAGAGAGAAAATCCAATCATTAAATGCAGCTGCCTTAGGAAAAGGGGCAGTGAATGCAATGTCCCAACCGTGGGACCTCTTTCAGACAACTGACTGGGATAAGGAAGGAATCTGATATTTAATGAGCACCTGTTATGCTCCAGAAACAAATTATCCCAATAATCCTCATGGAAACCCTAAAGGACATATTATTATGCCTATTATTGGGATGAGAAGACAAGAGATTCAAAGAGATAAAGAGATATGGCCCAAAAAGATATGACCCTAAGCAAAAACATAGCTTGGTCCTTAGTCCTGGAGTCTCTAAAATGTTTCACTTTGCATATAAAGTAAATATTACCAGTGATAATTGACATATGTTCTCACACTCACCCATATAAACCCATATACCTGCACCTTTCTCTGTAGTTCATGTTTTTTTTTCTTTTTAAAGGAAACAGCTTGTATTACAGCAAAATTAATAGGGGTGGTATGGCTAGCAGGCAAGGAGAGGACCAGTACAGCAGGATAACAACATCTAGTTAGCAACCACTCCACAAGTCATTCTCACTCCCCAGTTGTGTTAACTTTAATTAAACAACCACACATTGTATTCAGTATTCAGTAATGAAATTACAGGGTAAGAATTAAGGTTTTCAGAATAAAATCTTTGAGGGAGATTAAAACATGCAGTTGTGGGTAGCCTTAGTAATAACATTTACTTATTACTAACTTTGTGCCAAACATTGTTAATGTAATTTTCTGAAATTTACCTCATTTTATTTCCATAATAATTAGATCAAAAAAGTATTTTCATTTTCCAGAAAAAGAAGCTGAGGTTTTGAGATATGGGCAACTTGTCTTATATCATGCAATTAAAAAGCAACATCTCCTTGACTCTGGGCCCCACATTTGGACTACAAGTATGTGAGCTCTGAAAATAGTATTAGCATTTAATAGTAAATTAATATTTATTGTTCTGTTTTTGTTATCAAGTCCATTTGTAAAAGAACTATTTAATGGGTCTAAAACTGGGTGTCCTGGTGGACTAAAGGTGCTAATTAGCCTTTAATTAGTCAGCAATCATTGCAAAATCATTACCAGAATTCAGTTAAAGCATTTTCAGATTCAATAAACAATTCCACACTCCTTATCAAATGAATTGAAATAGGTGGTAAAAGTAATTAGAGGTTAACTTTCAAGACAAAGAGATAAGACCTGCTATGATGCAGTCCAGCTAGTTCACCTTCCCAAGTCCTGTCCTCTGTACTTGAGTGTGATGCTTGTCTCAGCAGCCCTGACTCTGAACTCCTGGGTTTCAGTCCTTGGCACAGGAACCTTATGCTTATCACCTGAGTTTCTTTTTCTATTATCTGGTTAATCCTAGCATAATGGTATTCCATTATGGTAGGGTAACCTCATTCTTAATTGCTCCTTCATTTGCACTGAGTTTGTGTTAAGCATCCTGGACTGTGTTTAGGATTAGGAAATATGCATTTTATGCATTTCCCATGTAACACAGCAAGAAAGCCCTGGCTTCTTACTTCTTTCTGTAGCAGCTCATCAGTAGAAAATGTCTTAAACTATATATTGTGACTGCTGACTTAAAAGAATTTCTTTCAAGAATAAATATGAGTGCTACATAAATATGTTTCACGAAATATATGTTCAATAGTAAATTCTTGGTGATTTAGAAAACAGTTGACTCAAAGACACTTTCATCTGATGGGAAGGCAGAGTTGTTGCAATACAGAAGAAACAAACTTGTGCAGATGTGTGAGCAAGAAAGTCCCCAGGAGAAAGCAGCACTGACCATCATGTTGGCCAGATAACTTTATCAGCAGGGTCCTTCAAACACAGCAAAGGTGAAAATAGAGTAGCTGGAGATGGAAGAGGAAGCCATACCTATATCCAGTGCCAAAACCCACAAGCATTGATGAGAGACAACAAATTGAGACAAGTCAGGAGATGAGAAAGTTGATTTCAAAGATCAAGTTTTAAAAAGAAACTTCTAAAATGTCTTTACTTGATAACAGAAGGATAAATGAAGATTTATACCTGTTTTCTGTATCTTTTCCATAGAAAAGGGTAAAAAGAGCATGTATATAATGTGACTAATGATCACAGGGATGATTGTGACAATGAAAATTGATAAAGCTAAGGTTTGTATAAAGCATCCCCCAAAGGTCCATGAGTTATAGGTTTGGTCACCAGAGTGGTGCCACTGGGAAGTGGTGGGACCTTTGATAGGTGGAGTCGACAGGGATGGTCTTTAGATCCTTAGGGACATGCCCTTGATGAGGATTGGGACCTTGGTTTCTTCCTCTTTCTTTTCTTCCCAGCCATCAGGTGAACAGTTTGTTCTACCACATGCTCCTGTCATAATATGCCTCCTCATCAGAGGCCCAAAGCAAAGAGACCACTCAATCAGACTCGAATCTCCAAACCAAACAGCCCAGTCTGTTTATAAATTAAGTCAGATATTTTGTTACCATAAAAGAAAGCTGGCTAACACACACATAAGCACACAAAAAAAGGCTCAGGAAAACTATTAGTTTTTTTGTCTTTTTTAAAGAAAGACACTAGGTAAACACCTATTAAAATACTTCAACAAACATTATCTAACCAAGATGTTTTAAAAGACTTTTCCTAAGCTAACAGATTTCTTAGGAAAGTTCCATTTAATGTAGAATCAGGACCAAATGATTCTCCATTCTTGCTAATCAGGTAGTTTCTGAAATTTTTAAACTACAACCTACATATAGTCTACTTGCTTCTAATGCTGCTACTCTGGTTTAAGAGTAAACACAGCATTAATGCTTCTATAGCATGTTAGAATCTACAAAATCCTCTTGCATTCATCACTTCATATGAGCTTCATGGTAAACTTATGAAGACATTACCTCCAGTTTGTGCTTAGGATACCGAGTCTCAGAAATACTAACAGAGTTGCCTAATTCTCCAGATTCTAAGATCCTTTCAATTAAATAATTTAGACACTTCTTACTATTAGTAGTAAGTCCAAACAGCTCAATAGCTTCTAGAGCCCGTAAAGTAATATTCTTCACTGTTTCAAACTATTCCATGAACTGATTTTATTCTAATTTTCCTTAAATATAATTTCCTTCTTTTCATTCTCCCATGATGGAGGATCATATACTCTTTACTCTAGGGCATTTCCTGGTCCAATGGATGCACTATGCTTATTGTTTCATTGTTTGTTTATTCTTATTCTTCACCCTGTCTATAGTATCCTCTGCCTAATATGTTATTGAATGATTCAGTAGAAAAATCAAGACTCATCTTTTTCACAAAAGTTAATTTGCTGTTATCTTCTTTTAATAGTCATTAGAGCCCAAATCATGATATTCAGCCCTTTATTTTTTTGTTTACCAATGTTTTTTTTTTCTTTTTTTAATGTTCATTGTATGTCAGACTGTCTTGAGTAGATCTGCACATATTATTACATTAATATTGGATAGTTATATATGCAGTAGGTTATGTTGTTAGTCTCCATTTTGCAAATGAAAAGACTAAGACTGACTACCTAGCTCAATACCACATAGCTAAGAAGTGATGCATCTAGAATTGCAACCCAATTTGACTGGCCTTTGAGTCCTTTCTCATAAACATCATGTTATACTACTATTCTTAGGAGGACAAACCTTAATGAGTAGGTGGTGACTGATAGAGTATGTTTCAGGAGCTCCCTCCCCGCTTAATAAGAAGCTAGAGGAGCATAGATGGCAAAGTCAAAGTAAGCTACACTTTCCAGCTCCTCCAGGCTAAATCAAAGCAGCAAGGAAATAACTTCTTAGCAAGGTGGGTGAATAAAGAAATTCACTGAAGTTCAATATCAGACAGTTGAGAGATTTAGACCTAGAAATTCTGATCTATGGAAGGGCAAGAAAGACTGTATCAGCCCTGAATCTATTGTGACAGTCCCAGGGTACAGATGGGTAACACAAAGGATAAGAAAAACGGATATAATGGACAAATTTGACACAGAAAGTTGTAGAACAGAAAGGTAGTCTTAATTTAGCTGCTCTGGGGGCTGCACAGCAGGCTGGTTCTTGAGAAGTGTTCTGCATTTCTTAACTTACAAGTAGAGGGCTGTGCCATAGAGTCATCTTGTAGAGATCACGCCTGAGTTTGCTACTTTGGGAACCCTGGATATTGCAGCAATTATTGCCAATCTGTCCCCACAAGCATATACCTAGAGGACAAGTGTGGCCCAGATGGAACACTACTGAGGCAGATATAAAGACTAAATGCAGTAAGATTCAGGTCATTATATGGACGGGAGTACAGTTCACTTTCCCTTTGAGTCAACTAGCTAAAAATAGGCAAGCATGATTACTTATGAGGACTGGTCCTAGGAAGGCCATAGACATGGATGGTGAAGTGCACAGGATTGGCTGTGTCCTGCCTACAGGGTAGTTGGTTGACCCATCCTCTAAGGAGGATTCTCAGGTTGGGGCACCCAAGTCCCAGATACTCAGCAGTCAGCTGGGTCCTGGAGGTTTATCAATCTAACCTATCCAGATTAGACTCCAGCTGACAAAATGACTTGACCCATTTAGAACTCAGTATCAGCCAACAGAATGTCCTATTCATGGCTCAGTATCAGCTAAGCCTTGGAAATGCATCAATCTGATCTGTCCAGAGTAAACTCCAGTAGATAGTAGTTCCCATTCCATACTACCTTGAACTGGTAAGCAGGGAAGCTGAGAGCCATTTCAACCAGCTTTAGACACAGCTGGCAGCCTGGCAAACAACACAAAAGGAGGAAGGACTAATGAGTGAGCTCTTGCTCTAGGGGTGCATAGCCCAAAAAGTCAAGGAAAGAAGTGCAGATTGACATAGGTAGTGAATATTCACTCTTGTCTACAGTTTTGATCACTTCAATGGAGATAATTCTTTCATTTCTTATTAAGACTTTTTTTTGTATTTGCAGACTAGTTCTAATATATATTCATATGTATATTCTTTTTTATCAATTTTTATTTTTATTATCCCTTTTTGGTTATTCTTTTCCAATTCTCTTGTTCTGTTTTTCTTTTCTTTTTTTAAATTTATTTAAAAATTATTTTTCTTTAACCACAGCTTTCATTTTCTATTTTTCTTCTGCTTTCTTTCCTCTCACTTGCTGAACATTCTAATTTTTATTATGCCTTTCTATCCCCAATATCTTCTCTTTAAAGCAACTGGATTTTGATCATTTTTAAAAACTGTTTAAATAATTTTTGCCTCTACCCTTCCCATTGTTTTCATTGTGAATTTTGAGGATGTTGTAATTGGTAGCTGGCTTTTTTACTTTATTGCTGTATCTGGTTCATTGCTATGTATTGTTATTGCATTGTTCATTTCCCACTTTCTACAAGATGGAAGGGACGGAGCATGACACTTGAATTTGTAAGGTAGCTGCTCTTACTCCTCCTAAGGCTCATAATTTACTAGCAACTGACTCCAAATATATCAAATTGGATAAAGTACCATACAAAATTTTTCCAAATAAAGATTATAAAAAAGATCAATGCATTCCAAAGATCAATGCATTCCAAGAGGATATAGAAATACAAGTGAGTGCTTTAAAGAAGACAAGGATATGAGTGAAAATTTTATTCAGATATTTTGAAAATCAAACAAACAGAAATATTAAAAATTAAAAGCCTGAGTCAAATAAAAAATTTAATGAAAAGTCTATCAAATACACTAGATCAAGTGGAAGGCATAATTTCAGGGCTTGAAGACTGTGAATGAATTAGAACATTCATACAGTAATAGAGAAAAGAAGAAACAATGAACAAAATGTATAAAGTCTATGGACCAACATTAAAATAACTAACTTAAGACTCATAGATCTTTTTTAAAAAAATATTTATTTTTTAGTTGTAGGTGGATGTAATATCTTTATTTCATTTTTATGTGGTGCTGAGGTTTGAACCCAATGCCTCATGTGTGCTAGGCGAACAACCTACCACTGAGCTACAACCCCAGCCACAAGACTCACAGATCTTGAAGAAAGACTAGAAATACAGGCTAATGAAACAGAAAACCTATACAGTGCAATTTCAAACATCTTAAGAATAAAATGGACACCCAAGTAGTAGAGTCATTTAGAACCTCAAATAGACTAGAAAAGAAATTCCCCATGACATATTGTACAAAATGCCAAAAATTTACAATAAAGAAAGAATAGTAAAAACAACAGAGAGAAATACATGTTCCTTAAAAGGAAAACCCATCAGAATAATAATTTCTCAAAAGAAACTCTAAAGGCAAGAAGGGCATGGGATGATGTATTTCAAACCCTGAAAGAAATAACTGCAAGTTATATTGCTATATCCCCCAAAGATATCAATTTTCAGAATTGAAGAAGAAATAAAAGCTTTCCAAGATAAGCATAAACTAAAAGACTCCAAGACCACTAATCCAGCATTGCAAAAGATAATAAAAAAATTTCACCCACAGAAGAGCAAAAAAAAAAAAAAAAAAAAACACAACCACAAGACATAGGAAAGAGCAAATCTCACTAAAAGAATAGGCCTGCAAAGGAGAAATAGGAAAGAATCAAACTACTAAACAACAACATGGCAGAGTAATAATTTTCAATATGGACCTTGAATAAAAATCACCTTAATTCACTGATGAAATGATACATACTGAGGAATTAAATTTAAAATTAATATCCAGGGCTAGGGTTGTGGCTCAGTGGTAGCATGCTTGCCTAGCACACATGAGGCACTGGATTCGATCCTCAGCACCACATAAAAATGAAATAAAGATTGTCCACCTACAACTAAAAAATAAATATTTTTTAAAAATCAATATCCAACCATTGTTGCCTGCAAGAAACACATCTCACCAGCAAATCATACATGGACTTAAAATGAAAGTATGGAAAAATTATATTCTATGCAAATGGAATCCCAAAATAAGCAGGAATAGCTACACTTATATCTTCCAAAGAGAACTTAAAGTGAAAATTAACAAAGAAAAGAAGGTTGCTACATATTAATAAGGAAACAATCCACCAAGAAAATATGGCAGCTGTAAATACATATGCACACAAACATCAGTACACTCAATTCCACAAAACAAACACTACTTAACATGAAGGGACAGGTAAGCCTCAGTACAATAATAGCAGGTGATTTCAGTACTCCACTCTCACAAATAGATCGACCAAAAAAAAAAAAAAAATTAACATAAAATTAACATAAAAAATCAGATTTAAAGTACAACATAGATGAAATGGACTTAACAGACATCTACAGAAAATTCCATCAAACAACAGCAGGATACATATTTTCATAACTCATGAACATTCTCCAAAATAAAAATATCTTATCAGATCATTATGTAAAGGAACTAGAAGTCAACAAAAGAAACTATAGAAAGTATATAAACACATGGAGATTGAACAATATATTTCAAATCATCAGTAGTTCATTGAAGAAGTCGGGGAAACCCAATGTTCTTGATTAACAGAGACATAAATATCCTCAATAAAATACTTGCAAACTGAAATTCAGTAACACAGTAAAAAGATTATACACCACAATACACTTGGTTTCAATCTAGGAATGCAAGGATGGTTCACATAAACATAATACACCACATTAATAAACCAAGAATAAAAATAATGTGATAATCTCAAAAGATGCAGGGGAAAAAATTTAACAAAATTCAACATCCCTTCATAATAAAAGTCCTGAGAAAATTAGGTAAATAAACATCTTTTCACAACAAGATAAAGACTGCATATGAAAAACACAAAGGCACAAAAATAGCAAAGAAAAGGAAGAAGTCAGATTATCCCTATTTTCAGATAATATGATTCTATACTTAAAAGACCTTAAGGCACAGACAAAGACTTTTAGATTTGACATTGGTGGCAAAATAGCAGGATGTAAAATCAATGAACAAATATCAATAACTCTTCTATGTAATAATAATGAGCCCACTGAGAAATAAATCAGAAAAACAATTCCATTCACCATAGCTCAAAACAACCTTACGAATAAACTAAGAAAGTGAAAGATCTCTATAGTGAAAATTAGAAAACATTAAGAAGACACCAGAATATGGGAAGATCTGCCATCTTCATGGGTCAGAATAACCAATATTCTTAAAACATCCATATTACTAAAAGCATTCTGCAGATTTAGTGCATTCCACATCAAAATACCAATGATATTCTTCACAGAATTAAAAAAGGCAATCCTCAAATTCATATAGAGGCAAAGAAAGACCCAAAATAGAAAAAATAATTCTGAGCAAAAATAACAATGCAAGAGATTTTATAAACACTGATTTCAAAATATTCTAGAGAGCCATGGTAACAAGAACCAGCATGGTACTAACATAAAAGTGGGCATGTTCACCAATGGAATGGAATAAAGGTCACAGAGACAAACCCTCATAATTACAGCCATTTTATTCTTGATAAAGGTGTCAAAAACAGACATTGGTGAAAAGACAGACTCTTTAACAAACAGTGCTGGGAAAACTGGATATCCATATGTAAAATCTTAAAACTCGATTCGTGTCTCTCACTCAGTACAAAAGTAATCTCAAAATGAATCAAAGATTCAAACATAAGACTCAAAATTTTGAAACTCCTAGAAGGAAACATAGGTGAAAAGCTTTAAGACAGCACAGGCAATGACTTCCTGAATGGACTCTAATAGCTCAAGAAAAAGCAAGAATCAATAATTAAAACGTATCCAGTTAAAAAGCTTCTGCATGGCAAAGAAAATAACATGGTGAAGAGACAGCTTACAGAATAGGAGGAAAACCTTTGCCAGCTACTACTCTTCTGACAGAGGATTAACATCCAGAGCATATAAAGATATAAAGAACTCAAATAACACCAAGAGATAAAAAATTGAAAAAGCAAACCAACCCAATCAGGAAGTAGCAAAGAAACTAAACAAATAATTCTCGAAAGAAGAAGTACAAGTATAAAAATAAATGTTTAAGAACTCTAGTCATAAGGGACATGCAAATCAAAATTACATTGATATCCTATCTTACCCCAGTCAGAATAGCAATCATCAGAAACATTTAAAACAATAAATGGCTGGGTATGGTGGCACATGCCTATAATCTTAGTGACTCTGGAGGCTGAGGCAGGAGGATAGTGAATTTAAAGCCAGCCTCAGGCAAATCAAAGTGCTAAACAACTCAGTGAAATCGGGTCTCTAAATAAAATACAAAATAGGGCTGGGGATATAGCTCAGTGGTAAAGTACCCCTGACTTCAATCCCAGGTACCAAAAACAAAAAACAACAACAACAAAAAACAATAAATGCTGATGAGGAAGTATGGAAAAGGAACTCTTATACCCTGTTTGTGGAAATGTAAATTAGTACAGCTACTATAGAAATCAGTATAAAGGCTCCTCAGAAAGCTAAAAATAACTACCATATGATCAAGTAGTAGCACTCCTGGGGATATCCTTTAATAAGATTAAAGTCAGTATATCTTCAGATGCCAGTATATCTATGTTTATCATGGCACAACTCACAATAGCTAAGTTATGTAACTAGTGTAGATGCCTATCTACAGATGAATAAACAAAGAATATGGTGAATATACAAAGCATAGTATAATTCATTCATTTGTAAAAAGTGAAATTGTGTCAATTTTAGGAAAATGGATGGAACTAGAGAAAGTAATGTTAAGCAAAATGAGCCATGTTCAGAAAGCCAAGTATCACAGCCCCTTTATAAGTAGACTCTGGTCTCTGAGTGTAGGGGTGTGTGTGTGTGTGTGATATGAAAGTAACAGGGAGAATATCATAGACAGGAAGGAGTGGGTAAGAGGGGATAGGAAGGGTAAGAGGGGGATATAATCAATGTATTTTATTTGCATGTACAAATATACCACAATGAAACTCATCATTCTCTATAACTAATACGCAAAAGAGAAAAAGAATCTATAGATTTTTATTCCTTTCATTTAAAGTTTTGGTCCTGGTTGAAATGCAAGTCTCACTATGGGGCCCTCATGTTTTAAGGATTATAAAAAAAATTTATACCTTGGTGTAAGTGGTGAGACTAGAAGGGAGAATGGAGAGCACATAAAGGAAAAATAGGTAGAGACCACCATTAAAAGATATATAGGTAAGAAGATAGTCCAGGAGTGAGAGCCTAGAATAAGCTTTGTCCACTTTCTTGTAGTCCAATGACCGGTTCCCAGCCACCAGCACACTTCTTGATGATAAGCCCTATGTTTTTTGTTTGTTTGTTTGTTTTGTTTTGTTTTGTTGTCTTTGGAACTTCTGCCCATTCACATGCACAGAAAGCAGAGCATGAGTATCACAGTTTACAGATGAGCAATTTAGAATGACATCATTGCAGACCCAAATTATTTGTTATGATTTTCTTTGTTTATACCCTCTGATCCACCAATGACATCTTCCCTCCTCCTCATTTCTCAACAAATTCAGATGTGGAAACTCAGTACAAATGATTGATAAAAGTAGAACTTCCTTATGTATGTTTAATTAAGGGAGCAGGGTTAGAATCCCACTTTACTCTGATGCTCCCACATAAAGTACATCCTGTCTAACCCTTGACAAAGTCCTGGGGGTTGAGAAGTACAATTTTAATAACACTAATCCTCAAATTGTGCACAGCATGAAAGGTAAACTAAGAAATACCAAAACACTTCTTGAGTTCATATGGCAGAGTTGGAACAGAAATGCAGGTCTCCCTATCTCACTGTTCTTTTATGGTCTGTGCTGCCTTCTTTCTAAAGCAATCACATCCGGGGGTTGGGACATACTCTGACTGTGCCCAGTATTCTTTGATAGGGAAATCTTAACTCTATTCTTAAATAATTTGACTTTTACTTTGAATCTCTGCAGTCAGAATCTGTAATTTTCTGGAATTGGAAAGTCCTTTGAGATTAAAAGAGATTTGAAAGGAAATCCTGTAGCAATTTTGCATCTGTTGTAAGTATTACTAGAGAGTTAACTGCGTAAAGGAAAGACACTGAGGAATACCACTAATCTGGAGCAAAAGTTGCTACTAGTTATGTTTCCTATGTTCTCTGTCCCTCCAGGTTAAACATACTACCACTTCAATGTTCTGTGCCAAGACAGAGGTCCCTGATTTCTGTAAGAATAATTAGTCCTTCCTGTGTGTGTCTTCATACTATCTTCATCCACGGAAGAGCATACTGTGTCTTCAGTATGTTATGAGGGTTAATCTATACCTTTAAAACAATCCCACAAAGCAAACTTCACTTTCAATTTACATACAAGGAGAAAATGTACACTCAGATACCCTAAGCACATATTCAAGAGATAAAGCTAGGATTTGAGCAATTTCTGTGTGGTTACCAAACCATATTATATCATATTATTTAAGTGGAATAATATCAATTAAATCAAGCAGCATTTCCATCCTTGTGAGTAAACAGCATATGCCATTTGGAGCCCAGTTTAGCTCCAAGATACACCATTCTTCAATTGAGAGGAGGAGGCATGGGGGAGAATTAAGCCAGACTGCTTGATTTAAATCATGGCTCTGCCATGCACCAGCTGTACACATGGAGAAAATTATTTAAACTTTTTTATTCCTAAATTTCCTTATCTGACAAATGAGATAATAATGGTACCAAATTCCAAAGGTTGTGTTAAGGATTAAGTAAAAGAAAACTAAGCCAGAAGCAGATAACATATGAGTTGTTATTATCATTATTATTAATAAATAATATTTTCGTGTGAGCAGACCTTCCCCTACTTCCAGTTCTTTTCTAACTGCAGGGTAGCCAAGAAAACCTCACAATGAAACAGCCTCTGTTTTGTGTTTATTTAGACTAATACAAATTGTTCAATATCTTTCTCAAGTTAATTGTGAAAGTGTGGAGGAAGATAAAAACTGGGGTGTGACATGTAATTAAAAGTTGTATCTTTCAAATGTTATATCCTCCAAAGGTGTAGATATACTCATGACAAGGATTTTATTTGTATTTTATTGACTCTAAGATACATACTAGCTCATTTGATCATTTCAAAAACAGGGATTTCAGAAACAGAAATTTTTCTTCCCTTCTACATAAACTAGGAACCATGTGGTCTGTGTCATGGGGTGTTCATGAGGTATGTCAGATGATGAGGTAATGGGAGTGAACATACCATCAGATTTCTTGGTGAATCACATTGTTTGGTGTCATTAATATTTATTTTCTTCCTTCTTTCTCCCTCTTCTACCCTGACAAAATGTTATTTATATCAAAACTCACTAAGACCACCCAAGTTTCTTGAATTCCTTACTTGACTAGCTGGATTTGCTAGATCCAGATCAAGCAATTCCTCCCTGCAAAAATCTAGTTGATAACCTAGACAGGAGGTAACACATTTATTCCATGTATGTCCAGGGTTCATTTGAACATCATGACACCTCTGCAGCACACACACACCTTTACATACTGCACTGACTATATTATTTTTATATAATGTGAGGTAATATAATCCCTCACTTTTGCATCTGTTTTCCCTAATGGAATGTATCAAGGTATTTCATAACTTAATAGAAGTTCAATTATTTTCCACTGGAGAAAACAAGTAATAAATAAATGTATCAAAACCTATCATGAACTATCATTAACTTGCTCAACTATAAATGGAACTTGAGCTTTTCTGTTAGAAGGATGGAAGAGGAAAAGAGTAGCCCTGTTCCTAATGCAAATCTATTACCCCACTAGTTGTAAGAATTATCATACATTCTGAAAGAGTAAAGTTCACATTTACAAGATTTACTATATTTTTACAAGACTTGCCTATACAATAAAATACTTCAGCCAAAAATCTCTTATGCTAATACTAGACTAAACATATCTATAACGAGAAATTATGAATATTGCTGAAAATTTGATACATTGATTTGATGTCCGCATGTCCAATTAATGAAGTCTAAAGAGCTCAGCACTATGGGTGTCTCAGTAAAAATCTGATCACAAGGTATTCTTCATAGATGAATAGGTGATGCTTGCTCATTTGGGCAACTTTTATTACTTTTGATCTGTCTATAAATTCACTGTAAAGCCAAGAGCATGCCCTTAAAAGCAATACACTGATTTAGTTATTAGTGGCAATTTCAGACTGATTTCTAAATGTGGTTTTCTAAGACTGGTGAAGGACAAGATTCTGACTTTAGAATTCTTTCAATGTTAAAAGCACTTGATGAACAATCTAAAATTGATTTGACTGAAACTAGCTATATTATGGTATAATAATATCACCATCTGTGTTTTATATGGCAAAGCTTTCAAAGTGTGTTCATATACATTCTCTTATTGATTCTAAGAATAGTTAGAATGCTTAGTCCGGGAATTGGGGGCGGGGCCAGAGGAACATTATCCCCAAAGATCAAAGATCAAAGTTTGGAGGAATTAGTGGACTTGGCCAATTACAGAGCTAACTAAAATTATGGACTGTTCTTCACCCCTGAGAGCTATATGGCATTTTTGAGTTTTTGAATCATACTTTGGAGCTCAATTTAAGGAAACTTCACCATTTTAGCTCATAATTTCTCCCTCAAGATTATTATCTCAATCAGTTTACCTTTCTCTGAAATTAGAAATATATAGAACTCATCTAATTTTTCTGTCAAAATATCATGTAGTCACCACCTACAAAAAAAAAAATGAGAGCCACACTTTCTTTTCACGTGCAAATAGATAACTAAACAAGATAGACTGTATACTGAGTCTTGAAACAACTAGCATTTTCAAAAGACTGAAATTTTATAGAATATATATCGTGACCATAATAAAAGAAAAGTAAAAATAAATACAAAAATATACCTAAAATTAACCCCCATGATATTTTGAAGTCAAGCAGCATTCCTCTAAAGAACCCATGAGTCAAAAAAGAAATAATAAGGGAAAATGAAAATGTTTTGAATTGATTTGTACTTTAAAGAACATCAACATTTATGGTAAATAGCTAAAACAGTGCTAAAAAGCAATTTATAGCTTTAAGTATCCTGAAAATCTTTCATTTAAGTTTTACACTTAGAAGCTAGCAAGACTAAATTAAATATACAGCAAGTAAAACCAAGAAAATAATAAAAATGAGAGAAAAAAGTCAATAAAAATGGATAAACCCATAGGAAAAACAATGGGGAAAAAAGAGAAACACAAATTTGGAATGTCAAAAACGAAAGAGGGTTTATAACTACAAATCATATAGGCATAAAAATACAAGGAGACTATTGTATAGTCTCAATGTTGATAAATTCACTAGCGGAAAAAGTGCACCAATTTATTGAAAACTATAAATTATACACATTCAGGAAGAATTTCTCTAGAGAGAGACGGAAAGAGAGGGAGAGAGAGAATCTAGATCTAGACTATTGAGAGAATAGATAAAATATATGTCTATCTACCGATATAAGTCTATATCATAGATTGATGTATATTTTTTCAAACACTTTCCATAAAGGAAGCTTCAGAAATTCTAGCAAACATTTTTTTAAAAATGTAACTTAAATAAACTTTCAGAAAATAAAGCAAGGAACAGTGTTCAGCTTTCTTCAATTGATCACAAATCCATGATCCCCAAATCTGACAAAAATGGTACAAAAGTGTAAAAGTCAGATTAGCATTATGATTATAGGTGAATTATCCTTAACAAAATATTAACAAATAAAATCGAGAAATATGTAGAAATGCTGTTACATAATAATCAAGTATTGTTTATTCCAGAATTGTAAGGCTAATTTAAGTTTTGAAAATCACTTGTAAAATTTAACATATTTTAAAAATTACAGAAGGGAAATCACATCTAATCATCTTCATACAGGTAAAGTAAAAAGGTATAGACAAAATTCAAACACCTACTTATGTCATAAAAGTTTCTTAGCATAATAGAAGAAAACATCCATTTTGGACAAGATGAAATCTACAACTAAGACTTGGGCAAAGATGATAACTAGTGGTAAGATACTTAATGGTCTCTCCCAGGATGATATCTAGCTTAGTGTATTCATTATTACTACTTGTTTTCAACATTTAAATGAAAGATTTAGATAGTTAAAGGAGTTAAGATAATAAAACAAAAGCCATAAGCATTGGAAAAGAAAAAGTTAAAGTGCTTTCTTTCAAGCTGACATAATTTCTGAGAAATTCACAAGGAATTTTCAAAATAGCTATTAGAGATAAAATATAAATTTAGCAAATTCACAGAACATAAGTGCAATATAGATAGATCTGTTTCTTGCTACAAGTAACAAAAACTAACAAAACATAGTTTTTTTTTAAATAATTCAATTATAATACCATCAAAATAACAAAATTCTCAGAAAGAAATTTACCAAAATGTGTACAAGATCTCCATACTGAAAACTATAATGTGTGGTGAAAGAACTTAAAGAAGAATGAGCTACATGAAAAGATAATATATGTTCATAAATTGAAAAATTCAATATTAACATTATGTTGATTCTATACAAATTAATCTATAGATTTAATATAATCCTAACCAAACTACAAGAATATTTGCATTTCAAGATTTGGAAAAAAAATACTAAACTCTACATAAAAATTGAAAGAATCTAGAATAGTTAAAACATCATTAAGGGATTACAACTGTGGAGTATTAATATTTAATTTCAGAATTTACTAATAGCTGCAGTAATTGTGGTATTCATATAAGTGGAGACAAATTTTTAAATTTATTTTCATCCATGAGCTACATTGTCCTCTAACAAAACCAACATTCTCATAACTATACATACTGGAACTCCAGTTTTATCCTTGATTCCTTCATTTTTTGCCCCACACATCTAACCAGTTTCTCAACCTCATGTTCCTTAACTTTACTATTTCTCTCATTCCCCACACCTCCTTTCCATTCCCAGATATACATTGATTCAGTCCCTCATCAAAGTTCATTCAATGTTGTGATCTTCTTTTAGCAAACAAAATCCACAAAAATAAAATATTTTATGTAGGTTCTAAAATATTCTACACGTTGTACTATACATGTTTGAAAAACACAAATTCACTTAACCCTCACCACAGACTTTTACAATTGACTACTGTGATGGCTTCCTAGTTGTTCTTCTTACCTCACTGCAAATATCTAGATGTGTCCTTGTTCTGTAGTAAAAGTGAGAATTTTAAATTTTAATGAATGTTGTACAGCATGGCAATAGCCCAAAACTTAAATGCTTGCATAATTATATCCTCCCTTTCTCCCTTCCCCTTTAGACTATTAGACCTGGTACAGTTCTCTTCACACAATGAAACTGCATTTGATTCTAATTCTTGGATGAAAGTCAATTACTTATACTTCAAGGCACTCAAGCAAAATGGGTGTGGCATTTCTAACTAAAATTTAAATTAGTGTCACTAAACAGAGCTGCAATTTTGTCCTTTTTCCTTTATCACTGGGTGCTTTTAAAGTAAATGCAACAGAAAATTATTTCAAAATACCAAATGGACATCTTTTAAATTTTTCAGGAAAAACAGCCTGATCCATATGATAGGTAATACATACCCCCAATAAAAAGTTTAAATATCCAGTTCAGTTTTTTAAAAATTTCTAATATTTTAATTATGGAATACTAAATAATAAATGTGAAGTATCTTCAGTATAAAACATGCTTGGCATTCAGCCAACTTTTATCTCAAAGAATACCTGGGAATAAATAATCACAACAAGAGCAGCTAATAGCTTTATCTATGTCAAGTCTAGGTGCTCAGATAATTGAGATAAGAAAATAGAAAGAAATTAAGTAATATAAGATTTTTAGATTTATAATTACCACAAAGGTAACAATATACAATGTTTACCTATCTGAAGCCCTTCTCACAAAAAAGATAAACTCTCTGTTCCATGACACTGCTTTAAGTTTAAGCTCTGATTGTACCTGTGCATTTCTGGTCCTCTTGTTCTACCTAGAATCTTCACCTAGGCCTTATTTATAGCTATAAAGAAAAAGACCCAGAAAAAGGCTATGAGAAATTAGAAAGACTGTCTTTCATATCCAGGGACCACAATCTGCTAATTTTCTAAATCAGAACACATTTTTTAAAAATAATGAGGAGATCCTCTGAGTAAATGTTTGTGCCTTTGAAGGAAGAAGGTCAAGGAAGGGGTCGCTCCGAGGATGTAGACTTTCTGAATACAATTGAATTAAAATAAGTATAATGTCAATCATAATATTTGTATTTCATTATCCCATCCAAGTCTACCTTCAGAATGAATGCAAATGTATCATGTGGCATAGTTGTGGTGTGCCACACAAATAATCCATTGAAGATTAAGTTACTCATTGCTTTGACTTCTGAGACGGTTGTGTTGTTTACTAAAGGCTCATAGCTAAGTTGCTCTCTGAGAATGGTCCTTGATCAAGAGGTCATTCTCCCTCCTCTGGGACAAACCACAATCTAATGACACATTGATGTGGGGGACTCAAATGTCTGGCCTCTTGCTTTAGCATAGGGACCATTCCAGCTTCCTACAAGATTGGAAGAGACTTCTACAGCAAATGCATTGCACCTCAGTTTTTTCTCTATATATTAACCAAAAGTCTGCTTCTCAAGAAACCTGACCTAAGAAAGTTGGTACCAAGAGAGCACTGAGAAAATGACATTAAATGAGCTACTTTATCTCTATAAAGAGCTAACTACTGATGCTGTGTAGAAAACTTGATGTCAGTGGCATATTATAACAATGTAATTGTTAGTACTTTCACTGGTATAGACTGGGATGGGATACCAGGAGAAGGAAATGAACTAATGTACACATATCTCAGGTATCTGAGAATTTCATGAGAAGGAGTGATGGGAACTGTGAAATAGAATAATGGCTGCTAAAGTCTCTCAGTGCACTCGAAAAAGATAATGAAAGGCTAAGAGTAACTAATCATTAATTAGGGGTAAATGTAAAGATGACAGACTACCGTGTCACCATATAAATGGACTATCACTTCTTATAGTAGGTACAGGAAAAGCTGAGCCTGGGATTTAACTCCAGAGAAGGATTAATTCTCAATTCATACAGGTTGGCTATGCTGAGGTTGGTCCCTAAATGGGAAAAATAAGACTGTGCATCATTGAATGAGACATCTGGGTTAATTAATTTGGAACTCTGGAATCCCTATATTTCTCTGAATCCTCTGAGACAAAAGTGATCTTCTCCTCCTTTATAGAGGCTAGAAAACCATCCTTGTTTGAAGACCTTAGAAAGATCTCTTATTTGAAAGGAAATCTGTTACCTGGACCTCCAGACTAATAGCTAGGACAAAGTCATAGCATAATCCTATTGATGAATCACAGAGTCTATTAAGAGAGGAAAGAGACAACATCTTGAAGAAAGTGTAGGATCTCATCAACAAGTGGGAACTGAGAGAGTATTTATGCACTAGATTCTTTTTACTATTTGATCAAATAGGAGTTATATAAATCTAAATAGGGGAGAATTTGTCCCTATATCCACAGATATTGTTTTATTTATAGTAGTGAAAGAAATAATGGATGAATGATCAGGAATTTGAGGACAGCCTCCCTAATAAGATTTATAAGGCTGATTTAGGTAGCAATGCTGCCAAATATACAAGCTGCCAGCAACTGGGATCAATGCTGAACAATTGATACAATACTTTCCAAGAAGACTTTTGGTAGCAATTGATTTCACTGTACTTCTTCAATTCTGAAAATTAGAATGCCTTGTTTAAATTGAAATCAACACAATTCCAGAAGAGAATTTTTGTTTCCCATCCACAACATTTTACTTTAGAGATAGGGTTCTGCTGAACATTAGTAGAGGTGCAGCATTGAGTTCATGACCACGGGCTTCACTAGTTCTGTCACATCAAAGCCCAGAAGACTCTAGCCTGTGAAGAAGTAGCCTTTGCAAGCATATTTGAAGTACTAACTTATTAATGATACCTTGATTATGAGTCCCATAATTCAGAATGCAGTATATACTCTAAATCTGTGAATATCAGATACCCACAAGATAGAATACATAGATTTAGGAACCACAACTTTATTTTCTGTGATTATAGAGGGCCTGGATCCCAGAAGACGACTGTGTCTTTCAGGAGACATGAGGAAAATATACACCATCTTAAGATGTGGTTGTCACTAGGTGACTATAAACTTATGGCAGGAGGAATTAGGAGAATGGAGGACTAAAATTGCACAATTAGGACAAGGATTGATCCATTTGACACCCAGATAAGCCATTGAGGAAACTCTCTAGTACCCCTTCCCCCATTTCAGTATAAATGGACAAGAATGGTAAGAATTTCCAAAGTCTCAGATGTTTTAGGGATCATAATCTGCTCACCCCATCAAGTAGGCCATCTAGATCAACAGAGACACTAGCCATAGGTATGTATGTATCTAGAATTGAAAGTATAATGAGTTGTGGCCTTGAGATCATCTGCAATTAGAGGGGACATTATTGTATTTCAATACCCATTTTCATGTAAATTTCCCCAGGAAAAGAAACCAGCCAGAATCTTGGAAGAAAGAAGCAAGTGGGTTTGAGAATCACCCAGGGTTGATGGAATAAATGCCAGATGTAATGCCTCTAGGATGAAGGTGCTCATTCCTCTGAGTCAACCTCTAGGAATAGCCTTCAAATGAAGGGAACAGGCACAGATACCAGTTCACAGTGTTTTATATATATATATATATACTTTTTTTTATGTGGTGTTGAGGATCGAACCCAATGCCCTGCGCATGCCAGGCGAGCTCACTACCTTGAGCCACATCCCCAGCCCCCACAGTGTTTTTATTCTTGTTCTTGAATATGCCCTGTTTGGGGTTTCAAGGTTATGTGACACCACATCTACACAATATATTTTATTTTTACAACATATCATAAGTAGCATACATAGTTTAAAGAGTAATGAAGAATAGTGATAGTTGCCCTGTTATATTTCCTTGCTCTGTTTCAGGTACATCCTAAACATTTAAAATGTTTATCTTTTAATTATGACAACAATCTACAAAATTCATTCTTATTGTAGAGAGGAAACAAACTTTAGCCTGGAACAGAAGGCAAGTCTATGTGTGGTTCAGCAGAGATACAGTTATCATGACCTGTTGACCTGTCAGATAAGCTGGCCTGAATTTCAATTACTAGTTCTTCCCCAATCAAGTTACCCTGGCTTCTTTTTTCCTGCTTAGGGCTAATGGCCAAACAGAAAGAAACATGACACAGAGCATCAGTAGACTTCTCATGCCAGTTTTTCTTCTCATTTCCTTATTGTGACAGTATGAGAAATCTTTGCAAAACTCAGGTGCAACACTATGGTAGTGCTACATGTCAGCACCTGGTTCAGCTCTTTTAAAGCTAACCGGATAAGTAGGCACACTTCCTGCTCTTTTTTTTTTTTTAAAGTCCAGATTAATACAAGCAACTTCATACTTTAAAAAACAAGTAAATCATCACCTGGGTACTCATTTACAGACATGTTTAGCACAATTTTCCCGAAAAAAAAAAAGTCAGTTTTCTAGGGAATTTAACATTGATAATAACTTGCACATATTTTGGAAACCCATATAGTGCATAAATTAGGAAACACCCAAACAAAAAATAAGAAATAACCCTCCTTTTGGTGTGTATTTGGCTGTTTTTGTATCTAATAGTAAAACAAAAGAATAGGTCTTACATGACACAATAAACCAAACAAAAACATCTTATGTTTGCTAAAAACTAAATCTATATACTTAATGGCAAAATAAGTGAAGCATGAGTAATGATAGTTTAAATTTAAGGCCATTGCCCTGCTGTGTTGTTTCAGGAACTGTTTGTACTGAGGTAGATTTTTTTTTTCTATTTTTATCCCTGAATTTCCTACCTCGCTATTGTTTCAGGCAGAAACCAAGAAAGATTGCCTAAATTTTTAAAAAGCAATTAGATAGTGTTCATTAATCAGATTTTTGTTGATAGTTTTCCAAGATTGTAATTGAGGTTGCAGAACCTTGTCTTCATTGATAAATGCAAATTGAGCCAGTATTCAGATAAGAAATACCTGATCACAATTTGAGAGTAGGTATTTAACAGATTTCTAAAATATTAAATGTATGTTACATTACAGAAACAGCTCACTTTGCCTGGTAATATTTTCCTCAGACCATATATGGCATCATTGTCTTCCTCTCCCCATAAGTCTGTGAATACCCCATTTAAAAGATAATCCTTTATAACCCCAGTACCTGCATGGTGGTTAATGCACAGTAGGTTACTAGTGATGACAAAGGTAGATTCAAAAGATCTAAAACCTGAATTTGAATTCAAAAGCTCACTTTATTCATTCAAATATTTATTGGGTATCATCTATGTATTGTAAACTATCGTAGAATTGAGGGATACATGGTATGCAGAACAGCAACAGCTCCTGCCCTTCGCAATATCAAGACAAACAGAGTTATTTAAAGAAACAATTTCAATAAATAATTCTATTTTCTCTCCATGAACAGGTGGCTCATTGATGTCTGCTCCATGAACTTCAGACCTACTAATAGCCCTAACTCCTTATATTCTTTATTCTAATATAACCATATATTCTTTATTCTAATCTGAGACATCTCTTTACTGATCTGCTGGGATAGAAGGTATTTTCATTTCCTCCTCACTGGACCTAACTGTTGCAACATGGAATCTTATAATTCAGTACTTCCATGTTCATGCTTCACTTCCGCAACAGATCTAAGAATTTTTGAAGGTAGGTTTCCTTTTATTCATCTCCATACTCCTTCTGTAGAGCCTTAAAAAGTGCCCAAAGGTTCTCACATACTGACAAAAATGATCTCCAGTGTTCCACATACAATTTCGGCCCCACAAACATTTCCTCTGACTGGAATATTCTCTCTGCCCAAAAATTATAATAGAGGCTACCCCCTCTTATTTAAAATATATATTAAAAAAACTTTCCTAAAAACTATTTTTCTTATTAATGTCAAACACAGGAAATTTTCTATATTGTATCCCCTTAGAAACATTTTACTTCAATCACCCATCCTCATAGCTAATACATGTAAACTTTCTACAAGTTTCACAATAAAAGGAACAATACCACAAGACTGTACTTTCTAGAATCTCACAATCTAGTGCAGAGTAAAGAAGAAGACATGGAAAGGTCGGAGAAATTCAGACCACACTGAGGAAGAAGTGCTAGGAAAGTCACACCTTTGGGCCTCTGCATAGTTGACTATACATTAAACCCACACAGATACATCTGGTCTGAAATTGAACTTCATTTTGTCTGCAAAAGTTGCTCATGGCTCTGTAATTAACACAGAAGGAACCCACTAGTCTCCCAATGTTTTATAAATAGTCTAATCAAGACAGAAGCTGCAGCTCAAGGGGCTGGAGATACATTTCTCAATCAAAAAGGTAGAGAGATGTCCCTTAGATAGCCTAAGGCATACAGCAAGGACAGAAAATGTAAACAGTTAATCCTGGTAAGCTACAGTTTGAACTTTGTGGTCATGTTTCTGATCCAAGCTGGACTTTCTCCTGATGTCTGTGACACTCTTGCCCACCTTCTTCCATGGCCAACTGCTGAGTCCTTAGGAGCCACAGACTCATTTCAGTACTAACTTCAGCAAAATGCAGTTAGGATAAACCTGATAGAACTCAGGAATATGAAAAATGCACTATCTTTCAGCTATAGTTTTCCTTCGGTAGGATGCTGCCTTTGAGTTACTTTTCTGAGAAAATTAATGAATTTTGAATAATTTTATTCTTTTTCTTATTCCTTTTTAAGGATATTTGGATCCAGGTGATATTAGGACAGAATATTTACCTCAAGGCTGATAATCAATACATGCAGGAATTAACTTACCTTCCAAAGGATAATTTCTACTACTTCCCAAACTAAATAAAATAGACTTATAATTATTCACTCACCATTTTTTATCATTAGCATTTACTATTTAACTGAATAGAAAATGCCTACTTATCCAAAATACTTGCTTATGAATTACAAATAATCAGAAGTGTTAAATTGAAGACTAATCATGATAAACATAACTTTATAATATAGAAAGCGTTAATGGGAAGTATTGAAAAGTATTCGTGATATCATAATGAATATGTCATTATTGTACAATATTGTAGACAAAAGATGGCAAGTCTTAATGTAATCTATCCTCATGTACAACTATCCAGTGCATTTATCTTTCTTCTAAAACTAAGTAGTTAAATGTTCACTAGTATTTGAATTCCTGAAAAACAGGAGTCCACGATGTCTATTAGATTTCAAATTAGTTGTCTTTAGCACTAATTTTCACAGGCATATAGTAGCAAATTTCTTTGCATTAGAATGTGAACAGGCATTGATTTTTGGTCCATTTTCATTTGGTATTAAATATTACAGTAAATCGTCTCTCTTTTATGAGTCTTAGATAACTGAACCAAGAGACTCTGTTCACAATGGAAAATGAGACAACCTATACATTAATTGAAAAGCAACTAAAAAACAGACATCCAGGATCGTAATGACTTTGACAAAGACTTTCTTAGAGTTCTATAATTTTTAAAAGCCATATCTGGTATTTTAAAATTCTAACTCAATTTGAAATTTGGAATTTGTGTCACACCGTGTAGCTTTTCAAATTTTCTTCATTTTAAGAAATATTTTCTTCATTCTCATAGGAAGATATTTTATATCATGTACACAGAAATCGGCAAATAATATCTTACATACATGGCCTGAACTACAGACAACTAGAACCAACTGTAAAAGAAATTCACCAAGGCTTATCAGAAGGAATTCAATGCTTATTTTCCTTAGACTCCTGCTTCACCATTTTTTGACAAATGTCCCTCCAGTGTGAAATCTCAAAGGTGAATCCACCTATGTATAATCAGGTACATTGCCTTTCATTTTGAAATAAACAGATGCTCCAAGAATTCCTTCCAGAAAACTAAAAGATCACTGGATGCTCCCTGGATTTCTTTATGTAACTATGGATATTGGTGAATCCATTTGGGAGCTGGATGCCATAGAATAGGAGCTCTGGTGGTAGAGACCAGTGATGGGGGCATGTTGAATGTACTGTAGGAGTGAATAAAATAGGAGAGAGTTAGACTACAATTTCGATTATCAGCTAAAGTCAAAATGGAAAGATTTAGATCAGAGGAAGTGAGGAAGGATATGGAACATGGAATCATTTAGGTAAACATTGTTACTACACTGTTACTACTACCAAACTGAGAAAAAAGAGAAATATATTGCACTTAGACCAAGAAGAGAGAAGTTGACATGGACCTCTACTGTGACATATTTCCCATCTAGATAACATAGAGGTACACAGCTCTCTTATTTTTAAATGTCAATTTCCAATTCTCTTGTAGCTCTACCTATTCTGCCTTTCAATGGTTGTGTTCATGAGCTGAATGGGCATTCACCATAGTTGCGCAGTGTCTCCTGAGATCAGGAGCTCTGAACATGGAGAATAAATCAAGGCTGCTGGTCAACTCCAATTCTCTCTGTTCTCAGGAGCATTTGTCAGTGGTAGATTCTTAATGAAGCCCACATCAGCTGTAATATATGAAATCATTAAGATTTGCTGCCATAATACTGTGGAAAGAAGCACACATAAGCTTATACCGGGATCTCAGGGCACTTGATTTCATCAAAAAATAGGCTGTTAAAAGCTATTTCAATGTGTCCTAAATGTAGGGTCTGAGAGCATTACTATTTCAGGACATAGTAAAGGGTTAAGTTTTCCCTCTGAATTTAATGATTTTTTCTTCTTCTTGTTATTTTCTACTTGATATACCAGACTCTCTCCTTCCCTAACCACTCTTTTCCTCTAATTATAGGTAATAGTACAGAATGGAAATCCAATATAAAATCCAACACATATTTACTGAGTAACCCCCTTTTACATGTCAAAACTTAGAAATACAAATATAACTACAGTTAATTCTAGCTGATATTCATTGAACACTCACCCCATGATATTTCTTAATTCTCATGAAAATCCTGTGAGGTAATGATCTATATAGTGTCATTATTTTTCTGGTTGAGAATTCAGATGTAAAAATTTTAAAACATGAGGAAGTTTACACAGACACTGTACTGAAGTGGTTTCAAGTTTAGCTAGTTTTTAAAAGTAGCATGCAACAATAAAGATTTAAAGTGAAGGTCAATACCATGAGAGAAATTTCATGAGAAAGTATACAATGTATTAGGAAATAAATTAGGAAATCCATTTAGTACTTTGGAATTGTATAAAGTGAATATTTGGAGTCTATAAGTGTTTAGTCAGCTTTTTCGCTGCTGTCACTAAAGGATCTGACCAAAACAACTATAAGGAGGAAAAGTTTATTTGAGGGCTCACGGTTTCAGAGATCTTAGTTCACAGGCAGCAGGCTCCATTTCTCGGGGCTCAAGGTAAGGATGAATATCGGACTATATGGCAGAGGGAACAGCTCACATCATGGTGATCAAGAAGCAGAGAGAGAGAGACTCTGCTTTCCGGATACAAATATATACACCAAAGCCATGGCCTAATTCCCACTTCCTCTAGCCACACCCTACCACTTCAGTTACCACTCAGTTAATCCCTATCAGGGGATTGATTAAAGAATCATAGGACCCAATCATTTCTCCTCTCAACCTTCTTGTATTGTCTCACATGTGAGTTTTTGGGGGTCATCTCACATCCAAACCATAACAACAAGTAATCTGGGTAACTGGGGCAGAGATTGGATAAAGAACTACAGGGAAATAAAAATCTGTAAAGCTGAAAAGACAGTCTGGGATTTGCTTGTAAAAGGTGTTTCTTGCTGCACACGGGAATTTAGGCTCTATACATAACATGCTGTTCTTGAAAGTTTCAGAGCATGTGTCATGACATTTTTTAGGACAATGGGTCTGGCAGTAACATGCTCAGAGAAGTTCATAACAAGAACAGTGTTTGGGAGTTTCAAGCAGTATTCTAGGCAAAATGTGATACAAAAGTCAACTATTGTGGTGACAATAGGAAGAGATGGGAAGGCATGGCTGAAGATGATATATAAAAGAGAAGCTAAGAGTTGGTGAGTAACTGGACACAAGCCATGAGGAAGAACAGGACAGTGAAGATGCCTTGAGGTTAGAGACTAAGAGAATCAGAAAAAGGGGCTGTTTGCAGGGAAACTGCTGGAGCCGAATCTTTTGACTTGATGAGACAAATTAGTAGAAAGCCCTCCAAAGAGGTAGTTGCTGACAAAATTCAGGTCACCAAGACAGCAGATAGAAACAGGGAATGCTCGAGTAGGATCCAAAGCTAAACGGAGCAAGACAGCAGTGAATTTATGCATCTGTTGTAATTTCTGTATTTATTTACTAAGCATTCTGCTTCTTATCATTTATTAGTTTTAAAACTATTGTCTGCAATTATTCTCCAGTAACGTTGTGGCTCCCTCTCTTTTCTAGCATGTTCTTATTGAGTGTGAATATCCAGAGAGGAAGAAAGCTGGAGGAAGAGAGAGGAAATTAGTGTAATGACTAAGTACAGTATGTGAATACACTTTAATTTTAAAAACACTGCTATATGCATGGCTCTAAAATTGGGAGCAGCTAAGTACCCTAACATCATTTGTTTCTTGTTAGCCAAACAGCAGCATTTCAACATCTATCAAAACTGTGGCAAATATTTTATGACTCACCAGATAAAGGGCCTTCTACAAAATATAGTTGGCCCTCAATATCGACAGGTCCTGCTTCCATAGATTCAACCAACTGTATATCAAACTATCTTTTAAAAATTTTCCTGTAGTGAATGTGTACAAATTTTCCTTGTCATTATTCCCTAAACAATCTAGTATAGCAGCTATCTGTGTAGCATTTTTAAGGCATTAGTTATTATTAGTAACCCAGATATAATTTGAAGTATACAGGAGCATGTGCTTAGGCTATATAAAATACTTACACCATTTTAAATAAGGAAACTGAGGATCTGTGTATTTCTGGTGTCTGCATGAGGGGTGGGGTGGGGGGTATTCTGAAACAACCCCCACTTAGAAACTAAGGGATGATGGTATGTTGTTACATGGAATATGATTAAGCCAATATTTCTGTGTAGCTGTATGAAGGAAAACAAATTATCTAAAAGAGTGAATACTATTTCTTCCATTTATCAGGAAAGCAAGTGCTATTTACATCCCTTCTAGCCTCTCAGGAGAGGCTAATTGAGCCAAATAATTTTGTAGCTACATTTCAAATAAAGTCCATCCTACAGAGTCTGCATCATGTAGATTTTATAAAATCCTTGAATCAAAGAACTAGAAAGGGTCTATCTGCATAAGCATCTAGATAAACTCACAGATGAGAAAACCAAGGCTTCTAGGGAAAGCAACAGCCCGAGTTTACCTAGAAATATGGATACTGAGCCAGAATTTTATATATGTTGGTGTTTTCAAATAGATAGCAAAAGCACTGGCCTCTTGGACTGTGTGTTTTCATTCTCTAGATTTAAGTCACTCCCAAATTTTACTTAAGATTTCTCATTGATAAAGCAATCTTTTCTAATTTTTCAGTCACATTACACTTAACAATTTATGATTCAAAGCATATTCATACTTCCAGTTTTTCTGGGATCAACAGCATCCTACCCAGGAACATGCCTCAGTGATTAAACCTAAGTCATCCATTCTTCCCCTGTGAAATAGGAAAGGTGACCCTTTCCATCAGTTATTCTTTTGCTTTCTCTTTTTTAATTGAAAGTTTTAGGTTTATATGCCTAGAAAAGCTATTTCTAGAGTATGTTATTTCTAGTTATAAAACACATGAAGCAAAATATTTCTGTGAAAAACATTTTTTCTCTATCAAAAAGACATTGCAGGGCCGGGGTTGTAGCTCAACGGTAGAATGCTTGCCTAGCACGTTGTAAGACTCTAGGTTCGATCCTCAGCACAACATAAAAATAGATAAATAATAAAAAAAGACATATTGCACTCAGATTCTCAAGAGCCAGAATGCTCAGAGTCAAAGTATATTTTATCCTAAAGACAAGACATGGGCCAATGAAGACTTACTGTTGGGAGTAGAGAAAGGCTGAAGGCGGGATAGCAAAAGCCTAAGGGAGAAAAGAAAACATTTGAAGGGAAGCCTATCTCTTACAATTATTCTTTAAACATACTTTGAAAACCATGAGTATGATTTATAACATTGAATTTATATTCCTATCCAACATTTATTCCTACAAAATATTTTTCTATCTCTGTAGGAAGAGCAATATAAATTCCTGTATCAAAAGTATAACAAATTCTGTATGCTAAGACTAAAATGTACAATATAACTAGGGCATACAAGAGATAGTAAACACATATATCTCTTGGATCAGAACCAGATATTCAAGTGAAGGAGCTTTGACTCGGTGTGTCTTCATGTCCATTTTCCTCTGCAGGACTCATGCTCTGGAGGTTAGAATACTTACTCCTTTCTTCCTAACTGTTTCTTAAAAGGCCACAAGTGAAGTGAACACTGCTGTAGCATCCATTATCTCTGCGGAGATTACAAAACTAGGTGCTCACTCTTCTGCATGCTCAAAGCTGCAGGCTGAGAGAGCTATTAATAAATCCTTTATCTTTTTTTAAGTTAGAAAGGAACTGTAGCCTTGCATATCAAATACAGACAACTTAATATCCAGAAGTAATTTGTAACAACAACAAAAAGATGCAAATGTAATTCTTTAAATTTACGATTACAGTTTTGAATCTTGTTATCCTAAAAAACCAAGTAAGTTCCTATTAGGTATAAGTTATAATACAGTTAGATGGTAGCTTTATTTTTTTTTTTTGTATATTTCAGAAACAAATTTAGTATGCATTTGAAATTCCTAAAATTTCTCACTGAAAAGTAGGTGGCAAGGTGATTTCAATATCTTCAAAAATTCTGGAGAAAGTCCTTATGTAGTAAAAAAAAATAATAAGGGATAGAAAGAATGAGTAACATAAGTGGATGGTGTTAAAATCAGAAGTCAAGATACATGTGGCATAATGCCTCAAAGAGCTCATGATAGGGTATATGCGTTGTATTAGCTGAGAAGGTCAACTGAAATGAAAGTGCTCAAAGCATCTCATGGGAGAAAAGATATTATCGTACCAAAAGTGTGCTGATATTCAAACACACAGGTTTGCCCTAAATGATGAAGACATCAAAGTACGTTCTCTTCTCCACTGACTCCACTACCACCACACACACACACACACACACACACACACACACACACATATTTCGTGTAATTTTTCTTTGAAAGAAGAATTATTGCACTTTCATCCTTCTGCAATGATCTATGAACTATTAAGCAGCTAGTTCTGTGCTTCACATACTTCATTACTTGATATTTAAAGACTAGCAGTGATATAAGCTATTGTACAGTCTAGAAAGGAAAATAGTCTACATTGTTAATAATAAGCACATGAAAAGTGACTTCTCTAGGCTTATCTAACGTGTTTACTTCCTATTTCACCTGGGCATTGATTTACCAAGCACATAGTTATGATGATCTATAGAAAAGTTACCAAATCTATATGATGAAATCCTAAAACCAAATAATTGAATGCTTAGGAAATAAACCTCTATTTATCCACCCTCATGTTCAAGTCCACAATTCTACTGAAATTACTTTCTCAACAAAATGTTATAATAGTTTGGAAAGATAAACTTTTGTAGTTTAAAAAAAAACAACTCTCATTTGTAAATGAGAGTTTCAAATATTCTTTTAGATTATCTTACATCAGTTTCTTAGTTTCAAAAATAATCCTTTATGGGAGTCTATGAAATTATTGTTGCATTATTGCTGTAGTATTTCATTTACAGTTATTATAACCTTTCCCATACAAGATGTCAACATAGAAGTAAGAAAAATACAATGTTTTTCACTTTCTACTAATAAATGCAAATTTACAATCTGTCTATCTTCTATCATTATTATGGTCTAAAAGTTGCCTGTAATGACCTACCATATTTTGACATTGTTATTATTATTATTCTAATGTGTAAAATTTTGGAACAACTGATTATCTCATTGTATAGCCTAACTCAATGCTCCAGATCGCTACCATTTGGCAAAACTCAGATTTTAGTTTTAAAAGAGCAAGGTGGTAATTTACTTTATAGTAAACATATGATTATTTAAATCCCATTTATCTCTATTCCATGTGGACTTCTAAATCATAAAAAAGTAGGACCAACAATAATTAACAGTCAGGATCCTAGAGTTTTAGTATTAAATCTTTTTGTTAAAAAGCACTAAAATCTATAAAGTATATATATATATATATATATATATATATATATATATATATATATGTGTGTGTGTGTGTGTGTGTAACAAACTTTTTATATTCTTATTTCTCCTCTTTAGAAAAGTTCATTTAACTTAAATACTTGAACATATAATTTATTATCAATTTAATCCACTTTAATGAGAATAAAGTATTAAAGAGTAAAAGATGGCAAGATTATCTTTTAAAAAACCATTACATTGATTATTAATTATGAAATCATATAATATTCTTAATTTTTAATAAAATGCAGAGTTTTTTTTTAAAGAACTCATTTTTATGTGGGTTACCCACCCACTTCTTTCATTTTTCTCTTTAAAAGCCTAATAAGGAATATTGACTTTAAGCTTTGTCATCTCAGCCAAGGTAGTAAAGGCAGCCAACATTACTATTGTTACCATATCTGTCTTTCTCTTTATTATACAAGTATATTGATGATGTAATTGCAGAAGTTTGGGTTTACTCATGCTGCTGGATTAAAAGGATTTTTTTAGACTTCCTCCTTCAGCCCCATAGAACACTTGTAAAACAGAACCACACACATAATTTAAGCAATTCATCTCCTGAAAGTAAATCTGCAGGATCTTCATCCTGAAGGGCTGATCAAGAGCTAGAAAGGCAGAACCACTGTAAAGCTCAATTTGCTCCAGACTGATGTTCAGCTGGAAAAACACCTGGGTCACATAACACTAGTCTATGACATCCTGGCTTTTAACCCTTTTCTAGAAGCCATCAACTTTTCTTCTCTGTTTGGCTCTAATTTTCCCTGGAAAACTCAAGAGATTGGGGAATATCTCAGCCTTTGATCCCAGCCCTTTTTATTCCTATGCAGATATTCCCTTGAAAGTTGACTGGGAACTAAGCAAGCATTTGTCATTCTGCATTTAAAATAAAGGAAATGACTGAGGAAACCGTGGTGATCCTCAATACAGTCATATTATAAACACAGGACAGCTGAGCTTTTACAAATGCATCTACTACTCTAAGAAAAATCCCATAATTGTAGTTGAAAGTGCAAACAAAAAGAATCAACAAGAAAAGACAGAAGCAAAATCACATGCAGATGAGGTAGCGCATACAGTGGGGCTAGAGAACATACCTGAGGGATTCTCCTTTAAAAAAAAAAATGTACACGCCAGCTGGGTTGTTCCTCTTCTCCTGTTGGGGTGTATGTGTTTTCCTTTCAGAAATACCACTTGCAATTTTGTTTCTAGTCTCCTTTCCTTTATTCAGCCACAAAGAGTTAGAGCAGGAGCAGAGGCTGCGTCCCAGGGACCGGACTCATGTGCAATCAGGCATGCCTTTGGTCTGCAACGGTGTCTGTTCTTTTCTTGTCAATTCTTTCGTGCTCCCTGGGTAGCCTCCAAAGCAATTTTACAACTTAGCTGCTGGCACAAAACTGCCTTTCACTCTTCCCATTGCCAAATTCCTTGGGCAGCTCATTTCTCATCCCTTTCTCTAAGAAAGCAAAATGAGATCTCTCCTGGAGCATCCAGGCTCATCAACAATTGAGGGTGAAGAGCAGCCTGGCTCAGTGCGTCCTAGGAACTTCACACATCGCAGAGACCACTGCTTTTCAGAATGCAGCAGCGACGCTGAGAGATCCCCAGCCTCCTGCATGGAGAGCGTCTCGGCTCCCTCTGCTGCCGCTGTAGCTGCACAGAGCGGCTCTGCGAGGGTGAGCCACAGCCCTTGCTCACAGGAGATTCACAGTGGACGCTGCCAGGTGTGGCCATCATCACCGCACTGACAACTAACTATGTGGGGTACAGCATCATCTTTGGGGAAATGCATGAATGCCTAATCTTTCCTTTATTAGCTGACCTAAGAGACAATCATATACCCAATTCTGATAGCTGCATTAGAATAACAAGTGCAATTATTAAATTAACTATGTTATTTAGTAATCACTGTTTTAGATTTAGTTGGCTATGTCTGGAATCATGAAAAGTACTCAACCTTCAGTATAATTTCCAATTAGATACAAGAAGCTACTAAAGAACCTGTTATTTGAATGAGGGAGATACTGACATCCCATCCCAGGTGGTTTTTCATTTTTCTTGTAGTGTTTGTGAAATTACATTTGAAGGTGATTCCTAAGCAATGTGAATTAAAAACACATATACATATTAAAGTAGGAAAGGGTGGAGACATATTGATACAAAGGTTTTGCTTCTCACTTAGGAATAATGTCTTCCTATTTGATGTTAACATTTTAAAGATCTGGCTAGGAATTGAATGGGTTTTCTTTATTTTTTACTTTTGCTGAGTAGAGGAGGTGGGGGAGTAACAGCTCCTGCTTCCATCAATTAAGTACTTTCAATCCTCTAACCTTCCTGTTGAAACAAATATAAAAAGCACTGAATTTTAAAATAGAGCCTTAAAGAAGCTCAAGTCCTGGAATAATTTGTAGGTTTTAAGCTGCATCTGGTCTACTGGCTTAGTTCTTTCTTCTTTGCTTTGTAAAAAATGGGAGGATATTTCCAGGACTGAAGAACAATCCACTAGTAACTGAGATTAAACCGTATAAAAAGCATGTTCTCAGATGTGCATGACATTTTTCAGTACATATAAGGATGAATGTGTTTAGATCAATTTAGAATTGACTCTCTTTTCCCATGAACTTTTAATATAAAATAAACTGCCAGTAAAAAAAAAAAAAAGAGCATTTTGGGGCAAAACTTGTGGCAAAACATATTCTGCCTACCATACTTACCATAAATTTAAAAAAGAAAGGTTTAAAAAGAATGTTCCCAAGTTTGATAAAATATTTGCTCTAGGTACTGATAGCCGAGCACTCTCTATCCCTAGCTTTCAGCCCCAACTTTGGTTCATAGCAGCACAGCATTTCCAACCTGCTGCTTAAGTGACTGTTAAGGACTTGAGCAGCTGCTCAGTCTAATGATCTGCATCAGGGGGCAAACACTGGGGCAGTGTGATCCCTGCCTTCAGTACTCACCAGAGGGGCAGGCTGGACAAAGCTCTACTGCCCCCGGCTGTAAGCACTTGAGAGTCACAAAGGAAAACTCTTTAGACCTTAAAGTACAACATAGGGCAAACCTTGACATTTTTATACAGAAAAAGTCATGGTAGCTAATGCATTGTTTTGAAAAAGGTCTGATACATAGAGGAAGGAATATGTATTCATGATTTTGTTTTTGGTTTTCAATAACAAACCAAAGTGCTGAAGCTGGGGCCAAGAGCCCCCAGGATCCAATATTGTGCAATGTACATAAGTCTTCAGCACGGTGGGATATGGTGTCAGTGATTTTAGGTTTTAAGCTTATAGAAGGAATATAAGTAAAATGTTTCTAAATATGTAGTCTATAGAATGTGTCTGTAATATATGAAAAGTTGTGAAAATATTGCTGTAATACTTGCAGCAAATACTTGCATAAAGAAAATAACACCAGAGGTCATGACCATCACCTTTGCTGGTAAGAAGAAATGCTTCATGAACCCTGCAATGCCAGCCTGTGTGTTCTGATTAGCATACTTCTTAGCTCTCATGATCAGGATTCTGGTCATATACTTAAAACTGGAAAGTTTTTACATCTCTTAAAGTGGTAGGAATCATGTGTCTGAGGGATACTGGCTACTGTTAAAATTTCACTTCTAGAAAAAGTGACATGGATTTATGGCCTTATTGACCTCGAGGTACACTGAAATTCCTAACAGAACTTCCTTGATTCTTGATGGGTAGTTTTCACCTGCTGAGTATCTGAGTTGAATGATATATAATTACAGAGATGTGAATACAAGTTAAGAGTCCTGCATATTCTTATCAATAATATGCATTCCATTTCTTCAAAGAGCTTTCTTTTCAAATACTCAGATTAATAACACCAAACAACACAGTATAGGAAATGAGTAATTTCCACTTACATACATTTCACTCTACAGGTACATGCCCCAAAACTTACTCAACGATTGATTAAATAATAAAATCATCTATCCTCCAAATCCTTCAGTAGTAATTTCAGGAAGAACAAAACCTCAGGGCGTCATTCACCTCTCATATCCCAAGGCATAAACTGGGCCTTATCATTTGTCTCATTTATGGCTTGGGGGGAAAAAAAGAAATGTCTAGATCATTGATCATTTTTTATTAGTAAAACTACTAAGTCAAAAGGATAAAAGAAATTCTGGTAGAATTCTGTTACTTCCTGTGTACCTGAATTTAAACAACCAAGGAATTCTTGAAAAAGCATAAATCAACCTGTGTGCACTGAATTAGATTTTCACCTTTCCAGAAGACCTCTCTTTCTTTTGGAGAACTGATAATCGATCATTGGAGCTCACTATTTAAACAAAAAACCCCCTCTGACTAATCATTGCTTTTCTGTATGTATGCAAATAAATTGGCAAAATAGTTCATTTTCAAGATGATTGAGAACAAAAACCATAATTACTTTTAAAGTAGCAAGCTGGAATTGCCAGATCTATAGATAATTTATTTGGGAATAAGTCATCTAACACAATTTGAAAGATTTAATTAATGAGAATTGCATGACGCAATGCACACATTAAATTTTGTTACTAAAGCTTTCCATTAAATTATGAGTCTTTAAAGATTTCACCTTTGAGCCGAAGTGAGAGTGTGTAACTGCAGAGATAAGGTGGTACAAGGCAGTGCAGTTTCCTCTTTGCCGCGCTCTCGGTTTGTTCACTCTGGGGAAGTCAGCTCTCATGTCATGGTGATACTCATGGAGGAAGCCCACCGGACATGGAACTAAGATTTCCTAAGACTAGCAAGAAACAGAAACCTCCTATACACAGTCATGTGAATGAGCCAATTTGAAAGATGACCCTGAAAATACATTCAAACTTTGAAATGACCAAAGTCATTGCTAAGATGGAAATGTACAAGGAACTCTAACATAGAGATACTCAATTAAGCCATTGATGACCAAGAGAAACTGTGAAATAATAAATGTTCATTGTTGAAGTAAAAAAATAAAATACCTTTGAAATTTCCAAAAGAGGAATTAGATTGCCTATTATTTAACTGTGGGTTTTCAATGCACCTAAGTGTTAAATAAACCTCAGGTTCAACAAATTTACTCACAAGATGACAGTGTCATACTTCTCTAATTATTCTTGGCAGTACTTTTGTGTGTGTATTCTTAGCAGTTTTATAAATGTCTATTTTAGCATTGGTTTATTATCAAGTATGTTAAAATATTAATTTACTCGTCTGTCTTTCCTTGCTAGACACGTGGGCTCCTCGGGGGCAGAAACCATGGTCCACTCATCTTTATATCCCCAATGCCCAGCTGAAGACCACACTCATTAAAGGTAGTTTAAATGGGTAACAGTGTGCTTATGAAAGCACAAAGTTAATGAGGCTTAAGACATGGGTTGAATTTCTATATAGCCTATTAGCTTTCTTCTATTTATTGGTCTAAATGACACCCTTAGTTCTCACCAGCTGCCTCACATATATATGTGAACAAACTTTCTAACTACATATTCCAACAGTCATCTGTATCATAATAATAATACCTAAAGTTCAACAGCCTTACCAATGCTTTTATGTTTATTTTAATTAGATACTGATCTTTAAAAATGTATAAAAGATTACAGTGACATTTTCATTGTCCCCACACAATATGGATAAAATAGACAAAGATTGTATAGTGTGTCTGATTGTACAAAACTAATAAATGTTAGAGACTGGATAAAAAAAACTTCTACTTCAAAACTGGTTCCACTGCAAATGTGACATTATGATAGATGGCACAATTTGTAAGTTTTGTTAAAAAAATTTAATTATTAAAGGGAGTGAAATTATTCAAGAAGACACTCTTGTAGAATATTTCTGCTTGGGTAATGATCATTAGACTTTGGGTAATGATCATTAGATGTTGAATGCTGTTGAGTATAAAAGCATCTATAATTTTATTCAGTTTTTTTTTCCTTTAGTAAAATTAGTTTCAGTACTGTATTCCAGCAAATCATCATATGAAGGCATTTTAAAAGAATATCTAAATTTTTAAAGCGATACAACATTTGGACAATAATAAGTTGAATTTTTCCCATTTTATTATTCTTTTCACTTGTGTTGGTCCAGGTAACCATGATTAGCAATATAGCATAACATTAGAGAGCACATACTCTATATCAGGATTCCTGCTTTCTAAGTTGGGCTCTCGCAAGTACTTTATTTCTGACTTTGGTCAAATTTCTTTACCTCTCTAAATTTAGTTAAAATGAAAAAAAAAGTTTTGAGAGAGAAGTCATGGAAAAAATGAAGCCACCTATTCAAGAACAAAATCTTCACAGGATCTATGGGCAGATTTTTAAAGTCTGTCTATGGTGTTTCACATTTTACTAACTTGTGAAACCACAAACCAATTTCAACAAATTGGCTTTTGTCAAATATTCTTATTAATATCCAAGAAAGGCAAATGCCTTGTTAAAGAAAAGCAGCTCCATGTAATTTATGCTTCTCCTTACTTACCTGCCCCCACCACTTTGATCTGTATGATGAGTTATCTTTAATATAGTTAGTTCAAGGAAGCATGTCTTAAAGTTAGATAGATTAACTAGGAAAGCAAAACAACCCCCAGATAACAAGTAAAAGTACTTGACAAGAGATCCTTACCCATCCTAAACATAAACAGATTGGGGACAAAAAACAGCTATATGAACCTTATGTCCACTTCTGTAAAGAGATAGGAAGAAGCAATAAGGAATGTGAAAGATTTGAGAACAGAAAACCCAAAGTCAAAACAGGTTAAACAAAGGTGTTCTCTTGAAAGTGGGTGGCCATTTGAGAAAAGCAGCTGTACATACTTTAGCTTAGTGTTGTGGGCAAAGTGTGTCCTACAAAATTAATTTTATATAAAAGCGAGAAGTAGAAAGGATCACATTCAAATCCTACACAACATTGTTAGAAGAAAGAAAATGAGTTTATGGAAGTACATATAACTCTCCACAAAATGAAAACATAATATATAACAAGCCCATTAAACAGATTAAAAATTACAAAATATTTGAAATAAGCATTAAAAACTTAAGGAAATCAATAGAAAATAAAATATAAAGGAATAGCATAAATTAGAACTAGAAAAACTATAAATAAAGTGATAGGAATCAGAAAAAGAATTAGAAACAAAACTATTTCAGAAATTGGAGAAGGCAAAGTTTATAGGTACAACTGATATTACTTCAGGAGAAATATTAAAAAATAAGTAAAATGCTTAAGTAAGAGATATGGAAAATAGTAAAAAATATCTATGGCAAAATGACAATTACGGAAGTTAGGCAGAAAATGTAACATACATATATATAATGGGAACTTTAATTAATTCAACTTTAATTAATTCAAAGGACATTTACCAAAATTTAAAACAAAAAGGTAATTGGAATATGTTATTGTGAAAGAACACACTACATGCCTGGAAAAAAAAAAACATCAATCAATAAAAAAGAGCAATTCCACAATAACTCTATAACTCTAGCAAGTTATCTGGACTTACAAACAAAAAGACCAAGTTACTTATGAAGAAAAAAGTCAGAATGTCTTCAGATCCAGAAAGCATCAGACTTACAAAAACAAGGTACGTAAGCAAAGAAAATGAGTCATAAATTTGATATTCAGACCAACTGACTTTGAAGGATAAAGAGTGCAATCTGCAATAAACATAGAGAAACTAAAGGAATATTATTCCTGTGATCTCCTCCTGAGGAATACACTATAAAAAGAACTTCAGACAACCAATACAAATTAGGACATGTTGGTATAAAAAAAACTGGTTACCTTGAGCACTGATGGTTGTTAAGGAAAAAGAGAAACAGCCAGATGTCATGTGCCTTTTTTTGCAGAATAATTTACAGCTACCTATGAAATAGTGCTGCCAAAGAAAATAGAACTTGAACCTAATCAAACTAGCAGATTCGACTACTGATTCATAGAAAATGTAAATAATAGAAGAACACGTTGGCAATTCCACAGGAATCTGATCAGCCAAACTTAGAATGTTATATTATAAATAACCAACTCTTCAAGTTTCTTCAACAAATACTTTGCAGAAGAAAAAAAATAAGGAACATAAGAGATAGAGGGAAGGGGAACCTAAAGATAAAAGTGCATTTAAAAAACAAACAAAAAAAAATTGCTTAGTTAGATATTTGCTGTAATTCTGATTTAAAAGGAGAAAAAGAGAATTTGGGTGAGATAATTATAAATTTAAACATTCAAATGAATGTTTGATGATTAGATAATTGTTGCTAATTATTAAGTGATTGTATAAAACGTGTTAAAAATAGCTGAAATATTTTATATGTATACTAAAATATATACAGGTGAAATGGTATAATATTTGAGATGATTTTTAAATTAATATAGGCTAAGGAGAAGGGTAGAGGTATATAGATGAATGATTGGTTGGACATAGGTTAATAATCACTGACATCAGCTGATAAATATGCAGGAGTTCATTTGAATAATCTGCATACTTTTTTATTTTAAAATTTTATATAATAAAATATAGTTAAAGTCATGACAAATAATCATGCTATAAAGGAACCAGTTTATTTTGTGTTATGTTGCCCACGTGAGTGTAACGTACCAAGTATTTCTCAATCACTATACATAAAAATTATCTGGGTTTATTAGTATACTCAGAGAAGAAAATTTAAAATGTTGTTAGTGTTTTTTTTTTCCTGCAAAATTGGATGTTCTTACCCATAAGGTGTACATCTTGGGGGCAGAACATAGCCAAAACTATTTCAGCCTTCAAAAGATCAGAAACTATTTCTCAATGCTGATGAGATGTGACTAGGGGGGTCTAGTGCAATATTTAACAAGCTTCACATAGACGAATCTTGATGACAACTCTGTTTTGACAGCTACACTGTAAATGACAAATGCACCTCCACTATTGGGGAAAATGTCTTTTCCAAGGTACTGCCTCCACAAAGAGCGTGGCAAATCAGAAATCATCTTGGCTCCTGAGATTCGTGAATGACTGTGCCTGATCACATGGCTCACAGCTGTGCTATCATGTCCCACCATTGATACTGGCTGATATTAGAGCCTCTAGGTGCCGAAGAATTGTAAGTTGTCTTACAGCTTGTCATATTGTCACCCAATTCTACATGAGATGCTATTTCAAACAACATGGAGTTAACAAAAAAAAAGGGGATATGTACTTTCATACATCATACTTAATAATGAACATGAGGTCTTTTGTTAATGCAATAGATAACTCAGACAAGTATTCAGACCTGTTTTATTTAGATGTGGACTTATACATCTCAGTAGAATATCTGAGCATAACTGTAGAATTTATTTTACCTTGTTGAAATGCATTACATATCCCTGGAGTATAAAGAAATATGGGCTACTCAGTAATTATTTGAAAAAAGACCATTTTTATCTTCTTTCCATAGATCCTACAGGGATTGTCTGTACAAATAGCTGTAAAAATATAGTGTTTATACTAAGTGCCATTCCAAGACTTAAAATACTACCTACACAGGGTATTTAGGATTTAGGGAGACAGATCAGCCATATTGACTCTTTCCAGTAAGTAGACTGCATCCTAGCAAAATTGTTAATTTGCTTTCAAAATCTTTTCATCATGTTCTTAGATTTAGTAGTCCCCAGTACAAAGTTCTGCATGAACAGTACAGTCTTCCTCAGGCGATTTCTCAATGTTCATTCTATTCTATAAACAGGTTGGTCCTTTCTGATTTTACTTTCAGAAATTGCAATTCATTTTTTGGCTCCACCAAGGTCATATCTTTCATCTGCCAACCTAAAGTTGTAAATGAACAACAGGTAAAGACCATTCCTCTACAGACAGATGGACCTGCTTGTTTTTTGCCAAAGTCCAGAAGATATGTTCTTCCCTGAATCCTGGCAGGAAGGACTTGAGAACTAAAATAGATGCAGCAAATCCCTCTGTCCTGACACAATTGCTTGATTGTAAATTATGTTTCTGGATATAAAACCATCCGGCCTATTTTATTTCCATTCCCAAGTGTAACATTCAATTCCCCTGACAATTTCTTAGTCATTTTAGGCTTGTGAACCGTAAACTTTAGTCATTGGCTCCTTGCTCTAGGAGATTCACCTCTGCTACCTGAAATGTGCATCTCTCTTCCTTGAGCATCTCATCCTTTAGTTCTGGAGACTCATCCTGTAATAAGCTTTCCCAAATCTACTCTGAGCAGGGGTTCTGTTAATAGGTAGTATTATTTTTTGAGTGTACACACTTTCCTAGGATTTGTACTAAAATCTAGTGATATGTAATACCTATCAGGAGTTTATCACATGGCTGTTACTGAGCTAAATCCTTCCCATGTTATCTCATATAGATGTCTGTACAACACAGTGACATTGGTACCCTTCTCAACCACACTTCACTCATGAAGAAACAAAGCTCAGAAAAGCCAACACATTTGCTGCAGTTCACTTATTGCTTGACTTATTTCAAAGCGTAGTGCATTACATTGTGCCAGGCTGTCCTTCCCAAGTCTAAAAGTCATTGGTTTTTTCAGCTTGAGCCAGGGCATGATACTGATGAGCTGCGAAGACAGCAGTTGGTCTTCTTATTGCAGAAGAAATATAATAATTTTATTTTATTTTTTAGCCTTTTCAAATAAAGTCCCCAAAAGAATTAAATATAAAAGTGTGAGCGCACATGAGGTGTGTTCTTGCCTCTGTAAACCCTGATGGAAACCCCAGCCTTTCTCATGGCTGATGCTTGCCCCCTGCTGGCGTATTTAATTTGTGCTACACAATGAAATTCTGTCATCTGCAATAAGGCACCTGGAATACATGATGTTAAATGAAATAAGCCAGGCACAGACAAATCCTGCATGATTTCACTCATATGTAGAAACTATAAAAATGATCTCTTAGGTCTAGAGAGTAGAATGGTTGTCACCAGAGGCTGGGAATGTTGGTGGGGGACAGACTGGGAATTTGGGGGTCAAAGAATACAAAATGACATAACTAAGTTCAAGAGATTTATTATACAGCATGGTGACTATACCAAGAAATATGTTGTATTCTTAATAAAAGCTAAGAGAATAGATGCTAAATATTTTATTGGTGCATATTAATCATACAGAGTGGGGGATTTTGTTGTGGAATATTCATACATGCCATAGAGAAAATGACATGAATATATTCTATTGTAATTTTTTTGCAGTGTATAACTTGCTACCTTTGATTTCAAAGGAGTTGGAATTTTCTCATGTACAAAAGGTGGCAGATGAACTCTTATTAGTTATTCCCTTCAGGTGATGAGGCAGTGAAGAAAGCTGACATTCTAACTGAGGAAAGAATTAATTAGAGCAGAGGCTCACCTCTGTGATTCCATTTTGTGTCTGAAGAAAAAGAAATCTTGGCATTTACTCCAATCCATTCCCCTCTGGTCTTTAATGATGCAATATTCTTTTTGCATCCAGCTACCTGCTAAGTACTGCAACACTGAAATGGCAAAGTCAGCATCATATAGTTCTGGGTGCTGCTTGAGATAGATGACTCACTAAGTTTGCTGTAGTATCCACTAGAACTTAGAGGATCATAATTTTCTTTTGACATGATCATAAAATCAGACCTGTGCTCTATAAGAAACAGGTGGTTCTGGAATACAATAAGTATACACTCAAACACATAAATAGACATACACACTTGAAAATAATTTCAAAGAGACTAGAAGGAAACTGTAACTTTATATTGCAATGGTGAATATGTTAATTTACTCAAATATTGCTAGTTTTTTAAAATATCAATGCTTAGAAATTATTAGCAATGCATTATCTTTAAATCTTTGTTGCCTGTTATATTTCTCATATAATGATTCATTTATTTGTCTTATATCCTCATTAAAGTCATTAGTGTGAAAATTTATATTCCTTCAGTCAGCAAAATGCTTAGTATTGTCAGATATTAACTAGATACTAGAGTTTAAAGAAAATATAAGCAGTGATCATGGATTATTAATGTCATTAATGTCAGAGATTAAAAATGCAAATAATCTAATAGTAAACAAGCTTCAATATTCATAAGTTACTTGAAGAAGAAAGGGAGAGTTATCATTCAGAGTAAACTTATAACTCCTAAAATGTGATAATATAAACAGAAATGAAAGGAAAGCATTAAAGAAAGATAAATGAACAGGAGAAAAATGTTTGCAACTTCTATGCCTTCTCCTTTCCCCAAACTTCTTGACATTGTGAGGTTGGTTTGTGGATTTCTCAGGCTGATATACCATTGGAAACGTAGTTTGTTCTGCTATAGTGTTTGTCCAAGATGAATTATCTTACATGTGTGGCAGGTAGGAAGTAGTCACAAGGTTTTTCAAGGATGCCTATTTTATTATAGCAATAATATTATCTGATGATAAAAACAACCTTTTATTCCAGGCACTTATGTGCATTAACCGATTTAATATTCTCTCAACAACCTCATTTTTCTCTATTTTACTCATACAAAAATGAAGGCTTAGCAGTGTCACATAGTAACAAAATCAAGATTCAAAGAGTTTCTGAACTCTTAACTAAAGTGTACTGCTCTTTCTGATTCTAAACTTGCTCTAAACCACTGTGTACCATAACTCTAAGGTGGCGGTGGTAAGGGCATTGTAATGATAACTTATACTGTGATCCTTCATCATGAAGACAAGGGCAGTATATATCAGATGAGAGATCTCAAATCCTAGCTTCTATATTCTATAGCCCTCTTTTAAAACAGAGCAATTTCCTCTCATTTTTTGACCTTTTGGCTAAAATCAATTGAAAACAGGATAATTTCCTGAGTGGTAAAAACAATTCAGGGAGGAGGGCAGCCAGAGCAGAGTTCTCTAGGGAAGGAACAAGTGTTAAACTCTTGAGGGATTTATAGCTGGGTGCCAGGCAAACAGGCAAGATGTAGGAGGAGCAGACATCCCTCTGCAGAGTGGTATTGTAGTATCTCCAATGCCCCCAGGGAGTTCTAGAGAATTGGTCACTGACTATTGGCTGCAGTACATCTTAGAGATTAAGGACAGGAGACCTGGGGACCATCAAAAAGTAGGCAGTTACTCAAAAGGTAATTTTGCTTATATATACATTGTAGATAAAGGAATACAAATACATACAGTAAACAATTTAAAATTTTGTAATTTTATAATTTATTCATCACCTAAGAATTATTTATAATACCTGCATTATAATTCTTTGCCTTTTTCCCATAATATATAAAACTAGGGAAGATATGTGGGGGAAGTAATTCAGTAAGTGCAAATTCAATAAGTGCAAATTTGGGAAAATGGTGACACATTGGCTACAGAGAAGAAAAAAAGTATCCATCAAATGTAATTTGATGAAAAACTTGGTACATTAGGATTGGCTGAAATGAATATTAAAGTATTAAAACTATGAAAATGATTATACTGAGCAAATTATGTTCTACCCTCCAAAATAGTTTACTTTAGGATATAGGTCGTCAGAGTGATTGTTTACTAGCCAACTAGTAACTTGAATCATTTCCATCCAATTCCTTATTTCATATTGTATCAACCCATGTTCATAGTAGTTGCAACTAAGAAGGTGTATTTTTGTCAGTTTATGTATATATTCCAAGATAGAGCTCTTGGCTTCTTATTTTACAAATGTTTCATTAAATGGTACACTGGTGGCCTGAAAGGTCAATTAAACTTTAGACAAGACAAATAATACATATTATCTCCCAAATAATAGGGACACTCTGATTCCATTCCTAAGATCCCATAAAACTCAAGCTACCATCTAGAGGAGAGAGAGTGGGTGGACTACAAACTTGATTAATCTACCACAAGATCATGTACAATTCTTTCAGCAACCCTCTAAGGCAGGCATAGACCCATTACATTACACAATAACACAGAGGTTATTTATTTGCCCCAGGTGATAAAGGCAGAATGGAGATCCAAAGTCAGATTTGGTTTTACTCATATGGAAATGACCCTTTAGTGACTGCATGGAATGGGAGAAAATGGAACAACAACTTGTAAGCAGTACACTTCCAGAGTGACTGCAGTAAGCCAGGGTAAAAGAGTGATCCCATTGTTGTATGTAAAGACTGCATTTTTTTTAAATGAGAAAAAATAATATTTATCCAGAGAGTCCTAAAAGTGGCCTTCTAGCCACTTCACTACATTTATTAAAATGTCACACTATTTTCTTTTCTAAGATATAACTGGAGAATATTTTCTTCTTCAATTTAATTTTATTACAGTGATACTCAGCACAGAAATTATAATAAAGTACATGAAAAACTGTAAATAGAAATTCATTTAATGAAAAACTTGGCTGTAAGATTTATTCTGCTCAACATGGTTCATCTATATCAACCCGAGTATCCCACTTTACTATTATAGCTTGAATCTGTTTTCTGTTGTGAAACTTAATACATATACATGAAATCTCTATCAAATAACACAAGCTAGTAGGTGAGGGAGGAAAATCAGTGACTGGGGGTTAAACTGAGATTGCCACCAGCATGAACAACAGCAAAGGTAACAAGGAGACAGGAAGCAGAGGCAGCAGGAGGAGCCTGGGATGGATATTGGAACGTGAGCCTTATCATTCATTACTCCACCATCAAAGGATGGGTTAACTCTTGTCCAGTCAACACTTGTATCTCCATTTAACACTTAGTAATCTCCCTCATAGTATCAACTCTCTATCCTTGAAAGTAAGGTATCACAAAGGCTTCAAGAACAACTAAAAAGGCTGCAATGATGAGAACAGCTATTCATTCCACTCTGATTTTGGCAGTGGAAGTAACAAAGAGAAAAATATTCTAAAAACATTCTAAATCGATGCTGGCCTTGGATTTAGCAATGATGATGTAAGGGCCTACTATCCCTAGTTTTTCTCGTGTTTCGAACATGAAGATGTGCTGTATTTTGTCAAATGCTTTTTCTGCATCTATTGACATGATCATATGGTTTTTGTTTTTAAGTCTATTAATATGACGAATTATGTTTATTGATTTCCGTATGTTGAACCAACCCTGCATCCCTGGGATGAATCCCACTTGATCGTGGTGCACTTTCTTTTTAATATGTTTTTTGTATGCGATTTGCCAGAATTTTATTGAGAATTTTTGCATCTATGTTCATCAGGGATATTGGTCTAAACTTTTCTCTCCTTGATGTCTCTTTGTCTGGTTTTGGTATCAGTGTGATATTAGCTTCATAGAATGAGTTTAGAAGGGTTCCTTTCTTTTCTATTTAATAGAATACTTTGAGGAGTATTGGTGTTAATTCTTCTTTGAAAATCTTGTAGAACTCAGGTGAGAATCCATGTAGTCCTGGGCTTTTCTTGATTGGTAGGCTTTTGATGGTGTTTTCTATTTCATTACTTGAAATGATCTGTTTAAAGCATGTATGACCTCCTTTTTCAGTTTGGGTAGGTCATATGTCTCTAGAGATTTATTGATGTCTTTGATATTTTCTATTTTATTAGAGTATAAATTTACAAAATAGTTTTTAATTATCTTCTGTATTTCAGAACTGTACACTGTGATATTTCCTTCTTCATCTTGTATTTTACTAATTTGAGTATTTTCTCTTTGTTAGCATGGCCAGGGGTTTATCTATTATATTTATTTTTTCAAAGAACCAAATTTTTGTTTTGTCAATTTTTTCAATTGTTTTTTGGTTTTGATTTCATTAATTTCAGCTTTGATCTTGACTATTTTCTGTCTGCTACTGCTTTTGGTGTTGATTTGTTCTTCTTTTTCTAGGGCTTTTAAATGTAGTGTTAGGTCATTTATTTGTTGACTTTTTATTCTTTCAATGAATGCACTCAATGCAATAAACTTTCCTATTAGTACTGCCTTCATAGTGTCCCAAAGATTTTGATATGTTTTATCAGTGTTCTCATTTATCTCTAAGAATTTTTTTTATTTCACCCTTGATTTCTTCTACTATCCATTCATCATTCAATTGTGTATTATTTAGTCTCCATTTGTTACAGTAGCTTCTATTTTTTATTTTATCATTGATTTCTAATTTCATTCCATTGTGGTCTAAATAGAATGCAGGGTATTATCTCTGGTTTTTTGGAATTTATTAAGAGTTGCTTTGTGGAATAAGATATGGTCTTTTTTTAAAGAGAGAGAGAGAATTTTTTAATATTTATTTTTTAGTTTTCAGCAGACACAACATCTTTATTTTTATGTGGTGCTGAGAATCGAACCCAGCGCCCCATGCATGCCAGGCGAGCGTGCTACCGCTTGAGCCACATCCCCAGCCCAAGATATGGTCTATTTTAGAGAAGGAGCCATGTGCTGCTGAGAAGAAAGTATATTTTCTCGTTGATGGATGAAATATTCTATATATGTCTGTTAAGTCTAAATTTTTGATTGTATTATTTAGTTCTATAGTTTCCTTATTTAGTTTTTGTTTGGAAGATCTGTCCAGTAGTGCGAGAGGTGTGTTAAAGTCACCCAGTGTTATTGTATTGTGGTTTTTTTGACTCTTGAAATTGGGAAGGGTTTGTTTGATGTACATAGATGCTCCATTGTTTAAATGTTTATAATTTTTATGTCCTGCTTATACATACTTCCTTTAAGAAGTATGAAATGTCCTTCTTTGTCTCTTCTGATTAAATTTGGTTTGAAGTCTACTTTATCTGAAATGAGAATGGAAACCCCTTTTTGTTACTCACGGCCAGCATCATTCTAAATGAAGAAAAATTAAAAGCATTCTCACTAAAAACTGGAACAAGGATGTCCCCTTTCACAACTTCTATTCAACATCATCCTTGAAACTCTAGCCAGAGCAACTAAACAAAAGAAAGAAATTAAAGGGATAGAAATAGGTAAAGAAAAATTCAAACTATCATTATTTGCTGATGACATGATTTTATATTTAGAAGATCCAAAAAATTCCACCAGAAAATTTGTAGAACAAATAAATGAATTCAGCAAAGTAGCAGGATATAAAATCAACACCCATAAATCAAATGCATTTCTATACATCAGGCGTTGAATCCACTAAAAGAGAAATTAGTAAAGCTACTCCATTCACAATAGCCTCAAAAAAAAATAAAATACTTGGGAATCAATCTAACAAAAGTGGTGAAAGACTTATACAATGAAAACTACAGAAGACTAAAGAAAGAAATTAAAGAAATCCTTATAAGATAGAAAGATCTCCCATGCTCCTGGATAGGTAGAATAGAATTAATATTGTCAAAATGGCCATCCTACCAAAAGCATTATACAAATTTAATGCAATTCCTATTAAAATCCCAACAATATTCTTCATAGAAATAGAAAAAGCAATCATGAAATTTATTTTAAAAAATAAGAGAATCAGAATAGCTACAGCAATCCTTATCAAGAAAAGTGAAGCAGAAGGCATCACAATACCAGAGCTTAAACTATACTACAGAGCTATAGTAACAAAAATGGCATGGTATTGGCACCAAAATAGACTTATAGACAATGGTACAAAATAGAGGACACAGAGACAAACCCATATGGTTATCTCATACTAATGAGGGTTCCAAAAACATTCACTGGAGATAAGATAGACTATTCAACAAATGGTACTGGCAAAACTGGAAATCCATATGTAGCAAAATGAAATTAAATCTTTCTCTCTCATGCTGTACAAAAATTAACTCAAAGTGGATCAAAGACTTAGACACTAGAACAGAGATCCTGCACCTAACAGAAGAAAAAACAGGCCCAAATCTTCACCACGTCAGCCTAGGATCTGACTTCCTTAACAAGATCCTAAAGCACAAGAAGTAAAATCAAGAATCAATAAGTGGGATGGATTGAAATCAAAAGCTTCTTCTTAGCAAAGGAAACAATAACATTTTTGTGTAGGAGAGAGCCTACAGATTGGGAGAAAATCTTTACCACCTGCACCTCCAATAAAGCATTAATTTCTAGGATATATAAAGAACTCAAAAAACTTAACATCAAAAAAAAAAAAAAACCCAAATAACCCAATCAATAAATGGGCTAAGGAACTGAACAGACACTTCACAGAAGAAGAAATACAATCAATCAACAAATATGAAAAAGTGTTCAATATCTCTAGCAATTGGAGAAATGCAAATCAAAACTACTCTAAGATTTCATCTCACTCCTGTCAGAATGGCAATCATCCAGAATACAGGCAACAATAAATGTTGGCAAGGATGTGGTGAAAAGGATACACTTATACATTGCTGGTGGGACTGCAAATTGGTAAAACCACTATGAAAAGTAGTATGGAGATTCCTCATAAAATTGGTGATGGAACCAGCACTTGACCCAGGACATAAAATCAGCATACTATAGTGATGCAGCCATATCAATGTTTATAGCAACTCAATTCACAATAGCTAGACTATGGAACCAACCTACGTGTCCCCCAATAGATGAATGGATAAAGAAAATGTGGTATATATACTCAATGGAATAAAGAAGAGTAAAATTATGGCATTTGCCAGTAAATGGTTGGAGTTGGAGAATATCATGCTAAGCAAAATAAGCTAATGCCACAAAACCAAAGGCTGAATGTTTTATCTAATATGTTGATGCTAATTCACAAGAAGGTGGGGGGCACTAAGGAAGAATAGTGTTACTTTAGATTAGGTAGAGGGAAGTGATGGGAGGGGAGGGGAGGGGATGTGGGGATAGGAAAGATAGTAGAATGGAACAGATATTATTACTGTATGTGTATGTGTGACTACATGACCAATATGATTCTGCAACATGTATACTCAGAAAAATGAGAGATTATGTCCCATCTATGTATGATATATCAAAGTGTATAAATGCAATCTACTGTCATATATAACAAATTAAAACAAATAAAAAAAATTTAAAAAAATATTCTAAATCGAGAAGTCATTTGGAGCCCCGAGGCTGGGTACATTTCAAGTTTAGAGAATGAAGTTTTGGGGAGAGAGGATGTGAAATGTATCTCTAGAGCTGTCCAAAGCTGTTCTAATTCTAGTAAACTGATCCTAATTCTTTAAACTTTGTTATGTCTAGGAAGAAGAAACTGGATTGGGAGATGAACTAAAATTCTCTGCAGATCATCAGCTTTCATTAGGCAGTGTCTCCATAGATTTTGATGCACCCATTAATTTATATAGGAAACACAGTTCTTACTACTTCTTTAAGAAGCTCTGGAAATCAGGAACAAGATTATCCTCAGACTCCTCTTTCTTCTCCCAGAAAAACAGTTTGAAACCAAGAAGCAATCATTAGCATCAGTTTGCTTTGTAAGAGAGAAATTAATTTACTGATGCTTCTTTGCTTCCCACTAGACGTATTTCCTAGTGGGTGGGTCTGCTTTCTGTGTGTCAAATTGGCAAATTCAATAAGCTACCCCATCCCTACAAGCCTCTCATCTTCCCCAAATCCACATTTTCACCTGTCAACATATGCATCTTATGTTTGTCAGTTTTTGATGCAGTTTTGATCAAAATATCTTATCAGAACCACTTATAAGACCAAATGTTTATTTTGAGCTTATAGTTTCAGAGAGTCAAACCATGATTGGCTGACTCCATTGCTCTGGGCCCAAGGTGAGGCAGAATATTAAGACAGAAAAGCATGGTGGAGGAAAGCTGCCCACTTCATAGTATTCAGGAAGCAGAGATAGAATGGGAGGACCCAAGGACAAAGCATATAATCCCCAAGGCATGCAACAGTGACACACCTCCTCCATCCATGCTCCACCTGTCTATAGTTATCACTCAGTAGTCTTCTCATGTCATTAATCCATTAAATGGGTTAATTCATCAATTAGGTTATAGCTCTCATAATCTAATCATTCTACTGCCTGCATTAATACAGGAGCTCTTGGAGGACACTTCATCGCCAAACCATAACACAACTTAAATTCCAAAACTCATCATCTCATTAACATCCTTGTTGATACCCTATTCTTCTTTGTCTCTTTGTTTTGCAGACAAACCCCACCTAAGATGTTGTCAAGTAATAGTTAAGAACAGGAGTTTGGATCAAGATGGTGCATATCTGTTTTGATCACTGAGTATTCTAAGTACCTAGCAGAGTACTTCCATGTTGTAGGTTGCAAATACATATTTGCTGTGTGACTAACCCATCTTTAGTATTCTTAAATGAGAAGACCTAGTGAAAATTATCAGCATGAGGAGACATTAGGATGGGAAAGATAATTAGTTGAGCCATTGCTAGACCATTAACAAATCCTCTGGATTTTTAGAACCAACTCTGTCTCTGTGTACTCTCCCACTTTCTATGTATTCTTAGCTATTGCCACCATCCATTTACACTACACCACTTCAGGACTGCCCCAAATTTCTATAGAGAATGCTCTAAATGTATTTAAGCATTTGGGAGATGGGATTTCAACAGTCCTGTCTCTTTGATTGTGTTTTGGCCAAATGTAGAATGCTCTAATTACCCACATCATTTTTGCTGGAGCTGTTTCAATTTTTCTTATTTTCTACTTCCTTTCATTCTAATGAGATAATAGGAATACAGCAGCTAGAAAATCATGACTTTTACCAGTGCTGTCTCTTATTATTTTATATTCCTTAATTCATCATGTTTGATATTAAAAATATTTCTAGGTTGCTCTTTTCCCATTATGACATTTTTCCTAGTTTGTGTGTGTGTATGTGTGTGTGTGTGTGTGTGTAAAAATTCATATCAATGACATAAAATAAAAAGAGGCAGAAATATTCACAAAGCAGTTGGATCTTTGTCTATGTAAAGGAAATATCATTAGACATAGATAATTGAAAATAATGTCTAGAAACTTACACTGAAAATACATATTTGTTTGAAATTGCTTTGCACTTAATGGCACTGATATTTTGGTGCTATATTCTCTCATCAAATATATTCTAATTCTTTTTATATATTCCTCCAAATATGGTAAGTTAAATCATGAGATGAATTTTAGGTAACCGAGCCAGCTGTGAATATGCTACATTTTTAGTCATTTTGATCTTTAGCATTGACTTTTAATCTTGATTTTGATATCACCATGAATTATGAAAGCCTTCAGGTAGCAGGATCAGTATATTGACTAGAAAAATATAGCTTGCTCATTATAAGTTTTTTAAATATAAACATAATCATAGCATTTTATATGTATTCATTTAAAATTCAACCCTTAAGTTTGAGAGAGTGAGAATGCCCTCTCTCTTAAACATAAACAAAAACACTGAGGAGAAATCTTACTGTTCTTTCCTAAGCTTGTCCTGGGAACTAAAATTAGATTCATAACTTTCATTTGAAGCTTATAGTTAGAAGATAAAACCTGGACCACTCACTCAGTAGCAAATTGTAAAATTCAATGCTGACAAATGATTTGGAATATCATTCTAATCATCAAAGGAGACCATGTGCTAGCAGGAAGAGCCCTGTCACTAAAGCTGGAGCTTTAGGGTTGGAATCCCAACTTGACCAATTTGTAACTGTATATACCTAGTGCAAACTATTTTTGAACTCACTGGATTTTAGTTTCGTTTAGTCACTCAATATTTACTTCCTTGGCACATGTCAAGCACTGAACTTCTAAATAAATTTATAATCATGCTTAGCACCTATAATAAAGTGAAAATGTGTGCTAAGCAATAATAAGTTCAAAGAGAAAAATGGCCTCAAGAAGCACACAATCTAGCAGGACAAAGAGATAAAATTGTTGGGTTATTGAAAATTTTGACATGGAGCATGCTACAAAAAGACAGCAGGGAAAAATGTAGTCCAGATTTTAGCTGTGGAAGTGATGATAATAGTTTCTGACAGGTTGAATTAAATGAGATGGTTCATGGAAAGCCAATGTATGAGTAGTAGTCATTCCTCCCACAGTCCATGGCTATAAGAAACCCAGGTTCTTTAAAGGGTGACAAAGAAAGAAGAAAGGGATCGAGGATAAGAAGAGCTCTGCTGCCCTGCTGCACATGCATCCTTCTCTGTCTGCTGTGTGTCCCTCAGAGTCACAGTACCTGTCTGTTCATGCCCAACTGCACACAGCATCTTAACAAGCAGTTCTGGATTCTGCTCTGATAACTGCTTCTAGGGGTTGTAAGAGCAAGGAGTGATTGCTGATGAGGAAAGCTATGGACCCTATGTGACTTAGAGGCAATTTATCAGGAAACCAGAGAGAGCTACCATCTTTTCATATCCTTCTCAATCTTACAACTTCACAGGCAAAGTTAGTGTCTAATATGGTGGCATCTCTAATGACAAATGAGACTGGACATGAAGATCATATCTAAATGTGCATTCTGCCGATGGGTACTTGCCTCCAGTCACTGCCACAGAGCAAACGGGTAGACCCATTTGTAAGTCATCCATTTTTAGAGCAAATTTGTTCACGCTTCAGCAAAGTCCATAAAGGAGAATCTTTATTTTGTTTCTCATGTAATCCTTGGGTGATGCCTTAATATTGCTATTTCAGAAACATCCCTGGGTCTAAAGATTCCTTAGGGTTGAGTTGGACTGGAGCTGGAGACTCATCGCTAATGTGCCTTGATTTTTGGAGCACTCCTGAAGAGAGATGTGGGGAGTGTCATTCAGCAGATAACATGTTGGCACAGCCTAGCTTCCTGCTTACCCCTCATGTGTGTATAAGGAAAGCCATCAATTTATTTCCCTTGGGATTCAAAAGCATCTGATTTGCATCAAATTAATGGAGGTTCTCCATATGGAAATAAAATGTTATCTCTTATTAACTATGTGAATCTGAGGAAAAAGAAGAATTCTTAAGATGCATTTTAAAAAACTTTCATCATATCAAAGTCTGAAACACAATGTTAAAAGATGCCTAAGTTACCCCCTGAGAACAGCTATTGTGAGTGCTCATTCAGTAACAATTTGGTTTACTCACCTCTACTACTTAATGTTTTGAACATAGAGGGGATATACATTTCACATTTTGTACTTCACAGAAATGCAAGACACTGCAGAAATATTATTTACATTTTGCTATGTTCTTCCCCAAACTTCTCAGAAAAAAATTAGATACTGTAAGAGACTGTAAATTTCAGCAACCTTTTTCAGTTCTTTGAATATTTTGAGCATTGTATGTTTCTGTGCTTAAATGTTTTCTATATATACTTTGAGTAATAGAATGGGCTTTGAATCTCCAATTTCATTTAAATTTTTAAAGGCCATCAGTTTGCCTTGGTCATCTAGCTCCTAACAAAGTGACAGCACACTGAAGTACTAATTTGGTTATACATTAAAATCATCTGGGAAGCTTTCTTAAAAATAATTCTGAAAACCAGATCACGACCCATACCATTTGAATCAGAATATCTACTCTGGAAGCCAGGAAGAAATCAGTATTTCTGAAAGATTCCACGGTTTTTCAAAATGGGCATAAACATTTGGAAACCACTGGTCAAGCCAAATGTGGTACTCAGATGTTTGATAATAACTGGCAACACAAGTTAATTGATGAGTGAGATGATGGTCTGATGAAAGAAGAAAAATGGATGAGAGAATAATTTATACTTCGAAGTCGTAGTTCAAAATCTAGTTTATTTCTGAGCATCACTGAGCAAGCAAGTCAAAAGCTGTATGTATCTTTTTCCTCTGATGTGCAATTTGAGAAGATGAGAGTACCCTATCAAATAACACCATAATCTTAACCACCAGTACTATGTTTATTTCTTAACCACCCTGTTTTGCTCCATATCTACACATTGTTAGAGTAATGACCATACATCCCCAGGCCATGTTCAAGGTCTTTAGAATCTCTACTCTTTGTGAAAAATTCTTTTTTTGTCAAGACAATGACTGCTTAAGGAATAATGTGTCATTTACCTGAAGAATATCACCTTAACCCACCATTACAAGCCTAAACGTTGCCCCAACCCTCACGTCATCCTATGGTAGATGCATAAACAAAGAAGCATATCATCCTATATAACCTCTATCCTTTGTTCTTTGCAAAGTTTTCCATTTACGGAGGCTTAGGGGTAAGTACACTTTGGACAAAGATAAAATCCTCCTCGTGACCAGCTGGTCTGTAGTTCTGCTGGTACAGAGCCAAAGGAGTCACTTGAACTTGCAACAAGATAAATCGGTGCTTAACATAGGAATGTCCTGGGAATGAAGGTTATTTGCATTTAAAAATAAAGGATGTAATGCCCATTTTTGTACTATGTTGCAAGTAACTTTTTCTCACACTTGCTAGGAAAAAATGTCCTTCAAGGGTGATCATTAAGACCAGGAGTTTTAGCATCAAATAAAACTGGGTTTTCATTTTTTCTCTGCCACTTGCTAGCTTAAGCAAGTCACTTAACCCATCACAGGAAGCTACCATTTCTTATTTGTGGGATTAGAAGCCAATACATATTTTACAAGATTTTGTGAAGAATAAGGTGACCACACATAATTTATTCAAACTAGGACAATTTTGAGAGTCATTACAGTAATTAACAGGTTGTAATTATTCTGTGACAGAGTTCAACTAGATCTGCCCCTGGCAAACCTAAGCCAGGTGGGCATCCAAAAAAAAAAAAAAAAAAAGATTTGGTTATTCACATTACTGTGACAAATAACATAAAAAGCTCTTTTGGACTCAACAGATGCAAAGTCGGGGTTAAATATAAAAATTACAGTTCAGTATCCCCAACTTAGCAGGTAAGTTGACTCTTCTGCGAGTTGAATCAGGATTGAGACGAGTTATAAATTTTTTCACTTGTTATAGACATATATAAATAATGATTAAAGGAAATTTGGCAAAAGAGACCTTAGAAATCATTTCAGTCTGCTAGCACAATAGCACACGCCTGTAATCCCAGCTGCTCGGGAGACTGAGGCGGAAGAATTGAGGGTTCAAATACAGCCTCAGCAACTTAGTGAGGCCCTAAGCAACTCGGCAAGACCCGGTCTCAAGATAAAATATAAAAAAAAGGACTGAGGATGTGGCTCTGTGGTTAAGTGCCCCTGGGTTCAAACTCCAAAGGAAAAAAAAAGAAAAGAAAAGAAAAGAAATCATTCAGTCTACTACTTCTCTTTTGCAGTTCAAGAAATAGCTTCAGAGAAAAGGCATTATCTCCCCATCTCCCCATGTTCCCCTCACCAACATGAGCATCGGGGAACACAGTATATAACTCCAGGGCTCTTTCCACCAGCTTATTACATCAAACTTCTCTGAAATATATTTAAAATGTTATTACATAAAGACCTAAAACTTTTGGAAATATTTATGAAGGAATGCACTTGCCTTGCCTTAGCTGATTTCCTAAAAGCCTTCTGAACACAAATAAATGTGTCTTACTTAAGTATAACAGAGCTGGAGCCTAATGCTAACCCTGAGCTTGTTCTCCCTACTGAGAAGAAAATGCATAATTATTGTATGCTACCCTGTTTCTATCTTCAGTACTGAATTCAGAATCAAATATGACTTTCTATATTGCATGTCTTACAGTGCAGATGTATGCTAGAGGTGGACCTATTGGATGTGACCCAAAATTAAATATAAAAACCCTGGAATGTCTGTTGGCACCTTTGAATCCCCAATCATTGTCTTTAGTTATTAAGATGAAAAATTACTAAAAAATTACAGTACTGAAGAATTATACTCATGAAACCAGCTGCTAAACATTAAATAAACATGAAAACATTCTATTGAAGCAAAAATCTTAGCTTTTGTTTTTGTTGCTGCTGATACTATTTTGAACAAAGGAAAATGTAAAAATAACAACTTATTTAACAAAAAGGAAAAAAATCAAAGAGACCTCTGGGCAAATTGCTTGACCTCTCCAAGCCTTGATTTCCTGTCTATAATGCAGGAATTAAATTATCCACTACACATACCTATTGTGAAGATTAAACAAATTCATAAATATAAGGAGTACACCACATGACAGGTCTCAATAATTGATCAGTATCCAGCACCACTCCTTGTGTTTTAAGTTTTAAAAGTTGCCATAGAGATGACTTTGAGTTGTCTAGCTGAGCTTAATGTGGATTTTTCCCCCAACGTGTTCTGATATAATGTACTAAAGCAAGAGTGTCGGAAATGTTTCTTTAGATACATTTCTGTGTATTGACATTTTCTTCCTGCTTGTGTTTCTGACATTGAGGATTGTGGTTCCAAAAATATTAAAATAGATAGTGGAGATTTTTAAGGTCAAATATGATGTTAGTTAAACCTTATTATAAGATGTCTTCTCCACTCAAAAAGAATTAAGTTCTTAAATATCAGTTCAACAGACAACATCATATTGAGTCTTCTCAGACTAAAGTGTACAGGAAAATCTTTTTGAGAAAGACATTTAAATGTAAATTCCCAAGCCTTATAAATAAAATCTGATTTAATATATTTGGAATAGAGCTACAGGAATCTTCACTTTTACAAGCCCCTCTAGTGCCCTCGGAAGATGCTATGAGAAAAATTTCTGATGTGCCAAGTCTGCTTCTTAGGATTCAGCTCACAGTCCTCCAAACTTGGGTTGTATAATTGGATAATTACCACACAGAAATAAGTACTGATGAAGGTATAGAGAAGGTGCTATGGAGAAATGGGTGGGGGAGATGATGAAGTGTCATAATTAGCAATCTTTGAAAATCTGTTTCAATCAGCTATTTTGCTGCTGTGATCTGAAGACCTGACAAGAACAATTAGAGTAGGAAAAGTTTATTTGGGGGTCATGGTTTCAGAGTTCTGATCCATACACAGCTGACTCTATTCCTCAAAGCCCAAGGTGAGGCGAACATCATGGAGAAGAGTATGGTGGAAGTAAAAGGCTCACATGATGATCAGGAAGCAGAGAGAGACTACACTTGTTAGATACAAAATATATACCCCAAAGGCATATCCCTAAAACCCACCTCCTCCAGCCACACCTTACCTGTCTACAGTTATCATACAGTTAATCTCCATCAGGGGATTAAATCATCTGATTAGATTACCCAATCATTTGCCTCTAAGCCTTTTTGTTTTGTCTTACACATGAGCTTTTGTGGGAAATATCTCACATTTAAACCATAATAGAAATTATTCTGTGCAAAGTACTTTATATAACATGCAACTTCTTTCTTACTTTTCTTCAAGACAACAAACATCACACAAATACAAATGAAACTTCCACAGGTTTCCTGGTTACTTCAATGACTAATTCCCAAATAGGTGCTAAATTTTTTAAAACATCCGCCAATCTCCCTGCCAACAAGTTGAAAGTGATCCATAATTCAGAAAGACGACTAAATATCTGCTAAGTAGAAGGCACTTTACCTGGTGGCCTGTGGCCATCCTCCAAGCTGAATCATGAAAGAGCACCAAGATATTGATAACCATTTAATATGACATCAAGCTTCTCCACTGCAGACTACAGTAAGCATTTGTTATACTCCAACCACCTGTCCATTTCTGTCTCCCTGACTACCACATGAGTCCCTGCAGGGAAGGCACTTTGTCCTGCCAGCTGCTCTATCTCTAATACCTAAAATATAGCCCAGCACAAAATCAGTTATGAATGAATTAATGGGAAATATCTTTAATGGTTTATCCTAAAAAAGAATAAATTTCAAGCTCTGTAGGCACAGTATGACCACGAATCTGAATTCTTCTCTCTAGCTGCACGTTTTACCATTCTCCCCCCCTTTTCTCTTCAGCCTCTAGTCCCTCCACATGGCTCTCTGTATCATCTGTGTACCTTCATTCTACTTTCCTCTGATTGAAGGACTATCACCTTCACAGGATGATTTCTCTGCCTTTTTTCAAGGGTCAACTCAGTTACCAACACATGTTTTTCATTAATATAAGAGCTCAGAAAATAAAAAGGATAGACTTAGGTTAATAGAGTATAATAAATATCTGTTGTTTTTAAATTCTTCACAAAGTTTAAACAATGGATGATTTTTATTCAGAAGTAATTGACCACCTCTTCTGAAAAATGTTATAAAATACTTCTAAAGACAAAGTCACTGTGATGGCACACTGAAGTTTTTGTTCCAGATATTTTCTGCCCATCTGTTTTTCTGAAATGAAGCCTAAAAGATCATCTTCTAACCTTGACAACTCTCCACTAGCATATGTAAGAACTCCCAGATAATAGCCACAACTACCTCCTGTAGTTATGCTTCTGCAGTAGACATGTAAGAGTCTCCAGTGAGTATAACAACTATGTAAGGGCAGGAGTGATCTCATTAAAGGAACACAGACGTACGTCCCTCTTAAGAAATAAAGAGGGCTCACATTATGGCGAAACATGTGAATAAATTTCTTCAATAAGAGGTAGAAAGTGATCAGAGACATGAAGAAGGACAGTAAGATTTCAGGGAAGGAGAGGCCACTTCAAGTTGGAAGGGAGTATAAAAATCTATAAAGGAGTTGGATTTTAAACTGTGCCTTGGAGGATGGTGATTGGGTATGGATAGAGGATGCAAGAAAGGTCTCCTGATTGAACTGAGAGCTGAGAGCCTATAAATCAGTTTTCTACCTCATTTGCTTATTCATTAATTTAAGAAATATTAATCAAATGTCTTTATGTTCTACACCATGTTATGCTTTAAACACACAGTGGTGAACAGAAGAGACATGACCTCTAATTTGGAAATAGAATTCTGATATCCTCTATCCACTCTTCTTCATACAGAAGTCTGTTAGGAGTATAAATTTCTGGAATTCATCAAAGCCTAGATTTGAGAGTGTGAGTAGTAATATGGATTGGTTGATTGCACATAAGTCATCACTGTACATTGAAGACCAATTTTTATACTTATATTTGGAAAAATAGAAAAAAATAAGACAAAAAAATTCATTTGTTTGCTCACATACCAAGCACAACAAGGTGAAATCTTCATTTAATTGCTTAGGTTCAGTGTTAATGATTTTTCAAAAAGCAAGCCAAACAAATTAATATATCAAAATAATCAAATAACTAATTCATTTCTTTCTGAAATTTTAAAACAACAAATTTTTAGACTGGAGCCATCTTAGAATGGCAGACACAAGTTGCTTTATATTAAATGTAAATAGTGATATTAAATGTAAATCATCCAATTAAACAGAGACTGATAAAATGGATTTTAAAACATGACCCAATTATACAAGAAATTAACTTCAAACATAACCAGTTATACACAGGTGAAAGTAAAATGATTTAAAAAGGATACATTATATGAACATTAATCTAGAGAAAGCAATTTTTTATGGCTATAGGTCAGGATGTAGAAAATAAAAAACAATTTAAAGCCTTTTAAAAAGAAAATTCACTTAATATTTCCTAGATAAATGAACAGAGGGGAATATAGTTAATGACTGAATGCTATTCTCCATTCACTATGATTTCTTCACAATGGTGGAGGTAAAATAAAAGGAAGGAAAAAGAGTAAAAACAAGAAAAATTCTAACAATGACTATCACCAGTAATAGTGTGTAGTTAGACTTCTTGGAGGATGTTGAGGATGCTCAAGCTATTAATTCATCTCAATTCCAGTTCCTTAATATATAGCATGGAAATGAGAATATATATTGTTATGGACAGAGAGTTTGTGATACCCCCTCACGAGTTTATATGTTCAATTTCTAACCTCTAATATGATAGTATTTGGAGATGGGACCAGAGAGAGGAAATGTGGCTATGAGGATTGACCTTTATAAATGAAATTAGTGTTCTCATAAAAAAACCACAAAAAGATCCTTCACCCCTTTTCTCATGAGAAGATACGGTAGGAAGATGGCCTTTCATGAAAGAGGAAGTAGGCCCTCATCAGACACTGAATCTAATGGTGCCCAATCTTGGATTTTTCATCCCCTGAGCTATGGGAAATAATTTTCTGTTGTTTATAAGCCATCTAGTTTCTGGAATTCTCTGATAGTTGCCCAAATGAATAAAGATACATATTTTCTAAGACAATTAAAGAAATTGGAGATAATGTCAATTAAAGACATTACAGATCTCAAAGATAACTGAATGGAATAGCCTAACACTCCTGCAATCCTCCACAAAGAACCAAAAGAACAGCTAGATAGCTACATTTTGAAGTGAGTGACTATGGAACTTAACAAATAAAAGACTGAAACCTTATAACACTTAGCGATCTGGGAAAACAGCCAAGAAAGGGGAACAAGTGCTCAGGCAACTTCCAGCTCAGCTCACAAACAAGGAGGGATGGAGACTCCACTTTGCAGAGGAAAAGTGAACAGGTAAATCCAAGCAAACTCCACGAGAATGAACCCTGGCAATCCTAGCCAACAGAAAGCTTTAAAACCTACCTAATGCTTGCAAGACAGTTAGAGGAACAACTTGGATTCACCACTCCTGAATCAGTTTTACAAAAGATGCTTAAAAGAGTCCTACATTCAGAAGCATAAGATAGATGACTGTCATCATGAAAACATGAAAGTATGAAATCACATGATAGAGAGAAAAAATACAAAAGAATCAAATCTGATCAATACAGTAAAGAAATAAAACACTTTTTCCAAATTAAAAAAAAAAAACAAGATTTCAACTCTTATGTTAATTTGCATGAAGTCTTCATAAGAGAATTCATTATAATCAAAGATTTTGAAAAAACTTAATTTGTTGGGTTTCTTCATTAATTTAAGACATTTTAGGTATCTCAGATAACAATTTTTAAATTGTGGATTTTTGTCACGATAATGTAATATCAAATTAGTCTGATCATTTTACAAAGTAAATTTTGACTAATTTGTTGTACCAATCAACTGTTGGATTTCTAAATAAAGAATGAAATATTTTGGTTAAAAAAGAAATTATCATAAAGATGAAGAAGAGAGGATAACTAGCACAAAGAATATTCAAAAATCATAAAAGAAATCAACAAATTACCAAAGTCCCAGTATATCCATAATAAGATTGAATGTAAACAGATTAAATTCTTCAATTAAAAGGAACAGACTGGCTAAATGGATATAATGACAAGACTCAATAATATGTTGCCTATAAAATACTGAAAATCGCTTTACCAGTAAAGACATGTACTAACTGAAGGTGAGTGGTTGGAATAAGTTAGTCCATGCAAATGGAACCCAAAAGTGAGCAGGAGTAGCCACTCATTATATCAGAGAAAACACACTTTAAGACAAAAACTATAGGACTAGAAATGCCATTCAATATCGAGCATATGCCTAGCATGCACAATGCCCTGGGTTCCATGCCCAGCAAAACATGCACATACACAAAGACTGTAAAAAGAGACAAATTTTATTTTGTAATTATCAAGGGATCAATTCAACAAGACTAATAATAACTGTAAATGTAAATGCACTAATGCCAGAAAGCCTAACAGAAATATCAGATTTAGAGGGAATAATAAGATTCAGCACAATAATAGTGGGAGATTTCAAACTGCACTTTCATCAATAGACATATAATTAAGATATAAAATCAAGATTAAATGGACTTAAATTTTGTAGAACCTTTCATCCAACAATTACAGAAAACACATTTTTTTCTTTAGCGCATGGAACATTCTCTTCAATGTTCAGATAATAAGCCACAAAGCAAGTCAACAAATTTTTTAAAAAAAATCTAATTCATATTATGTACTTCACTGACCACAGTGGAATAAAATTATAAATTAATAACAAAAATCAACAATTTTTGGAGATATAACATGCTACTGAATGAACAATGGGTTATTGAAGAAATCTAAAGAGAAGTTTAAAACTTCTATGAAACCAGATGAAAATGTAAACAAAACATACTAAGACTTAAGCAATATAATAAAAACATTACTAAGGGGAAAATTAATGGCAATAAATACCTACACTGAAAAGCCAGGAAGATTTAAAATAAAAATATAACTATTCATTTTAAAGGCCTAGAAAAATTGAAGAAGAAAGGAAATAATAAGGATCAAGCTGAAAGTAAATGAAATATATGGTATGAGTTATATTATCTTCTTTTTCAACACTACTGTTATTTATTTGGGTTTTCTATCTTTTTTTTGGTGAATGTATTTAAAGAATTGTCAGTTCTGTTTATCATTCCAAATGTATTTAAAGAATTGTCAGTTCTGTTTATCATTCCAAAATCCCACTTTGTTTTATTAGTTTTTTGTATTGTTTTAGTCTCTGTTACAGGGATATTTGTAGATTTCTCCTTCTCTCCTCCTCCTCCTCCTCCTCCTCCTCCTCCTCCTCCTCCTCCTCCTCCTCCTCCTCCTCCTCCTCCTCTTCCTCCTCACTAGTTTTGGTATCAGTGTAATGCTGCCCTCAACGAATAAGTTTGGAAGGGTTTCTACCCTCTCAATACTCTAGAAAAGTTGAGAAGAATTCTTCTCAATATTCCTCATGAGTATATATGAAAGATTTCTTGACAACATATAAGCAAATCAAATACAAAATAGCACATCAAAAAGATCATTCACCATGGTCAAGTTGGACTTATTCCATGGAAGGGTGGATCAACATGTGGAAATCAATAAATGTAATATATCACACCAACAGAATGAAAGATAAAACTCAGGTGATCATCTCAACAGATGCAGAAAAAGCAATTAATATAATTAAATATCCTTCATGATAAAAGGCTTAAACAAATGAAGTATATAAAAATTGTACCTCAACATAAATTAAAACTATATATTAAAAACACACAGCTAACATCATACTAAATGGGGAAATACTGAAAATATTTCCTTTAGGACAAGGATGCTGACTCACACCATTCTTACTAAATACAGTTCTGGAAGATTTAGCCAAAGCAATTGGGTGAAAGAAATAAAAGATATGCAAACAGGAAAAGAGAAAGCCCAATTATCTGTTTGCAGATGATATAATACTATTTATGAGAATCCTAAAGAGTCCACCAAAATACAATTAAAACTGATAAATTTAATAAAGTTGCATGGTAGAAATCAACATACAAAACTCAGTGACTTTTCTACAATGAATAATAAATTTTCTGAGAAATAAATCATGAAAGCAATCCCACCAACAATAGTTACAAAAACAAAATAAATAGTAATGAATTTAACCAAGGAAGTGAAAGAATCCTACAATGAAAATTATAGAACACTAAGGGAAAAAAATTAATAAGTTGCAAAATTTAGAAAGAGTTCATAACCCAAAAAATACAAGATTCAATGCAATCCCCAATCAAAATACCAATGACATTGTTTACATATATTAAAAATTCTAGAATTAATGTTGTAGCACAAAAGACTGTGAACATCCAAAGAAATATTAAACAAAAAGAACAAAAATAGAAGAATCACAACATCTAATGTCAAGATATACTAAAGGGCTATAGTAGAGAAATAGCATGGTACTAAAATAAAAACACACATACACAAATAGAACAAAATAGATATCCCAAAAGTAAACTCATGCATCTGCAACCAACTGATTCTTAACAAATACACCCAAAATATACATTAGAGGCTATACAGTCTCTTTAATAAATAGTGCTAGGGAAACTGGATATCCAAATGCAGAAAACTGAAACTTGACCCCCCTCTCTTACCTGTTAAAAAAAATCAACTCAAAAACGGATCAAAGACCTAAATATAAGACCTATAAATATCAAACTATTACCAAAAATCCTCAAGAAATTGATATAAGCAATAATTTTTTTGTATATGACTTCAAAAGCCTATGAAACAAAAGCAAAAGTAGACAAATAAAATTATGCCAAACTAAGCTCTGTACAGCAAAGGAAACAGGTAAAAGAGACAACCTACAGAATAGGATCAAATATTTACAAACTGTTAACCTGAGAAATAAATAATATCCAGAGTATTCAAGGAACTCAATAAACATAACAACAGAAAATTAAGTAATCCAATTAGAAAATGGGAATTATTTTCCAACGAAGAAATATAAATGGTCAACAAATATGTGTAAAAAATGCACAATATAATTAGTCCTCAGGGATATGCAAGTCAAAATCCCAATGAGATATCATCTCACCCCAGTTAGAATGGCTATTATGAAAGCAAAACAAAACAAATGTTGGTGAAGATGTGGAAATACAAAGAAACCTGTACACTGTTGGTAGGACTTTACAGGCTTTTGAGAAAAAGTGTAGAGTTTCATTCAAACACTAACTAGAGATCTACTATATGATTCAACCATTTTTCTGCTGGGTATATATCCAAAGCAAGTTAAATTAGCATACTAAATACATATTTGAACATCTATGTTTATTGTGGAAGTATTTATAATAGCCAAGATATGGAACCCAGCTAGATGCCAATCAATGGAATAATGAATAATAAATATGTGGTGTGTGTGTATTTGCAAATGTTGCACACACAATGAAATATTTTTCAGCCATAAAGAAGAATAAAATCCAGACATCTGAAGCATATTGGATAGGACTGGGGTATGTTATATTAAGTGAAATAAGCCAAATATAAAATGACAAGTACCCTATATTCTCTCTTATACTTGAATATTAAAAAAAAAAAACAATGGATGTCCAACATCAAAGGGACATATGACATACCAGAACCTATGTGGTTCAAAGAACTCTTAATAGAGATCTTTATGGCAGTCAACCCCACAAAAAAATTAGAAAGTTCTCTAATAAGTAACCTATCAGTGCATCTCAAGGAAATAGGAAAAAACAAAAACAAAACACACCAAACCCAAAGTAGAAAGATATAACAATAGTATAAAGAATTACTAAAAATTCTCAGAATTCAGTAGTATAAATAACTAGTAGGAAGAAAGAAATAATAAGGATCAGAACATGATTTTGTAAAATTTATGCTAAAAATACACAAAGATAAAGGAAACAAAGAGTTGGTTCTTTGGAAAAATAAACACAGACTACATGTGGCATTAGGTATACTTACTACTACCAAATTATAGGGAATGGTTTTAGCCAAAAGATAACTCAATTATTTTCTTTTTTTAAATCATCTTATTCCTCTTTCTCTTTTTTTTAGATTTTTAGATTTTTTATTTTTTTATTTTTATTTTTTTGTTTTAATTAGCTACACATGAGAGAACGATGACCTTGACATATCATACATTTGAATCAGATGGGATATAATTTCTCATTTTTCTGAGTGTACAGGTTGCAGAATCCTATTGGTCATGCAGTCACAGTAATAATAATGTCTGTTTCATTCTACTATCCTTCCTATCCCCCCAACCCCTCCCCTCCCTTCTCATCACTTTTCTCTACCTAATCTAAGGTAACAGTATTTATTTTTTTAATTTTTTTCTCACATCTTCATGCATGTATTTTCTATAACGATGAGGGTCTCCTTCCACCATCCATGCAATTAACTCAATCATTTTCATTCTCCTAAGAGAAAAGTCACAGACTCTCTCAAAACTCACTTGAGTATTTGCCTTGATTTATGTGCCTTAATAATGTGTTATATAACTTAGGCTAGATTCATAAGCCAGAAGTCAAGGGCCCTCTAAATCAAACCCTTACCCTGAGTCATCCAGGAAAGCATGTATGATAAGGAACATGTATGATTAGAATCAAATAATTTACATACACACACTCACATACACACAAACAGTTTGTAATGCAAACTTCATAATTAAAAAGAAAACAATAAGAAAAATAACCGTCCTACTGAAATGGTGTCATTGAATAGAGTTAAGACAGTTGACACCTAATGTTTTTCCCCTGAAAAATCTCTTAACTATCCTTTTCAGTTAAGAACATTCAATTTAGGAAGAACCCATTAGATAATAACTACAGAGAATTTTTCATTTGACAGGACTAAGTGTTACCTGTAGAGTATAACAATAACTTTATTTGGGTTTAAATCTTGCTTTCATTTCCTTACTCTAGAAATTTGAACACTGGAAAAGTATCCTAAGAGCTTCGTATTAAAATGCATGAGAGAAGAAAATTGATCTTCATTGTTCATGACTATTTCCCCAATATGCATCTAACATTTAGTAGGCCCTTAATAATTTCTAAATGAAAAACCAAAGTTTTGAAAAAATGTACATTTTAATGATTTTGTCACGTAATGAATATAACCCAGGTATAAAGAGGAAAGAAACAAATAAAATTCAACAAAGAATACTTAGAAATAATTTTCTCAAGCACAGGCAGATCAGTATGATTCTTTGTGTGTATATGTTTATACATATATATGTATATACACACACATATATATGTGTGTATATATATATACACTCACATACACACATATTTAGTTGTAATGGGCACAATATCTTTATTTTGCTTATTTTATTTAGTTTTATGTGGTTCTGAGAATCAAACCCAGTGCCTCACACATGCTCATCAAGCACTCTACTACTGGGCTACAATACCAGCACCCCAGCCCAGTATGGTTCTTCTCAAGTCTCAGTGTCCCATATTTAGTCTGTCATTGCCCTAGAAGGAGCCAAAGCAGCTGTCTTCCCAGAAAATCCACTTTCAAAGATGTACCTGATTATCTCCCAAAGTGGCCAACTACAATTCTAAATGAAAAACGAAAGTCTTGGCAAGTAGACACAGGCCACTTGCCATCAAGAGGTTGGAATAATTTCCCCTTCCCTTGAATCAGAGCTAGGCTTGTGATTTTCTGTGGCCAAAATAATCCAGTGACAGGACTTGCATGAGTTCAGGGCTGATACAGTGAGAGGGCATACACTCCTGTTGTCTTGGCTCTCAATCACTATGCTTAAGGAAATCCATGCTTTCCCGCCAGAGAGTGGTGATGGGAGAGGATTTGTGGGACCCTGGAGGAGAACAGAATTGACTAGCTGATAGTCAGCTTCAAGGCCACAGACATTGGCGAAAGGCCATCTTGGATGTCCCAGCCCAGCCCCAGTTGACAGCTGAGTCCTATGAGTCATTGACCCTACATGGAGCAGAAAGACCCCAAGAACACCCACAGAAAAGTGAGAAGTAATAAGCCATTGTTGTGTGAAGCCATTATGTTTTAGATACCTCATTACATAGTAATAGATAACTAAAACAAGTGACATTACAGTCCTGCCCTTCTATATCACCATTATCTTTTTAAAAATATGTTTTTCTCAAAGAAATCCTACCCTGTTTACTTGCACTGTAGTGTTGAAGCCAGTTTCTTGAATAAACAGCTAGACTTGGAAAAGGATGATTTCTAAAACTTTCCAATGGATACAGTGCCAGACAACATGACTTTTATTATAGAGATAGTCTGTCTCTAAAGTGTTTATAATCAAATTTGCTGTATTTGAAACATTCAAATGAACAGAAAGTTTTACTCTTAATTTTCTGCTAATATTCAAGTACTGACCAAAAGCAATGACCAAATATAATATAGCCTTCCCTACCACCTGCACTTTAAAACCTGTTCAGTTCTGATTCAATATGCAATTAACTACATGTCTAAATATTAAACTGTTTTCCTAATCAGAAATGGCTTCTTCCCATATCATTCTAAACTTTAGTACTAGGTGCTTTAGTGTTACCAAGGTAGATATAGTCATCAAAATGTTATCTAGTAACATTTTACTTACTGGCATTTCAAAATAACATGGCACAATTAGGTGGACTTTCTATGAAACCTCCCAGCAAACAAGATGGTTCATTTGTTCAATGATTCCTATCATAATAAAGTCCTCATCTGTTTCTTCAGGTCAAAATTTCAATCTGGTGGCTTCCCAAAGGGAACATACAGAGCATGACCTACTCCTGAAAATGTTTGTTCTTCCATGGACTTAAAGAAACATTAATATTACTTGGACACAATGGTGATGTAGTAAGCCAGACCTCCAGTACTTGGGGAGAGTGCAGTGCCCTGGGAACACAACCTATCCTGCCCCTAGGAAGCAATTCACTGTAAACCAAACTGTTCTATAAATCCCAGCTACAAGAGTCACAGCAATACTTTCTCATAATATAACTGAAAGCAGATATGATCAAGTGTCCTCCCAGGAGATTAAACAGAACTTTATTCTTGAATACCCAGATATTGCATTTCTATGCTGAATGCTCAACATGTAGATATGCTTCCTTTTGTAAATTATGATTTCTGAAGTTAGAGTTGTCATACGTGTGCATTTCAAATAACTGTGAACAGAATATATAGATGTGATTTTACTAATTCTATCATTTTTTATACTTCTACTCTTAAAGGTACCATGATAGCTGGTCTCTCTTCCAAGCCTTCTGCTCTTCTCACATTGTGCCAAATGAGGCAAAATCAAATACCTACATTTGCAAACTGGATCAAACCAACATGAATCTGTTTCTAAAACTTTGTTGGGCAATCACATACACACCCATGGCTTTTAATGCTACTCCCAAATCTGAAAGTCAGGCTCCGACCCTTTGAATTCTAGCTTCATAATATAATCATCTCTCTTCAGTACATGACCACTGACACATTCCAAAGCTGCTTCAAAATTCACATGACCATTCTCACACTTCCTGTCTCATTGGGAGAATCATCTCCTACCTGATCATCTCCTACCCTTAACTCGTTCTCTTTAACACTCCATACTTAGTGCATACTAATCCCTAGAAACTCTATCTCCAAACATCTACTTTGTATTTTCTTTTAAGAACTGGTCATTGAATACAGGGCCTTTCACATTCTAGGAAAATGGTCTACCACTGAGTTACATCCCCAGTCCTCTGAACATATCCTTTGAATGTATCCATTCCCTCTCTCTTACCTCACTGATATATCTTTTCTCATCTGGACTCTTGCACCCACTTCCTCACTGTTCTCCTGTCTGTAGTTATGCCTTCTCTCCAATCCATCACCTGCATAAGATCCAAGGTAATCTTTCTGAAACATGGGACTAGTTTTGACTGGCAGCACAGTAGCATGATTAAGAATGTAGACTCCATAGTTGGGTAAAATCCTGGTTCCATCACTTACTAGCTGTGTCACCTTGGATATGTTACTTAACCTGTCTATGCCTTGCTTTCCTCTAAAGTCAAATGGGAATAAAAATAATATCTACTTCACCTGGTTGTTATGAAAATAAAGTAAATTAACATTTATAGCACTCTTGGGAATGTGCCTAGACCATAGAAAGCGCAATGGAAGCATATGTTAAGTAAAGGGATACCATTTATCTGCTTAAAACATTTCTCTAGAGGAAAAGTTCTTACTCAGAGAAGGTGGCCCTCCATAATATGGAAGCTGTTAGCTGTCTAGCTTTGCACAATTTTTCCCACATAAGAGTAAAGCTCTACATGTAGAAAACCATTGGCAGATTTCCCAACGTGTCTTTATATTCTGTTCCTCCTTGCACTGGAATGCAGGTTGAACGTCCATGAATCCTTAAAGCATGAAAGAATTGGACATCTGCTTCCTTAAAAAGCACTCTAGATTCACTAAAGCCAAATTATTCACTTCTTTTTTGATACTGTTGCAGGATTGAGTAGATATCTTTATTAAGCTACTTGCCATGCTGCCTTTCAATCATGTTTATGACAAACAGGCTCTTTGGTGTTAGGGCTTATTTCCTATGTTTCTATATTTTCAGTGCATAGTGTAATACCTAATGTGGAACAGAGGATACAACAAATGTTTGTTTGCTTTTCATTTCAGTGCCAGGGATCAAAGCCAAGGCCTTCCACATGCAAGTAGAGCTAACTCCCAGCCATACAAATCAAATATTTTATTTAATTATTTTTTATGTCCAGTTTTTCCTCTCTCCATAGGATTAGTAGTAATAATATCATACTATCATACTATCTTTGTATACATAAAATACTAATGAAACACATAATTGTATTTTGATGTATAGAATAAAAGCCACAAAAAATTAATATATTTTCTTGGTGATAAAATGGGTCTCAGGAGTTGAGTGGTTTCCTTAGGATCATATATCCACTATTAAACTCCAAAATTTTCAGTTAAAAATTCTGTGCTTTTTTTTTAATCCACAGCTATAGACCCTCCCTTGAAGATAAGCATTTCATATTGACTCTAGAAAATTAATGACACTGTTCCCTATACCACCTTATACAATATACCTTTGCTTTAATATGTCTGCAAGATTCACACTTTCCTTATATAGTAAAACAAGTAAACCAACAAATCACACACAACTAAACAAACATCTTATTTTAATCAACAAGAATACTATTGTTCCTGGTCAAACGCATTCATTACTTACAAATATGTCTCTCGTAAACTCCCAGACAGATGTCTTTTAAAAACATGTTGTACTCCCATCGGAGTGTGACCCAAATGCTTGCTATTCAAGGGTACCAAGTCCTTGGAGTCAGATAAGGAAACCTCACCTAAGATGTTATATTTTACAGACCTAGCCAGAATGGTCACAAAAACAACGTACCCGGCCAGGCATGAAGATTTTTCATAAGAACTAAATAAGGAAAATCTTTTAAAACAAAACAAAACAAAAAAACAGTTTTTGGAGACACTTGAAGATTAGGCTCAAAGCTAGTGTCACAGGTAAATAATGGTCTGGTGTTTACATTTTCACCAGGGATTGTTTCTCCCGACATCACAAATTAAATGAGGCAGCCAGACTCTCAGAACCTGCAATTTAACTGGCTGGGAGAGCTCTGTGTTTAAAATCTAAACAAAAGGACTAGCTTGTCTTTCCAGGGAATTTAAGAAAAGCCAGAATTTAACATGCAAAAACATTTCTATCTTGGTTGACTAAAGGGCTTTATATCAAAGCTCTAAAATGAGGTTTCTCTCACCTCTGAAGTCCTTCCAAATTCAGGTGTATTGCAAATATTCATTGCCACAGAGAAAACAAGCCTCTCCCTTGGGAAGAGGCTGTGTTGCCAAACAGACCTTTGGGGGTTTGAAATGTTGACAGGCCCAAACAAAAGTGTCTTGTGTTTTTTTCTTCTTTATAGATTGCAGCATTTAACTTTTGTAACATGAAAAGATACAAAATGATGTACACTACGCTTTGTTGGAGAGATGCATACCCTATAGGAAACTATCTGAAATAAAGTCTAATGTAATCACTATAAAAGTCCATGAATACCCAATCAAATCACCCAGTGACATTTATTCCCTCCACTGAAAAAGAAGAATAATGCAAACAAATTCCTTCTGTTCTGGGACATTCCCCATGAAACTAAGTGCTGCTCTCTTTATAAAAACTATTGACTGAAACAATATTCTGACTCAATATTTGGCTCAGAACAGCTGTGAAAGCACAATTTTCTATTGATAGCTTAATTTTCCTCTCACCTTGGGATTCTTACAGGCAGGCCCAAAAGCACATAAAACCACACATTCTTGACACACATTGAACTTGAAGAGGATATCTTTTTGTAATTAACAGAATTTGTTTATTTTTCCTTAAATAAATTTTGATTGTGATAATAATTAGATGACCTAGTATTCAAAAGTCTGTGATGTCAATCAAAATGTAGGCTTTCTTTGTGATTAGAAAAGAATGTCTCTTGCTTTTTAATCTTCTAACTAAAGGGCAGTACATATGGCCCATCAAATCTACTAAATTTGCAGTGAAAATTAAATATTCAGTGAGCACAAGACATAAAACAGTATTACTGCCTAAATTATTATCCCAAACTAATTTCTTCTTAAATACAAATTAAAAATATAATGCATCCTGTCAGTATTTTCTTTACTCATGAAAATCAAAAAATAAATAGGAGAAGTTACTAATAATATCTTATATCTTACAAACATTTATCTATTTTCTAAATTGAGCCTTATGACAATTCTATGAAAGGGATGGGAAGGGGATCCTTCCTCTCATTTTACAAATGCGGAGCTTACTCTCAGAGAATTAGCTAGCTTCTACAAAGTCACATAGTTAGTAAACAGCAGAACTGGAAACAAATCTAGCCTGTGGCCCATGAACTGTCCCATGTTGCCTCTCTGGCATAAACTTGCCCTTATCTAGAGAAATCAATTTAGAACCCAAAGTGCTGCAGGTTGCCCATCTGCTGTAAATTAACCCTAGCAATAGCTTAACAAGTGTTTTTAAGCCTTGGTGAAGAGTTCCCATGAAGCAGCTGAGGAGCACTTATAAACTGAGAGATGATTCTCAGGCTCATAGTTCCATTCCAAAGAAGAACAATACTCTCCCCCAATATGTCTGATGCTCTCTGTACACTCTTCTCTTTCCAACTGAATCCAAATCTCTGCAGACCTCCATTAACAATTTCCACCAGAGAAACAAAAACAATGTAATCTCTGTAGTAATAGCTGATCTAAAAGGCAAATGCAATGTATGAGATTGCAGAATGGTTTTCTAAGAATGAGTCAAGGACCATAGGAGCAACTGACTGCAAATCACCAAGCTGTTGGTTATTCAGGTTGTCACATTAGTAGTCACTATTTTTTTTCTACTATGAATGTAACAGTGTCAAACATGCAATGAAGACATCCTAGAAAAATTTGAAAATTATTCTGTCAAGTACATTCACTAACATACACAGGGAGACTTACCTATTTTTCTACTCTTTTTTTCATGCAGTTAATAATTCTTGGGCATCTATTATATGCCAGGCACTACACTACATCTTGCATGCACAATTCTCTTGCATAGGAGTAGACAAATGTACATTCACGTTCCTTTTCAGTGGACAGTGTAACCAAATGCTCTGGATGTGATATTTTTTCCACTTAAGTGAGGGGGAAAGCTTCACAGAACTCATATCATTTAATCTGGTAGTAGTTTAATCATAAGGAATGGAAAGGGCAGTTTTATTCCTGCTGCAGTTCACAAACATAAACAAAAATGAACACATCAATTCCCATGTGAAGTTTCTACCAACTTAAGGCCAAAGTACTCTAACAAAAAGACAAAACCTCCAGAACAATGACTTATTAAATAATGACTTAAAATCACAATATGCATTTTACTGTTGATAACTGCTTCTGATAAGTAACAGGTAACTTATCAAATCCATGAATAGATTCTCAAAATATTAAGGGTAGAAATCTTCTTAGCAAAAGCCTAGTCCAATATCACATTTTTTACAAGGCATACAAAGACAGTCTTATTTAAAAATCAACAATCACTGAAATTAAAAAGATTCCTATTCTGATATCTAGTTTAGATGCTTCTTCAATATTGCATGCTGTTTTAAGTTAATAGTGTACAGTGAAGGATGTCCTAAATAAGACATAAGAGTGATAGCCTGCAGTCAGAGGGTAAGGTGAATGAAACCCACAGGTTTGTTTTCTGCTTACTATAAAAAGAAATATAAGTCCCTGAAGAGGAGAATTGAAGGCAGTAAAAGAAATTCCAAAGGGAAGAGACAGGAATAGAGGTTAATATAAACTATCAAGAGTCAAGAGATTTGGATTTGTTGAGACTCATTCTTATTAGTGACCTTGAGCAAGTTTAATCACATGTAAAATTAAGTCTACTAAACCTGGCCATATCCTTGTATATCTTCCTATCCCTCTGTTTATGAACCTGTGCTGCATTTCTAAAAAGATTTATATAGATTAGACATCTCTTGGGAAGCTTTTTCATATATGCCCTCCATTGTTACTCAAGCCAAATTGATGCCTTTGGTATTAGCCTGTTTAGAAATGAGGGACTGTACTTTAGGGAGTTTATGTGACTTTCTCAAAGGCAGCTGGCCCATAGGTTGCAGAACTGCAGTTTGAAGGTAGCTCACCAAGCCCATTGCTTTAAACAACAACAACAAAAATCAATAATATCATTTATTTCCTTATCATGGCATTTTATTTTTCAAGCTTGGCCAAATAATCACATACATGTTTATGAACATAAACTCTACTGAAACAAGTCTCAGAAAGATACACTATTCTTACTGCACTCTGATATAGTCTTATCTATTCTTTATAATGATAATCACAACCCAGCAAATTGATTTTGTGACCAACAAATTTCATGACATACAGTTATCAAATGCTCTCTTATGTTAAATAGTACTCACGACTTTTTCCATTAAACGAACTTCTAAACCAAATGACCCTTAAAGTCTACTTTGTATCTAAAACTAGACTTCTAATACAATAAGAAACATGAAAGTGCTTTAAATAAATTTAAAGTGCCATGAAAATGTGAAGTAGCCATAACACAGCTATTAATCATGTATGTCTGTCTGTATGGACCCACAACAGTAAAAATTCCACCTATCACTAGCGCCAGAGTGAGAGGGCAGGCATTTTGAGTCTTTTATAGTCCATGGAAGATTAAATCATAAGTATCTGTAATTTGTCCTGACATTTAGAAAGTTGATATCTCACTGAAAGAAGATTTTAGGTTAAATAGCTCTGAGAATTATTGATGTTTAAGCAAGCTTATTATTTTCAGTATGCAGTATATAGTCTCTACAGAGATTTGTTCAGCTTTAATATCAACTAGAATATTTATATTTGCCTAGGTTGGCTCAAAAGTTATCTTGAAAATGAAATGACTTTTACTGACTTAAAAGATATGAATTTCCTCCCTAGAAAAGTTACATAAATAATATACCAACTCATTTTTCTTATTGACTATAAATTGAATATTATTTCCAATAAGCATAAATAGATCACCAAGCAAATAGAAGGCTTTTACCAATATAAGAACCAGTTATAGTAACACTGAAAATCAAACAGAGTAACAAGAAATAAAAACATTGACTCAATTCTCCCATTCACATTTGGACTAAGTGTTCTAGAGCCATGTGCCTTTTTTGCCTATTACCAAAAAAATAAAAAATAAAGAAATTAATATCTGTACTGTGGATACTTGCTATGTCTTCCTTATCGCCAATGAGATTTTCCACTACTGCCACAGTACTATTTCAGGTGCTCTCTCAATGCCTATATAACACCCAACCCTTCTAATTTAATTACTATTTAACCTTCAAAATTCAACTCAAATATTTTTCCTCAGAGAATTTTGCTGAGCCTCTTCTCTTGGTAACTCCCCATAGTTAACCCCTACTGGTATATGCACAATTTATAATTTCAGCTATTATTAGAAGGTGATTTATTATTTATTTGCATAATTATCTGATTTAAAATAATTGCCTCAATATATTCACTCTAAAAGGATAAAAACCATGTATTTTTGCTCAATATCCTATATTGAGGGCCTACCAGAGGGCCTGAATATGCATAATACTGTTAAATTTTTTTAAAGAAAATAAATGGCTTTCTGTGGCAAAGACTCGACCTGCTCCTAGTTGCCATACTTCATAATACTCTCTTCCAAACTATATTTCTGGAGTTATTATTCCTAAAGTACCAATATTCAGTAGAATTTATCTAAGAATTGAAAAATATAAATACTATGATTGTCTTATGAAAAAGAAAATATACAAAATAAGGCTAAGTGAATAAGGACAAAAATTAAAAATCATAAAACTATCTTCTAATATACAAAGTTGATCTATAAATATGGATTGGAAAGAAACATGGAAAAGAGAACTTGCTATGGCACCGTGGTAAGATTATAATAAATATTTTTTCTACTGTTGTTGTAATATCACTTTACAGTTTGAAAATATGTAAAATAAATACTCAGAGGCTGAATGCAGGATATTTTGAGCCAACACTTTAGATACCTATCTTGAGAATGCTCTATCATGGTACACTCAGCATATTTTCCAGTGTAAAGACTACTGAGTTATGCTTTTGAATGAAGAATGTACTAACAGACTCCTAGTATTACTCTTGGAAACTCTGTGATTTATAACTATTGAGTATACCAGGCTACAATCTAAAATTAGCAAAAGATGGTTGGCAGCTTTTTAAATTCTGGAGTATGCCTCCAATTGAAGATGGACGTGTGCCGCCTGCTGCCTAGACTGTAAATGAGCTCAATTGTGTTCTGTTGAGAAATAAGCATCCAAGTAGCTTCAAGAATCTGTTCTCTGAGCTCTAAGAACTCTTCCCAGGTTCTAATCAAGGATTCAATTCACTCCACCAGAAGTTCTACCCTTAGAGCATGATTCGCTGAGGCACAAGGGTCTCCTAGGAAACAAATAGGCTTTTCTAATCTCCATGCCCATGACTGATATGTTTATTGATGATGTGCCAGGCACATCTCTGAGCACACCAAACATGCTAATCCATTTCATCCTCCACTTTATTTTACATTATTCTGGTACTGGGAATTGAACTCAGGGGTGTTCTATCACTGAGCTACATCCCAGCCCATTGTTTAAATTCAGTTTTTAGATTTTGAGACAGGTCTCACTATGTTGCCAGGCTGGCCTGAAACTTGCGATCCTCCTGATTCAGCATCCTAAATTTCTGGGATTACACATGTGCTCCACAGCAGCTGGTCTAACCCCCACTTTTTAACTACAAGCTTGAGACATCATAGTTATTATGCAACATGCGCAATGTCACATAGCCAGTAAGTATGAAAGTAAAGGAATTAAAAATCCACATATTTAACCACTACACTGTGCTACAAGAATGTGAGATTTGCAAAACTTCAGAAAAAGGTTGGTAAGTCAAAAAAGCACTTGCTCAGATTCTATATTGTTAAATCCACATAATTATAGAACTTCCTATGCCTCCATATATTATAACAAAGATGGGAAAGAAAAGGAAATCCCATTGTTCACTTCCCCCTGCTGTATAGCCAGGTAAGCACATATGATGTGTCAATAGAAAAATTGCTCCTGCCCTCTTCATCTTTATAAAAACTCTCTAAAGTTCCATACAATGCTGACCAAATTCAGAAATCCATGAAGTATACTATCAGACAAATTTCATGGTAGATGGGACAGAGACTCTTGGGATAACAGGCATTTTCAGGGAAAAGTACCTTGCTTCACAATCCATATTTCACCACTAGTAATGCCTTGGAAAATAGCCAATTATTCTCAGTCTCTGCAGGACCCAGAAATCACAAGGCCATGGAAGTGCACAGTTCTCCACTAGCCCCAGTCACTATGTAACATCAACTGCAGGGACTCAGGTAGTTCCTGTGCTTAGCTCTGACCTGGCTGTCACAGCAGGAGATGAATATAAAAAGACTCACCAACCAGGGACAAAAATGGACTAATGCTCCTCTAAAGAAGAGGAAGAATTTGCAAACTATGAAAGCCTAAAGATTGTGATAATACTTTCATTTCTGCTTTAACCAAAAAGACTGTTAACAAGCTGTTAATAACTTTTAATGAAATGGTGAAAAATACAGAAAGAATCTGAGTAGGGAAATAAACAGTTTGTTGACAGTGGGAAGAAGATAACTGGGCCTGAAGCCAAATACCTACTCATCTCCCTGGAGCTGCAGCTTAGCCTGTGAGAGCAAGCACTAACAGGGCCTCATTACTCCACTGTCTCTGAGTCCCTGTTGCTTCTGCAGTTAAGTGGCTTTCATAAGTAAAAGCAAGCCTGTCCTGTTGCATGCTGACATTTGTTGGTTCTCAAACTTTTCTACAGTATATTAAAATCACTTTGAGAAGATGTTTAAAATGCATATTCTTAGCTTCCACATGTCAGAGAAAACATTTGACCTTTGGTTTTGGGGGACTGCCTTATTTTACTCAGCATACTAGTCTCCAGATCCATCCATTTACTGGCAATTGTCATAAAGTCATTCTTCCTATGGGCAAGTTACCCTCCATTGTGTATATATACCACATTTTCTTTATTCATTCGTCTGTTGAAGGGCATGTAGGTTGGTTCCATAGCTTAACTACTGTGAATTAAGCTGCTATAAAAATTGATGTGGCTGTGTCACTGCAGTATGCTGATTTTAAATCCTTTGGATATATAGTAAGAAGTGAGATAACTGGGTCAAATGGTGGTTCCATTCCTAGTCTTTTGAGAAATCCATACTACTTACCAGAGGGATTACATCAATTTGCAGTCCCACCAACAATGTATGAGAGTTCCCTTTTCCCCACATCCTCTCCAACATTTATTGTTACTTGTATTCTTGATAATTGCCCTTTTGACTGGAGTGAGATGAAATCTCAGTGTAGTTGTTTTTTTGTACTTGTTATTTATTTATTTAAGTTGTAGATGAACAAATACCTTTATTTTACTTATTTTATGTGGTGCTGAGGATCGAGCCCAGTGCCTCATATGTGCTAGGCAATTGCTCTACCACTGAGGTACCACTGCAGCCCCTCAGTATAGTTTTTTTTTTTTTAATTTCTCTAATTGCTAGGGATGTTGAACATTTTTTCATATGTTTGTTGACTATTTTTATTTCTTCTTTTGAGAAGGATCTGTTCAGTTCCTTTCCTCATTTATTGATTGGGTTATTTGTTTTTTGGTGTTAAGTTTTTTGAGTTCTTTGCATATCCTGGAAATTAATGCCCTATCTGAGGTGCAGGTGGCAAAAATTTTCTCTCATTCTGTAGGATTTCTGTTCACATTATTGATGGTTTCCTTTGCTGTGAAGAAGCATTTTAGTTTGATGCCATCCCATTTATTTATTATTGATTTTACTTCTTGCACTTAGCCCGTGGTGGAGACAAGGGGAAGGAGAATTACTGGGGACTGAATTAGAACAAGATATACTCCATGCTTTTATAATTATGACAAAAGGGTTCTGCTCTCAAGTATAACTAAAAAGAGCCATTAAAAAAATGGAAAGGGAAAAAAATGCACATTCCCAGGAACTAGGATTCAGCAGTTCTGCATTAAGCCCAAATAATCTGCACTTTTAGAAAGCAACTTTTGAAAGTTCTGTATTAGGAGTACATTCTTGATTTCACTACATAGAGTTTCTGTACACTTGAGAAGGTTAGAAGCTTTACTTCCCAGGTCTTTGGTAACTGATGAGTCCTAGTTTTCTTATATTTTGTAAATTCTGGCCTTTCCCAATCTTTCTTGGACTCCTTCCTCGGAGTTATTTCCATGCCTCCATCCTTTCCATTCTGGGCCAGGTTACTCTTTAGATTCAATTGTAAAGATTGAATGTTTCAGAAAATATGCTACTGTAAGATAAACCACAAAAGAATTCTCATTGTTCAGGATATCCTTTTCAAATGGAATACTCCATGAACCTTACTTCAAATTCTAATAGATTAAATATTAATTAAATAACATAGCAACTATGATCAACTATGGATATTAAAATATTAATTGTTCATTGTTCAGGGTGTCCTTATCAAATGAAGGAAGGTTCATGGAGTACTATGCTGACATGGGGGCCTTGCCACCAGACCCTGGCACTTGGATTATAATTAGACACAGCTCCCTCTCGTCTGCCTTTCACACTCAAATATAGCTAATAACAAATTGTACCATAAGCCCCTGCCCTAGGATCACAGCTATCATTTTAAACCCATTCCTTTATTGTATCTAGTCTCTCATCTACCACTATAGTCAATGTCCAATTTACCAAGTTTTTATAAAGTTCTATTTCATAGAGTTTCATGTCAAAAATTTAATGAATATAACACTGTAAGAGAAATTTTGGGAAAAAAAGGACTTTAGAAAATAAATTAAAGAATTTTAAGTAATGCATTGTTTTTTCTTCATTGTACAGATAACAAAACTGAGATAAAGAACAATGAATATTATTCCATTAATATTATTCATATTTATATTCCTAGATTTTTAACAATGGTGTGACAATTTGTTTCAATTATTTGGTATATTTTTCCTAATATTTATCAACTCATCTCTCCATTTATTTATTCAACAAACATTTACTAGTATACTAGAGTATGAATCAATTATTTTTTTGAATTTTTTTCTTAACAATACAGCTTAAATTTTTTAAGTTTTTTTATGTTTTAAATTGGCACATAATAATTATACATACACATTTTAGGGGGTAAAATGTGATATTTCAATTCATGTATACAATTCTTTTAAAACTGTTGATGTAAAATCAAAATTTGATACAATCTTGTTTATCTTTCTTTTCCTGGTAGTAAATATGACCATGTTTTTCAAATACTTGTCTATTGGCTATATTCCTTCACTTGTAAAATACCCACTCAAATCCTTTGTCTATTTTTCATTTGTCTTATGAGGTCTTTGAGTTTTAGTTAGTATGGATACTTCACATATTAAAAATTTAATATTTTAATATTAATTATTGATCACAGTTGCTATGTTAATTAACTAATATTTAATCTATTAGAATTTAAAGTAAGGTTTATATCTGTTTTACATTTTCTCTTTAAGTTTCTATAGTATCTGAGATACTGCCTTCTCTAGAGCCTGGTTATTTTATTCCCCTTTGAAAACTCAAAAGCCATAGTGATAATTCAAACTTGCCTACCCTGTGTTATAGCTACTCATGCATTGATTGGACTTCTTGCTTTGAGTGTGAGCTCCTTGAGGCAGAAACTATATTACACTGATCATTCACCATGCCCAACCATGATGCCTAAATGTAGTAAACTGAACACAGATTATTGTGGTTGGCAGGAAGCAACACCACTGTACAGTCTGAGAGCACAAATAGGGCAGAGGATAGAAGTAGAAGAGCTGGAGCCCCAGAATGGAGATTTCCAGAACATACCTCACTTGTTATATATAATAAGTATGGGCTCAAATGCATATTTACAAAATTGAAACAGATGTAAGTATTCATTATCTTTATTAAATATGGTCAAGTTTTAATTTCTAATTCTAGTAAACTGTAGTACACCATAAAATTTTGTACCTAAAAATTCACATTAATATGCAAATTTAAATGGTAACATTCTAAAGATAGCTCAGAAAAACAAGTCCTTGTAAGTCTGCCTTTTCTGTGGGAAACAGATGCACTTCCAGAACTTACATACCATGGGTGAGTTCATTTGGCTTAAAAGAAAAATGAGGTGTTAAAAAATAATAGAGAATGGTTGTCTCCCAATGTGTTTAATAAAGCACCATCTCCACAGATTTTCAGCTTACAAGATATCTTACCTAAGTTTTAGAGTATGCCTATGAAAAGAGTCCCTGAAGTTCCAACTGGTAAACTGGGTGATCTGGGCCCCATTATTCAGACCAGAACTCAGCAACCCTTAATAGAATCAGCCTAGAATCTCCATTTTCCAGTGAAGGTCCTTTGACCAATTTCTGTATAACGTAGGCATATCCAGGCTGTGGGACTAAGAGGAACAGGGAGTTCCTCTCCTTTTAGCTGGATGGTCTTTGAGTAATAAACAGATAGTAAATGCAGCATCATTTCATTTCACTCAGACCCAAACCATAGAAAAACTGCAGGGTCTCTAAATATATGCCCCAGGTTTTTATCTGTAACTGAAATCAGAAATACATGCCACTCCAGACAAAATTTTAGCAAAGGACCACTGAACTGTTCTTAATTTAACAGTGTAAATGGTTCACTGTAATATCACACCATCATTATCACCCTCATGAATTTCTTCCTCTTTTTTAAAAAAATATTTTTCCCTCCGGATGCAAACCTTCTAGGATTTCTGTGAACATAATTCAGGGTATAATGCAAATTCACAAGAATGAGAACCAGAATACCTGTGTTCTAGTCCCTGCTCTGCTGCTATCTCACTTTAACATTACCTCTGTAATCTATGTCTATAAACCAGGGAGTTAGAACTGTATCTGTGTGAGAATCATGCCTTGGTGTTTCAAGGGTTCTACTGATTTTTTGTTCATATTTTACACCACTTATATCAAGCATTTGTTTGGAATTAGTCTAACAATGGCTAAGAAAATAACCATGGACCTGATTTCTGGTAAAGAATAAAGACATAAATAATTAATTAGAACATAATAAATGACTTATTATTTAAGTGCTTGATATGAGTTTATCAGGCATTTTCATAAGCATCAGCTGAGTTGATAAGTACAATAACTTTTCCACAGATGTATTCTATTGTTATCTCTTTGTTACAGACAAGAAAAGTGGTATAAAGAAGGTTAAATGACTTGGTCAAGATCCTCTACAAAAAATGAATAGAGGAAAGTTCCATGTTTGAATCAAAATTGAAGAAGCACTATTCCCCTCTTTCTCCTTGTTTCAAACATCATCTACTCTGTCAGGCTATTCAATGCTGATCTTTCGTTGTAAATATTTGCTTGCATCACAAGCATTTGTTAGAAAAATGAAATGTTTCTTTTATTGTATTGTATTTTATTGTATTTAAAACAGAAATATGCTGTAAGTTAAAAATAATGACATGATTGAAAGGATATTGGGTAGCTCATTTACTTAAAAGAAAATTCTCAGGAAGAGACTTTGGAAAAAGCACAAAGCAGAACAACTCCAGGGTTCTTAATGTCAAAAAAACAAACAAATAACACACACACACACCCTCTTCTGGGTTCTGCCTACTACTATCTGGAAGAATCATTAAGAAATATTTTAGTCCTTAGTCAGTCTACTCAGAAAATATTCGGAAAGGAAAGTTCAGTTGCCTTGGTTAATCTCCTGGCTAGAAAACAATGGGACATCTTAATTGATGGTTCACTTTGCATACTATGAAAAGGGAAAGAGCAGAGCACTAAGAGAGAGAGAGAGAGAGAGAGAGAGAGAGAGAGAGAGAGAGAGAGAGAGAGAGAGAGAGAGAATAGCCGCCACATAAAATCATCAGATGCTACTTAAGCAGATGTTTCTAAAGAGGATGTTGAACATCAAGTTTTGTGAACATTCAAAGGCAATGGTATAATAGCCTGTCGAATCGAAAGACCTGGAGCAGCAGTATGGCTATTCATTTAACTATTGCAGAAACTTTTCATGATCTCTCAGGTTTCCCTTGGCCTCTAATCACCTCACTCTAGCAAGATCTTGGGACAGTGGATATTTACATGTTTGTATTGTGTTGTACTCTCAATCTATTCAAAATGCTAAGGTTGGGGCTATGGATGCGGCTCAATCGGTAACGCGCATGAGCGCGTGGTGCTGGATTGATCCTCAGCACCACATAAAAATAAAATAAAGATGTTGTGTCCACCAAAAACTGAAAAATAAATATTAAAAAATTCTCTCTCTTTCTCTTAAAAAAATATTAAGGTAGCAACCTTCCTCCTATTATTTTAAGGTATAAAACTTGATATTTTTATATGAATAAATTGTGAAACGATTACCACGATTCAAGCTAATTAACATGTCCATCACTTCACTTAGTTACCTTTGTTTTGTGTGGTGAGAACTTTTAAGATATATACTCTTAGTAAATTTCAAGTATAAAATACAGTCAACTATAGTCACCTTGATAATTGTTATATCTCAAGGACTTATTCATCCTATATAACTAAAACTTTGAAACCTGGACCTTAACTCCCCATTTTCTCCACCCCCTCATCCCAACATAGACCATTCTACTCTCTGCTTCTGAGTTATAGACCTTTTTAGGTCTTACAAGGTATCTTGTCTTATTAGAGTATAAGTAAAATCATGCAATATTTATTTTTCTGTATCTGGCTTATTTCATTTAATATAATGTATTGACTGGATTTCCTTCTCTTTTTAGGTTGAACAATAGTAATAGAGTGTGTTTGTGTGTGTGTGTGTGTGTGTGTGTGAACTCTTTTCTTTATACATTTACCTGTCAGTGAACACTTAGGTTGTTTCCATATCTTTACTATTGTTAACAATGCTGCAGTAAACTTGGGAGTTCAGGTATCTCTAGGAGATAACTAATTTCATTTTCTTTGAGTATATATCTGTAATGGGATTGTTGAATCATTTGGTAGTTCTATTTTTGATTTTTAAAGGAAATTTCATAGGGTTTTCCATAATGGCTATACCACATGTCCTCTACTTTTAGTACTTACCCTAAAACATGTAGTTCCATGTGTAATTCATTTATTGCTAGAGGTTTTCTCTCTATGCATGCTTCAGTTACAAGGCTCTTAGAATTTTTATCTCCCTTAAGGATATTTTTAAAGAAATATCTAATAATTATCACATACAGTTACTGTTTTTATTCACTTATCTCACTAATCTCCACAACACTGATAGGTTGTATCTATTGTTATAATTACTCACAGATGAACAAAATAAGTCATCATAAAATTTAAGTAACTTGCCCAAACAAAGTATAATAACTAGAAAGTGGAATAAATCCAGAAGTTTATTACAAAGCTCATGATCATGAAATGTAGTCTTTTCTCAATTATATGAGTAGAGGTTTGTGAAAAGAACAATAAGAAACTGAGATATCAAGATTTTGTGATTTCACTATGAAGTTCAAAATAACCAATTTTGCAAATATATTTTGAATTCTTCAAAATAGAATATTACCTTCTGAAAGTAATGTGGTGACATTCATCATTACCTGAAGGCAAACAAAATAGTTAATCCAGCAAACATTGAAATGATTTTGTTCATTTTATTGAAATTATTTATTTCATGTTATCTTTTTTGCATTTATACATTGCAAAAGCATATTGCATATGGATAAAAATAAAACTATTCCATTGTAATATTTCTATTTCAAATTATTATGCTTTTTAATGTACATTTATTTTACAGAACCTGTTTAGACATATTAAGTGTTCCATCACTTACAAATGAGAAAAGCCAGGATCCCATAAATTCCTGAAATGCTAATTAAAGTAATTAATTGGTAAATGTTAAGCTATTCTAAAATGAAAGAAAAGCTAATACCCATCTCAACCAGAGAAGTTCAGTTCCCCCAAACCAAAAGCTAATAGCCATATATCAACATAACCTGTTTTAATTTTTAATGAAGATATTATCCCCTATGTTAGAGAACACTATTTAGAAAAATAATTGCTTTGGCTTCTTTTTATTTCAAACATTACCAAAATTCAGATTGACTATGTGATCATCATTGGCTTCTTCCTGTGATACTTTCATCAGGACCTCTGTCCCAGTTTTGTAGTCTCACTACTATTTATGTCAACACTTTGAAATTTCTACTGCTTCTGAATTTTCCCTCCATCTTTCCTATCATCCATTATTATATCATATCCTGACTTTAGACATTATATTATTTGAAAACAAATTTCAGTGGCCTTCTCTGCTGCTTTTGATGTCAGCATCCATTTGACACTATAGTCACTATGAATGTCCACCCCCTAAACTTCCTAAAAACACTTTACCAATCTGTTTTATCACTGGCTTCTATTATTATGAATAATAATGGAAGCTTCTGCTGATAGGAACAGTTATCTATCCTTTTAAAACACTACAGCCTCTGTTCCTAGTATGTAGGAAGCATTTAATATATTAATTAAAAAATAATGAATAAAACAGATTTTCTAGTCTCAACTATTTTCTGGTGTCCATCTATCATCACCATTGCCTTTTTTCCCTAATTACTCTTCCTTCTACCATGTTAGGTTTCTGCTTCCACAAACTACTTATGTGAGGCCCTCATATTCCATGATCATTAGCTGATAGGATATTCCTTTCTTTGGTGCACTTTTTTTTTTTTTTTTTGGTACCAGGGATTGAACCCAGGAGTGCAAACTCCCCAGCACTTTTTTTAAAAATATATTTTATTTAAAGACATAGTCTCGCTGAGTTGCTTAGAGCCTTGCTAAGTTGATGAGGCTGGCTTTGAACATGGGATCTTTCTGCCTCACCCTCCCGAGCCACTGGGATTACAAGCAAGCCCCCAGTCTTTGGTGCATTTTTTTTTTTGACCAATCAGTCTTCTTTCTCTTCTGCTATGGACAATTCTTACTCAGAACTGGCAATTGAGGTAGAAATTTGGCTGCAACCTCCTTCATTCTAAATGACTCCAGTCTCTTGAAAAGTACAGTTAAGTGTGATTAGGGTTAGAGGGCATTAAAGGATTGTAAGTGACAAGTGAGATGAGTCTTAAAAGATCCCAATTGATTTACAAGTAATATACCACTAAGAAAAAAAATTTTCCAGAGAAATAATACATTGGTGCCCAGGAATATGTTGAAAGTAGAAAAGTAAAAGTAGTGAATTAAGACTGCTCATTCAACAAAAAATGGCCATAAAAGAAAGAAGAGAAAAGGGTGTGAATAGAAGGTAAAAATAGAAGAAAGAAAGCATTTTGAACAGAAAATATATGAACATTGTTATAAGCTATTAGGAAAGAACCAGAGGATTGGGAGATACTTAAAATATTGAAGACAAAAGGAATGACTGGGAAAGCATAATCTTGGGTGATGGGGAAAGAAATAAAAGCTTAAGTGCAGGTGGTAGTAGCAGTCACTGAGGTCAGTGCAAAGGAATGAGGATGGATGCATGTGGCTGTGAATAAAATGAAAATCCTGAATTTCCACTTTTATGTAGGAGTAAAGGTCAACTGCTGAGACAGAGATAAAGACAAAGACTTAGCAAAAGAGGAAGACAATCAATTAGCTTTAATTTTTTTCCCAAATATTATGTATGCACTTTCAAATTGTGGGCAAAAATTTTAAATTGGCAAAAAGTCTTTGGAAATAAATGTGTCCTCAAAAGCATTCATATTTTTTAAACCCATTGACTCTATTTCTAAAGAAATAATTCAAATTACAGACAGAAGTTTATGCATTCAAATATTCATTATGACATTATTCATTATGAGAAAAAAATGGAAACAAGCTAATTGTCCAATAACAGAAAATTTGTCTAAATAAGTGGCTAATAGTAATACAAATCTATGCAAATATTCTAATGATGCCTACAAAGATTTCTTAATTTCATGGAAAAATTCTTCTGATAAAAATAAAGAAATTATTTTTATTATGCTAAGTAAACATATTATTTACTAAATATAAAAAAGAAAGTTACAGCAATGTATAGAAGTTTTCTTATAAACACTTTTTAGCTGTTTTCAAATTTTCTAGAAGTATACATTACTTTTGTCATCAGAAAACACATATGAATCCTTTCAAACAATCATTGGTAATTTATCAAGACTAATGTTGGAAAGAGGTTAAAAAAAGAAATATTTGCTAAGCACTTATGGAAAGTGGCGATAAAAAGGAGAGAATGAAGTGCATATTCCTTCAGCTCAATTAATTAATAACATAGAATATATACTCAGTCTGCATTGTAAAAGTTCAAAATCAAGGCTGATTTGGGACCAGATAAGTTGAACAATTTAAAAATTGTCACTTAGCATAGAAAACATGCATTTCTAACCTATGCTAGGAAAAAAAAAGAAAATGAAGCAGGTCAATGAACACTAGTCTTCTGATCTTGTACAGTAATAATCCCCTGGACATGTGCTGTGGCTGTCTTTCTTAGATGAATTGGATAACTGTAGTTACCCATAATCTCCCTGTGTTCTCCTGCTTTTCTACAATGAGACTAAATATTCATTGCCATCAATAATACCAAATGTCAGTTGTTAAATGTCATCACCTTTGCTTTCTTAATATTGTTTACAGCAAATAATTTTTTGTTCCCATTTCTAACAACACTAAAAAAATTAAAAGTAACCTGAAAGGTCATATATTTTAAGAAAAGTAAAGAGCATGGTTTATCTGTGGAGATTTAGAATACTTATAAATGTCTGATATTTACACACCAAGCCCTCTTCTCTAACTTATATAATTTCAATAGATAAACTAAGAGCTTGTGCCTGAATTACTGAACTAAATATGAGGATACATTGCTGTTAATAGCATAAATGCTTATTTTATTATAATATTAAAATTATAATTCTTTATTGAATCCATAGATTATAATTTCTAGCTCATCATTAATTATGAATTAAATAGATATACTATCTATGAAAGTATTGTGCTGGAAAATAAGGAGGGCATTTTAATATTAGGATTTAGTCTTTATTTTCAGGGGATTACCTGCACTCAGCGGAAGGAGGATAGGAATAGATTATATCAACCTGAAAACAATATCAAGCATAAGATACATACAGCAGAAAAGGAAAAGCTTCTAGAGGGTGGAGGAGGAGGCGGGACACAAACCCTGTGAAATTTGGTAAGACCTCCTAGTGGAAAGGATGATAACAAAGTAAGAATCTAGAAAGGGATTTTTACCAAGAAGAGGGAAGTTAGTCTTCTAGCCAAAGGTTCATTAGGAAATAATACCTAAAAATTCATATAAGAAGAATAAGTTAAGAAAATTAGTATCTAAATGTTTAGAAAGAGGAACTTGGAACTTGACTCTCTTAGGAAATTGCTATATGTTCTTGAATGCAAGAAACTGATGTTTGAAGAAGTCTAATTTGGAAGAAGAAATGGTTTGAAGGAAAATATCAGAGACAAAGAGGACAATGAAGTATGTTGTAACAGTTTATATTTATTCAGACAATAAACAGATTCACACAGAGCACCTGTTATGAAAGGCTGTGTATTAGGCACTAAGGTGCAGACAGATGGTGAAGATGCACATAATCAAGGACAGCAGTGCGGCAGCATGGCCATCCACATGCACAGGACAGAGTGCAGAGTCCCACTGGAATTGACGTGATCAGAGAGGACCTGTGGGAGAAATGACACTGATCTGAGTCTTTGGTGATGAAAACAAGGCTGCTATATGAAAACACATCAGCCTGAGAGGATAAGCACAAAGGCCCTAGGAAGAAAGAGCATGCTATATTTAAGGAAGAAAGAAAGAAAAACAAGCTTTCAGCACCATTATTAGAAAGGAAATGTGCTCAGAGTGGTATAAAGTCTTGCAGGCCAGGGCAAGGAATTGGATTTTCTTCTAATGGACCTGTGAAGCCACTGGAAAGTTTTAAGAAACAGTGATAAAAGGTGAGATAGGCTTCATAGTAGCATTATTCATATTAGGCAAAAAAATGAAAACTACAGTGTCTATCAGTGGATAAATGTATAAAGACAATGTGGTACACACAAATGTGCATGTGCATAACACACACACAGACATACACACACACCCACAGAAGAATATGATTTTAATTTTATCAAAATAAAAAAGGAAATTTTGCCATTTGAAAAAATATGGATAAACCCGGAAGACATTTTTTAAGTGAAATAGATAAGACACAGAAAGATAAATGCACAGTCTTACTTATTTAAAGAATCTTTAAAAAGCTAAACTCTTAGAAGCAGAGAGTTGAACAAGCAGTTACCAGGGGTGATGGTATGGGGATGGAGAGATGTTGATAAAACAATACAAACCTTCAGTTATAAGATAAATAAGTTATATAAAGTAAAACAAGGCAACTAAAGTTAACAATACCATTTTGTTTATTGGAAATTTGCTTATGAGAATACTGTTTTCACCATTAGAAGGTAACTATATAAAGTAATAGATGTGCTAATTAGCTTCACTGTGGCAATCCTTTGACAATGTATACATATATTAAATTATCATGTTATAACCATAAATATATACATTTTTATTCTTCAATTGTACACTAGCAAAGTTGGAAAAAACCTCTATTAGCTTTAAAATGTAGCAATCAATAGTGTGCTCCCTCAGGGAACAGATGGCTCTTGACTCTTTCCCTGTGTTTAGTAGGGAATCAGAAGAGGCCAAGGTGAATTCCCTCTTTAGGCTAACGGTTAGGGAAATTTTGATTATATATACATGTATATATATTATCATATTTATATATGGCTATTAGAGCAAAAAGAATGTGTGTGAATGTTGCTAAGACACAGAGAGAGAGAGAGAGAGAGAGAGAGAGAGTGAGTATGTGTGTGTGTGTGTGTGTGTGTGTGTGTGTGTTTATGGAGGAGAATTTAAATATACTTTCAAAATTTCTTAGGTTAAAAATAAGAAAAAAAACCTTCATGCCTATAATCCCAGTAACTCCAGAAGTTGGGGCAAGAGGACCCCAAGTTCAAGACCAACCTCAGTAAATTAGCAAGAACCTGTCTGAAAGTAAAAGATAAAAAAGGTTAGGAAAGTGGCTCAGTGGTTATGCACCACTGGGTTCAATCCCCAGTACCAAAAAACTGTACTCAGTAATTTTACAATAGCATCCTTCATTTAAAATAATTTTATTAACACCATATTTAAAACACAAGCATGACTAGTTGGAAAATAAGTGCCTAGTCCTAACTTTAGCAATAGAAGAAGGAGGAGGGCTGGGGAGAAGGAAGAGGTGATGATGATGTTGAGATGGTGAGGGCGATGTGATCATCATCTTAGTTTTAAAGGAGAATTGGCTACATTTGCAGGACAGTATACTCCATCAGGAGGGAGTGGTATTGAAGGTCTTATATTGAACTGACCAGCATAAGTCTCACAGCTGAAAGAGTTAACTCAGCAAGAGAACATTTGTTTTATCATTAGACTCAATGCTCAGCCAGGTTTTTAATATACCTAACTACTAATTACAATGGTCTAATAAAAAAATAAATAGAAATAGAAGGACTTAAGATACTTACTGAGAACTATGGTGATGAAGACCTGGGATATTTTTTCAAAGTATATTAATCCCATATTTATAATGCAGCACAACTCACAATAGCTAAATTGTAGAACCAACCTAGATGCCCTTCAATAGATGAATTCATAAAGAAACTGTGGTATATCTACACAATGGAATATTACTCAGCATTAAGAGAGAATAAAATCATGGCATTTGCAGGTAAATGGATGGAGTTGGAGAATATCATGCTAAATGAAGTAAGCCAATCCCCAAAATCCAAAGGCTGAATGAGTTCTCTGATAAGTGGATACTGATCCATAATGGAGATGGGGGGAGCATGGGAAGAATGCAGGAACTTTGAATAGGGCAAAGGGGAAGGAGGGGAAAGGAGGGGGCACAGAGGTAGAAAAAATGGTGGAATGAGATGGACATCATTACCCTAGGTACATGTATGAAGACATGAATAGTGTGACTCTACTTTGTGTACATCCAGAGAAATGAAAAATTGTGCTCCATTTGTATACTATGAATCAAAATGCATTCTGCTGTCATCTATAACAAATTAGAACAAATAAATATATTACTTAATATAAAAATTATAATAACCTCTTGGAATTTTTAATAGGGATTAGAGAGAAAAATGAAGGCTGGATGGGAATTCTCAGGGAAAAAAAACAAATTTGGAAAGTGTAACAACATAAAGTCAAATGAATTTTTTTATTTTAGGTATATCAGAACCTTTAGTATGCTGATGTGCCGTGTAAAATTCCAAGAAAGGAATCCAAGTATAAAGCCAATTAATGGATAGCTTCCGATCATGACAATTCAGGAAAAATGGCAAAAAAACAGTATTATGTAAGGGACAAGCCTGAGTAGGTGATACTATAAAAGCGTGATGACCTTGTGAGCAGATTCACTTGAATCATAATAGGTTGCTATTTAAATGTCTGTATAAATTTACCATTGCTATCTAAGGAATTTAAATAGTCCCCAAAAGCATCAAGTAGTGTAATGAAACACTACTGAGTGGGCAGTCAGGAGACCAGATCTCAATCCCTAACTGTACCATTCCCTTGTTCTAGTCCTCAGAAGCCCTTAGTAATCAATGACTAGTCAGTCAGTCAATGAACATCAATTATTTTTTCAATGTGAGTCAGGGATATAGTAATAGACAAGAAAGACCAAGTCCTTAACCTCATGGAACTCACATTCTGTGGAAGACAGAGAGTTATCAAATGAACAAATATTCAATTTCATCTGATGATGGGCACCAGGAAGAAAATAAAGTTGGATGAGGCGTTATTAAAAGGAGGAAAATAGAACACAGTTGCCATCTCTGAAAGTTGAGGAGGCTGAACATTTTTAATTTTTAAGTAATTACTTGTAACAGAATACCCCAACATCTTATACAGTAAACCTATACGAGTTTATTTTTCTCATTTGACAAGAAGTTAGAAGGTATGTAATGTAGGACTGGTAGGTGGTTTCATGATGCCATCAGATGTCATCAGTACCTTTGATGCTTCTACTGGTCATTCTTGAATAAACTAAACTGAACCAGAAGTGCAGAGAAGCACTCAAAGTGATAACATTATAATGAAAGACTACAGCATAATCCATCATTAGATCTAGCCTTACTGTCGCTGTTTTGTGTCTGGCACATATGAGATAAAAGAGTGTATTTTCACATTTGTCACAAGTAAATTAAAAATAAAACATCAAATGAAACAATGATAGTTACATGCTTTTCAACCCAAAAACATATTTATAAAATTTTAAATATAGTAACAGAGATGACTGAGAAGTTTTGTTCTAGGGGCTTCATAAAAGTATATTATGTTGGCAACTGAAGTCAAATTGATAATGGTCACTTTGTGTCATATTTGACACCATCATGTTCAAGGCCATGTACTTCTTTTATCTACTAATTATAATTTTAGTTTACTTGAGGTGCATTCTTAAGAAAAGTCAAATAAAATACTTTCAGAGTTCTGAAGAAACTCAGAGAAATGAGAAAGTTAAAGAAAAATTCTGGACTAACATGTCTCAATCTCACCTACTGATTCAGAAACGCTTAAATTTTTGCATTTTTGGGGAGCCCTATTTTTGTTAAAGACATTAAGAAATGTATTAATGTTAGCCTTAATTCATGATTTTAAAGCTCATCAAAGAGCACTGATATCTCAGACTTGAATGATTTGATACCGACATTATACCACTGGTGGAAATATTAATAACATAATGAATTCAGAGATGGGTCAATCCTTCTCATCTGTAACTCCTAAGAAACACAAAAAGCACTATTCATTCTTGAGCTATCAGTACACACTATAATCTCTCAGGCAGCTGGAGTATACAAAACTCATCTACAAGGGATTACATGCATTATCAGTTGGATTTACAGCTTACTTATGCTGTAATATATTTTAATTATGTTTATAAAAGCATTCTGAAATATGCTATAGAAATTATGTTTGTGTTTTGTCATTATATGGATAGTTAATGATCTTATGTAAGATTTAAGCCATATCAGACCATGGCTGAGTCTTTTACCACCCACTTTCCAAAACAAAAAGAACATTACATATTAACCCAATGATTTCATATATAAGGAATAATTCTAATAGCAGCAAAAGCTTTATTCATAAAATAATCACTAGATAATTTTACATCAGATTTAAATTTGGAATCACTATAATTATTAGTATAATATTGTATGCAGCAAAATGTGAGGCGGGAATACTTAAATAAGGTAGACCCTAAGTGTATTATCAGTGAACTGGTAATGAGTTCACAGGAATTAGTTTATATTAGTCTCTATTGCAGTAAATATCAGGAGTTTTCTACAATAAAATTTCTACCAAATAATAAAAAAATAATTTACAATCAAAATAAATAATGATTATTATAGAAATTAATATTTTCAGGACAAAATAAAACCCAACCAAAGTGACCTAAATGGGAGTTTATTTCTGTAATAGCAAGAGGATCTGAAAACCTTCAGATCTCAATGACTTTCTTCACTATTGTTTCAAACAGCTGCTCTTATTTCAACATTATGTCTCCATTGAAGGAATAGGAAGGGAAAGTGGTGGTACTTACAAGCCCAGGCCAGCTGGATGAACATTCCTCACTGCAAGGAAAGCTGGGACAGTGCATATTTGGATTTTGCATTCTCTTTAGTATCAGGAGAGGGAGAACAAGGTTGAGTTTGAATACTGAGTAAGTCAAACCTATAGTGTCAAATTATATGGGCGAATATTTGGTATATGCATTAAAATGATTATTATTAAATGATTAAAAATGAAACAAGGAAAGAAAAAGAACAAGGAAAACAAAAAAACATCATGCAATAACAGGGGGAAAATGCCAATAGCCTAATGTTAACTTTATATCTAATATTATGATAGCTAGTTAAAAACAAAAACAATAAATCCTATGCATAGGAGAAAAAAGAGGATATGCATTAAAATGTTAAAAAAGTTATGTTATTATAATGATTGGGGGTATAATTGCATCTTTAATTTACATTATTTCTTCACATTCTGATAGTGAAATTAATTATTTTAGATTTTTAAAAATGAGGTTAGGGCTTCAACATATGTATTTGAGTTGGAAATAGTTCGGTCCATAGCTAAGAGTGATAACCTATCAAGGCGGAGATATGCCTACTTAGATATACTTAGGAATTTCCAATGCCTTGTTTATTTCATATATGCCATTATATTTTCTGTTTCTGGAATCACTGTAGGAACTTGAAAGTAAAAGTCAAAAAATCTACTCCATTGCTTTTGAAATGAATGCCAGATTCAGGAGACAAAACCCACATAAATTCAACCAAACCTAAATAATTTATATCATTGAAACTTGTGGGAGTAAAGTCCTAAAATAGTTTCTTTAAACCAGAAATGGCATATTATCCCTTACTTCTAATTGAAGATGAGGAAACTATAATTACTTTCTCTTTATTTAATAAGCTGCCTGTGTGGTATTATTTTAGTGAACAAATATATTAATAAATCCTTTCATAGTTTACAAATAGCATCAGTCACTGTCACGTAATTCTATTTTTCCTATTATTCATCAAGTTCCTTAAGCATGAAATGGAGTTTCAAAATTTTAATCCTCATGATAAGGATTTAGATACTCTTTAAAACAATGTATGTTGGGGACCTCAGATCAAGTCAAGATGGCACCTGGCAGTTTGCCAGGAGGAGTGGTTTGTGAAGCAATACCACCCAAGCCATTAAGTTGGTGGAGATTCCTTATTGGCTGATTGCCGTAACTGGATGATGCTAATTGAGTCAAGCTGTGTGTAATCAGTTAGGTATATATACCTCTGCTGTTTTGCAATAAAGCGGCTCCTGCTACCTTGGGTGCCTGCTACCTTGAGTTCTCACTCAGTTCCCACTGAGTTTTCCCTACAATAAAGCAATTCCCGCTTCAACCTTCAAGTTGCTTATCACCTCCCGGTTATTTGCCCAGCCGGACTGCAGCAAATGTAGAACACTGAAAACTAAAAAGCATAATGACTTTGAAAAGAACAAAGAAAATTGTTATTTAGATGCCAGTTCCCTGTCTGGGAAGGGACTCCAACACTGCCAGGTAAAGGTAACAGAAAAGTGTTAGGAACCTATCAGAGCAGCGGACTAGTATTCCTAATTGCAGGAGGTTCCACAGTATTAATAGGCGTTAAATCCAGTTTGTGGGGGCTATTTAGTCTAAGAGGAACTGAATTGCTCCTAAAAAGGAACTTACTTTGATTGACCTCTAGCCCTCCAATATAAGTTACTACAACAACCACTGCTGGATACTATCATGCCTTAGGGGTAGAAGTCTTCAGCTGGTGCACACTTCAGTGGAGAGAAGAGAGCTCCCCTCAGTACCCTGCAGCTTTAGGAGCAGAGCCTGCTAGAGCCACAAACAAGCCTTGTCTCATGAGAATTAGGGAAAGTCCCTGTCAAAACCCATATCCCTCAGTTTATAATAGTACAAAGTCCTGGATTCACCTCTACCTGTCCATTGGGAGATGGGAAAAGACCTAAGTACTTTACATAACTTCAGAAACATGGCTACCAATTTCTGGCACCATCTTCATTCATCCAGCAGGATGTGGATAAGGTCTCATTCCTAAACCACTGCCTCAGGACTCCAGCTGCTGGTGCAAAAAGCCTTGGCATCACCCAAGTTTGTTCTTTGGCATCATAGGAAGGTCCTATACATGTCCTCTGAGTTCTGTACCACAGATTCCAATGCTACCAGCCTCATCACCACCAGAGCTTGCCCTGTAGTGACCTCTCCATCTATGTTCCACAGATCCAGGATTATAGACACCAAAACCATGAACCCTAGGACCACCTGTGCTTAACCCACAGGACCTGGGAGCAGGTCTCCTCCACAGACCATGGACTTCATACCACAGTTGCTGAGCCAAAAAGGCCAGGGACCACGTGAAATTGTCTCTTGGAACCTAGAGAAGGTATCATCTGGGTCTCCCAGATCAGGTATATTCCTGGTGGCCAGGAAGCAGAAAAAGCAACGGGAAAGGGTCACAAGAAAGATAAACACTTCCAGTGCACATCCCCAGTGACCCACCCCTTGCAGCCTTGTCCCACCTGTCTTCAGTTACCACCTGGTTAGTTCATTTAAACTACAATGGAATGATTAGGTTATATTTTTCAGACTCCAAAAATTTGACCTCCAAACATTCTTGCATTAACACAGGGGGATACTTCATATCCAGTCCATAACACTCTACCCTGACCTCCAAATACTAAGTCCATCTCACAATGTAAAGTGCATTTAGATCATCTTCAAGAATCTCCATAGTCTTAACAGGTCCAGCACTGCACAAAAGTCCAAGTCTAAAGTCTTCTCTAAGATTCAAGGCAAATACTTGGCTGTGATATCTCCAATATATACTGGATATATATATACCCAATATATAGTGGCACACAGCAAACACTCCTATTCCAAAAGAGGGGAATAGGGGAAGACAAAGAAAGGATGGAACCAAAACAAAACCAAAACCCATTCTGGCAAACAGGTCTTGTAACTCAGTGTATGGCATCTATGACACATGATGGCAAGATGTACTCTCTAATGGGTTTGGCAAGTCTCACACCTTTGACCTTGCTGGTTAGAGCCCCCATAATCTCTCTCAGCCTGACTCTTCATAGTCAGCAATTTTCTCCAGCATACAGTACACATAACTGGCATATCTTAATTCCTGGAGTCTCCACTCCAGTTTCAGTTCCTTCCCACAGCATCATGTATTGCCCTCTCAGGTACAGCCTGCAGAGATTCTGACCCTGCTACACTTTGCCTGGCCTCCCATACCTTCCTTTTAAGTCTTGGTAAAAGCCTCCATAAATAACCCTCTAACTTCAGCATTCACCATTCCTACAGAACCTGCATTATGTTGGATAATGCCAAGGTCTGCTGCCAGCTCATGCAGAAGCTGGGCCTTCTTGGATCATGGCTGTAGCAGCCTCTGAGTACCTAGATGGCTGAGTATGCTGAAACAACTTCCTAAGCACAGTCTTATCAGTGGAATTTTTATCTTTACAACCTTGAGCCTGCTATGCTTGTGATCTTGCCAAAGAATGAGATGACCATAAAGCATTTTTCCTACTATCTCTGTATAAACCACTTTTCATAATTTTAGTGACTATAATTTCTTTAACAATCATACCTTCCTTGTCCCAAGTTTACAGACATTTTTTCTGACCCAACTGCAAGTTTTTAAAATCGTTATTCTCTTCTTCTGCTCCTCATTATCACAGTAAACCTGGCTAAAAGCTGATAGCAGTATCCACGCCACCACATAAATGCTGAGCTACCTTGAAATTTCCTCTTCCAGATAAGTTAGTGTATCACCTTTAAAGTCCCATGTCCTCAGAAGATGTAGACAAGTTCTTTGTCAGAATATATCACAAATGGCATCTATTCCAAGTCCTGATCAAACTCCTGTTCTCTCTCTGAAACCTTGTGATCAATCTTTATTTTCTTCATCCTTATTGGCATTCTGGTCTTCTGGGCTCCCACTAGAATTGTCCTTTAAGATCAGTTTACTGTTCCTAGTGGGGCCCATCTTGGAGATATGCATGTGGCATGTGGGGACAGTCCTTACCTGGAGTAGGTCAAAATGTGCTTGCTGAGGTAGGCTGTCTTGATTGTTAATTCCCTGCTACCCAGCACCTCTGGCATGTGGTATCAAAGGTCTTGACTGGGAGGATTTTAGTGAGATACATGTAGAGATTACCTCCCAACCAAGTGGATCTAAGGGAGAGGAGTGCTTGGATTTGTGTCTCTATTCATGAGTCCATGACTCAGTTGTCACCTGTGCCATACTCCTCACTGCTTTTGAGCATATTAGACATTCTCTTTCTAGTCAGTTTACAAAGCTCACCTGTTCTAGCTTCTTGGATGTTGGGCTTCAAACTTGACAGGCTCTTTGGGTCCTTCTTTTTCTTTGATGCTGTAGATGGAACCTAGGGCCTTCATCATGCTAAGCACTGCCCTCTACCACTAAGCCTAGCCCTTTCATTTTACAAATGAGACTGAGACCTAAAGAGGTGAAAGACATTACTAATATCACGCAGGTGGTGAATTGTGGGGCTTCCTGGTTCATACCAGTACTCTTTCCATCATTTAATGGTAAAGTTTTATTTCCCCTCTGAGAAGCTGTTTTGATGTCTTCCCTCTCTTAAATCCCACAGAGATTGGTCTTATCTCATTTTTTCCCCTAGGCCAATGGGTACAGTTACCACTTTCTTCCCCAGGATTCCTGACGACCTTTACATGTTGGACAATGTGTTTCATCATCATCCTCTTCCTATCCATGAGCCTCTCTTCCCTACTGCTCTCCCATCATCCACTGTCCTCATGTCTACCATACTCCTGAATCTGGATTTTGGGGAGTCTCCACCCAAAAAGGCTTTAGAAGGAAATATCAAGCATCAAAAAATTTTTGTTAAAAAGTGGTGGCTCTTGAAACAGAGGAACATTCTCAATAAAAAGAAATAGACCTCTAGCAAGGTGCCTAAGTTGCACTCAGAACATGCAAAAAAAAGGGGGGGGGGAATGTGAGAGTGGACGGCACTCGGAAGATCCCTTCCCTTTCAAAAAAGAAGACAGCTGTACCCAGGAATGCACCAGGGTTGTCCCTAGACAAGAAAGCTGCAGAGTCTCGACTGACCCCTGCCCCTTCAAAGAAGGCTAATTCTGCTGCAGCTCAAGTAGATTTGCTGGGGGAGTACTAGAGTCCCCTTCCAAAGATTAAGAGCCACCCAACTTGCTCCCAGAAGAATACTCCTTAGAACAATGCTACATAGAATTCCACTAGAGCTCTCTCAGAGGATAAGTGTTCTGGAGCATCCCAGAATTTGCCAGGGAAGATGATGGCAATTGACTCTGAAATGACAGGGACAGGACCCAAAGGGCATGTTAGTTCCTTGCCTCGATGTAGTACAATGGAGATGTGCTTTATGACAAGTACATCCTTCCCCCTGCCACATTGTGGACTACCAGACCAAATGGAGCAGTATCTGTAAGAAGTACATGGTGAATGTTACACTGTTCAGGATTGCTTGGAGCCAGATCTTGAAGATAATCTTGGGGAAGATAATGGTGGGGCATGCCGTCCACAAAGACTTAAAAGCCCTGTAGTACTTTCACACCAAATTCCTCACCTGGGACACTTCCCAAATGCCCACCCCAACCAAAAGGCCAGCTACCTGGAGAATGCCACCATGTCTCTGAAGCACCTCACCAAGCAGCTGCTACACCAGGACATACAGATCAGGGAAAGCAGACATTCCCCTGTGGAAGATGCCCAGGCCACCATGGAGCTGTACAAGTTGGTTGAAGTTGAGTGGGAGCAATATCTGGCCCAGAATACCCTGAAAAACAAGCAGCTGTGGGGAGACAGAGGAAGCACCCAGGAGAAACAGGCAGTTGACCAAAGGATGGCTCTACCAGCTTCAAACCTGTGGAAACTAGACTTACTGGGGAGACAGACTCTATGCCAGACCCAATATCCATTGAAATTTCACCTCAGTTCTTGTGTCCTGTATCTGGTTAAGTGTCACATGAAAGGGGGAAGCCTTCATGTCAGAATACAGGCCTAGATCCCTTATCTTAAATTGTGCTAGCCACGGATCCCAGGGTGCTTTGTGCCAGACAAATGTTTTTGATTTCCAGGGCAGAGCATACTGGGAAATGTAGTTTCCCACATTGCCTTACCAGTAAGGTGGTCATACATCTCTTGTTTTTTGGAGACAGGTGTGTGGAGTTGTTACCCAGGTTGGCCTCAACCTCATTCACTTAAGCAATTCTCCTACTTGAGCTTTCTGAGTAACTGGGACTCAGCATTTTTTAATTCTCAAGTAAATAACAGCATCCTTTCACTTTCAAAAGTGTCTTGATTGGATACTGAATTGTATGGTCATGTTACTTATCCCATAGTCTGCTTTTGGCTCAGAATCTGCATACAGCCTGCCAGTATACAACCTGCCAACTTCAGAGGAGCCACTATTATTGAAGTTTTATTCTTAAGATTATAAGGCAGTGAGGTAAGAGTGTAGCTTAGAAATCAACTTTTCTGATTTAGAAAAGCAGTTTCTTGCCTAGAATAATAGAGGCTTTATTTAATTTAGGTTCTACTTGGGAGGTTTAAAATGAATTTACATGGTTTTATTTATTTTGATTGGGGAGATTTTTTGTTTGTTTTTAATTTTTTACCTTGCTAAAACAAGCCTCTAAAACTTAAATGATTTCTTTGATTAATTTTTATAATGGAAAAAAAAAGATCAGTTTACAACCTTCTAAAACTTCTCCAGCTTGCACCTCCAAACATTTCCAAACCAATTTCAAAGGATTTTGAAATACATAGTCATATTAGTCACAGAAATAACCTCACTTCTTGATACTAGTTCCTGTGTTAATCAGACTTTTTAAAAAATATTTTTAAGTTGTCAATGGATTTTTTATTTTATTTATACATGGTGCTGAGGATCAAACCCAGCGTCTCACACATGCCAGGCAAGTGCTCTACCACTGAGCCACAACTTCAGCCCCCTGTGTTAGACTTTTGTCACTGTAAACAAAATACCTTTCAAGGAAAACTTAGAGGAGAGAAAGTTTATTTTGGTGCATGGTTTCAGAGGCTAAGTTCATTATGAAGAAGAAGGGCCACAGGAAGATGAACCCTTCCAGGGCACACCCCTAGTGAATCACTCCCTTCAACCACACCTGTTTATGGTTACCACTCAGTTATCTATTCAATCTAGGATTAATGGATGAGTTTACAGTTCTCACAGTCCAACCTTTTCACCTCCAAACATCCCTGCATTAACATAGGAGCTTTTGAAGGACACCTTGTATCCAAATCACAACAATCCCCAATGCAGCAAGGTTCAGAGGTGAGCTTTCAGGCTATGATTGGATCATGAGGGCATGATGTTCAGAAGATGAAACCATCTGATAGAGTAGTCCACTGATGGTTGAATGAATAACTGCAGGATGGGTCCTAGTTAAAAATATATCACTGGGGGGTGTTCCCTGGAAGGGTTTATCTTCTCCCCAGTATCGCGACCCCTCGCCAGCAAGGGAAAACACGACACAGGATTCTTCTTTCAGCAGTTTATTCAGGCCTTGATTCAAGTATCATCTTCTAGCGACCCCCCGCCGAGCGCCCAAGCATAGCCTAATAAAGCCTCCCGCATACCAATCTTAAGCCGCCACATGGATCTTTCTCATAGGGCGGTCAGGGATTGCGCGCCAACTCTCCATAAAAGGAGTTGTTTACCACAGGCCACAGTGGAAGCCGGCGCCATCTTCTAATGGCGGCCACGATCTATAACAATGGCTTACCACACCCCAGCCCCTTCTCTCTTTCTGTCCACTTCCTAGCTGCCATAACACAAGCAAATTTTCTTTGCCATGCCTTTCACCATGACATTCTGCCTCACCTCAGGGCCAGATCAATGGAGTTGTTTACCATGGACTGAGACATTTGAATCCACAAACCAAAATAAATCTTTATGCATCTCAATTGTTATTGTCAGATAAGTTGGCCACAATGATAAAAAGCTAAGTAATGTACAACTTCATTAGAGATCTTATTGACATTAAATAAATGGGAGAATATATTATGAACAAACATATACCAATAGATTTGAGAACTGAAAAGTTATTGACAAAGAAAATCTATAAAAGCTTATCAAGAATAAAATAAAATTTGAATAATTTATAGTCTATAGAATGTGTAAATATCTTACCACCAAGAAATTCAAGAAGGTCCGCATAGCTTTGAGATCCAAGTAAACATTTAAGAAATAAATTGTGTCATCTTAAACATCTCTTCAAGAAATTTGTTTTAAAAGAGTGAATACTCTAAAAATACTTTTCTTTTTCTCAGCATAGTTTTGATATAAAATCTTGACACAGGCATAATAATAACAAAGTGTGTATACACACATGCACACACACACACACATACACACACATAAACTTTAAAAAAAATCATAGAATAACTTAATAAGCTGGCCAAAACAAAAAAACAAAAAACAAAAAACAACAACAACCACAAAACTGTTTCTTAAGAAACAAAGAACTGAGGAGGTCCCCATCCAACCCGCCACCAGCAGACACCCACAGGAGCCCAGCCTCCACCATGGACTACCCTTTCAACCATTCGACTACCGTGGGATCTCAGACCCAGACCAGGTCTGCCCTCACTGACTGGCATGGGACCCAGGTCCAGGATCCACACTCTAAGAAGGAAGACACATAGAAAAAACAAGGGAGGAAAATGCCGCAAACAAACCAGGACACTATAATAACAGAACCCATGGACAGCGAACTTGATGAAATTTCAGAGAAAGAGTTCAGAAGGTTCATAATTAAAATGATCTGTGAAATAAAGAATGAACTAAATGAGCAAATACATTGCCAGGCAAAAATTGATCATTCCAACAAGGATAAGAGAGCAAATACAGGTAGCAAAAGATAACGTCGAAACAAATAGAGACTCTGAAAAAAAAAAACAGTAAAAATTCCTTAAAATGAGGGATACAATAAACCAAGTAAAAATCTCAATAGAAAGCATAACCAACAGAATAGATCACTTGGAAGAAAGAACGTCACATAATGAAGACAAAATATACAATCTGGAAAATAAAGTTGATCACACAGTAAAGATAGTAAGAAACCATGAACAGAACATCCAAGACTTATGGGACAGCATCAGAAGACCAAATCCAAGAGTTATGGAATAGAGGAAGGCACAGAGTTTCAAACCAAAGGAATGTACGATCTCTTCAATGAAATAATGTCAGAAAATTTCCCAAGCATGAAGAACAAATTGGAAAACCAAATACAAGAGGTTTATAGGACACTAAATGTACAAAATTACAGCAGATGTACACCAAGGCACATTATAATGAAAATGCCTAGGATACAGAATAAGGATAGAATCTTAAAAGCTGCAAGAGAGAGAAATCAGATCACATATAGGGGGAGACAAATTTGTGTATCAGCAGATTTTTCAACCCAGACCCTCAAAATCAGGAGATCATGGAGCAACATATACCAAGCTCTGAAAGAAAATGGATGACAATCAAAAATATTATATCCAGCAAAGTTAAGCTTTAGATTTGATGATGAAATAAAAACCTTCCATGATAAACAAAAGTTAAAAGAATTTACAACTAGAAAGGCTGCACTAGAGAACATCTCAACAACATATGCCACAAAGAGAAAATGAAAAACAACAATGAAAATCAGTAAAGGGAGGTATTATGCTAAAGGAAAATCTAATCAGAGGAGAAACCAAGTCATGTTAAATACCAAAAATAAACAAAAATGGCTGGGAATACAAATCATGTCTCAATAATAACCATGAATGTTAATGGCCAAAACTCACCAATCAAAAGACACAGACTAGCAGATTGGATATTAAAAAAAAAAAAAAAAAAAAGGACCCAACAATATGCTGCCTCTAAGAGACTCATCTCATAGGAAAAGATATCCACAGACTGAAGGTGAATGGTTGGGAAATACCACCACTCACATGGACTATGGAAGCAAGCAGGGGTTTCCATCCTCATATCAAATAAAGTAGAATTCTAGCTAAAGCCAATCAAATGGGATAAAGAAGGATACTACATACTTCTCAAGGGAACCATACACCAACAAGACTTAACAATTATAAATATATATGCCCCAAACAATGGGGCATCTATGTTCATCAAACAAACTCTTCTTGAGTTCAAGAGTCAAATAGACCACAACACAATAATTTTGGGTGACTTTAACACACCTCTTTCATTACTAGATAGATCTTCCAAACAAAAGCTGAACAAAGAAACTATACAATTCAATAATACAATCAATAACAGATTTAACTGTCATATATAGAATATTTCTTCCTTCAATAAGCAAATACACTTTCTTCTCAGCACATGGATCTGTCTCTGAAATAGACCATATATTATGCCACAAAGCAATTCTTAGCAAATATTAAAAAATACCAAAAACCTAATCAATAAATAGGCAAATTAAGCAGACATTCCTGAAAAGAATAAATACAAATGGTCAAAATATGTGGGAAATGTTCCAGAGCATTAGTGGTCTGGGATATGCAAATCAAAACTACACTGAGATTTCATCTCACTCTGCTTATTATGGCAACTATCAAGAATATAAACAATAATAAATACTGGTGATGATATGGAGAGAAAGGAATGATTACACATTGTTGGTGGGACTGCAAATTAGTACAACCACTATGGAAGTCATTCTGGATCTAGGAATGGCCAGATGTGGTAGCACCCACCTGTAATCCTAAAGGCTTAGGAAACTCAGGCAGGAGGATCTCAAGTTCAAAGCCAGTCTCAGCAACTTAGTGAGACCCTAAGCAATTTAGTGACAGCCTACATCAAAATAAAACAAAACAAAACAAAAAAGAGGGCTGGAGGTGTGACTCAATTGTTAAGTGCCCCTGGGTTCAATCTCTTGTACCAAAAAAAAAAAAAAAAAAAAAATACTAGGAATGTAACCACCATATGATGTAGATATGCCATCCCTTGATATTTATCCAAAAGAACTGAAATCAGCAATCAGCACAATATACTGATACATGCATACCAACGTTTATAGCAGCACAATTCACAATAGTCAAGTTACGGAACCAGCCTAGATGTCTGCCAACAGATGAATGGATAGAGAAAATGTGGTGTATATACACAATGGATTTCTGCTCAGTCATACAGAGGTAAATGGATGAAACTAGAGACCATCATGCTTAGTGAAAAGCAAGACTCAGAAAATCAAGGGTCAAATGTTTACCTCTCACATGTGGAAGATAGAAAAAAGAATAAAAGAGAACTCACAAAAATAGAAGAGAAATCAGTAGAGATAGAGCATCAAGGGGAAGAAGAGGATGGGAAGGAATGAAAAAGAACCGAGGGATAAAATTGACCAAATTATCTATAATTCACTAGTGAAATATGTGTGTGTTTTTTTATTTATTTAGATGAAAAGAGGGAAGACCAGAGAGTATAGAAAAGGGAAAGGGGGGAAGCAAAAGTGAAATACTAGGGAACAAAATGGAACAATTTATGTCCTGCACATATATGAATATGTTACAATGAACCCCACTGTTATCTATAACATATATAATGCACAAATAGATACATTAAAAAAACAAAGAAGTGACACTACAGAGAAAATACTGGTAAACTGAAAAACTGGTAAATTGAACTATATAAAATAAGTACTTCTCTTCATCAAAAATAAAAATATCTTTAACAAATTGAAAAGGTGAGCAACAGAGCCAGGGAAGCAATTTGCAGGACATATAACTAGAAAATGGCTCATAGCCAGAATAATTAAATGCTCCCAGGTAATAAGAAAAATACAGACAATCCAATATCCAAAAAGAGGAAAGCACTTGAATGAGCAACTGCAAAGGTGATCAATATACTTCACAGGTATTATCATTATACATCCCCAAAGAGACTAAAGATAAAGCCTATTCACCATGCCCGTGATGTGCAAAATGATAAAACAGGGAATCTTTCCTATACAACTTTTGAGTACATACATTGATACAGCTGCTTTGAAGGACTGTGTATCATTTAGTTTATCCTGGAATTGTACATAATTATATGTGGCAACCCAGTAATTCTACACATCAGTATGTTTTTAACAAAAATGTTAAAATGCATGCATGTACCAAGACATATACACAAAAGTGTTCATTGGTGAATTATTCTTAGTAGTCAAGCATTGTAAAGAACCTAAATGTTAGTCAGCAGTGCAATGGAACACTTATTATTGCATATTTGGAGGAAAAAAAATGATAGCTACATGAAACAATTTAAATAATCTCAAAATCTTGGGTAAAATATCCTAGTCACAAAAGAATTGCAATTTTATGATTCAATTTACTTCAAGTCATAAGCAGGTAAACTCTATTTTGAGGTTTAGTGGCAGCTATTTCTTTTAGAAGAGCAGTAAGGGTTAGTGATGGGGAGAAGACACAAGAGGCCCTCTAGGTGTTAAAATATTTGATTTAATGACCAGCTCTTGCTTATAAGTGAGTTTCCTTTGTGGTATTCACTGAGCTGTGTGGTCAGGATTTTTTCCCCTTTTTTATGCCTGCTATGTTTCAAACAAGGCTAAAAAATAAAATGGCTTTTGCTATAGACTTAAAAAATTTGTAAAAATATATACAAATAGATTATTTTCTTAAATGGAAGTATTTAACTATGTAATCCATGGCATATATTTTTTTCTTAAGATTTATGTAAAATAGAAAAGATTTTATTTTCAAACATTTTTTATTTGGATATTGAGAAAAATATAAAGATTCTTTAAAAGAGGAGAAGAATCCAGCTTTTCCTTCTATAAAATTTCCCCTTTGGTGGGTTTGGGCCCCTGGAATGGAAACAGCAGCCATTACAGGCTTGCACACAGTCAGCACTAAACAAATAACCATGAACTGCTTATGGTTTAGGGAGATCTATAAAGAGTCTGGACAGCACTAGCCTTACTCAGGGATTTGGGGAAAAGTTTGGAGCAGACCCTCTGCCCAATTAGCCCTGAGGGTAGAGGAAGAATTACCGGTGACCAACAAATAAGGAGAGTGTAGGGAGAACAGCATGTTCGTGAAGAGCGAACAGAAAGGAGGCTTTGCACAAACTGAAAATAAATAAACTATTTTAGTAAATAAATAAATAAATAAACCAAAAAAAACCTGTCATTTATTATGCAATATTCCTATCCCACATCCTGAACACAGAGCAGGACAGAACAGCAAATACCCAAACCCTAAGAGCAGAAAGCTACAAGGAGCCATCCAGGAAAACCACATGAGAATCTTCTCTAGGTGTGTAGCCAGGGAGATTTTAACTTTCACCTTGGGAACTATCCAAGACTCTCCCAAGAAATAGATTGCTCAAGGCACATGATTTTTATCTTCGCTCTTCTGGGAAGATCTCTCGTGGTCGCTCTGGAGTAACCTGTTGGGAATTGGACAGCCCACCTTTGACCATGTTTGGAGAACATTCTATGGAAAGTCTTTGATGTCCCCCTGATATAAATAAAGCATACAAGGGCTCCATTTTGCCATTGTATAGAAGCTTGATCTGTATGATCAGCTTGCTCATCCCACCTCCACTTATTGAAATTATTTTCTGTGTCCTGTGGTCCTTTCTCTGTTCTATTTTTCCTAGCTTTTATTTCTCAGCCAGCCCATTACACCCAGTGGATCTCCATTTCCATTGCCTGTGCAGAAGTGGGCAAGAGAAAGCTGGGACTTTCTAGTATTATACAAGCTAAAAAAGGAAAACCTCATTTATCAATGCATACTAAAGGAACTTTGCAGAGCAGATAAGTAGAAACCATCATCCCCTAAGCATTCAACTGGCAATGATTTGTTACTTAAAACCTGAGCTTTAATAAGCAGTTCAAACAGGGATTGAAGGCATCATAGAAAGAGAATGGGCTTTGGACATCCCTGAGTGTTAATATTATATACACCACTTTGCACTATAAAATGATGAGGACATTGTTTAACATCTCTGAGCTTTAATTTCATTGACTGTAAACTGTAAGCAGGAGATGAAAATCTTTACATTTCAAAAGTTTTTCTATGAAGTAAATTAGTTTGATTTTATAAAGTGCTAAGCACAGTGCCTAACAGAAAATTTAAATGAATCAATTGTGGTGGCAACAGCTATAACAGCAAAGTAAAAGAAAACAGGGTATGAGTTAGAGGAGTCATTTTCCAGGTAGTCAGGAACCAAGCCCCCAAAGGAGTAAGTCCAATCCAAAACTTGTGCAAATTTGGAGATGGGAAAATTCTACTAGTCAATAAACCCAATGATCAGAATTGATGACAAAGCAGTAGTGTGCTCTAGATTTCAAGCCAGTTGGAATGGGAAGAAAAGGAATGGAATGGAATGGAATGGAATGGAAAGGAAGCAAGTCAAGAGTGAAGTAAAATGGATCCTGGAGAATCATTGAGCAAAGTGTTCTATGTAGGGCCCATCAGTCTGAATCACAACTGTGACACTAGCTAATCATATGACACTGACAAATCCTGCCATCTCTCTGCACTTCAGTTTTCCATTTGAAAAGTGACAGGATTGTGTAGTTGACTGGACTATCCACTTCAGCATTAAGCACTTCTGTGACTCTCTTTTATTAACCACCATAATAACTATGATGGTCTTGATGGTCCAATAGACAGCCCAATTCAGCTGAGCACCAGACCAGATTCTGTTACCAAAACAACTAAGAAAAACTACCAATAGTAGAGAAAATATGAAAAAGACTTACCCTCAGACTTTACCTAGGAATGTTTGCCGAGAATTATAAGGAAAGAAAAATATGAGTGCCCTGAAATGTCTTATATACTAATTCCAAATATTAGAATTCTTTGAGGAAGTCTGAGGTTTTCAAAGTCAAAAGAAAAATCCATTTTAAGAGAAAAAAACCTCACTGTTTAGGTTTATGTACTTCTTAAAAGTAAAATGGAACCAGGAACTTTTTCCTCTGAGATTTCTGCAACAGCCAAAAACAAATAGAACTTCCTTGACAAATAACAGTTCTGCATGATATTATGACTAAAAAGAATCTTGTCATAAAAATCTAATCTTGGAAAAAATGCTTACGCTGCCAGCATTAAATAGCAATAATGGAACCAACATCTATCATTTCTGTCATTTAGGTATTTAATTGCTTCAGCAACAATTCTATGAAAGGACATGTGATAGACCTGAATTAGCACTGACTCTAGGTTAAGGAAATTAAAGTAGCTCTTGAACATGATACAAAAAGACAGTTATCATTAAGATTTTCACTTGTAACTCCACCTCAAACCCTAAGAAATGTGCTCTCCCTGTCAGCATTGCAGAGCCATGACTGATACCGTGAGGAAATCTTTCAAGCAAACAACAATGTTTGTTGTCATAAGGGAAAACAAATTTCTCATTTTTGAGGTCCCAAACTTACAATCTGCAATCTAGAGGTAAATACCATTTATACTTATTTTAAAGAGGGTGATTTTCCCCAATGCTATATATTCTGAATGTCCTAAAATCTTAAGTTCCTAACTATACATCCTGGTCTTTGTTTTCTTTCAAAATTGATCTATGCTGACTTTTCTGTCAAGGCTTGCAGAGACTGCTGCTTCCACAGCAGAAAGATAATTTACATGCTAAGATGATCATGAGGGTTAAAGCTGTAATATTTAGTTCTTCCTGAAAATATCTGTATTTTAACAATATCCTTATTGGTGTTATGTAACTAATGTAATGATAGTCCACTTTTTAGAATGTCACTGAGAGATTTTTGAGGGCATAAATGCTCCTAATAACCCACACACATTAAATGTATTGGTCAGGACTCTAGAAGGGACAAAATTCAACTTTCAGATCTTACAATTTCCATGACGAGAGAGAAATGGCTTAAGCACTCCCTTATCAGGTACTTAAAGTCTCCAACTGCTGGCTGAAATCAGATGCCTGCCCCTGGATGATTAAACAGTGACCAAGGAAGAGGGTTGAGGTGGAATTGTCAACCCTGAGTCATTCTCTGAAGCACTCTCTTCACGAATTCCTCATGCATGTCAATCTGGCTTAAAGTGGGTGAAAATGAGGTGTGGTTGTACAGAATGTCTTTAAAACGCTCATGAATTTGATTTCAAAATTTCCTCAAATCAGAAGTTATGATTCTAATGCAGAACAAAGTGCTTACATTTAAGATATTTTAAAGGACTACTTTGACAATATGGGATAGAGTACCATTTCACAGACTTAGACGCAATTTTCAGCTCTAAAAATTCCCTAACCATGAAAACTTGGGTAAGCAACAATCTCTTTAAATGTCATAGCTAGTTTGGGGCTCCGAATAAAGAACCTACACACTTCATAAGTTCAATTTCTCCCCTTTCAACAGTACAAATAACAAAAGCAATTAGATTTCAATTTACACACATACATACACATCTCCAAATTCTTCAAGAAGCTTAGAGGCATTAATGCAGTCCTTCAATGATGAGCCAATTTTCTTTCTATGCCTCTGTCACAGCTGAAAACTTAACTCAAGCTGTGATCCCTTTGACAAGGCCAACATTACTTCAGGCAATACTGCAAAAAATTGCTTCTTCTCTATTCCCCTCCACTCAGCCCCAAATTCCATCTCTCTCCCCACCCCACTCTAAATTTTTAAAAAATATTTTTAGATGTTGATGGAATTTTATTTTATTCATTTAGTTAGATGTGGTGCTTAGAATTGAACCCAGTGTCTCACACATATGAGGCAAGCACTCTACCACTGAGCCACAACTTCACCCCCCTTTTCTCCCTTGATGTTTATTCATTGCCTTCCACATTCATACGGTCAGGGGTTCTTTTATTCATGAATGTGAAAACCAATGCAGTGCTCCCTGAACTCACTTTGATATTCTCTAAGGGGAAAAAGAGGCAACAGCATTGGAGAGAGGGAGGAAAGACCCACCATCTTATTTCATCTATTAATTGCTGCAATATCATAAGCAGGACAAACTCTCAAATTCTCCTTTTGTGGTAATTTCAATGGGAAAAAAAAAAAAAAAACAATAAAACACCTTTCTTTTAAATAGAAGAAAAGAGGAATTCCTGTTAGAAATCCACTCATTTCCAGAGCAGAGTAGGTAATCCAGATCATAGATCAGAACTTGGTCTTATGTGAGACCCCAGGTGATCTCACAGGAAGCTTCTAGAAGCTGAGCCTTTCTTTCTATCACCAAAATGTTGACCCATGTTTATATTCTAATGTACTGCACACAGTCCTCTCTGACAACTTAACACATAGTTCAGACACTATTGGGCTATTTCTTCAGCTCTAAAGGAAAATATCTGCAAAGGTGCTGCAACACAAATTAACTTCTTTGAAATTGGAGTAATTGGTCATTACAGTTTACGATGTGTGAGTATTGATTTACTAACTAGTTTTTTAAATCTTTATAATACAGTTTTTCCATCCAATTTTCTATTTCTCAGGTCTGAGTAAAATTAGTGTTCATCAAGAGCTCTCATCCTGCCACTCTCTGTAGCAGGGAGAGTACTGGAAAATATCTCTCAGAAGGCCTGTATTTTAATTCCAGCCTCATATCTTTCTAGCTATTAATTAGGGAAGGATCATCATCCCATATTTGTAAAATGGGCACAATATTTGCCTTGCTTATTTCAGTTTTATAGAGTAAATACATGTTTTAAACCAAAACTAGTCATCCTGGATAAACTGTATTGACTAAAAACAAAAACAAAAAAATTATATATATATAATACATATTTTAATTATATATAAACAGATAATTAAATTATATATAAACATCTGTGAAAGTACACATACATATGCACAAACATGTACACATATATATGAAACATGAGAATCTATTTAAATGTTTTCATTATATTTTACTATTTAGATTATGTTCCATGATTTGCATCTATTTTTATTTTTACTTTAAAAATAGAGTCAGCATTTACTTTTGGAAGCCTTAATTATAACTAAAATGGCTATAAGCACAAAGTTCATTTCATTCGCATGGAGTCTCTATGTAACCATTAACATAAATGCTATTTCTACACATACATTTGATATAAAAATTAAAGAACACTATTGAATACATTTAAAAACCTTATGAGATTACTTTCTTTGCTAAAAAGGAAGATCTTACTCCTCAAAGATGTTCTTTCTACCAAGAAATCAAAATGTACAGGCATATCTTCTTTATAATGAGAATTTGGAGCTGTCTCTTTTAAGGGACTCATGCCCAGATTCAACTTAATTGTTCAAGCAAAAATTGTTTAACAGCTGAAATCAAAGAGAACATAATGCAATACAGTAAAATTCTTAAAGTTTGCCATTTCAGATATCAAAAGGCGTACATGTGTATATTCATTGCTTCAGATGCTCATTTTCAGCTGGTTTCATTTTAAAAAATAGAAGTCCTTCAGCAATGCAATAGGGCACTAATTATAAATGTTGTTTTCTCCTTGAGTGATTTCAAAACTAAGGTGAATTAAAAATCTTTTGATTTTTAAAGCAACTGGCTCTTTTATGTATTTTTTAAGAAAAGTTTCTAAATATTCATTACTGTTAAAATATTGTGCAAAGTCCAAGATTAGGCCAAGAGAGGCCTAGACAAGAACCACATGGTTTCAAACAGGAACTCTTCACTGTACCTTAGGATTAACTGCATTGAAACCCCAGCCAGACCTCATGGCCATACAGGGAATTGATAATTCCTATGATGAGTCCAAAGACATTTGACAGAGCATCACCTCACACAATTAGAACTGTGGGGGAGAAAGACCACAGGCCTGATTCTTTATTTCAAAATCTAGTACCTGGAAACTCTTCCTCTCTCAAGATAAAGGAAAGTGTGTATGAGAATGCACCATCAGCTGTAGAGTCCTGCATGAATATGAAGCATTATTACCAAGTAGGTCAGGCTCTGATGGCACTGCTTTAGTTTAAATTTTGGTAGTGGGGAGACAATGGTAGTTGGTACAGATGAAGTTGCCAAGTTGATTGTGAATTTTAGTGATTATTCATTTCCAAATGGTCACTGTGAACTCAGTTATGTTCAGTTCAAATACTGAAATTGCAGCAACCAGAAAACAAAATGAGACAAATAAGATAAGATATTTAAAAAGGTCAAATTTCATGATCAATAAGTGTAATATATTCAGAAAGAAGAGTCACACTTCACACTGAAAAAGGAAATAAGTATGACATTAAGAACATAGATCAATCTAAATAGCTTAATATTGAACAAAACAAAACCTAAGTCACAAAAGAGAACATACCATGTGATTTAATTTGCATGAAGCTCAAGAACAGCCAAACAAATTAATTATAGAGATTGAAAATAGAATAGTTGCAGGAGGGTTGTGCTGACAATTGGAAGGAGGCTGGAGAAATTCTGTCTCTATTAGGTACAGTTTACATAGGTGTACACCTGTGCCAAACTCCTCCAATTTTACATTTCAGATCAGTACTTTTATTTTTTTTAATATTTATTTCTTAGTTGTAGTTGGACAGAATACCTTTATTTTACTTATATATGTACCTTTTACCTCAATATATTCTTATGAAGTAAAAAGATGAGCTTTCCCTTTTTTTCCCCATCACCTTTCTTAGTCCCTGAGGAAGCAAAGTTCTTCTTCTTTAATTTCTATGAATACTGACCTAGATGTTAGGCTGCATTAGTGCCACATAGCCCTTTGAAACTCACAGCAGAAACTTCCCTGAACTAGGATATGTCTTCCCTGAGCCCATGATCCAAGAGCTTCTGCTCACTCCAAAAGCAACAGGGCATTGAAGAGACTGATAGGGCAGGGGAGGTAAGAGGAAGAGGGTAAGAAGAAGACTAGGAGGCTTTTCTAGCTGTACTAAAAATTTTCTGTGGAGCACTGGTAAGCTAAAAACAATCATGAATAATTCAGAGCAAGTCATTATGTCAGACTAGAAAAGGGAAGATTTTTATCTTGAACAGGAAAGATTATTTTGCATAAATGGTCATTGAGACCAAAGCCAAATAAAAGCACTTTAAAACACATGCCCTGTGCTCAGATATCTGATAGATATTCTAATTTAAATTGGCATGACACATGAATTAGTGTCACTTCCATGCCACTTTCTGTTCCAGGAAAGTAGCACTGACTCTCCAGCACCAGCCAAACAACTCTCCACGGACAGCCTGCCATGCATCAGCACTAAGTAACATACAAAAGGTATGACCCCAGAGAGTTTGTGTCTGAGTAAAGAATGCCACAACAGAAAATCTGGAGAACACAGGATGGTGCTAATTGTGTGTTGCAGACCACAGTGACCACTGAAGAAGTATAGCTACAGGGCCATAATCTGATAAGGAACAAAGGAAGCATTGCTTTCTTGATTTCTACTTCTCTGCTCAATCTTACACACCATTGTCAGATCTATTATCCCAAAATGCAGGCCCTACCACATTATTCTTTAGGTCAAAAGCTTGAGCCACTTCCCAATGACTTGTTTGGTAATCTTTATCCTAAAACAACACTGACCTCCCGGACACCTTGTCACCAACCTCCTCTCTTCACTAAAGCACCTGCAGTTCTAGACAGGCAAGATAAAATGTGCAGCAGCTTGCTGTAAAAATATAGAGAATATAAACACCAAGCAGGAAAAGTACAAAAGCATTTGAATTACAATTGGGAAAAAATATATATGTTGGTTAAAAAAAAAAAAAAAAGCATGTGGTCCAGTCTACCTGGTGAGATACCACACAACATCACAGAGAGACACAGAGTTCTCGCCCTCATTGCTGTTTTTCTTTCCCCTCATTATTTCTTGCTTTTCTCTTTGAGGCCAATCTTGAATCTACTGCCTCTGAGAATCCTGCCAAATCCCATCAAATCAATGTATTCTGTCTTTTCAAGTTTCATAGTTATGGAAATTACATAATCCATTCTTTTTAAAATAATATTTGTGCATAAAAATTTACTATTAAGTAGAAAGTTCCTCAAAATTGGATTTTTTAAATTCTGTGTATATGGTAATAAAATTAGTAGGTGCTTAGTACATTTTTTCTATACTGAATTGAAATTGCCCCAGGATATAATATTTTAAAGTATTACATGGGGCATTTATAATAAATGTGAGGGAAGAAAGACATGCACACATGAAATTTTTTAACAAATTAGTTACATGACAATTAAAAAATGCCAAGACAGTATATGTGGAATTTTCTGCTGAGTGGTGTCATAGTAAATGGTATAAGTAAGATTCAGATGAATATGAGACCATGGAGAATCAAGCTAGACAGGGAGGACTGGGTGAAAGGGGACCTGAACCAGGAATTGAGTCTAGATACATAGGATGTTAAAGGAGCTATTTTAGGAAAGATCTGATATGTGATCTTGTCATTCACCTTCCCTCTCTAGGTGAAGTTTCTCTCATATATGTGATGCAAATATCTAACTGGATAATCTCTGAAACTCAATTTCAATAATGTAAGTAAAGACAATACATGGTGTGTTTGAAGAAAATATGTCATAGAGGTTGAGAGTGCAGACATAGAGGTCAGACAGCCATGATCTCGGAAATGTCTACAACTTCTTTAAACCACAATTCCTTTCATCTATGAAATGAGCATAGAAATAATGATTCATACCTCATTGGATTATCAGAAGAGCTAAATGAGACAGTGCATGAAAGTACCTTGTATGGGATCTAACAGAGTAAATGCTCATTAAAATTTAGCTATCTTTTATTATTGAAAATTCTTAGAAGATCAGAAACCCCTTTAAGGATGTTTAGAGGTGACTATGTGAAAGCCATCTGATTTACAAAATAGTCAGCAACTCATCCCAACTCTCCCATCCAATCTACACAAGGAGAGAAATGTATGATGGCAGTGAGGGGTGAAAAGGGTTGAGAAAATGTCAGAAATACAAGTGATCTACTACAGTAATATTGTTCCCACTCTTCCCCATGGAAGGGAGTGTGCTCACTCCCCTAACCTACCCAAAGCCAAATGAGTGGGCCTCCAAGAGATTTAGTGAGTACATAAAGGTAACTGATATCTCATCTCATGATTGAAAGTAAATTTATATAGACTATTAGATTATTTGCCTTCCAAATCTCTTTGAGCTGAGAAAAAAAAAATGGCGGGGAGGAAGGTAACAAGGGGCATGGTTATGCTCAATTCAAAAGTCCACCACAATTTGCCAAAACAAGGTTGCTGCATGAGTTACTATGGGTCAGATAAACATCACTGAAGAGGAATTGAGTTGATCCATTTTGCAGGCAAAAAAAGGAAGAATACTCCAGAAGCAGGAAGCTATGGGGATACTATTTGGTAAGAGACCAAAGAGATAGGTCCAGAACACATCTTCTACAAGAATCCAAGCCTCTACTGGACACCCCAAAAATTCACAACTCTCCCTCTAGAACTGGGAGCCTGGAACTCAGAATGTATTGACAGAGAATTGACAGTGAGTTACACAGAGAAACGGGGACATCCTCAGAGAGAAGACTACAATACTGACCACTAAAGAAAAGGAGACTGCTCCCTGTTCTTCTTGTTCCTTAACACATCAAAAGATCTAGAACCACAGGGGGAAGGGAAAAGGAAGACAACAGGAGGCAATACTCTACCATACTAAAGATCTTCTAGGGCATGAAGTCCATGGAAGGGGATGAAAGAGATGAGAGTTTAAAGTATTTTAAGAACTTAGAGCAACCAAATAGCCAAAAAGACATGGAACTTGGTGAAGTTATCAGTTAGAGATTTTTAACTTGTTAAATAAAGTGATTAGAAAAAAGAAGATGATTTTCTGTATATGACAACAGTTTTAGTTATAGTCAGCACTGAGGAATAATGAGAGATAATGTTGAAAATGTAATTGAGTCTAAATTTTCAGAACCCTGAATTATTGGCACTTGATATGTATTCTGAAGGTAATGGGCAATATTTAAGTTTTGAGGCCAGGTTGATATATACCTTTAAAAGGATTAATCAAACAGTTCTGTGTAGGACAGATTAGATCATGCAGAGCCTAGAGATATGAAGACCAGCAAGGAAGTTGTCACAATAATTTTGATGACTTATAGTCACTGGAGCCTACACCAGATTGATGACGATTGAAATGGAATATAAGGGACAGATAGCAGTGATTCTTCGTCTGCAGGATTTAAAGATCCTGACAGCTATCCAAATATAGGAAGTAAGAATAAAAGATATCTGTAACTTGCTTTTTAGTTCTTAAAGCTACATCATGATTACCATTGACTACTACCTCCCTAATCCTCCAACCCCTTTCCCAAAAGAAAATAATATATACTATAGGATATGAACAGATTGGTCATTTCTACTTTTCAACTCATTGAAAACTTCTGCACTCCCTATCAACATCTTCTTCCCAGAGATGCTCTTAGTATCTCCACTAATTCTCCCTTTCCACAAGAAGAGAGATGGTGTATTGTGGTGGAAATTACTAAATATGAGGCAAAGGAGGCTCAGAAGGCACATGGCTGTCTGGGAGATTGAGTTCCAGAGACATGAACCATGAGCCAGATTTCCTGGATCTTAGATCAGAGTTCATCACAACACATCACAGTAGTTATTATTCTTTATGGCTTCTCCCTAGATGGGAGATTTTTTGGCCCCATCTACTCTATACATTCTCTGCAAGAACATTCTCCAATGCCTTCATCTGTAGCAACTAGAAACAAAGGAATTTTTTCCCACATAACATTTTTTAGGGGGAGGCAGCAGAGTGCATAATTATGAATTGAACAGTTAAAATTCAAATACACGTCTCCACAATAATCCACTGTACTCCTTCCCACTGGTAGCACTTGGTGTTAGGATGGGCCATTCTAAGTACTTGCTTGAATCAAGGTGGTAGGTGAGCTTGAAGAAGACATGAGAAACCAATGTTTTCATTTTCTGGGGTTCACAATTTAAAAGCTGAACCACAACCACAGGATCAAGTCCAGAGAAACATGGTTATCTGCTGTCCCCTCCCCATTTCACTCATTTATTTGCTCATTCAAAATATATTAATAAAGGGCTACAATGTGCCAGTCTTGCTATTTTCTCAACTGAGATACAGAAATAAGCAAAACAGACCTCGTTTGATTATTAGGCCTGTATTGTTTAATATGTCAAGTTGCTCACAGTGTCATAATGAAGATGTCAAAGATCTGATATAAATGAGTAGAAGTTGCTATGGAAGTGGTCAGCCAGTCTAAAGAAGGTCAGGCAATGTTTCCCAGAAATCAGATGTAAGCTCAACCTGAAGGAGAAAGGATGAGCCAGCCAAGTGGAACCGAAAAGTGATAAAACATTCCAGACCCTTACAAAAGCCCTAAGGCAAGAATCAACATAAACATGGCAGAACAAGGTATGAGCATGTAAGGTCAATTAGTATCCCTGGAGCCTAAAGAATGGGAGATAGAGAAGCTTGACAGAAAAAGAGCTGTGAGAATAAGAAGGTCATATAGGCATGCTTAAAAAAAACAAATAAAGATCATTGTAAGTGAATTTGAGAAAGAAATTAGGGACAACACACATAAATCAAATTTATTGAAGGTGGGCAGATAATTTTAGAGGCTAAATGAGAAAAAATTAGAAGAGAATGCAGTGAGCAGCTAGGAAACCAATAAGAGGGAATGAAGAGCTCTCATAGTAGTAGAGCTGAGAAGAAAGGAAGAAATTTCAACACTGTTTTCAGGAGTGATTCTCAGGGTTTGGTCTTGATTATGCAGATAAAAAGTGAAGGAATTGAAGGAGTCATCCTTGAGTAGAGATAAAGTGTGAGTCATCGAAAATGCTCTAAGTAACTGTTGTGTCACCTTGGTCAAATCTCTTAAACCTCTGTCTTTCATTTTATTCATTTGTAAAATGGAAATAATTATCAGACCCACTGAACAGTGGAACTGTAGATATTAAATGTGATAAAGCACACTGAAGTGCTGAACCATTGCTTGAAAAAATTTAGATGCTTGTATTAGTTAGGACATAGTCACATTTGCTGTAATATGAGCCTCAAATTCTAGTGGATTACATAATATATAAATGTGTGTGTGTGTGTGTGTGTGTGTGTGTATGGGGGGTATGGGTGTATGTATGTGTGTGTGTAAGCAGTACTTAGAAGGCAATCTGGGTGGCTCAGGACTTTCAACCTTGCCATTCTGTCATCATTGGGATGATATACTCATCTACATGACCCAGGACAACTCAATTTCAGCTGGTGAGCAATAGAAAAAAATAAAATGAAAAGGCATAGCATTGCCACCTAAAATTCAGGTGTTATGTCCTTTATTATGGAAAGGGGGAGAATACATATCAGGGGAATCCTTTATCCATTAAGCTATACTCAAAATATATTGGTATTTTGTGAAGATATAAACTAACTATCCTAAAAGAAAAGTAAAAACAATGTATTCCTGATGAATGAAACTGGCAAACTAAAAACAAAAGAATGTTTTAAATGTAATACGTTTCTAATTTTTATATAAAGGAAACGTATTTGGAAAAAAATGATATTATATAAGATAATAAGAAACCCAAAGGATTTATTTTCATAAAACAAGAAAAATTGGGAGAATCAGTTCAAGTACTCAGATAAAAGCTACAGGAATCCCTGGATTTAATAAGGAACTGTTTCAAGGAGAGGGAATATATATCTCCTAATGTTGAAAGAAAATAATTAAACCCACAAGGGAGTTTCTATGAATTCCCTTTTTTATTGATATCATGGAGGGGAATATTAATGATTTTCTTCTACTCATAAAGGTCTTCAAAAGAAAACAAAATTGTGCATGTTTATGCTAGTTTATGAACAATTGTTATTAGGTAGTTCATGAGTTATATTGTTCATGAGTTATGACTCTTCTGAGTCATTCAACTGTTGAACTAAGTGACACTGGACACTTCATGATTTTAAGGGTTTGCCGCCCCCATGTGGTAGTCTATTTAGCTGCAGGTCAACCACTACCCTAAACTTTATTCCTTTAAATCCAAGACTCTGATGCAAGGTTTCTGTCTCTCACTTCCAAAATGGCAAGTTATCAGTTTGCTTTCCATCCTGATGACTATTGTTTTCAAACATGGCTTCAATCGATAACTTTATAGAAAACTTCAAATAGTATTTTCACATCCATGAATGATGAAACCTCTGGCTCAGAATTATTCTCATTCCTCTAGACCCATCCAGATAATTTTTACTCTTTAAGGATTAACAAAAAGCAAAATTAACCATCCAAGCTGCCTATGACTTAAAAAAGAAGAGATATATGATTGTGCATTCAGAACACATTTCTAAGCAGAAAAGCCTTGTACATTAAGCAATAATAAGGACCCTGCTGTCCTTATCATTATTAAGCAATAATAAGGACCCTGCTGTCCTTATTATTATTAAGCAATAATAAGGATCCTGCTGGGAAACAAAATGCAAAGGCTGTCAGATCCCCCAGGGTACCTCTCTTCTGACCCCTCTGTTAAGTAATACAAGCCAAGTTCATCTCCAGATCTAGGAAATATAACAAAGGGAATGATTATATAAAGTAACATGGACTACCATTCCAAGTGGCCCCTGGCTGTGCTTTTGGTTGACCAGTCTTAGAATATATTTCAATTGCTCCTCCACTTGCTATAATGTCAGAGTGCATTACATTGTCTTCCCCTGACTGCATGCATGCCTGAGAATCGAGCCAGGCAGTTATTGGAGATATATTGGCATTAGAGAATTGTACCTTGGCCATTTTCTCTTCATAGGTAGCTGAATGTAGCACAGGTTTGAAATAGAATCATAAAGAAAACAGACAAAAGCAACCCTTGGCAAAAAATACACAAAGGTAATTATATTATAGGAAATAAGGCCTTAAAGAAAAAAAATATAGCCACCACCCATAGGATCAGAGGTTCTGCCCATCATACTCTCTCCTTCTTTCATTTACTCAGAACTTTCCCACTTGCAGAGTGTTTTCCAGAAAGTCAAACAATTGATTTTTTAAATAAATGCCTTGAGGCTCCAAAATTAATAAAGACCCAGTTATAAGATGACTTTCATTAATCCATAGAGAAGCTAGGTTCAAGAGAGGGGGACAGAATGTGCCTCCTAAGACGTGAGAAGTTTTAAGTAGTGAAAGCAATTTCATCAAAACTGAACATCGCTAATGTCTCATCTGGAAAAAAATAGGTAAAAATGTCTATTCATTGAGGTAAAAATTGTATTTCAATGTAGTTTTAGTTTTTGTTCCTATTATTAGTACAGATGAGCAAGTTTTCTTTTATGTTTATTGTTTATTTACATTTCTTCTTCTGCACCTGCTCTTTTGTATCTTTTGATTGTCAGTACAAAATTAAACAATAGTAATGAGAGTGAGCATCCTGGACTTTCCAAGAATTTATTGGGAATTCATCTATTGTTTCTCCATGAACTATGATTTCTACCATTAGTTGCTGAGAAAATATCCCTTTAAAATTGAGCATATTACCTTTGATTTCCAAGTTACTAAAATGTTCCTCAAAAATAGGTTGAGGACGGGGCTGTAGCTCAGTGTTAAAGTGCTTGTCTCACCTGTGTGAGGCACTGGGTTCGATCCTCAGCACTACATAAAATAAATAAAGATACTGTGTGTCTATCTACAACTAAAAAATATTTTAAAACAAATAGAAGTTGAATTTTATCAAATGGCTTGTTTAACATATATCATATATTTTCCCTCCTAAATTACTAAGTAGTGAATTTCCTCAATAGGTTTGTGAATGTTAAACCATCCTTGCAATTCTGAAATACAGCATAGTGTTGTTTTACTATTCTGCTAGATTACGTTAGATGGATATTTTAATATTTTATTTCTATGTTCATATGTGACATACATTTCTTTTTGATGCTCTCCCTCAACACTTTTGGAAATCATAACAGACTACTTTCATTGCTAAGTCATGAGTTGATTAAATTGTGAATACCTTTAGCTTTGTAATTGCTGACAGGTCTCAAATATTTTGTGCATTGAAATTGGATTGGATTCACAGCCCAAATATTTGGATCTGGTGTCCATGGTCGGGGTTGAAGTGAAGTAGAGAACTTTATAGTTTTTAATCTTTAATCCAAATTATACTTTTTTCAGGAAAGTTATGTATCTATTTCTTCAAATTTGTTAGTATAAATATATAGTTAGTATTCATTTGAAATGGTTAAATCTTTTCATTATCTGCATAAATGTCTCTTCATTACTGATGTTATATATTTGTGTGGTCTTTTCAAGAAAAAAGTTCTGAAGACAATATTTTTGTTTTCCATTTCATTATTTTCTGCTCTGACTGCCACTAATTCCTATATTTTTATTTCTTTAGCATTGTACTTTATGTTTTCTGAAATAGAATGTATAGCTCATTTTTATCTTGTTTTTCTTTTAAAAATAAACTTTAATGCCTGAAAGTTGCATTTGTTAATTTATTGTTATAAATGTGATACATCATAAGTAATCTAAGTACTGAAAAAAATATCAGCTTAAAGGTTCTCTTTAATATCTCTATCCACCATATAGTTTTTGCTTACCTCTTTAACCTGAATCATCGAGAGTTTTTGTTTAAAAAAAAATATTTTTTTGCAGTTACTTTCTTCTTCTTTTGCTTTATTTTGTTTTAACCATCTTTTACTAATATATCCCTGCACTATTGTACTGTAGGTTCAGAATTTTTACTATGCAGAATTTAGTGACATTTTTTTCCTTTTTGCCTATTGCATAGTAAATAATTTCTTTATGTGAACATCTCACAATCAATTTACTACTAAGTTAAGAGATAATTTTTATCGAACTTCTCTACTTACAATTGAAAAGAAAACAAAAGTTTAATAGAAACATAATTTTATAATTATTTTCAAAGCTATATTAAAAAAAGAAAGAAAAAAATGAAACCTGTGATTCAAATTAGACTATTATTGACATTGGCTCATGGAGTTCAGTGGATCTCATTACTTAAGTCTTCAGGATTTGTCCACCTTTCAGCTAATGACACTGTTTGAACTGAACTGTATTGCCCCCAAATTTACAAAAATTTGAGCCCCAGCCCTCAACCTATTTTTTTAAAGAGAGAGAGAGAGAGAGATAATTTTTTAATATTTATTTTTTAGTTTTTCGGCGGACACAACATCTTTGTATGTGTTGCTGAGGATCGAACACGGGCCACATGCATGCCAGGCGAGTGCGCTACCGCTTGAGCCACATTCCCAGCCCCCTCAACCTATTTTTGAGGAACATTTTAGAGGGATATTTTCTCAGCAACTAATGTACCTCAAAAATATTACCCTTTGGGGGATTAAGGTCTTTAAACAGGTGATTAATTTAAAATGAGGCCTTTAGCCTGAGTTCTTAACCTAATTCTATGTTCTTATGAAAAAAGGAAGAGACATCAGAGACTCATGCCCACCCACATAGAGAAAAGACTAGTGAGAAGGTGGCCATTAGCAAGAAAACGGGAGAGGTCTAGAAGAAACTAAACCTGCAGACATCTTGATCTTAGATTTTCAGTTTCCAGAACTGTAAGAAAACAAGCTTTTGTTTGCTTAACCCACCCAGTTTGTGGTATGTTATCACACATGGAGAGATGTTCCCACCACACCATTACATCTGAGGTCAAGTGCATTTGCTATTCTTCAGACACACCTGCACTGTTGATCTTCTTAGGCTGAAGAACTATTTCTTAATATCCAAGTCTTCATCAAAAGTTGAAAAACAAAAGATGATTCAAGTTAGATCACTTACTTATGTAACTTTTCTGATGTCAACAAATACTCTTTGCTTTAATTTGCTCATTTCTTGTCTTTCTGCCTACAATTTATCACCCTATAGCTAAACACACTGAAGTCAGTAGCATTTCCAGGATAAATTTTAGGCCTCAAACTCCTGGTTATCATTTTTGCCTGCTCAATACACTATTCATTATTTAGACTCAAAATTTTCTCTAGAAAATGTACTTTTCTATTACCACAGAAGAATTACATGATACTCAAACAATTGTCTTTCGAGGTTTTGTGAAATAAATATTTCTGAAGTCCATCATAGGGTTTGATGCCATTTTATCTAGAAGGAATTGAGGTTACTCTATAATAAATAACAAAATCTAGTAAGAGGATGCCTCTTCATACATCTATACCTACAATTCTGCAAACAATATAGTTTCTACAAGTCAATCCTCTTCTGGTGAAAATAAATGATTTCTTAGGTCTGAAATATTTAAAGAGGTGGCCAAGGCAGAGAGAATACTGAAAGTTTAAAATTGAAATTCACTTGATACAGGAACTGCTTGAGGCCTGTATTTCCTTTAATGTTCCTTTGACTGAAAGTCATTATGTAATTATGCAATATATTTTTGCAATATAAATCAATGGCTGTTGCATTCTGCTACCTTTCCTATCCTCTACCATCCCCCCTCCCTCCCCTCCCATCTTCTCTCTCTACCCCATCCACTGTAATTCGTATCTCTCCTTGTTTATTTTCCCATTCCCCTCACAACCTCTTATATGTAATTTTGTATAACAATGAGGGTCTCCCTCCATTACCATGCAATTTCCCTTTTCTCTCCCTTTCCATCCCACCTCATCTATCTGTTTAATGTTAATCTTTTCTTCCTGCTCTTCCTCCCTGCTCTGTTCTTAGTTGCTCTCATTATATCAAAGAATACATTTGGTATTTGTTTTTTAGGGATTGGCTAGCTTCACTAAGCATAATCTGCTCTAGTGCCATCCATTTCCCTGCAGATTCTATGATTTTGTCATTTTTTAGTGCTGCGTAATACTCCATGGTGTATAAATGCCACATTTTTTTTATCCATTCATCTATTGAAGGGCATCTGGGTTGGTTCCACAGTCTAGCAATTGTGAATTGTGCTGCTATGAACATCGATGTAGCAGTATCCCTGTAGTACGCTCTTTTAAGGTCTTCGGGGAAAAGTCCAAGAAGGGCAATAGCTGGGTCAAATGGTGGTTCCATTCCCAGCTTTCCCAGGAATCTCCATACTGATTTCCAGATTGGCCGCACCAGTTTGCAGTCCCACCAGCAATGTACAAGAGTACCCTTTTCCCCACATCCTCTCCAGCACTTGTTGTTGTTTGACTTCATAGTGGCTGCCAATCTTACTGGAGTGAGATGGTATCTTAGGGTGGTTTTGATTTGCATTTCTCTGACTGCTAGAGATGGTGAGCATTTTTTCATGTACTTGTTGATTGATTGTATGTCCTCCTCTGAGAAGTGTCTGTTCAGGTCTTTGGCCCATTTGTTGATTGGGTTATTTGTTTTCTTATTGTTTAATTTTTTGAGTTCTTTGTATACTCTGGATATTAGGGCTCTATCTGAAGTGTGAGGAGTAAAAATTTGTTCCCATGATGTAGGCTCCCTATTTACCTCTTTTATTGTTTCTCTTGCTGAGAGAAAACTTTTCAGTTTAAGTAAGTCCCATTTGTTGATTTTTGTTATCAACTTTTGTGCTATAGGAAAGGTAGCAGAATGCAACAGTCACTAGTATGGCAATATGTAAAAACGTGGGTGTGTAACTGATGTGATTCTGCAATCTGTATTTGGGGTAAAATTGGGAGTTCATAACCAACTTGAATCTAATGTATGAAATATGATATGTCAAGAGCTTTATAATGTTTTTAACAACCAATAAAAAAAAATTAAAAAAAAAAAAAAGAAAGGGCAATTCAGCAGATAAAGTGTAGTCTTTTGAGCAAAGTGTTCAAAAATTGAATGTTTACATCTATATCTACTGTATTAAAAAACTTTAATCCTATACCTCATGTAACCTAATTAGTCAAATTCCTCAAAAATTTCTATATAAATGTTCATTGAAGATTTATTTCTATCACAAAGTGAAAGCAGCTCTTATGTCTATCATCATGATAAACATTGTGATGGAGTCTTCCAATAGAATACTACATAATAATAAAAAAAGAATAGAATATTGAAACATGTAAGAACATGATAAATCTCAAAACAGAGAAGCTAAATGGAAGAAGCTGGGCCAAAAAGAAAATGCTCATAGTCTCTAATATATGAAATTCTGGGAAATGCAGCCTAAAATGTAGTGATGACAGGTAAATGATCAGTTAGGTACATATCACTGGAGGCGATTAGGTAGCCAAGCCTATCGGGAAAGTTACAAAGTGACAGGAGAAAATATTTGGGGTGACAGACATAGAAATGTTTATCACTTTGATAGTGGAGATGATTTCAAAAGATAATGTATAATACAAAATTTATCAAATTGTGCATGTTAAATATGTGTAGTCAATTGTATGTCTGTTATACATCAATAAACCAGTTGTACAAATGTCATTAAAATAGAAAAAAAAAATATAAATCAATGGAATTCATATTAAGTAGCTTTCTTTTGAAGAGGTTGAAAAAAGTATGGATTGAGAAAGATTGAACAAAGTAAAGGAACTGCTTGATTTTTCCTGTTTGAAACAACTTGTGTTATTTTTCCTGTCTATCATGTTCATTAAAGATAATGCAGATAAGCAAAAGGGAAGAAAATAAGCACATATAAGCCCATTATTCCTGTAATAACTAATCACATTAATTCAATATTCCTACTTCTAGTCAGTTTTCTATAAGTATAGTTTTAAAATACAATTCTATTCAAATTGGTGTTTTAGCTTGTGTTTCTCTGGAAGATCTTAAGATAAGGATTCAAGTGCTAATAGTTCATTTAGGTGCCAGTAAGACATGGAAAGAGAGATAAAAGGGAAAATAACTATGGAAATGACTGCTGTGGGTAACAGAAGCAGCTCAATGAGGATTTCTGGAAGCCAATATCAAACCTGGACTTAGAAGTTCTCTTAACAAACAGGACACTAACTTTGGTGTTTAGACACGAACTTCATTAATCACTGAATAGGTGCTCACCCAGGGCAGAACTCTTCAGCACTTCCAGCCTGCTAAATGCACAAAGAACATTTAGATGAAGAGAACTGAATACTGGCATTTGGAAGTAAAGCAAGCACATGATGTAGTAAGTGTGGAGACATCGGTGTGGCTCACAACATTTACTATAAGGGCAATGTTGTTTGGGAACTTGCTTATTTCATTCATTTTTTAATTTATATCTTTAATAAGTTGCATCACTATGATTCCCCATCTAGTCTTGAATTCCTGGGGCCTGAGCTCAAGTGATTCTCTTACTTCAGCCTCTCAAATAGCTGGGACTATACAGGCATACCCAGAGCCTAGCTAAATTTGTGATTTATTGTATCTTGAATCTTTCACTTGATATTAAATCATCTGAGTATGATATTAATTATCACTTCTTTTGGCTACATGCTAGTTCACGGAATGACTATAATTATTGACATTTGGAGTTTCGAACTTTTTTTTTACCATAATGTACAAAATGTGAAAAGCATTCTTGTATTGAAATATTTTATGTGTATATAGCAATATTATTGTGATAAACAGCTAGCATTAGAAATATTGTATCAAAGAATGTGCAAAACTTTATGGCTTTTAATTTGCATTGCAAAATCAATCTCCAGATAGATTATACTAATTTACATATTTAGCATATGTATCATTCTTATTGTTTCCTGCCCAATTTTGAGCAAAAGGGACAGGGCCACCCTGCAGAGAGTTGAATCTATCAGTGCTATCCCAGAGGGCCTAGAATGCAGAGCAGAGAAAAAGAAGAATATTCTTGAGCCATAAGGTCAATTTGCCTTGCTAGATTTTGAACTTGCTTAGGACTTATCTTCCCTTTCTTCTGACTTCTTGGCAATGGGAATATCAACCCCAGGGCTGACCACCATTGTATCTGGAAGCATATAGCTTGTCTGGTTTCAAAGGTTAACAGCTGAGGATTTCATCTCAGGATAAATCATACCTCCAGTTTTATTCATACCTGATGATGGCCTTATAAGAAGAGATGTCAGAGAGTATTCTCTCTGTCTCTCTTTACTCTCCTTCTCTTCCCTTTCCTTTCCTTCTCTTCTTTCCCTCATGTAGGGACACAGAAAGATTGTCATCTGCAAGCCAGGAAGAGAGCCCTCACTGGAATCTGACCATGTTACCACCCCGATTTCAGGTTTTTCAACTTCTATAACTTGACAAATGAATTTCTATTGTTTAAATCTCTCAGTCTATGGCATTTTGTTATAGCAACCCAAGAAAACCAGTACACCTGGTATAATTCCATAATGGAGATTTGATGCCTCCTAACAGTATAAAAACTGGTATAAATATACAAAGGAAGGACTAAGTTGCAGGCACAAGTTAGTGGAAATGATGGGACTCCAGGAAGTTAGTGTAGGCTAACCTTGACTATTATAAAAAAGAGATAAGACAAGTGAGCAAAAGTACTTCTCCCTGTGAATTAATCTGAGGTATGACTCCTTTTTACTGTCCTTCTGGAGAAGTTCTAAGTGCCAAGCAAACATGCCATTGAAAAAACTGCTGGATTTGTTTCCTTCTCTTGGGTTTCATGTCTGTCTTTGCTTCACTCCTCATTTTTCCTCTATATTAACATGCATATATTTATAGCTCTTCAGGCAGCAACATTAATTGTTGTCTAAGGCTCTGCTTTCTAGAAGACTATGCCAAAAAAACACATTTTTGTGAAAATAATATATTTTTATCATAACATAAAAAAAATACAATAACTGTGAAAAACAAAAGTGACATGTAAAAATTATCAAGTTGGGTCATTTTTTATGTTTGTTATGGCTATTCAGATACCATTACCTTTTAGAAAGCAAATGATAAAGTTTCCAATAATATCCCTGTACAAAATCATAAGCTGAATAATAAAACATACTTGATGGAATTCATGGTTTTTAGACAACTATATCCAAATAATGTGATTTAATGACGAAGTTTAACTTGTTGGGAGGTCTCAAACAGAATCCTTCAACATATTCATTTTGCAGTTTATCATTGACATAGATGTTTTAAAAACTAAAGTTGTATAAATAATAATTAATGGATATAAATATATTATAAATAAAATTAAAATTCTGAATAATCTCATATAATTTGATGAATCTCTATTTTAAGTGAATGTTTAAAAATGTATTGACAAACTAGGTTCAGTAGTATATACACTTGTAATTCCAGTGGCTTCAGAGGCTAAGGCAGAGGATCCCAAGTTCAAAGCCAGCCTTAGCAACTTAGCAAGGCTTTGAGCAATTTACCAAGATCCTGTCTCAAAATAAAAAATAAAAATAAATAAACAAAACAGTCAGTGTTTTGTGGCTCAGTGGTTAAGTGCCCCTGGGGTAAATCCCTAGTTAAAAAAAAAAAAAGTACTGACAAGTTTTCTTTTATCAATAATAAATCCGAAGCCTTGCTCTCTGCTTCCTGAGCCACTTTTTCTACCACATTCTTCCACCCTGATATTCTGTTTCACCTTGAGCCAAGAGGAATGGAACTGGCAGTCTGTGGACTAAGACCTGAAACCATAAGCCCTCAAATAATCCTCCTCCAAAATTGTTCTGGTCAGGTCTTTTGGTCATGATAGTTTAAAAAAAATAAAATAATAAAAAAAAAGCTGACTAAAACACAGAGGGGAACCCTGACTAGTATATGTGTCATTTGGAATGGAGCTGGAGGTTCTGTGGGTACAAGTGGGTTAGGAGGGGAGACTTTAGGAAATTGCTGCCATGTATGTTGTGACATTTAGTTGGCACGTGCTTGAGATAACCATACATGGTAAGAGATACTCCCACAAGCCAAACCTGTGCTATTGTTTGAATGACAGTGTCCCCCCCTAAAATTCATGTTGAAATTTGATCACCACTGTGATACTATTAAGAAGTGAGGCTTTTCAAATGTGCTTAAGGGGTACAGATGCAGCTCAGTGGTAGAGAACTTGTCTAGCATGTGTGAGGCCCTGGGTCCCATCCCCAGCACTGTAAAAAAAAATGGTAATTAGGTTATGAGCCCTCGTGACAGGATCAGGGCCTTTGATATCATAATCTATCCTTTGTAGTTTTCATCCATTATTTCCTGGTTCATCACCCTCTGCCCATTGCAGTCATGGAAACTAGAATTTCTCTTCCCTAAGGCAGGTCTTCCTTTGCCTTTATCCAGCCATAAAAAAAAATTTCCAGACCAACCTCATCTGCTAGTAGCCATAAGACCCTCCTCATTGCCCAGTGCCTGGGAGGAAGGGATGCTGAAGGCCACGGGTCCTGCTGGCTTCCCCTTCTCCTCTACTGGCATCAGATGTGCTGTGAAGACTCCATGAGCTTCAGGAAAACTGAACATGGGAGGTTTCTCTCCATACTATCCCCCACACTTCCTTCTATACATCTCTTTATCCATATCCTTTGTAATATGCTTTAAAATAAAGTGGTAAACAGAAAAAAAAATAAATCCAAAGTCCCACATTTTGATTCAAATTACAAGTACTGGGCAGAAAGAAACTATTTCATCAGCAAAGACTGAATCATGGGATTTTAGTTGATAACAAAATTCATGTGAACGTATTCTTTAAGAAATCTATTAATATAAACATGTTTTCCAAATGACGCAAGAGTAATGGTCTATCATGCTCAGCTTTATATATCTTATTTATTTATTTATTTTTACCATTTAGTTCATATGTGATTGTCCTGCACTGTGTCTGTGACAATAGACCAATGACTTCTGTGGCTTCCTTCAATCCTAAATTATCAGCCTTCTTTAATTTTAAGTGTTTGAAATTTTCAGGTCATAAAAACAACCCCTATCTCATTTAAAAGTATATCATCATGGGAATCTCATTTTAATAAAAAAATTTAAATTAATTATTTTGTTTGTTTTGTGATGGTAGGCACTGAACATATGGCCTTACACAAAATAGGTGGGCCTTTACATCTGCCCATAAGGATTTTTTAAGTTAAAAAAATTCACATGTATCCTCAAAACTTTAGACAAATATTATTTAACCGAATGAAATGCATGCTTATAAATGTCAGTGGACACAAGGAAACATTAACATCCAGGGAAAAAGTTGCAAGGTGCTGATACAACTAGCAGAAATAAAATTTAATTCATATGGAGAAAAACATGTCTGAATTCTCTATTAAAATTGGGGCCATCACAACTATAGTGAAGATTCCAAGAGGAAAACATTCACAAAGAGATTTCTCTAAAGCAGCAGACAAGAACAAAATCAAGGGAATGTGCACAGCCCGAAGGCCTTACATAAGACCTAGGTCTCCCAAGCCAGGAGTGGAATTGGAAAAATTAAGCAATGAAAAGACAACATGAATGGGTGTGGGAAACAAGATGCAGAGCCTAGAATCTGGCCAGGGTGATAAAGGTGGGATCTGGATAACATTCAAGAACTGTGTTCTCTTGATACCCACATAGATAAGTCTTATAAATATGTGGTTGAGAATTCATTTAAAAATGTGTGAAAAATTAAATATAAAAATAAGGAAGCATGTGTATAGCATTTTTATAATTTATCTGTTCTTATCAACACTCCTTCGGTCTATTATTATTACTTTTTTCTCTCTTTTTTTCTTTTCCTTGCTATTTAGGTTCCTCTCTCTTCTGAAATAATAATTACAAGTGACTTTAGTCTGCTTAACATTCTCACTGAAGGAATTACTAACAAACCTGGGCCAATCGCTTCCTTCATTTCCCTTCTAATTTCACTAGTTTGTAAAAGTTAAAAATCTGAACACAATTGGTTCAGAATATCCATTTGTGTTTACAACCTGCTTTTACATGGCAGTCAGGATAAAGTTTAGAAAGAATTATTCACTTTTCAACTGCAATATCAATATCTATAAAAGTCATTAACATTTAAATGTTCTAATTTTTAAATAAAACTTTATTAACATTTAAATATTAAAAGTTTTAAATTTTGTATTAAAATATTATAAAGACTGCATAAGATTTTTTTCATTTATTTTTATTTATTACTATTTAGTAACTGCTTTGATGAATGCCAACTATCTTTTATGTTCTGTGAGTTGTACATGCTCATTTACAACTTGCCAATAAGAAAAGTGAAAAAAAAAATCAGAGTTAATAATTTTCAATATTTAAATTTAGCAGACTTCAAGTATTAAATACCATTTTTCATAGATATTTTAAATCCATGCAAGAACTCTTAATATTTCAGTCTCAAATAAAATGTGCTTTTGGAATAAAACGTTAGCTGAAATCATACAACTCTGATTGCACCCTGCTGGTACTTAAATCTAACCCATGTGCCAATTCTTTTGAGGATTAAAATAAATAATGAGTATTAATAATATGCATATTTTCACTTGTAACATTTAAAAGGCAGTATGTTAGCCATTAGGCCACAGACAAGGATATATTTTTGGCCTGCTTTTAAATCTCATTATGGGGAAAAATGATATAAATTGTAAGTTATTTTGATCATTGAAAATTATATCTGTCATGTCAAAATACTAAATGAAACCAAGCATAATTTAATAATATTCCTAAGTGAGCAATTCAAATGCATATCAAAATCTTAATGTTTTACATTACTATCTTCAATTTTCATTGTGTATAAAAATGCATAGGATAGTTCCAATTAATAGAATTCTAGATAATATATTGCCTGTGCTCATTTCTATCTAGCTACCACATTATAGAGGTACATATCAAAAATACAGAAATTAAATATGACATATGGCATTCATACAGAGTATAAAAATACCATTTCTGCAAGAGCTATATTGAAAGCTCCAAAATAATGTGTCATTTTCTTATACTCACATTTTCCAAATTAAGAAAGCAGCATGTTAAGCATAAATCTTAATGTATGAACTGCCTTTGGGAATAAAATAAATTCTGGGTGACTAAGTTGTTTTAAAAATAACTTTCCTTTCATTATTTTAAATAATATTCAAAAAACCTTAACTCTGGCTCACCAGAGTACTTTGAGCCTAATAAATTCAAGTGTCACTGAAGAGAAGTTAGGTTATCACATAACATTTATATTAAACCATTTCATTTTTTTAGATAATTTTCTTGCTAATCCTCTGCCAAAATGTGAGCGAAAAAAAATGGAATCATTTCTCTGCATAATTTTCCCCCAGCAGACTGCCATTGCCAGCAGCATTAGGTTAATAATAGATGTTCTGTGACTCCGAGAATGTTACTAGTATTAGGCAGCAGAAAGCCTAGGGTTAACAGAGGTCATTTAGTGTCATTCTGCTCAACAGATCTATAATCTTTTGCTAAATCTCTATTCCATGAAGTTTGAAAAATTTAATCTTCCTTAAGACTTCTGAAAATTCCCAGTGGATTACATTCCCAAATCTGACTCTGAGCTCCTACTGTAATTCTAGCTCATGATAGAGTAGCCTTTTCATCTTATGTGTGCTACTTCTGTTCTCCCTTGTGTTAATTCAAATGGGCAAATCAACTCAATTCCTTAATTTCTATAAGATCCACTCACCTACTTATGCTTGTCTATAGCAAATTCTATTAAAGATTTGAGATATTAGAAATATTTATGTCACAAAAATATAAACAGTGTAAAATTTAATATTAAGCCTTGTCAAATACTTCCTCATTCCTTTTTCCTCTCCTCTTCTCCTTCTACTATTTATTCTCTAATTGTAGAAATCAATAACTTGAGCTCCAGTCTCCCACCATGCTGTTTTATCTTCTATTTTGCCTTTCTCTTCTTTTTATCTGTGCTATGTTCCTGTCATGTTTGTCTCTCAAGGGAACAAAATATAAATGGCCTACATCTAAAAAAAAAAAAATGAACTCAAGTTCCTCTTAACAGTGCTGCCTTCCACAGTGTCTAACAAAACCAACATCAAAGAGGCATTTCTTTAAGATTTAATGGTGTTTGTTAGTTTAAAGTCTCCCATTAAAATTCAAAATTACTTATTATGATGAAACCTAAAGTTATTATAGTCTAAATATCCTCTGTGGAAAGAGTATGGTGGGGAATAAATCCTCTGGAGATGATTTCAGGCAATTAGGTCCTATGAAAGAATGATAGTACCCTAGGAAGTGTGTAGATAGACGTCAAGGTTCGTAATTCTGGATGTGCCTGGTATATGCATCCATCTGAGTTAAATATTCCTACCTCTCCTTTATATGCCCAAACATCCTAGGGAAAACTAGTCATTAAAATTGTCCTTTAATGTTCTAATGAGCTATATGGAAATTTACTCAGATACATAATATATTTTTTGTATTTACCGTTAGGTACCCCCCAAAAGTAGGTAAGTTGATTTTCACCTTTAATCATGAAATTGTACAAGACCCCAGAATTAATCTGCTTCCATAAACAATGGAAAAGTAGAAAACTGTACAAAAAAAGAATTATTTTCAGATATTAGACTATGGGTAGTAAGCACAGTTCTGTGATGACATAGAAAGAGAAAACAAGTAAGATAGGCCCTATAATTGTCTATATTTTTTACCTTGAGGTGATTATCAGACAGAGGCATAGGCAGAGAGAATCCAAAAAAGCCTCAAGAAAGAACTCACACTTCAGGCTAAATTTCCAGGGCAGATCTGAGAGAGAGAGAGAAAGAGAGAGAGAGAGAGAGAAGAGAAGAGAAGAGAAGAGAAGAGAAGAGAAGAGAAGAGAAGAGAAGAGAAGACAGAGAAAAAGTTCTAGAAATTCATCTTGAGGAAACATTAAATCTGCAGCTGAACAAGTAATATGTGCATACGTAAGGGGAAATCCCATGATGCCAAACTGAAAAAAAACTTCAAGGGAAGGAGCAATTTGCAGAAAGCTGTAAATGAAAAATTCAAGAGTCACATATGGCATGGAGTCTTTCAAGTTCCCATCAGCCAGGGTAAAAAGCCTCAGTAAACACAAACAGTATTAATTAGAAATTGTATAAAAGCCAGATATTAGAATTGGGGCTAATAAGTTACTCTATGTGTATCCTAAAGGTAACAAATTTCAAAATGATCAAAATGATGATCAGTTAACCTTACTGTCTTTCAGAACAAAGTCCAGTACTCTTACAGGGAAAGCAACAAAATACAGTCACTTAAAAACAGATTTAAAACGTCTGGCATTCAACCAAAAAAAAAAAAAAAACAACCTAGAAAACCTAGATACATAAAGAAGCAAAACTCTGTGGCCAAAAACCAGGAAAAAAGAAGAAGAACAAAAGAAAGAAAACAGTAGAACCACACTTGAGCCATGGCAGAGATAATTGAACAAACAGATAAGGATGTTGAAAAGTTTACTTAAAAATGCCACATATACTCAACAAGTAAGAAAGTGAAAGAAATAGAAGATATTAAAAGAGAGCATTAAAAGATAAAATTTTCAAATTAAAACATCACAGGATATTAGCAGCAGATTAGGCACTGAAGAAGCAAAGAGCTGTCCAACTGAAGACTTAGTAATAATACTTTCCAAAATGAAACACACAGAGAAAAGAAGAGTTGGTAAAACAACCAGAGCCTATGTGAGATGTGAAAAAAAATATGAAAAGATTAAATGCAGAAGGAATTGAAACTTCCAAAAGAAAAAAGGATAACACAAAATGAAGAACAAGAAATAATTGTCAAGGGCTGGGGTTGTAGCTCAGTAGTAGAGAACTAGCTTAGCATGTGTGAGGCACTGGGTTCCATCATCAGCACCATATAAAAATAAGTGAATAAAATAAAGTATTGTATCCATCTACAACTAAAACAAAATTTTAAAGAAATTATAGTCAAAAATTATTCAAATTTGGTAAATGATAAATCCACAGATGAAATACATTGAATTAATTTCAAGTAGAATAAACATAATTACAACCATACCAATGGTAATCATAATCAAATTGCTAAAAACCAATAATAGAAAAAAATTTAAAAAGAGACAGTAAAAAAAAAGACAAATCATTTCAGTACAACAAGGAATGATTGCAAATTTACATCAGAAACTATATGGTATAAATGACACTTAAATAGTAATCTATAAAGAACCTGAAGTAACCTGAAGGATGTTACTCAACTATATATCATATTGCTCAATTCTATGGCCAGAAAAAAACATCTTTCAAAAACAAAGGCAAGTTGAAATCTAAGACAGACCTTAACTACAAGAAATGATGAAAAAAGCTTTTCATGAAAAAGGATAATAACACTAAGAAAAAACTGTATCTACAAAAAGGATGAAGAATCTTATGACTTGCAAATATGTGGGCAAATATTAATGTTTATATTTTATTCATTATTTAATCCCTTTAAAAATGCAGAATACTTTCTTTGTTGTCCCCATGTAGCTATAGTATGTGCAGCACAGGTGTGTATGTATCACACACTGCTCATTATTCTTGGCCTCTGATGCTGGTTTTCATTGCCCTTAGAGTCTCTTGTTACAGTATCTCAGAAGTCCTTGAAATGGCACCTCCTGGAAGCCCTAGGTATGCCCTTCAATGAGAATAGGTGGTCAATGCCAGAATCATCATGTAGAATAAACATGAACCTTTTGAACCTCATCCATTGACTTATTTGGATTCATTAGGAATTAAAATATGAAGTTTATAATCAGTGAAAATTTAAAATAAATGACAATATTTTTAAAGATAGGGTGGAGAAGACAGACACAGTGACACATGCCTGTAATCCAGGAGAACCAGGAGACTGAGTCAGGGTCACAAGTTCAAGGCCAGCCTCAGCAATTTATCAAGACTCTGCAACTTGGTGAATGACCCTGTCTCAAAATTTTCAGAAGATTAGGAATATAGCTCAGTGGTAAATCGCCCCTAGGTTCAATCCTCAGTGCCAAAAATAAAATTAAAATTAAAGTAGGGTGAATATCAAAATTTATGGTTGTAAGATTCATATTTTATATAAATTATAACTTTTGAAGGTAGACCATGAAAGTTAAAAGTTTCTATTGTAAACACTACAGTAACCACTAAGAAAAACAAAATATTAGTAGTAGTATACTAATAGTGGGGATAAATGCAATAATAAAAATGTATACTTCCCCAAAGATGAAAAATAAAGAAAAAGTTCACAAAACAAATGCTGCAAATAAAAAAAATTAACAACACAGTAGAATTAACTCTAAGTCATATATAATCATTTTAATTGTAGGTGTTCAAAATACATCCAAAGGCAGAACACATCAGATTGAATGAAAAATCAAGACTTACCTACATGTTATGTATTAGTGCATATTCTGTTACTATAACAAAATACTTCTGCCAGGAAATATATAAAGAAAAAGTTTTATTTAGCTCACAGTTTGGGGGGCCAAAAGTTCAAAAAGTATAGTGCCAGGTCTAATGAGAATCCCTTTAGCTGTGTCTCATCATGACAGATGGCATCAGTATGGGAGCCATTATGAGAATAAGGAATCACATGGTTAACATAGAAAGCCAAAGAAAGAGAATGAGACAGGATTGCACTCTTATCATAACCCTCTCACAAGAACGGACCAGGGTCTCCTAAAAAATATATTAATTCCTTCCAAAGGCATTACCCACTATGACCTAGTTGGTTCCCTCTAGGCCACATCTCTTAAATAATCCACCACCTCCCACCACTGGCACTCTGGAGACCAAGCATCCAATACACAAACTATTAGGGGATACCTTCAATATACAAACCTTAACATGTTAATTACAAGAAATTCACCTTTAATATATAAGCATAGGTTTAAAATAATGGGAAAAGTTGATAATATAAATACTGATTTTACGAAAGCTGGAGCTTCTTCTTAAAATGAGACAAGACAGACTTCATAACAGAAATACTACTAGGAGTAGAGAGAAATTCTCTATAATGTTTTTAAAGTAGATTTTTTAAGAGTATAGAAAAATATTAAAAGTACAAAATAGCAGTTTCAAAACATATGAAATAAAATATGAAAGAACAATTGAAGAGATATATATAACAACAATTATGTTAAAACCATGATTGTGCTTGAATATGTCTATACTTGATGTTCTTTACCAGATTGGTAAAGCAAAGAGCAAAAATATGGTTAGAAATGTACAAGTCCTACAAAGCATCAAGAATCAACTTGGCCTAATTGATCGAGAGAACATTCATTTTTTCCAACTGAAGAATATAATATCTTTTAAATGCATGTGGAATTTTCATCAGTATAGACCATATGTTGATCCATGAAACAAGTTTCAATAAATTTAAAAGGAACAAAATCACCCAAAGTATGTTCTCTGACCATATGCAATTAAATTGACCAATAAAACAGAATCTTGTCAAGAAAATCCCCCAATTCTGGAGTTGCTTAACACTCTTCTGAATAATAAAATGCACATAAAATTATGAAATATTTTGAAATATATTAAAATGAAAACACAACATAGTACTTAGGAGATAAAGTTATATACTAATCTTCTTACGAAGATGCTATTTTAAACAAGCAAAATTAAACTCAAGTTAATTAGAAGAAAAAATATAATAAAAATAAAAGCATCAATCAGTGAAATCTAAAACATAAAAGTAATAGAGAAAATCAATCCAAAATCTAGTTTTTTGAAAAGATCAATTAGCCAAGCACGGTAGCACTGTATTCCAAGTAACTTGTAAGGCTAAAGTAGGATTACAAGTTCAAGGCCAGCCTCAGCAATTTAGTGAGCCGTTAAGCAACTTAGTGAGTTCCTGTCTCAAAATAAAAGAAAAACAAAAATATCTAGGGATGTAGCTCAATGGTAAAACACCTCTGGGTTAAATCTCCAGAACCAAAAAGAGAGAGAGAAATTGAGAAGATCAATTAAATTTGTAAACAACAGAGTAGACTGATCAAGAAAAGACAGTGAGCATTAGGAGAAGCAGTAACAAATTACCAATGTCAGGAACAAAAGCAGGGGCATCACTAGAAATCCTACAGACATTAAAAGGGCTTTAAAGGAATATTATGAACAACTTTATGAACATTAACAAGACAATTGAGATGAAATGCCATGTGCGGGCTGGGGATGTGGCTCAAGCGGTAGCGCACTTGCCTTGCATGCGTGCGGCCCGGGTTCGATCCTCAACACCACATACAAACAAAGATGTTGTGTCCGCCGAAAAATAAATATTAAAAATTTAAAAAAAAAAAAGAAATGCCATGTGCTCCTCTTCAACTAATCAAATTAAGATTTTGGAGTGTTTTGATTGGCCCAAGTTTGAATACACATTGGCCTTTGCATTGACAGTTCAAATCCACCCAAATCATATTCACTATTAATGAGAGAGAGAGAGGTACAGAGTAAGCAGAGAAAGGACACGCCTACTATGGTCGACATTAAACCTCACGACTCTGTCTTTGATATTTGTGCATTACCTACTTCCTGTTCTGTAGTTGATTTTCCTGTATCTGAAGGTCATATTCTTTATGTCTAGGCAGGATGTAGAAAATTAGCTTATGAAACACCTTGCCTGGAACATACCCCATTTTTTTCTTTTTGCTAGCAAAGGTTATTTGACACCTTCCACAGTTCTCAATGCTCAAATTGATAAATGGTGAAAGTTAAAAACCTGGAAATTCAGCTCTACCTCAAATTCTAGGATCCATCCTAAATTTTGTCAGTAGAAAGTTAAAAAGCTAGAAATTTTAGCATGCAGTCTCTTCATTGGTTTGTCTTTATCTAACCTTAGATCCAGTTTCATCTTCCTTTTTAAAATTTTTTTTATTTGTTCTTTTTAGATATAAATGACAGTAGAATGAATATATTTTGACATTACACATAATGGAATATAACTTCCCATTCTTGTGGTTGAACATGATGTGGAGTTACACTGGTTGTGTATTCACATGTGAACATAGGAAAGTTCTGCTTCATTCTACTGTCTTTCCCATTCCCACCCCTCCTCCCTTCCCTTCATTCCCCTTTGTAATACAATGAACTTCTATTCTTTCCCTCCAACCCCTAATTGTGTGTTAGCATCTGCATATCAGAGAGAACATTCAGCCTTTGGTTTTTTGGGATTGGCTTATTTCACTTAGCATGATAGTTTCCAGTTCCATCCATTTACCAGCAAGTGCCATAATTTCATTCTTCTTTATGGCTGAATAATATCTCATCCTATATGTATACCACATTTTTATTGTTCCTGATATGGACTAGTACTACACTCAAGTTCCTGTAGGCCAGGACAATGGCTCTGCCTAAGGCTCCTCAGAAGCCCTGAGGTCCCTATCTGAGCCCAACCCTGTGAGGTCTGATTCCATTGAAGCCAGTTTTGGTATTCAGAGTCACTGAGTTTTGCTCTCCCACTAGGAGGCTCTGGGACATTCCTGGTTCTTCCTTGCAGTCTGCACATTATACATCACCATAATATAACTAAAGACTTTTCCTAAAGGACCTTTAAATTTTAATTTTAAATTTCCAATAAATATTATTTCTGAAAATAAATTGGATTATGATGAAGTATCTCTTTTATATAGTACAATCTGGGGGAAAAATAAATGTGCCAACTTCAATTTAAAAATGTTTTAAAGCAAAAAGATATCATCATATTAATACATTAATATTCTCAGCTTTGACTGACTTAGGAATCTAAAACAATCTTTCACTGAACAGACATACAAATCTGAAAGTAAACACTCAAACTTTTTATAAATTTGGAAACTAAGTAACTTGCCTAGATTCATATACTGCTGAAATTTAAGCTGACATTTGTGGCATCACTATTCCCATGGACACATTAGTGATTAAAAAAACTAAGTGAAATGTATGTAAACAAACTAAAACAGAGTCAATAGTAAAAACCAAATTTTATTTACCAAATGAAGAGCATACCTAATCTCACAGATTCATTAGTTATATGTTCCAAACCTCACATTACTCAATGTCACATGAACACAAAAGTCTGATCAAACCATTTCAGTATAGGGATTTTGCCCAATAAAGGAAAGAGGGTTCTTCCTACAAATATCAGCTGTGTTAGTCCCCATTCAAATCTGTCTCACTAATAATACCTATAAGCACTCAGAATTCAGGACATTATGGGAAAGAGAAAGATTCATTAACAGAATAATACACTTCATGGACTGAATCACATCACAGTCAAATTAAGCATAAATGCACATAGCACCCAATAAATCATCACAATTATATTGAGCTTTGCATCTCTAGGCCAGTACTTAGCATATAGTATGCATTCAGTAAATTCCATGAATGATTGAAACATTGAATGCACCATGAAGTAATGTGCTGTGGTGTTGAAGCCAACTCCATATCACAAGACATGGTATTGAAGGCCAGAGGATGAGTGGGAGGATTTTGCCTGTCCTCCACCTCTGCTCCAGATGTCTGCTTTTATGATTCATAAAGCTTGAATCATAAGTTGTGGTTTTCTTTTTTTTACTTACTTGTCTTAACAGTTTTTCACACTACTCTAAACTGAACCTTCTGTTATCAATTTTCATGACTAGTTTAGAGAATTTTCTATGAGGTTGTTTAAACTTCAGTGTCTACATTCAAGCTTACTGTTCATCACTTGTATCATCAGTATGATCTTGAGAAAGTTGAACTCCAGCTAGTGACAAACACTCTCTCCTTGGAAAACTCTGCCACTCAAGGCTATACCCCTCAGAGGACAGCCCCATACTCCTTAGCATGCCTGCCTGAGAAAGTTCACTGTTATTTACTGCTTGTTTCAGTGAAGATGGACTACAAATCCTTGACCTTCCTTTTCTTATAAGACTCCCTTTTCTGCTTCAGAAAACTTAACAATTGTAAAATCTTTCTTTGTAACTTTGAGATGTAGTCGTCAGGGAAGAAATGCTTCTGTCTCCCAGTCTCTGTGCAAGGGAAGGAACACAGGGCTAGGAAGCACCAGTTGGCAAACACAGATGACCCAATCACATTTCCAACCTCCTCACCACCAGTGTCCTTCCATACTGTCAATGATGAATCTCCCCCAGCTTTCCGCTTCCCAACCAACAAGCTTGTCCACATTGATACACACCTTTGCTTTCTCCCCAGTGATTTCAGAAGTGAAATTTCTCCTGCTCAAGACCAACACATTTGCATCACTCTTATTCATTTCATTTGCCCTTGGCTGGGGCCTACTTTTATCAATTCCCTCTTTCTGATATCATATCTCCTTTAAACTGGCTCCTTAGCCTATCAATATACTCAGATTCATTCTGAAAAGATTTTAAAATCTCCCCCAATCCTATACTCTTCTCCTATTTCCACTTGATAAATCTCTTTCTCTTCTTATTCTGATTATTCAAAGAGTTGTCTCTACAACTCCTAGTTTTTACTATCCACCTGTTTTCCTCTCCATTGAAATACAGCCTCTCACCAAATATAATGGAATTGCTCTCATTAATTATCATGGCTTCCTTAAAGCTGATCCTAAGGGCAACTTTTCATTCCTATCTTATTGGTTCTCGGTGCAGCATTTTAATGTGCCAACCATTGGTGCATTTCTAATGTGTTCATTTACCTCTTGACCTTGTTCCACACTCTTGGATTTCATTTTCCGTCTCCTTGATGAACTTCTCTTTCTCCACATACACATATTATTGTCTTCAGGCTTCTAATTTTGGCTCTGTTCTCACATACAGATCCTTCCATCACTGACCTCATGGATCCATTGCTTATTATAAAAAATAAGTGAAACACAATCAAATAAAAAAGATCCCACCCTAAAGAGTGAATTATATCTACCAAATAACTGACCCAGTTCATTTTTTAGAAAAAGAAATATTAAGATGACAGGGGAAAAATACTCAATTGAAAAACATCTAAAGGGCATAGGACATCAAAGTCAGAAAATTTCTTCACACCATTGACTGAGTTTGTGACACAGAATCCGTTGATAAGATGCTCTCCACTAGGCAATGCTTCCCATTCACCTGCTCAATGGGAATGAGAACCTGCAGTTTTCACAGTGTCAAAGAAAAGCACTTTATTGAAAGCTTCACATTTTGCAAAAGCAAGTGTGTAGTTTGATACTCACTCATGTTCAGAATATTAGAATGGACATTGAAATAAAAAGAGGTATTAACACAGTCAGAGTCAGTATCTTAACTGACACTCTACCCTTATTCTAATATACAAAGCTCTTCCCCTTATGGTCCAGAAATCCTTCCTACTCAGTTCTTATCACAGTGAACAGGCAGGGAGCAGTATCCCTCTGTGCAAAACTTGATGTCATAATATTACCATGGCAACAATAACCCTGAAGAAAGGAGATGTAAATTTTGTCCTAAATATTAATCAGTTACAGTGACAATCTTTTTTACTATCTCTGGCAAGAAGTACAAATCCCAGTAAGACCCCTGACAATCTTCCAGTCCATTTTCAGTAAATAAAACCACTGGTCTATGTTAAGAAAACCCAAACTAAAATCACAAACTTTATTCCTAGGCCACTTTGTGGGAAGGATTCATTTATCAAATATGCCATAGTTTTTATTTAATTGCATAAAGTAGGTAATCTTTTTATATTTTGGGTCTAAGCTAATGTATCATATTTTTGACTGGACTCCTTTGTCTATTAGTTGTCTATTGTACTTAGTAAAGAGGTACCTTAAGAAAGAGAATGTAAAATAAGAGTGCATAAGAAAATCTACTCAAACTTATGTTTTAAAAAGGAAAAGTGTGTATTTTTCAGCTTCACCAGTGGTTGGAGCTCTCAAAACCCAACTGGGAAAAACAGGAGTTCATTTCATTGAGAGATGGCAGGTAATAGAGGAAAAAGCACAGACTATGGAGTCAAATAAACTGGTACTTCAATCCTCGCTGCACAGATTGATGATTATAAGATAGTTAAGTCTTTTAACACATTATAACCTCATTTTCTAAATGTAAACTAGTAATTAATAATATCCCAATTTTTCAGTATTCTTGGGAATGTTAGAGATAATGTCTATGAACTGTTTGCTACATAGCAGGTGGTCAAAAGAGGCAAATGAAAGCAAACCATCACTGTTTATGAGATCCTGTGTGTATTATTTACAATTCTGTGGCTCCTGGACTTTCCAGTATTCACTCCTGACAATTTTGAGCTGGACTACCCCTCTGGGCAGTTGCTTACACTTAGCACTCTGGATCCAGATACAAAAGATCATGTTTACCTGAGCATGTGTTGTGTATGCTCCATACTTCTACTCTTCCCTCATCAGAAAATTACCAAGACTTTTAAGAGTTACTGACAATTTATATTAATGTGTAAATGTTTGTTGTTGTTGTTGTTGTTGTCTATGTGTGTGTGTGTGTGCATGCACATAAATGTGTGTATTTGTGTGCATTTTGAAATAGGATCTCTCTGTTGCCCAAACTGGCCTCAAACCCTCAATCCTCCTAGCTCAGCCTCCTGAACAGTTGGGATTACAGGCAAGTGCCAGTAATCCCTGCTCCATGCCCATTAACATGTAAATGTTTTTAAAAATTCTTCCAAAGAACAGAAAGTGGAAAATTTGCATTAACTGTTTTATGAGGGTAGCAAAATGACCAAAAATTAGAAACAAAAACACTATGAGAATGGAAAATTATAGGTCAATCTCCCTTTAAAAATACAACATATATCCTAAAAGAGGTTATCAAGCCAAATTTAAATATATTAAAATATAATTCATCATTATCAAGTCGAATATAGAGTAAGGAATTTAAGAACATTTACTATCGAGTCCCACATGATGGTGCCTACCTGTAATCTCAGTGGCTCAGGAGGATGAGGCAAGAAAATTATAAATTTGAGGCCTGCCTCAGCAACTTAGTGAGACCCTATCACAAAATAAAAATTAAAAAGGGCTGGGGGTGTAGCTCATTGGAAAGCACTCATGAGTTAAATCCCTAGTAGCACACACATGAACAACAAAGAATATTTAATAACAGAAAATTAATTGGTATAATTTCCAGTTTAAATCTGAAGAAGAAAACCATACATCCCCCTCAACAGATGAGTTAAAGTATTCAGTCGAGTTGCACATCTATTCATATTAAAAATTAAGTCTAAAAATAAATTTACTCAACCTGACAAAAACACACTTATAAAAACTTAAGAGTGACCATCACAATAATTTTTTAAAAATTTTTATTATTACTTGTTCAAAACATTACAATGATCTTGACATATCATATTTCATACATTTGATTCAAGTGGGTTATGAACTCCCATTTTTACCCCATATACAGATTGCAGAATCACATCGGTTACACATCCACATTTTTACATACTGCCATACTAGTGTATGTTGTATTCTGCTGCCCTTCCTATCCTCTACTATCGCCCCTCCTCTTCCCTCCCCTCCCATCTTCTCTCTCTACCCCATCTACTGTAATTCATTTCTCCCCCTTGTTTTTTTCCCTTTCCCCTCACTTCCTCTTATATGTAATTTTGTATAACAATGAGGGTCTCCTTCCATTTCCATGCAATTTCCCTTCTCTCTCCCTTTCCCTCCCACCTCTCGTCCCTGTTTAATGTTAATCTTCTTCTCATGCTCTTCCTCCCTGCTCTGTTCTTAGTTGCTATCCTTATATCAAAGAAGACATTTGGCATTTGTTTTTTAGGGATTGGCTAGCTTCACTTAGCATCATCTGCTCTAATGCCATCCATTTCCCTGCCATGATTTTGTCATTTTTTAGTGAAGAGTAATACTCTATTGTGTATAAATGCCACATTTTTTATCCATTCATCTATTAAAGGGCATCTAGGTTGGTTCCACAGTCTAGCTATTGTGAATTGTGCTGCTATGAACATCGATGTAGCAGTATCCCTATAGTACGCTCTTTTAAGGTCTTTAGGGGATAGTCCAAGAAGGGGAATAGCTGGGTCAAATGGTGGTTCCATTCCCAGCTTTCCAAGAAATCTCCATACTGCTTTCCAAATTGGCTGCACCAATTTACAGTCCCACCAGCAATGTACAAGTGTACCCTTTTCCCCACATCCTCGCCAGCACTTGTTGTTGTTTGACTTCATAATGGCTGCCAATCTAACTGGAGTGAGATGGTATCTTAGGGTGGTTTTGATTTGCATTTCTCTGACTTCTAGAGATGGTGAGCATTTTTTCATGTACTTGTTGATTGATTGTATGTCCTCCTCTGAGAAGTGTCTGTTCAGGTCCTTGGCCCATTTGTTGATTGGGTTGTTTGTTCTCTTATTGTCTAATTTTTTGAGTTCTTTGTATACTCTGGATATTAGGGCTCTATCTGAAGTGTGAGGAGTAAGATTTGTTCCCAGGATGTAGGCTCCATATTTACCTCTCTTATTGTTTCTTTTGCTGAGAAAAATCTTTTTAGTTTGAGTAAGTCCCATTTGTTGATTCTAGTTATTAACTCTTGTGCTATGGGTGTCCTATTAAGGATTTGGAGCCCGACCCCACAATATGTAGATCAGAGCCAACTTTTTCTTCTATCAGATGCAGAGTCTCTGATTTGATATCAAGCTCCTTGATCCATTTTGAGTTAACATTTGTGCATGGCGAGAGAAAGGGATTCAGTTTCATTTTGTTGCATATGGATTTCCAGTTTTCCCAGCACCATTTGTTGAAGATGCTATCCTTCCTCCATTGCATGCTTTTAGCCCCTTTATCAAATATAAGATAGTTGTAGTTTTGTGGATTGGTTTCTGTGTCCTCTATTCTGTACCATTGGTCCACCCGCCTGTTTTGGTACCAGTACCATGCTGCTTTTGTTACTATTGCTCGGTAGTATAGTTTGAAGTCTGGTATCACTATACCGCCTGATTCACACTTCCTGCTTAGCATTGTTTTTGCTATTCTAGGTCTTTTATTTTTCCATATGATTTTCATGATTACTTTCTCTGTTTCTACAAGAAATGCCATTGGGATTTTGATTGGCATTGCATTAAACCTATAGAGAACTTTTGGTAATATCGCCATTTTGATGATGTTAGTTCTTCCTACGCATGAACAGGGTATATTTTTCCATCTTCTAAGGTATTCTATTTTTCTCTTTAGGGTTCTCTAGTTTTCATTGTATAAATCTTTCACATCTTTTGTTAGGTTGATTCCCAAGTATTTTATTTTATTTTATTTTTTGAGGATATTGTGAATGGAGTGGTTGTCCTCATTTCCATTTCAGAATATTTGCCGCTGATATACAGGAATGCCTTTGATTTATGCGTGTTGATTTTATATCCTGCCAATTTGCTGAATTCATTTATTAGCTCTAATAGTTTCTTTGTAGATCCTTTTGAGTCTGCTAGGTATGGAATCATGTAAACTGCAAATAGTGATAATTTAAGTTCTTCTTTTCCTATTTTTATGCCTTTAATTTCTTTTGTCTGTCTAATTGCTCTGGCCAGTGTTTCGAGAACTATGTTGAACAGAAGTGGAGAGAGAGGGCATCCCTGTCTTGTTCCAGATTTTTGAGGGAATGCCTTCAGTTTTTCTCCATTCAGAATGATGCTAGCCTGAGGTTTAGCATAGATTGCTTTTACAATATTGAGGTATGTTCCTGTTATCCCTAGTTTTTCTAGAGTTTTGAACATAAAGGGATGCTGTACTTTGTCGAATGCTTTTTCCGCATCTATCGAGATGATCATATGGTTCTTATTTTTAAGTCTATTGATGTGGTGAATAACATTTATTGATTTCCGTATACTGAACCAGCCTTGCATCCCAGGGGTGAATCCTACTTGATCATGGTGCACAATTTTTTTGATATGTTTTTGTATCCGATTCGCCAGAATTTTATTGAGGATTTTTGCATCTAGGTTCATTAGAGATATTGGTCTGTAGTTTTCGTTCTTTGAAGTGTCTTTGTCTGGTTTAGGAATCAGGGTGATGTTGGCCTCATAGAATGAATTTGGAAGTTCTCCCTCTTTTTCTTTTTTTTTTTCCTCTTTTTTTCCCTCTTTTTCTATTTCCTGAAATAGCTTGAAAAGCATTGGTATTAGTTCCTATTTAAAGGTTTTGTAAAACTCTGCTGTATACCCATCCGGTCCTGGGCTTTTCGTAGTTGGTAGTCTTTTGATGGTTTCTTCTATTTCCTCAATTGATATTGGTCTGTTTAGGTTGTCTATATCCTCCTGACTCAATCTGGGCAGATCATATGACTTAAGAAATTTATCGATGCCTTCACTAACTTCTATTTTATTGGAGTATAAGGATTCAAAATTATTTCTGATTATCTTCTGTATTTCTGAAGTGTCTGTTGTGATATTGCCTTTTTCATCCCGTATGCTAGTAATTTGAGTTCTCTCTCTTCTTCTCTTTGTGAGCATGGCTAAGGGTCTGTCGATTTTATTTATTTTTTCAAAGAACCAACTTTTAGTTTTGTCAATTTTTTCAATTGTTTCTTTTGTTTTGATTTCATTAATTTCAGCTCTGATTTTAATTATTTCTTGCCTTCTACTTCTTTTGCTGTTGTTTTGCTCTTCTTTTTCAAGGATTTTGAGATGAAGTATGAGATCATTTATTTGTTGGTTTTTTCTTTTTTTAAGGAATGAACTCCAAGCAATGAATTTTCCTCTTAGAACTGCTTTCAATGTGTCCCATAGATTCCGATATGTTGTGTCTGTGTTTTCATTTATCTCTAAGAATTTTTTAATTTCCTCCTTGATGTCTTCTATAACCCATTGATCATTCAGTAACCTATTGTTCATTCTCCAAGTGATGCATGATTTTTCCTTCCTTCTTTTATGGTTGATTTCCAGTTTCATTCCATTATGATCAGATAAGATGCATGGTATTATCTCTACTCCTTTATATTGTCTAAGAGTTGCCCTGTGACATAATATATGATCTATTTTTGAGAAGGATCCATGTGCTGCTGAGAAAAAAGTGTAACTGCTTGATGTTGGGTGGTATATTCTATATATGTCAATTAAGTCTAGGTTATTAATTGTGTTATTGAGTTCTATAGTTTCCTTATTCAACTATTGTTTGGAAGATCTGTCCAGTGGTGAGAGATGTGTGTTGAAGTCTCCCATGATTTTTGTATGGTGGTCTATTAGAACTTGAGAAGAGTTTGTTTGATGAACATAGCTGCACCATTGTTTGGGGCATAAATATTTATGATTGTTATGTCTTGTTGGTGTATGGTTCCCTTGAGCAGTATGTAGTGTCCCTCTTTATCCCTTTTGATTAACTTTGGCTTGAAATCTATTTTATTTGATATGAGTATGGACACTCCTGCTTGTTTCCGAAGTCCATATGAGTGATATGATTTTTCCCAACCTTTCACCTTCAGTCTATGTATGTCTTTTCCTATCAAATGCGTCTCCTGTAGGCAGCATATTGTTGGGTCTTGTTTTGTGATCCATTCTACTAGCCTGTGTCTCTTCCTTGGTGATTTTAAGCCATTAACATTTAGGGTTATTATTGAGATATGGGTTGTTCTTCCAGCCATATTTGTTTATTTATGTTAGTAAACATGGTTTGTTTTCCTCTTTGATTATTTTCCCCCCTTTACTGTCCTACCTCCCACTGTTGGTTTTCATTGTTATTTTCCATTTCCTCTTCCTGTAATATTTTGCCGAGGATGTTTTGAAGAGATGGTTTTCTAGCTACAAATTCTTTTAACTTTTGTTTATTGTGGAAGGTTTTAATTTCATCTTCCATCCTGAAGCTTAATTTTGCTGGACACACGATTCTTGGTTGGAACCCATTTTCTTTCACTGTTTGAAATATGTTATTCCAGGATCTTCTAGCTTTCAGAGTCTGTGTTGAAAGATCAGCTGTTATCCTGATTGGTTTCCCCCTAAATGTAATCTGCTTCCTTTCTCTTGTTGCTTTTAATATTCTCTCCTTATTCTGTATGTTGGGCATCTTCATTATAATGTGTCTAGGTGTGGATCTCTTATGATTTTGCACATTCGGCGTCCTGTAGTCTTCTAGGATTTGGAATTCTGTCTCATTCTTCAACTCTGGGAAATTTTCTCGTATTATTTCATTGAACAGATTGCTCATTCATTTGGTTTGGACCTCTATATCTTCCTGTATCCCAATGACTCTTAAGTTTGGTCTCTTTATGTTATCCCACATTTCTTGGATGTTCTGCTCATGGTTTCTTAACAGTCTTGCTGAGCTGTCTATGTTCTTTTCCAGTTGAAATACTTTGTCTTCATTGTCTGATGTTCTATCTTCTAAGTGTTCTACTCTGCTGGTAGTATTCTCCATTGAGTTTTTACGTTGGTTTATTGCTTCCTGCATTTCTAAAATTTCTGTTTGTTTGTTTTTTATAACCTCTATCTCCCTATATAGTTGATGTTTTGCTTCTTGGATTTGTTTATGTAATTCATTGTCAAAGTGATCTTTCATTGTCTGATTTTGCTGTCTAATGTCTTCCTTGAGACTCCAGATCATCTGAAGCATGTATATCCTGAATTCTTTATCTGACATTCCATCTGCTGCAGCTATTACCTCTTCTAAAGTTGAGTTGACCTGCATTGCTTGTGGTCCTTTCTTTCCTGTCTTTTCATACTGCTCGCGTTTCTTTCTGCTTGTTGAAACTGTTGTGTTATTGAAATTTTCCCCCTATATATTTATATTGCTCTTGTATAGTTGAAAAGTCTCCCTTGCAGGGGCAGGTGGCGGCTGTGCTCCTCCTCCAATTGGGGTGATCTGTCTACCACCCTGACGGGCCGCTGGGCCTGTTCTGCTGGTCCGTCGCAGGTCTGCCTACCTTGCAGGTGCGGGCGGCAGCTCTGCTCTGCCCCTACTCCAATTGGGGCGATGTGTCTACCACGCCGGCAGGCCGCTGGGTCTGTTCCTCAGGTCGGTCGCAGGTCTGCCTACCTTGCGGGCGCGTGTGGTGGCTCTGCTCTGCCCCTACTCCAATTGGGGTGATGTGACTACCACGCCGGCGGGTTTCTGGGCCTGTTCCAGGCGCGGGCAGCGGCTCTGCTCTGCCCCTACTCCAATTGGGGTGACGTGACTACCACGCCGGCGGGTTTCTGGGCCTGTTCCAGGCGCGGGCAGCGGCTCTGCTCTGCCCCTACTCCAATTGGGGTGAAGTGACTACCACGCCGCGGGCCACTGGGCCTGTTCCGGGCGCGGGCGGCAGCTCTGCTCTGCCCCTACTCCAATTGGGGTGTTGCGTCTACCATGCCGGCAGGCCGCTGGGCCTGGTCCGCCGGTCGGTCGCAGGTCTGCCTACCTTGTGGGCACGGGCGGCGGCTCTGCTCTGCCCCTACTCCAATTGAGGTGACGTGACTACCATGCCAGCGGATCACTGGGTCTGTTCCGGGCACAGGCGGTGGCTCTGCTCTGCCCCTACTCCAATTGGGAAAAATTTCTTTAAAAATCAATAATGAGACAAATACTCTATCAAAAAATTTTCTAATTTGAGTTGGTTTTCTAATAAAATAATAAAGAAGTAAATGTGGTGCTGCACACTGCTGCCCACCTCTGCACCACCTCCTACCACTGCCCCATTTCTGAGCATGGCTGCCTCCATCTTAGGACACCATCCAGGGCTTGGAAGTCCATTATCAAGGTGTCCACAGGTTTGGTTGCACTTGGGGTATTTTTGCTCAGTGTACTGGTGGCTACTATCTTGCTGAAGGTGCAGGAGACAGCTGGGCCTTCCCAAGCTCTTAGAGTCCTGAAGCACAGAGGGATGACGGGGTGGCTGCAGTGGGTCATAAGGTTGGAGGAGGATGTGAGGGCATCTTGCTCTCAGTTTGCCCTGCCAGATGGTCTGGTACCCACCAGGTTCCTGTGGTTCACTTAGGCAGGCAATTACTGGGTTGCAGCCCCAGCCCGGTTCCCACTTCCTCCCCCAGCATCCATGGATCCTCTGATCCCACTAGGTCCAGCATTAGTCCAGCACCCAGCAGGGCCCTCTGGCTCCCCAATCTCCAGTCTCCCAACCCCTCCCTAGCCACCAACCTGGCCCACTGCTCACAGCTATATGATTGGCACACTTCTCTCAGATCCTGGTCGTGATCCACCTGATACAGAATAGCTCTCCACAACAGGCACATAGGTCCCATCATTCAGTCCTCAGGACAGCCCGGGAGAGAAGTGCCTGACATCTTCATAGGAGCTATTTGGCTTAAGGCTGTATATTGTTTGCATCAACTGCTGTTAATATTAATCTACCCCTTAATAGTAAGGTACAGGAAACCTTCAGGGACTCTATGAGTCTAAAGGGTAGAAACAGTACTACGTCAGATCCACACTGATAGATGGGAAGATACATGAACAACAGAAAAAACAAGGGAACAAATCACCACAAACAAACCAAGATGCTCCAATAATAGAATCCATTGACAACACAATAGAATAAATGTCAGAGAAGGAGTTCAGAATGTCCATAGTTAAACTTATCTGCAACATAAAGAATGATATAAGGAGTGAAATCAGAGAAAAATTTCAGGAGGTAAAACATCACTTCAATAGAAATAGAGATTATGAAATCAGGCAGAAATCCTCACAACAAAAGAATCCATAAACCAAATTAAAAATTCAATGGAAAGTATCACCAAAAGACTAGATCACTTGGAAGGCAGAACCTCAGGCAATGAAGACAAAACATATAATCTTGAAAATAAAGCTGACCACACAGAGAAGATGATAAGAAATTATAAACAGAACTTCCAAGAATTATGGGATGAGATGAAAAGACCAAATTTAAGATTTATTGGGATAGAAGAAGGTGAAGAGATACAAACCAAAAGAATGCACAGAATTTCAATAAAATAATATCAGAAAATTTTTCAAACCTGAGGAATGAAATGGAAAATTAAATACAAGAGGTTTACAGGACCCAAATGTCCAAAATTACAACAGACCCACACCAAGGTGCATTATAATGAACATGCTTAGCATACACAATAAGAACAGAATTTTTTAGATGTCTGCTTTTATTTTATTTTCTCATTTGTTCTAATTAGTTATACATGACAGCAGAATGCATCTAGATTCATTGTACACATATGGAGCATGACTTTCCACAGCTCTGGTTGTACATGATGTAGACTCGCACCACATTGCAGTCATACATGTACCTAAGGTAATGATTGATGTTCATCTCATTCTACAATTTTTCCTGCCTCCATGCCCCATCCCTTCCCTTTCCTCCCCTTTGCCCAATCAAATTTCCTCCATTCTCTCCATGCCCAAACTCCCATTATGGATCAGCATCCACTTATCAGAGAGAATATTTGGCCTTTGATTTTTTAGAATTGGCTTATTTCGCTTAGCATGATATTCCCCAAATTCATCCATTTACCTGAAAATGTCATAATTTTATCCTCTTTTAATGCTGAGTAATATTCTGTAGTGTATATATACCAAAGTTTCTTTATCCATTCATCTGTTGAAGGACAACTAGGTTTGTTCCACAGTTTAGCTATTATGAACTGAGCTGCTATAAACATTGATGTGACTGTGTCACTGTAATATGCTGATTTCAAGTCCTATGGGTATAGACTGAGGAAATGGACAGCTGGATCCAATAGTGGTTCCATTGCAAGTTTTTCTAAAGAATTTCCACACTGCTTTTCCTATTGGTCACCAATATGCAGTCCCACCATTAATGTATGAGTGTGCCTTTTCCCCTATATTCTTGCCAATACTTACTGTTGCTTGTATTCTTGATAATTGCCATTCTGACTGGAGTGAGATGTGAGATGAAAGATTACAGTAGTCCTGATTTGCACTTCTCTAATTACTAGTGGAAGTTGAACATATTTTTACATATTTGTTGATCGATTATATATCTTTTTCTGAGAAATGTCTGTTCAGTTACTTAACCCATTTTTTTTTTTGGTGTTAAGTTTTTTGAGTTGTTTATATATCCTGTATATTAGTGCTCTATTTGATGTGTATGTAGTAAAGATGTTTTCCCATTCTGTGGGCTCTTTATTCACGTTATTGATTGTTTTCTTTGCTTAGAAGAAGCTTAGTTTGAATACATCCCATTTATTAATTCTAGACTTTATTTCTTGTGCTTTAGAAGTCTGGTTAAGAAAGTCAGGACCTAATCTGACATGATGAAGATTTGGGCCTACTTTTTCTTATACTAAGTGCAGGGTTTCTGGTCTAATTCATAGGTGCTTGATCCACTTTGAGATGAGTTTTGTGCATGGTGAGAGATAGAGGTTTAATTTTATTTTGCTGCATATGGATTTCCAGTTTTCCCAGAACCATTTGTTTGTTAAAGAGGCTATCTTTTCACCAATGAATGTTTTGGTGCCTTTGTCTAGTATGAGATAACTTTATTTATTTGGGTTTGTCTCTGTGTCTTATATTCTGTGCCATTGATCTACAAGTCTATTTTGGTGCCAATACCAAGCCATTTTTGTTACTAAAGCTCTGTAGTATAGCTTAAAGTTTAGTATTGTGATGCCACCTGCTTCACTCTTCTTGCTAAGAATTGCTTTGGCTATTCTGGGTCTCTTATTTTTCCAAATAAATTTCATCATTGCTTTTTCAATTTTTATGAAGAATGTTGTTAGGATTTTAATAGGAATTGCATTAAATTTGTATAACCCATTGGATAGTATGGCCATATTGAGAATATTAATTCTTCCTATGCAAGAACATGGGAGATCTTTCCATCTAAGAGCTTCCTCAATTTCTTTCTTTAGTGTTCTGTAGTTTTGATGGTATAGGTCTTTCACTTCTTTTGTTAGGATGATTCCCAAGTATTTTATTTTTTTGAGGCTACTGTGAATAGGGCAGTTTCCTAATTTCTCTTTCTGAGGGTTCATCACTGATGTATACAAACACATTTTATTTTTGCCTCCTGATTCACTCTTCTTGTTAAGAATTGCTTTGACTATTCTGGGTCTCTTATTTTTCCAAATGAATTTCATGATTCTTTTTCTATTTCTATGAGGAATGTTGTGGGGATTTTAATTGGAATTTCATTCAATCTGTATAATGTTTTTGATACTATAGCGATTTTGACAATATTAATTCTTTCTATCATATGGGTGTTGATTTTATATCTTGCTATTTTGCTGAGTTCATTTATTAGTTCTAGAAGTTTTCTGGTAGAGTTTTTTGGATCCTCTCAGTATAGAATCATGTCATCAGCAAATAGCAATAGTTTGAGTTCATTTTTTCCTGTCTGTATCATTTAATTTCTTTCATCTGTCTAATTGCTGTAGCTAGAGTTTCAAGAACTATGTTGAATAAGAGTGCTGAGAGAGAGCATTCATGTCTTGTTCCAGTTTTTAGAGGAAATGCTTTCAATTTTTCTCCATTCAGAATAATGTTGGCCTTGGGCTTAGCATAGATAGCTTTTACAATGTTGAGATATGTTCCTACTATCCCTAGTTTTTCTAGTGTTCTGAAAATGAAAGGGCATTGTATTTTATCAAATGCTTTTTCTACATCTATTGAGATTATCATATGATTTTTATCTTTAAGTCTATTAATGTGATGAATTACATTTATTGATTTCTTTATTGTGAACCAACCTTGCATCCCTGGGATGAACCCCATTTTATTATGGTACACTATCATTTTAATGTTTTTGTATGCAATTTGACAGAATTGTATTGAGAATTTTTGCATCTATGTTCATCAAAGATATTGATTTAAGGTTTTCTTTCCTTAATATGTCTTTCTCTGGCTTAGGTATCAGGATGATAGTAGTCTCATAGAATGAGGCTTTTCTTTTTTTTTTTTTTTTTAATTAGTTACACATGACATTACTTAGAATCAGGCTTTTCTGTTTCATGAAATAATTTGAAAAATATTGGTACTAATTTTTGTTTGAAGGTCTTTTAGAACTCAGCTGAGAACCCCTCTGGTCCTGGGCTTATCTTTGTTGGTAGGTTTTTGATACTGTCTTCTATTTCATTGCTCAAAATTGATATGTTTAAATTGTATATGTCCTCCCAATTCAGTTTAGGCAGATCATATTTCTCTAGAAATCTGTCTATGTCATTGACATTTTCTATTGTATTGGAGTATAAATTTCCAAAATAGTTTCTAATTATCTTCTTTATTCAGTAGCATCTATTGCAGAATGGTGGGGTGTTCCTGGGCCTGGGCTGAGGCTCTGTGTGAGTCAGCAGGGTGTTCCTGGATCCTGGGCTACACATAGAGAGTATAAGAATAGAATTTTAAAGGCCAAAGAGAAAAGTATCAGATTACATAGGGGTGAAACCAATTCTGATTTCAGCTGATTTCTCAAAACAGACCCTCAAAGCTAGGAGGTCCTAGAACAACATGTACCAAGCTCTGAAAGAAAATAAATGCCAATCAAGAATTTGATATCCAGCAAAATTAGGCTTCCGATTTGAACATGAAATAAAAATCTGCCATAATAAACAAAAGTTAAAAGAATTCCCAACTAAAAAGCCTACACTACAGAACATTCTCAGCAAATATTCCATGAATAGGGAATGAAAAAAAAAACAGTGAAATACAGCAGAGGGAGGAACTACATTAAAAGAAAAGACAATCAAAAAAAGAGTGAACTATGGAAGCTTATGGGAAAAGGTCTTGAGAAGGGCTAGGAAGATATAGTGACAGAACAGAAGTTACTGGGTGTTAAGGGTTACTATGAACTAGTTACTGTGAACTTATTTGGAAAAAGAGTTTTTGAAGATGTAAACAAGTTAAGATGTCATTTTTATGGACTCTAATCTAATGTGACTGGTGACCTTAATCAATAGAAGACAAAACACACCGAGAGCACAGTGCCATTTGACCACAAGAGACAGAGATTGAAGAGCTAAAGCAGCTAACCAGGGAATACCAAAGATTAGCAGTCATAGCAAGATGGCAGGAAGAGGCAAGTAAAGATTCCCCTAAGATTTCAGAGGAAGTATGACCTTGACAACACAATGATTTTGGACTTCTGACTTCCCAAACTGTGAACAAATAAAATTTTGTTGCTTTAAAAAAAAAAACAAAGAAAGAAAGAACTAAATAAAATTAAAAACCAGAAAAACCCAAATTTAACAGGAATACAACTCATATCTCAAAAATAAACCTGAATGTTAATCGTCTAAACTCATTAATCAAAAGACATAGACTGGAAGATTGATTTAAGAAACAAGACTCAACAATATGCTGTCTCCAATAGAATCACCTCATAGACAAAGACATGCACAGACTGAAGGTGAAAGGATGGGAAAAAAACATATCACTATCATGGTCTGCATAAACAAGAAAGGGTTTCCATTCTAATATCAGAAAAGTGGACTTCAAGCCAAATTTAGTCAGAAGGCACAAATAAGACATTTGATATTTCTTAAGGGAATTATACATCAACAAGAATAACAACCATAAATACTTATACCCCAAACAATGGAGCATCTACATATATGAAACAAACCCTTCTCAATTTCAAGAATCAAATAGACCACAATACAATAATACTGGATGACTTTAACAAACCTTTCTCATTACTGATAGATCTTCCAAACAAAAACTAAAAAAAGAAGCCACAGAACTACGTTATACAATCAATAATTTGGATTTTGTGGACATATATAGAATATTTCATCCATCAATTGAGCAAATACACCTTCTTCTCAGCAGCACATGGATCCTTTTGTAAAACACAATAAAGCAACTCATAGAAAATTCAAAAAAAGAGAGATACTACCCTTCTTTCTATTAGATCATAATGGAATGAGATTAGAAATCAATGATAAAATAAAAAAATAAAAGCTACTCCAATGCCTGGAGTCTAAAATAATACACTATTGAATGATAAAGGGATAGCAGAAGAAATCAGGGATGAAATAAAAAACTACTTAGAAATTAAGTGAAAACACCAATACAACATACCAAAATCTCTGGGACACTATGAAGGCAGTACTAAGAGGAATGTTTATTGGATAGAGATCATTCATTGAAAGAAGAGAAAGACAATGAAGAAATGAACTAATATTATATCTCAAAGCCCAAGAAAAAGAAGAAAAAATCAACATGCAAAACAGTAGGAAACAATAAATAATAAAAATCAGAGCTGAGATCAATGAAATTGAAACAAATGAAAAAATTCAAACAATTTACAAACAAAAAGTTGGTTCTTTGAAAAAAATAAATGAAATTGATGAGCATTTAGCCATGCTAATGAAGAAAAACAGAGAAAAAATCCAAATAAATAAATTCATGATGAAGAAGGAAATATCACAACAGACATTAGTGAAATATATAAGATAATTAGAAATTATTTTGAAAATTTATACTCTAATAAAAGAAAATCTGGAAGACATCCACAAATTTCATAGAGGCATATGACTTACCTGAACTGAATCAGAAGGACATATACAATTTAAGCAGATCAATTTCAAGCAATGAAATAGAAGAAACCATCAAAAGCCTACCAAACAAGAAAATCCTAGGACCAGACAGATTCTCTGCCAGGTTCTAAAGACCATCAAAGAAGATTTGTGCCAATAATCCTCAAAACATTCCATGAAATAGAAAAAGAGGGAACCTTTCCAAATTCATGTCTATGAGACTAGTATCACCCTGATTCCAAAACCAGACAAAGACACATCAAAGAAAGAAAACTTCAGACCAATATCCTCGATGAACATAGATGCAAAAATTCTTAATAAAATTCTGGCAAATGGCATAGAAAACATATTAAAAAATTGTGTACCATGATCAACCAGGGTTTAATCCAGGGATGCAAGGTTGGTTCAACATAAATATATCAATTAATATAATTCATAACATCAATAGAAATAAACACAAGAATCATATGATTATCTCAATAGATGCAGAAAAAGCATTGGACAAAATACAGCACCCTTTCATGTTTAAAACATTAGAAAAACTAGGGATAATAGGAACATACCTCAACATTGTAAAAGCTATCTATGCTAAACCTAAAACCAACATTATTCTGAATGGAGAAAAATTGAAAGCATTTCCTCTAAAACCTGGAACATGATAAGGATGTCCTCTACTACCACTTCTATTCAACATAGTACTTTAAATCCAGCCAGAGTAATTAACAGATGAAAGAAATTAAAGAGAATCAGATAGGAAAAGAAGAATTCAAATTATCATTATTTGACAATAACATGATTCTACATGTAGAAGAGCACAAAAATTTCACCAGAAAATTTCTAGAACTAATAAATAAATTCTGCGAAGTAGCAAGGTATAAAACAAACACCCATAAATCAAACGCATCAGTGATAAACCCTCAGAAAGAAAAATTAGAAAAACTACCCCATTCACAATAGCCTCAACAAAATAAAATACTTGGGAATCAATCTAACAAAAGAGGTGAAAGACCTATACAATCAAATCTACAGAACACTAAAGAAAGAAATTGAAGAAGCCCTTAGAAAATGGAAAGATCTCCTATGCTCTTGGATAGGCAGAATAAATATCATCAAAATGGCCATCCTTCCAAAAGGATTATACAGATTTAATGCAATTTTATTAAAATCCCAGCATCATTCTTCATAGAAATAGAAAAAGCAATGATGAAATTCATTTGGAAAAATAAGAGGCCCAGAATAGCCAAAGAAATCCTTAGCAAGAAGAGTGAAGCAGGAGGTATCACAATACTAGAACTTAAGCTATACTACAGAACTATAGTAACAAAAATGGCATGGTATTTGCACAAAAACAGACATGTAGACCAATGGTACAGAATATAAGACACAGAGACAAACCTACATAAATACAGTTATCTCATACTAGACAAAGGCACCAAAAACATTCATTAGAGAAAATATAGCCTCTTCAACAAATGATGCTGGGAAAACTGGAAATCCATTTGTTACAAAATGAAATTAAACGTCTATCTCTCACCATGCACAAAATTCAAATCCAAGTGGATCAAAGACTTAGGCACGAGGGACGAGTGCTCTGTGGTGCATGCTTGTAATCCCATGGGTGCTAATCAACTCAATGAGATCCTGTTTCTAAATAAAATACAAAATAAGGCTGGGGATGTGGCTCAGTGGTTGAGTGCCCCAAGTTCAATTCCCAGTACCAAAAAAAGACTTAGGAACTAAAACAGAGACTCCGCATACCTAATAGAAGGAAAAATGTAAGCCTAAATTTTCACCATGTCAGCTTAGGAACTCATTTCCCTAATAAAACTCCTAAAGCCTAAAAAGTAAAAACCAAGAATCAATAAATGGGCTGGGCACAGTGGTGCACGCCTATAATGTCAGTGTCTCACGAGGCTGAGGCAAGAGGATAGTGAGTTTAAATCCAGCCTCAGCAAAACTGAGGCACTAAACAATTCAGTCAGACTCTGTCTCTAAATAAAACACAAAATAGGGCTGGGGATGTGGCTCAGTGTTCAACTGCCCCTGAGTTCAATCTCTAGTTCCTCTCCCTGGCCCAAGAAAAGAATCAATCAATGGGACACATTCAAACGAGAAAGCTTCTTCTCAGCAAAGGAAATAATCAATAATGTGAACAGAGAGCCTACAGAATGGGAGAAAAATCTTTACAACATGCACCTCAGATAGACCTTTAATTTCCAGGATATATAAAGAACTCAAAAAAGTCAACACCAAAAACCAAATAACCCAGGGATCCAAGATGGCGGGCTAGAGGGAGGCTGCATTCTATGTCGCTCCAGGACCTGGAATTCAAATAGTGGGAATACTGTTTCTCTGTGAGTAATTAGAGGACCCCCAAAAGCCACTCCCAGGAAGGATTCAGGGCCTCCAGGCCATGCTGGTCTCTAGGTTTCAGTGTCAGCCCAGGACTCCCAGCCACATGCAGAATTGCTGGGTGCCTGAGTAAGACCACCAGCATTAGCACCCGTGCAGGACTCCTGGCTGCCTAGCCACTCAAGAATGTCAGCCACTGCTCCCATGCAGGACATCCAGCTGCAGCCCAAGCAGAAGAACTCTGGCTGCCACTCCTCTGAGGACTCCCACCTACGAACACGGTGCTCCCCTGGTCACTGCAACCTCTGACATGGTCCTCTACACATGATATTCTGCATCTTGGAATGGTGTGCTGGGTCTGCAGACAGCCACCAGCCACAGTACTGCACACCACAGAGCTGCATCTCTGAACACGCCTCTCAACACCAGCCCCTGAAACCCCACCCTGAAAGTAGAAACCCCACCAATGAAAACAGAAACCTCCATCTTGGGTCACCTTCCTGGCCATCTCTAGTTGGGGCAACTGCCAGCTTGGGAAATCGGCTGGGGCTTAAAAGCAATATCAAGGTACTGAAAGTCACCAAACCCTGCCCTCTGGTTGGCAGCCGCTAACCCAGCACAGTGCCTGCAGCTATGCGATAGTGCCTAGCTTGCAAAACCGGGTCCTAAACTGCCCAATAGGAAACAGTTCTCCAGGACAGGCATGAAGCCCCAAGAGCACAGCCAATCACGACCTCCAGAGATAAAGGTTCCTGACTCGGAACTAGAAAGAGAGAGGGTGAGTTAGATAGAGTTTAGAGACTAAATTAGAGACCAGGAGATATATCCAGGCGCCCACATCACACGATCAGGTCCCAAAGGAAATTCTTGGGGTGCAGTCTCCCATCCGGGGACTGGCAAGTGTTATACCCCACTTCCAGGAGCCCTGCACCCAAGACCAACCCTCCTACCCTGTAACCTTCACCATCCTGAGGGTGGAGATACCAACAAACAACAGACAGCCCCACCTACTGGGCAAGAAGGGGAGCAGGAAAGATACTGATCTCCAACAAAAACAACCCTTTATCTTCCTTCAAGTTTTCTTTTTTCATTCTTCCTCTCTCTTCTCCCACCCTCACATCCCCAACAGTTGTGAAACCAAGTACTTGACATGATTTAGGCTACTGAGGACAGGGATGTATGAATTAGATATTACAGTTGTATTGCATATTCATTTATCTCCTATTTTTTAATATTTTTTATTTTTGTTGATTTTTGTTTGGTTTTAGAACTCTATTGTCTTCCCACTTACTTGTCTCCCCAAAATCACTTTCTCGCTCTTCTCCTACCCACCAACTTCTTTAGACCCCTCTATCAGACTTTCTAAGATCTAATAACTCTATATCCTCACTCCTTCCCCCTCAACATCTTATCCTACACCTCACCCCCAGTCCTTTGTCCACCATCAGAAACTGTAGACCCTTTTGTAAACCTACTGTTTATATTGTAGATAATAACTAAAATTCATATTTTTTGTATATTGTGACAAAACTGTAAATGTCTTAATAGAAGCTATTTGGTTTAAAGTTGTATATTGTTTGTATGGGGATCTGTTCACATTGTTCTTCCCTTCAAAGGAGAGGATTTGGAACCCTGCAGGGGCACTATATGCCTATAGGGTAAAAACAATAACACATTGGATCTGAAGTGCTAGAAGGAAAGCACAAGAACAATATAAAAAACAAAGGAGGAAAGTGCACCAAACAAACCAAGATACTACATTATTAGAATCCATGGCCAGCACAACAGAAGAAATTACAGAGAAGGAGTTCAGGATGTACATAATTAAAATGTTCTGTGAATTAAAGGATGGATATAAGAGAGAAAATACAGGCAGCAAAAGATCATTTGATAAATAGCTACATAAGCAAATACAGGAAGCAAAACATTACTTCAATAAAGAGATAGAGGTTCTGAAAAATAAACAAACAGAAATCCTTGAAATGAATGAAATAATAAACCAAATTAAAAGCTCTGAAGAAAACATCACCAACAGACTTAATCACTTGGAAGACAGGACCTCAGACAATGAAAACAAAATATATAATGTTGAAAAGAATGTAGACCACACAGTGAAGATGGTAAGAAACCATGAGCAAAGCATTCAAGAAATATGGGATAACATAAAAAGACAAATTTAAGAGTTATTGGGATAGAGGAAGGCATAGAGATCTAAACCAAAGAAATGAGCAATCTATTTAATGAAATATTATCAGAAAATTTTTCAAACATGAAGAATAAATTGGAAAACCAAATACAAGAGGCTTACAGGACACCAAATGTACAAAATCACAACAGAGCCACACAAGGAACATTATAATGAAAATGTCTAACATACAGAATGAGAAGCTATTTTAAAATCTTAAAAGCCACAAGAGAAAGTAATCAGATTACATAAGGGTAAACCAATAAGAATATCTGCAGATTTTTCAACCCAGACCCTGAAAGCTAGAAAATCCTGGAATAACATATACCAAGCTCTGAAAGAAAATAGGTTCTAATCAAGAATCTTATATCCAACAAAATTAAGCATTAGATTTGTTGAACAAATAAAAACCTTCCATGATAAACAAAAAATTTAAAAAATTTACTTCTAGAAAGCCTGCACTACAGAAAAATCTTGGCAAATATTCCATGAGGAGGAAATAAAAAACACCAATGAAAATCAGCAGAGGAAGGTATTACACTAAAGGAAAAACCAATCAAAGGAGATACCAAGTCAAGGTAAATTTCAAAAATAAACAAAAATCACTGGGAATACAAATCATATCACAATAATAACTCTGAATGTTAATGGCCTAAACTCACCAGTCAGAAGACATAGATAGGCAGATTGGATTTTTTAAAAGACCCAACAATATGCTGCCTTCAAGAGACTCATCTCATAGGAAAAGATATTCACAGACTGAAGGTGAAAGTTTGGGGAAAAAAAAAAACAAAACAAAAAAAATAAACATCACTAACATGGACTGCAGAAACAAGCAGGGATTTCTATCCTCATATAAAATAAAGTAGACTTAAAGCCAAAGTTAATCAAAAGGGATAAAGAAGGACATTTCAGACTGCTCAAGGGAATAATACATCAACAAGACATAACAATTATAAATACATATGACCCAAACCATGGTGCAGCTATGTTCATCAAACAAACTCTTGTCAAGTTCAAGAGTCAAATAGGCCACAACGCAATAATTCTGGATGATTTTAACATACCTCTTTCATCACTGGATAGATCTTCCAAACAAAAGCTGAACAAAGAAACTATAGAACTCAATCATATAATCAATAACTTAGACTTAACTGACATATATAGAATATTTCATCAATTAAAAATGAAATATACTTTCTTTTCAGCAAAACAGGGACCCTTCTCTAAAATAGACCACATATTATGCCACAAAGCAACTCTTAGCAAATACAAAAAAAGTAGAGACACTACCCTGCATTCTGTCAGATCATAATGGAATTAAATTAGAAATCAGTGACAAGATAAAAACTAAAAGCTACTCCAACATCTAAAACTAAATAATATGCTACTGAATGAACAATGAATTGCAAAAGACATCAAAAAGGAGATTAAAAACTTATTAGAGGTAAATGAGAATACTGATACAACATATCAAAACCTCTAGGATGCTATGAAGGCAGTAATAAGAGGAAATTTCATTGTGTAAAATTCATCCCTTAAAAGAAGAAAAAAATCAACAAATAAATGACCTAACATTACATCCCAAAGACCTAGAAAAAGAAGATCAATCAACACTAAAAGCAGTAGAAGAAGGAAATAATTAAAATCAGAACTGAAATCAATGAAATTGAAACAAAAGAAACAATTTAAAAAATTGACAAAACAAAAATGTTGGTTCTTTGAAAAAATTAATAAAATTGATAAACCCTTAACCATTCTAATGAAAAGGAGAGAGAAAACTCAAATTAGTAACATCCATAATGAAAAAGGAAATATCACAGTGGAAACTACAGAAATAATTAGAAATTTTTTTTAATATTTACTTTTTAGTTTTCGGCGGACACAACATCTTTGTTTGTATGTAATGCTGAGGATCGAACCCGGGCCGCACACATGCCAGGCGAGCACACCACCACTTGAGCCACATCCCCAGCCCAAGTTTTTGAAAATAATTAGAAATTATTTTGAAAATTTGTACTCCAATAAAATAGAAAATATTGAAGGCATTGACAAATTTCTAGAGTCATATGATTTGCCCACACTGAATCAGGATGATATATACACAATTTAAACATATCATTTTCAAGTAATGAATAGAAGATGCCATCAGAAGCTTACCAACCAAGAAAAGCCCAGGACTGGATAGATACATAGCTGAGTTTTACAAGACCTTTAAAGAAGAATACCAATACTCCACAAATTATTTCATGAAATAGAAAAAGAGGGAACACTTCCAAATTCATTCTATGAGGCCAATATCACCCTGATTCCAAAAGACACATCAAAGAAAAAAAATTTCAGACCAATATCTCTAATGAGCATAGATACAAAAATTCTAAATAAGATTCTGGCAAATCAAATACAAAAGCATAGTGCATCGTGATCTAGTGGGATTCATCCCAGGGATGCAAGTTTGTTTCAACATATGGGAATCAATAAATGGAATAAATCACATCAATAGACTTAAAAATAAAAACCATATGATCATCTCAATAGATGCAGAAAGAGCATTCAACAAAATATAGCATCCCTTCATGTTCAAAACACTAGAAAAACTAGGGATAACAGGAACATATCTCAACATTGCAAAAGCTATCTATGTTAAGTCCCAGGCCAACATCATTCTAAATGGAGAAAAATTGAAAGCATTCCTTTTAAAACCTAGAACAAGATAGGGATGCCCTCTTTCACCACTTCTATTTAGCATAGTTCTTGAAACACTAGCCAGAGCAATTAGACAGATGCAAGAAATTAAGGGAATATGTATAGAAAAAGAAGAACTCAAATTAGCACTACTTGCCAAAACATGATTCTATACATAGAAGATTAAAAAAAAAAATTCACCAGAAAATTTCTAGAACTAATAAATGAATTCAGCAAAGTAGCAGGATATAAAATCAACACCTATAAATCAAAGGCATTTCTCTACATCAGTGACAAACCCTCTGAAAGAACAACAAGGAAAACTACCCCATTTACAATAGCCTCGAAAAATAAAATACTTGGGAATCAACTTAATGAAAGAGGTGAAAGATGTATACAATGAAAATTACAGAACACTAAAGAAAGAAGTTAAAGAGGAACTTAGAAGATGATCACCCTTGTTCTTCGATAGGCATAATTAATATTGTCAAAATGACCATATTACCAAAACCACTATACAGTTTTAATGCAATTCCAAACAAAATCCCAATGACATTCCTCATAGAAATAGAAAAAGCAATCATGAAATTCATCTGGCAAAATAAGAGACCCAGAATAATCAAAGCAATCCTTGCAACACAAGTGAAGCAGGTAGCATCACAATACCAGACCTTAAACTATACTACAAAGCAATAGTAACAAAAATGGCATGGTATTGGCACCACAATAGACTTGTAGACCAATGGTACAGAATAGATGACAAAGGGACAAACCCACATAAATATGATTATCTCATATTAGACAAAGACACCAAAAACATTCATTGATGAAAAGATAGTCTCTTCATCAAATGGTACTGGAAAACTGGAAATCCATATGCAACAAAATGAATTAAGCCCCTATCTCTCACCATGCACAAAACTCAGAGTATATCAAGGACCTAGGAATTAAACCAAATACCCTGCATCTAATAGAAGAAAAAGTAGGCCCAAATCTTCATCATGTTGGGTGAGGCCCCGGCTTCTTAATAAGACTCCTATAGCACAGAAAATAAAATCAACAATCAATAAATGGGATGGATTGAAACTAAAAAAGCTTCTTTTTAGCAAAAGAAACAATCAGTGAGGTGAATAGAGAGCCTACAAAATGGGAGCAAATTTTTACCACAGGTACATCAGATAGAGGACTAATCCCTCGGATATATGAAGAATTCAAAAATCTTAACACCAAAAATCTAATAACCCAATCAATAAGTGGCCCAGGGAACTGAATAGATACTTCTCAGAAGATGATACACAATCAATCAACAAATACATAAAAAAAAGCTCAACATCTCTAGCAATCAGAAAAATGCAAGTCAAAATTTCTCTAAGATTTCATCTCACTCCAGTCAGAATGGAAGCTATTAAGAATACAAACAACAATAAGTGTTGATGAGGATGTGGGGGAAAAGGCACACTCATACATTACTGGTGGGACTGCAAATTGGTGCAACCAATCTGGAAAGCAGTATGGAGATTCCTCAGAAAACTTGGAATGGAACCACCATTTGGTCCAGCTACCCCACTGCTTGGTTTATACCCAAAGGACTTAAAATCAGCATACAGGGACACAGTCACATCAATGTTTATAGCAGCACAATTCACAATAGCGAAACTGTGGAACCAACCTAGATGCCCTTCAGTAGATGAATGGATAAAGAAACTGTGGTGTATATACACAATAGGATGTTACTCAGCATTGAAAGAGAATAAAATCATGGCATTTGCAGGTAAGTGGATGGAGCTGAAAAATATTATGCTAAGTGAAGTTAGCCAATCCCAAAAAACCAAATGTCAAATATTTTCTCTGATATGAGGATGCTAATCCATAATGGGGACGGGTTAGGGGGAGAATGAGAGGAAACTTTAGATAAGGCAAAGGGGAGGGAGAGGAAGGGATGATTCAGGGGGGTAGGAAAGATGGTATAATGAGATGGACATCATTACCCTAAGTACATATATGAAGAAATGAATTGTGTGACTCTACTTTGTATACATCCAGACAAGAAAAACTGTGCTCTCTGTGTGTACTATGAATTGAAATGCATTCTGCTGTCATATATAACAAATTAGAATAAATAAATAATTTTTAAAGGGAAAAAACCCAATCAATAAATGGGCTAAGGAAATGAACAGACACTTCACAGAGCAGAAATATAATTGATCAACAAATACATGAAAAAAAAATGTTAAACATCTGTAGCAATAAGAGAAAAACAAATCAAAACTAAGATTTTATCTCACTCCAGTAGCAATGGCAATTACAAAGAATACAAACTACAATAAATGTTGAGGAGGATGTGAGTAGAAAGGTACACACATACATTGCTGGTTGCCACAGTCTGGCTGGGCACAAATGCCGCAGTTTGGCTGGGCACACAATCACGAGCCACCACACAGCTTGTAGATTCAAACAGCAACTCTTTATTCCCGAACTCACACCAGCCGTCTACAATCACGTTCTGGGGAAATCCACGTTCTCTGCCCAAATCCACCTCCACTGGGCATCTGTCTCCCAAAAAATACTGTCTGAATCCCGTGAGAACTCAAGGGGAACTCAGGCAGCAGGATACGCCCTATTCCCAGCAGGAATAATCTTAAACCTTAAACCTGGAACCTAAACCGGGAACGCCCTAATCCGCCTTGGTCCTTGAGCAAGGTCACCTACATTCAATGTCACTGCAACATGGGGTACGCTGGCAAGGAAATTGTCATACCTACTTGGCTAATGGCTCCCAGCAGCTGGTGGGATTGCAAATTGGTACAATCATTATGGAAAGCAGTTCGGAGAGCCCTCAGAAAACTTGAATGGAACTACAATTTGACCCAGCTATTCCACTCCTCAGTTTATACCAAAGGACTTAAAATCAGCATATTACAGTGATGCAGCCACGTCAATGTTTATAGCAGCTCAATTCACAATAGCTAAACTATGGAACCAACCCAGATGTCCTTCAACAGATGAATGGACAAAGAATGTGGTATATATACTCAATGGAATATTACTCAGCCTTAAAGAAGAATGAGATTATAGCATTTGCAGGTAAATGGATGGAGCTGTTGAATTTTAAACTAAGTGAAATAAGCCAATCCCCAAAAATGAAAGGTCATATATTTTCTTTAATATGTAGATGCTAATTCCCCATAAAGGGTGAGCTAGGGAAAAATAGAGGTACTTTGCATTAGGCAAAGGGGAGTGAAGAGAGTGGGGCATGGGGGTACGAAGGAAAGTAGAATGAATCAGACATTATTACCCTATGTACATATATGATTACACAACCAGTGTGATTCTACATCATGTACAACCAGAAGAATAAGAACTTATACTCCATTTGTGTACAATGTGTCAAAATGCATTCTACTGTCATATGTAACTAACTAGAACAAGAAAAAAAAAAGAAGTGAATGAGTGGATAAAGTAAAATATGTGTGCTATATGGAAAATTATGAAATTTTTAGAAGCATTAAAGACATAAATAATGGATAAATACATTAAATTTCTATATAGGAAGAAAATCAAGACATCATTTCTTCCAAGATTGACCTACAAATTTATCTCATTACAATAAAAATTCTAACAAGTTTTTTTTCATGGAAAATTATAAACTAATTTTATGAAACAGCAAAATTTTTAAGTGAAAAAAACTGATTAAGACAGGAAATGTTATCAAATAGTTAGATTTATTTAGCCAAAATAGTTTAGAGTTGATAGTGATGCATAGATTTAAAAGTAATGCATTGGGTTTTTTTCAAAATAGATCAATAAAACACATTTTTTTAAATATGACCAACATATAAATATATGTGATATCTGACATTTGTGGTGTTGTAAATCTGTAGAGAAACAATGAGAGATTAAGAAATGGTTCTGAAGTATAGTATTCCTTGTGCAATTTAAGAGGTTTATAACACTGAGTACACTACTGAAACCAATGTGGAATCATAGGGCTTTTCAATAGGGAGATCACCTCCTGATTTGTTGGGAAGCCATCAATATGCAGAGCTGGAAAAGGAGAGTGACATATGGTATTCTCCAACAGCAGATGGGTATTTACTCAATCAAAAAAAAAAAAAAAAGAAACTTGCTGTTTTCCATTTGGACTCTGTTCCCACGGAGTATGATGTATTCTAAAATAGAAAACTATGATTTGGTGTTTGTGGTGTAGCTTCATGGTATAGTATATATATATAGTGTTTGCCTGAGACCCTACGTTTAGTCCCCAGTAATAAAAAAGGAAAAAAAAATAAAGATGTGATTTGTAGTCAACAGGTCAACATACATACTCTGACTGTCATAATAGATTTTCTTTAGTTCTATTTTCCTTTTCCTTGATGCATTTTAGTTGCATATAAAGTAACTGATATAACATGCAGGTACATTGCATTTTAATTTCTAAATAAACAATGATGCTTTTAAAAAGCCAAAATTATAACAAGTTTGGTTTAGAGATCTAATTGGCTTTATTTGTGACTCCAGAATAGAGCAACATCTTGTTCTATAAAACAGAATGAGTGTTCCAGATGAACTGAGAAGCAGAGATTGGATTTAGAGATGTTAAAGGGCTAAGAAATGCTTTTATGCCCCTATAAACCATACATCAATTACTTTATGTACAAGTAAAATGAATGAATAAATGGGAAAATAAATGCTAAAGAAAATATATAATAGAAGTTAGAGTATGGTGATCACAAATCATAGTTTTATTTCTTCTTTCCTTTTTTTTCCAGGAAAAAACAGAGGAAAAAAAATAAAAACAGTTTGGTCATCTCAAAGTTACTGTTCATATAGGGATAAAATGGAAGGAACTCCCATATTGAACAACAACAACAAAAAAATGGCCCACCTCAAAGTTGGCATGGCATTTAACATGAATTATAAGCCTATTTTTCCTGGGCATGCTATTAAATCAAAATATTTGGTGGCAAAATCTACATAAAGAGTTCACAAATTGGTGTAATCTGTCTAGCTGAAGTCTGAAATTTGAATTCTCAGAGAAAAAAAAGAATTAGATAGCTGGTAGTCTCACAGTCCAGCCAGTATGAATCCCTAAGTGTGTTCCCAGGATTGGAGTGAAAGGTAATGAAGACAGATCTTAGGGACGAGTGTTCCACACACAGGAATGTGTTCCCATAAAGCTATCTGTGTACAGGCATATTAAGCTCCTGTTTAATCCAGTAACAGATTTCTTGGTTTCTTGTATTAACTTCATAGTGAATACAAATAAAATTTTTAGTCTGTTCAAATATGAATAACTTTGTTAATAATAAAGAAAACTTACTCATGAATTAAGTTTTCAAAATCTTATTGTTAGTATACATTTTAAAACAAAAATATGAAAACTAACCAGATTTTAGAAAAACTAAGATCCCCAAACCAGTAGAAGACAGGAAAATAATTAAGATCAGAACCAAGATCAATGCAATAGACAATAAAATACACAATAAAAAGAACCAATGTTGTTTTAAAATAAACAACAGGGATGGGGATGTGGCTCAAGCGGTAGCACATTGGCTTGGCATGCGCAGGGCACTGTGTTCGATCCTCAGCACCACATAAAAATAAAATAAAGATGTTGTATCCACCGAAAACTAAAAAAAAAAATGTTAAAAAATTTCTCTCTCTCTCTTTAAAAAAAAAGACCAAAAGTTTGATTCTTTGAAAAGATAAAAAAGATTGATAGACCTTTATACAAACTAACCAAAAAAGAGAGAAGACCCATATCAACATCATTAGAGAGGAAAAGGAGCCATAACCACAGACATTTCTAAAAACTAGAGGCTAATTTGGGACTACTTAAAATTTATATTCCATGGACTGGGGTTGTGGCTCAGTGGTAGAGCACTTGCCTAGCACATGTGAGGCACTCGGTTTGATCCCCAGCACCACATTAAAAAAAAACTAAATAAATAAAACTTATATTCCAAGATTTTATATATTTATATATATATATATATATATATATATATATATATATATATATATATATATATATATATATATATATATATATAATGTTCAACACTCTTAGCAACCAGGGAAATGCAAATCAAAATTCTACTAACTTCATCTCACTCCAGGCAGAATGGCAGCTATCAATACAAATAACAATAATTGCTGGAGAAGAATGAAAGATAAAGGCACATTTTTACATGGTTTCTGGTGATATAATTTGGTTCAATAACTGCAGTATGGAGATTCCTCAGGACTAGAGCCACTATATGACCCAGCTATCTCACTCCTTGGTATTTTAAAATCAGAGCAGGTGCAATGGCACATGCCCAATCCGAGTGGCTCAGGAGCATAAGGCATGAGATAGATAGATAGATAGATAGATAGATAGATAGATAGACAGACAGATAGATAGATAGATAGATAGATGTGTGTGTGTATGTGTATGTATGTGTGTATATATGTGTGTGTGTGTGTGTGTATTATATTCAAGTTAAAAGCCAGCCTCAGAAACTTAGCAAAGCACTAACCAAATAAGCAAGACCTTGTTTCAAAATAGAAAATGAAAAAGGGCTGCGAATGTGAGTCAGCGGTTAAGCACCCCTGGGTTCAATCCCAGTACAAAAAAGAATTAAAATCATCATACTGTAGTGAAACAGGCATACCAGTGTTTATATGAACACAATTTATAATGACTAAGTTATGAAACCAGCCCAAGTGCCTGTCAACAAATAAAGAAAATGTATAATATATATATATATATATATATATATATATATATATATATATATATATATATATATATATTATGTACATATACACACACACATACACAATGGAATATATACTCATCTATAAATAACATCGAAATTACATCGTTTGCTGGTAAATTGATAGAACTGGAGAACATCATGCTAAGTAAAATAAACCAGACTCAGAAACTTAAGTGTTGGTTACTTTCTCTCATGTGTGAAAGTTAGAAGGGAAAAAGGAATAAAAATTAGGAATCTCATAATAATAGAAGGGGACCAACAGAGCAGAGGAAGAGGATCTAGAGGGAGGGGGAGGGAAGACTATGGTGAACAAAATCTATCAAATTATGCAATATCTACATATGAATACACCACAATGACTCCTGACTCTCTCTCCCTCCTGGTTCCCCCCCCCCCCTCTCTCTCTCTCTCTCTCTCTCTCTCTCTCTCTCTCTCTCTCTATATATATATATATATATATATATATATATATATATATATATATATATATATATAATTTATATGTATAATTATAATGCAGTAATTAAGATAATAATATGAGATCAGTAGAGTAGAGCTAATGGATCAGGGAGAGATTACTGGTAATGAGACTGATCAAATTATGTTATGGCATAAAGAATCCCACTGCTATATATAATTATAATGCCCCAATAAAAACAAAACAACAACAAAGTGCTATATTTTAGTGGTACAAAGGACTGTCTACTTTCAGTCAGTGGAGATGGTGTTAACTCCATGATCACAAGGTCAGGAGAAAGGGTACCAGCTCACAGAGATATCCTCAGAGTGAAATTTGAGATCCTAAAGCATGCTTATCCAGTTGGGAAGATTTGTTTTAGTATCTGTTAGCTTTCTACACTGTAAAATATTACCAAATTTTTATACTGTCAAATTTTATTTTGTGAAGCACGGTGCTCTTCTCCAGACTGTGTTTTACATTTGTTTCTAATATTAAAACTCCAATATTATGGACAGAAGTCATGTTATGACTCTGCTCCAGCTTCTTCCCCAGTGTCAAGTCCTATTCAGCCATTTCCTCTCCCTCCTGCTGCTCCTGGAACATCCACATCTTGATACTCTGAATTGTAGGTGATGTCCTTCTTCTTGATTTTCCTGTGGACAGATGCTTCCTCTATCTGGAATGTCTTTTCCCTTCTTGGAGACATTTAAAAATATTTTATATTCTCACAAACTGATTCACCAAACTTCCTAGCAACTACCCCTTGATATTTTCTTTCCACTCTTTTTCACATGGAATTGTCTTATGTGTCTGGTATATTCAGGGACCAGAATTCCCTTTCTTCCTCCCTACATCTTCCAGGACAAGTATAGGCTGCCCTGCCCTGGAGTAATTGGCTTCTCTAAGCCAACTTGTTTTCCACATTGTGAGAACCACAGTGCTACAAAGCCTCCTTCGCCCTGGCAATACAAAAAATAGAGTAAAGAGGGTTGGAGACAATAGACGCTTAGGGAAAGAGGCATTTTGCAGTAGTCTGTCCTGGAGGCATGAACTGAAGGGTTAGAGAACACAGATCCTACAAACAAGAAAGGTAATCACCAGCCTTACACCACTGCCAGGAAACAGTTAAGGACTTTCCTTGCTGGTGCTATATTTGTATAAAAATTTGGTGCTAGTTTTCCACATTTTATTGCAGTCATATTTATACACATTATGTTCATTCAGGAAAAAATGACACATATGATCTTAGAGCCAGTAGTATGTTTTCTGGTAGATAATTATGTTCCTGAAGCCCTCCTAGCTTGCCTATAATAAAAGGCAAAGTTACATGTTCCCTATGAAATGCAAAACACCCTCCATAATACATGCAATCAGTTCCTACAAGTCTCATTGCACAGGTCTCTCTCTTTCTGAGCATCTAGCATAGTGATAATTTTGAAATTTTAAAATCATTATCATTTCTCTCTCTCTCTCTCTCTCTCTCTCTCTCTCTCTCTCTCTCTCTCTCTCTCTCTCTCTCTCCCCCCAGGATGTTTAACCCACTGAGCCACATCCTCAGCCATTTTTATTTTTATTTTGAGACAGGGCCTGAATTAGGTTGCTTAAAGTCTCAGTAAACTGCTGAGGATGCTTTAAACTTGCAATCCTCCTTCCAAAGCCTCATGAGCCATGTGCATTATAGGTATGTGCCACATGCCCAACCATTTCTTTATATCTTAAAATGCGAGACTGTAAAAGTCACAAGTGTAGGGGTATTCTGTTTTCCCATCTTCATATCTTTATCATCTAACATAATGCCTGCCACATTAAAATGCTCAATAAATATGTCTAAAGGAGAAAAACAATAATTTGTAATGCTACTATCAGATAAGAGCACATGGATGAACTGTCTCATATAATCCTCATAATGACTCTATTTTAAACATGAGATAACTGAGTCTTTGAGAGCTAGGTAACAGCAGGCCTAAGATTTGAACCCAGGTGAGCGTTGCCTTGCCACAGCTACACTCTCAGCCCCTAAGGTATACCATCTCATAATAAGATTCGTGTTTGTAATGGATAAAGGGGAGAAGGTCGATAGAGTGAGTTTCCAGAAACAGCAGGGGTTGGAAGCAACAGACAGGATGAAGAGTCATTTTTAGCAAAGCCATCTGACACTGAATGCAGAAGTGCTGAATTCCTGCTATTCTCCACTCCACAATGACAAATTAGAATCCACGTATATATTCAAACTAAGAATGTCCTAAAGAAATAATGGTATACTTATATGATAGTATATTATTTAGTCATTAAAAGTCATGTTTTATAAAAATCTGGGAAAATATTAAAGATGTGTCATGTAAAAAAGGAAGAGTAAGAAATACATTATGATCCTAACTTTATTAAAGTATATATTGCCTATATTTTAGCAAATGCTACACACACAGAGGAACACAGAGTTTAGAAGGATATTCCCCAAAATGCTAATGGTAGTGTTATGAGTAATATAATAATGGATGATTTTACTTTGCTTTCCACATTTTTATTTTTTTCTTGTTTTTAATAATTGTTCATTTCTTTTAAATTCTTACAAATATAATTTGTGCCAGGCATGGTGGCACATGCCTGTAATCCTGTCAGCTCGGGAGGTCAGGGGGATTGTAAGTTCAAAGCCAGCCCCAGCAATGGCAAGGCACCAAGCAACTCAGTGAGACCCTGTCTCTAAATAAAATACAAAATATGGCTGGGGATGTGGCCCAGTGGTCAAGTGCCCATGAGTTCAATCTCTGGGGTACAAAACAAACAAAGAAACAAACAACAACAAAGAGCACAAATATAATTTGTATTAAGTATATGGATAAAAAAAGTAAGTAAACCAAAATATTAATAATAATTTTTCTTTTTATGGAAAAATAATATACTACTTATATATTTATAATCATGCTTTATTTTAAAAATTAAACCAATCAAAAGGCTATTATAAGGCAGGACTGGATTAGGACCCAGGAAGCAGGATGTCACAGAGCAAGGCCGGCTTCTAGGTGCCTCTTGCCTCCCTCCTTGCTGTGGTGGCCTCTCCTCCTGTGATTCCTTCTACTCTGTGACAAAACCCTCACCAGACACTGACTAGATGGGGCCAGTTGATCCTCGGCTTTGAACTTGCAAAACTGTGAGCTACATAAGCCTCTTTTTTGGATGAAGCTTCCAGCCTCGGTCTTCTGTTCCAGCAGCACAGAACGGGCTAGACACCCTTTCAGCAAGAATCGCCTACCTGAGTGACGCATGGCTGCTTTGAGGAGAAGGAAGATGGCAGCAAGGGGAGTGCATTGCCCCCGTGTGCTGCTTCACTGTGGGGGAGTATGACAAGTCAGGACGGCTAAAGGCTATCTTGTTAGGAATTTCCAGCAATAGTGGGGTGCTCCGGAACCTGGAGGAAGGATTTCCATCGCACGAGGATCGGCTACGGGGACTCAAACGCGAGAGGTTTGTCGCACGGAGGGTAACACTGCTTATTCAGCAAATCGCCCCGCGGCTAGAGTCTGCAGCACGCGCTGGGAAATGAGGAGATAGCAACGCAGGAATACAGCGCTGCAGTTTCTGCCAGCCGTGCAAGCACCGTACTCAGGGCTGAATTCTGGGTTCGAGACGGGGTAAGGAAGCGGTCCATCTCAGTTCTCCACACCGGTCAGACCACAGAGGAGGCCAGCGGCCACCATGTTGGAAAGCTGACGTCACCATCCCTGTTTTCGACTGACCGCAGCTCATTCAGCCATAGAAAAGGTAATTTCAGGCTGCCATTCACCTGCGGCTTGCAGACAGATTGCTCGGGCTCAGTGCCCGGGTGCTTCTTAGAACCTGCTCTTATCGGAGCGAGCACCGAGCGCGGGGCGGCCGAGTTCCGGCTCCCGGAACCGCCCTGGCCCAGGGCTGGGGAGCCTGCGGAGGCTGCTTCTTGGACCCTGCTCTTATCAGAACATACACCGAGCACTAAGCGGCCGAGTTCCGGCTCCCGGAACTGCCCTGGCCCAGGGCTAGGAGCCCGCGGAAACTGCTTGTTGGTCCGGGTCCTGCTGAGGGCCAGTCAGGACTCACCCGTTGCTTTGGTTGCCCGGCAAGGGGAACGAAATGCTGCCATTCGCATAGGATACCAACATGGCAGAGATCTGATGTCATCAGAAAGCGGCAGAGGAGAGAACTTCATCAATACCAGCGGCGACAGAAACAGTTGGTCTCCTGGTAGGGGGGGTGAGGCACAGACACCCGAGTCTCCTCGATTCGTCGTCGAGCCAGAGGGGAGGAGCCGGGCCGCCGCCAGCGCCCGGAGCAGGCCCAGCGGCTCGCCAGCGTGGTGACTGCGTGACCCGAATTGGAGAGGGGGAGGAGCGGAGCCGCCACCCGCGCCCGCAAGGTGGGCAGACCCACGACCCAGTGGTACATGGGCGTGGTAGGAGGGGCAGGGCAGAGCCGCCGCCCGCGCTTGCAAGGTAAGCAGACCTGTGACAGACTGGCGGGTCAGGCCCAGTGGCCTGCCAGTGTGGTACACACGTCACCCCAACTGGAGTAGGGGCAGAGCAGATCCTTCGCCCACGCCCGGATCAGGCCCTGCCGGTGTGGTGGTCACGTGACCCCAATTGGAGTGGGGGCGGAGTGAAACCGCCACCCATGCCCGCAGGGTGAGCAGACCTGTGACCAACCTACAGATCAGGCCCAGCGGTCAACAGGCGTGGTAGGAGGGGCAGGGCAGATCCGCCGCCCGCGCCTGCAAGGTAGGCAGACCTGCGACAGACCGGCGGATCAGGCCCAGGAGCCTGCCGGCGTGGTACACACACCACCATAATTGGAGTAGGGGCAGAGCAGAGTCGCCGCCCATGCCAGGAACAGGCCCAGCAACCTGCAGGCGGGGTATTCACGACACCCCAATTGGAGTAGGGGCAGAGCAGAGCCACCACCTGTGCCCGAAAGGTGGGCAGATCTGCGACCGACCAGCGGGACAGGCCCAGTGGCCTGCCAGTACGACAGACACGTCACCCCATTTGGAGTAGGGGCAGAGTAGAGCCGCAGCCCGCGCCTGCAGGGTAGGCAAACCTGCAACCGACCGGCGGATCAGGCCCGGTGGCCTGCCGGCGTGGTACACTCATCACCCCAATTGGAGTAGGGGCAGAACAGAGCCGCCGCCAGGGCCCAGAACAGGCCCAGTGACCTGCCGGCGTGGTAGTCACGACACCCCCAATTGGAATAAGGAGAGAGTAGAGCCGCCGCCCACGCCTGCAGGAAAGATACGCAAGCAGTATGAAAAGACAAGGAAAGACAGGACCACAAGCAATGCAGGTCAACGCAACTTTAGAAGAGGTAACAGCTGCAGCAGATGGAATGTCAGATAAAGTATTCAGGATATACATGCTTCAGATGATCTGGAGTATCAAGGAAGACATTAGACAGCAAAATCAGACAATGAAAGATCACTTCGACAATGAATTACGCAAACAAATCCAGGAAGCAAAGGATCAACTATACAGGGAGATAGAGGTTATGAAAAACAAACAAACAGAAATCCTAGAAATGCAGGAAGCAATAAACCAACTGAAAAACTCAATGGAGAATACTACCAGCAGAGTAGAACACTTAGAAGATAGAACATCAGACAATGAAGACAAAGTATTTCAACTGGAAAAGAACATAGACAGCTCAGCAAGACTGTTAAGAAACCATGAGCAGAACATCCAAGAAATATGGGATAACATAAAGAGACCAAACTTAAGAGTCATTGGGATACAGGAAGGTACAGAGCTCCAAACCAAAGGAATGAGCAGTCTATTCAATGAAATAATACGAGAAAACTTCCCAGACTTGAAGAATGAGACAGAATCCCAAATCCTAGAAGCCTACAGGACGCCGAATGTGCAAAATCATAAGAGATCCACACCTAGACACATTATAATGAAGATGCCCAACATACAGAATAAGGAGAGAATTTTAAAAGCTACAAGAGAAAGGAAGCAGATTACATTTAGGGGGAAACCAATCAGGATAACAGCTGATCTTTCAACACAGACTCTGAAAGCTAGAAGATCCTGGAATAACATATTTCAAACACTTAAAGAAAATGGGTTCCAACCAAGAATTGTGTATCCAGTGAAATTAAGCTTCAGGATGGAAGATGAAATTAAAACCTTCCACGATAAACAAAAGTTTAAAGAATTCGCAGCTAGAAAACCATCTCTTCAAAACATCCTTGGCAAAACATTACAGGAAGAGGAAATGGAAAATAACAATGAAAACCAACAGTGGGAGGTAGGACAGTAAAGGGGGGAAAATAATCAAAGAGGAAAACAAACCATGTTTACTAACATAAATAAACAAATATGGCTGGAAGAACAACCCATATCTCAATAATAACCCTAAATGTTAATGGCTTAAAATCACCAATGAAGAGACACAGGCTAGTAGAATGGATCACAAAACAAGACCCAACAATATGCTGCCTACAGGAGACGCATTTGATAGGAAAAGACATACATAGGCTGAAGGTGAAAGGTTGGGAAAAATCATATCACTCATATGGACTTCGGAAACAAGCAGGAGTGTCCATACTCATATGAAATAAAATAGATTTCAAGCCAATGTTAATCAAAAGGAATAAAGAGGGACACTACATACTGCTTAAGGGAACCATACACCAACAAGACATAACAATCATAAATATTTATGCCCCAAACAATCGTGCAGCTATGTTCGTCAAACAAACTCTTCTCAAGTTCAAGAGTCTAATAGACCACCATACAATAATCATGGGAGACTTCAACACACCTCTCTCGCCACTGGACAGATCTTCCAAACAAAAGTTGAATAAGGAAACTATAGAACTCAATAACACAATTAATAACCTAGACTTAATTGACATATATAGAATATACCACCCAACATCAAGCAGTTACACTTTTTTCTCAGCAGCACATGGATCCTTCTCAAAAATAGATTATATATTATGTCACAGGGCAACTCTTAGACAATATAAAGGAGTAGAGATAATACCATGCATCTTATCTGATCATAATGGAATGAAACTGAAAATCAACGATAAAAGAAGGAAGGAAAAAGCATACATCACTTGGAGAATGAACAATAGGTTACTGAATGATCAATGGGTTATAGAAGACATCAAGGAGGAAATTAAAAAATTCTTAGAGATAAATGAAAACACAGACACAACATATCGGAATCTATGGGACACACTGAAAGCAGTTCTAAGAGGAAAATTCATTGCTTGGAGTTCATTCCTTAAAAAAAGAAAAAACCAACAAATAAATGATCTCATACTTCATCTCAAAATCCTTGAAAAAGAAGAGCAAAACAACAGCAAAAGAAGTAGAAGGCAAGAAATAATGAAAATCAGAGCTGAAATTAATGAAATCGAAACAAAAGAAACAATTGAAAAAATTGACAAAACTAAAAGTTGGTTCTTTGAAAAAATAAACAAAATCAACAGACCCTTAGCCATGCTAGCGAAGAGAAGAAGAGAGAGAACTCAAATTACTAGCATACGGGATGAAAAAGGCAATATCACAACAGACACTTCAGAAATACAGAAGATATTCAAAAACTATTTTGAATCCTTATACTCCAATAAATTAGAAGATAGTGAAGGCATAGATAAATTTCTTAAGTCATATGATCTGCCCAGATTGAGTCAGGAGGATATAGAAAACCTAAACAGACCAATATCAATTGAGGAAATAGAAGAAACCATAAAAAGACTACCAACTAAGAAAAGCCCAGGACCGGGTGGGTATACAGCAGAATTTTACAAAACCTTTAAAGAAGAACTAATACCAATACTTCTCAAGCTACTTCAGGAAATAGAAAAGGAGGGAGAACTTCCAAATTCATTCTATGAGGCCAAAATCACCCTGATACCTAAACCAGACAAAGACACTTCAAAGAAAGAAAAGTACAGACCAATATCTCTAATGAACCTAGATGCAAAAATCCTCAATAAAATTCTGGCGAATCGGATACAAAAACATATCAAAAAAATTGTGCACCATGATCAAGTAGGATTCATCCCTGGGATGCAAGGCTGGTTCAATATACGGAAATCAATAAATGTTATTCACCACATCAATAGACTTAAAAATAAGAACCATATGATCATCTCGATAGATGCGGAAAAAGCATTCGACAAAGTACAGCATCCCTTTATGTTCAAAACTCTAGAAAAACTAGGGATAACAGGAACATACCTCAATATTGTAAAAGCAATCTATGCTAAACCTCAGGCTAGCATCATTCTGAATGGAGAAAAACTGAAGACATTCCCTCTAAAATCTGGAACAAGACAGGGATGCCCTCTCTCTCCACTTTTGTTCAACATAGTTCTCGAAACACTGGCCAGAGCAATTAGACAGACAAAAGAAATTAAAGGCATAAAAATAGGAAAAGAAGAACTTAAATTATCACTATTTGCAGATGATATGATTCTATACCTAGCAGACCCAAAAGGCTCTACAAAGAAACTATTAGAGCTAATAAATGAATTCAGCAAAGTGGCAGGATATAAAATCAACACGCATAAATCAAAGGCATTCCTGTATATCAGCGACAAATCCTCTGAAATGGAAATGAGGACAACCACTCCATTCACAATATCTTCAAAAAAAATAAAATACTTGGGAATCAACCTAACAAAAGAGGTGAAAGACTTACACAATGAAAACTACAGAACCCTAAAGAGAGAAATAGAAGAAGATCTTAGAAGATGGAAAAATATACCCTGTTCATGGATAGGCAGTACTAACATCATCAAAATGGCGATATTACCAAAAGTTCTCTATAGGTTTAATGCAATGCCAATCAAAATCCCAACGGCATTTCTTGTAGAAATAGAGAAAGCAATCATGAAATTCATATGGAAAAATAAAAGACCCAGAATAGCAAAAACAATGCTAAGCAGGAAGTGTGAATCAGGCGGTATAGCGATACCAGACTTCAAACTATACTACAGAGCAATAGTAACAAAAACAGCATGGTACTGGTACCAAAACAGGCGGGTGGACCAATGGTACAGAATAGAGGACACAGAAACCAATCCACAAAACTACAACTATCTTATATTTGATAAAGGGGCTAAAAGCATGCAATGGAGGAAGGATAGCATCTTCAACAAATGGTGCTGGGAAAACTGGAAATCCATATGCAACAAAATGAAACTGAATCCCTTTCTCTCGCCATGCACAAAAGTGAATTCAAAATGGATCAAGGAGCTTGATATCAAATCAGAGACACGCCGTCTGATAGAAGAAAAAATTGGCTACGATCTACATTCGGTGGGGTCGGGCTCCAAATTCCTCAATAGGACACCCATAGCACAAAAGTTAATAACTAGAATCAACAAATGGGACTTACTCAAACTAAAAAGTTTTTTTCTCAGCAAAAGAAACAATAAGAGAGGTAAATAGGGAGCCTACACCCTGGGAACAAATCTTTACTCCTCACACTTCAGATAGAGCCCTAATATCCAGAGTATACAAAGAACTCAAAAAATTAGACAATAAGAGAACAAACAACCCAATCAACAAATGGGCCAAGGACCTGAACAGACACTTCTCAGAGGAGGACATACAGTCAATCAACAAGTACATGAAAAAATGCTCACCATCTCTAGCTGTCAGAGAAATGCAAATCAAAACCACCCTAAAATACCATCTCACTCCAGTAAGATTGGCAGCCATTATGAAGTCAAACAACAACAAGTGCTGGCGAGGATGTGGGGAAAAGGGTACACTTGTACATTGCTGGTGGGACTGCAAATTGGTGCAGCCAATTTGGAAAGCAGTATGGAGATTTCTTGGAAAGCTGGGAATGGAACCACCATTTGACCCAGCTATTCCCCTTCTTGGTCTATTCCCTAAACACCTTAAAAGAACATGCTACAGGGACACTGCTACATCGATGTTCATAGCAGCACAATTCACAATAGCAAGACTGTGGAACCAACCTAGATGCCCTTCAATAGACGAATGGATTAAAAAAATGTGGCATTTATACACAATGGAGTATTACTCTGCATTAAAAAATGACAAAATCATAGAATTTGCAGGGAAATGGATGGCATTAGAGCAGATGATGCTAAGTGAAGCTAGCCAATCCCTAAAAAACAAATGCCAAATGTCTTCTTTGATATAAGGAGAGTAACTAAGATCAGAGTAGGGACGAAGAGCAGGAGAAGAAAATTAACATTTAACAGGGATGAGAGGTGGGAGGGAAAGGGAGAGAGAAGGGAAATTGCATGGAAATGGAAGGAGACCCTCAGGGTTATACAGTGGAGGGGGTAGATAGAGAGGAGGGGAGGGGAGGGGAGAGGTGGGGAGGGGGGATGGTGGAGGATGGGAAAGGCAGCGGAGCACAACAGATACTTGTATGGCAATACGTAAATCAATGGATGTGTAACTGATGTGATTCTGCAATCTGTGTATGGGGTGAAGGTGGGAGTTCATAACCCACTTGAATCAAAGTGTGGAATATGATATGTCAAGAAATTTGTAATGTTTTGAATAACCAACAATAAAAAATTTTTAAAAAAGGCTATTATAAGACTGAAATGAATTAAACTGCCTCAAATTATGCTTTAACAGCCTACTCTTTCCCATTCCAGCCCATTCTTTCCCATCATGCTACCCAAATGACATCCTGAGCAACTACTCATGGCATGTTTGAGATTCTCTTTTAAATTTGGGGTTTAGTCATTTATGTAACACACACACACACACACACACCAAATATGCATACACCAAAAATATGAATCCTAAAGTGAATAAATGGTTTGCTTCCATAACATTGCTAAACATCCCAGAGTCTTTGAAGGCATGTTAGATTTATCTTCACAGTTAATGTTGGCCTTTTGGCTGCCTTGGGTGCTGGCTTCATTCCCAGATTAGATGCTGGCTCCTGCTAGGAGTCAACCAACTGCTGAAAAATGCAGAGACTTACAGCTAAAAGACTGGAAAAGAAGAGCTTACCAAGTGAGCCAGCCTGTCATCTAGCTAACAGGCTGGATTTGGTAAAGAGAAGCAGAACAACAGCCCCTGCCAACAATCAAGGGGACATCAAGATTAACCACAGATATCTGGGGCAAGCTGCAGGGAGTTCAGCACAAGACTGTTTCAAACCTGAATCTATCCTGCCTGCAGTTCTTTTCATTTGATTATGTCTCATGAATATCTTACCTTTGATCTGCTCCTCCCATGGTGCTATCTACCTTTTCACATCTTTTGATAATAACTCCCATTATTAGCAGGTAACAAAATTCCTTTCTGCCTTGTTAACTGCCCCAGCAGAACATGAATAGGCCTATTTACTTCAAATGTCTATATAGAGAGTGTAAGACTGAGATGTATAAAGATACCTGAGAATATCTAGCAGAATGGCTTTCTATAATGCTACAAATTCTATGGAAATCAGAGCCCCTGGGAAGTCAAAGGGTTTGCTACAATATGAGGGTTATCTAGGGTTAGTTTCCCTGTGTTCATAGACGTGAGATATTGAATAATAAAGAATAAAAGTATTGAGCAAACAATATGTAGATGTGGGTATTGAGCAATCAAGGGACAGGGAAATAGCCTGTCCCAGGAATTAGAGGCTATGTTTTGAAGTACAACCCTCCCCAAATCCCCATCTCTAAAAGCAGGTGGGAGGGAAACCTCTCTTAGTAGAATCCATGGGCTAATACAAGGATTCTGTTTCAGGACCGGTTTTCCCCTTCAACAGGTTCTTCCATTCCAATATTTAACTCTTCTACTTCAACTTTAAGTCAAACATTTAATTGTAACATTATCCCCTCTCATTTGCTGGGACATTCTATATGTCTACTTATTTAAAAGTAATAAATCCACAAGGATTCCCTGTGGTATTAAAACTGTTCAGTGATAGCAAATACATGAACTCACAGGTGATAAAATGTGTTGAACTTAATGCAAATAAATCTGGTGAAATTGAAATAAGATCTTTGGATTGTATAAATGTCCATGTCCTGCTTGTGGTGTCATGCTGTAGCTTTACAACACATTCCATTAGGGGAAATGTGGCAAAATGTGCAAGAGATCTCTCTGTATTATTTCTTACAACTGCCTGTAAATCTACAGTTATCTTATTTTTTTGAATCTTCAAAAACCAAACTAACAACCTGCTAAATAAAATATATTCTAAACACCTACATTGAGAAATGTACTTCACAACTGCCTCGAATTCCAAGCTCAAATTTCATACTCTCTGACTCCTTAGGGTTTTGTACAGGAGTGTGGTTACTCAAGGGAAGCTACCTTATTCAGGTATATCTTTCTTCCTCTGTCTCCACCTGCATGGGACAATGTGCTGAAATAACACATTTGTAGATGTCCACATCTGCGGAACCAGACCCCTTCTGCCTCTCAAACAGACCCTCCTTGACTACCTCCTGCAGGCTCTGAAAGCAAGCGAAAAACCTTGGGAATGCAAAATTCTTGATCCCAGATACTCAAGGCTGGTCTGCAGGGAAGGGTGGGGTTGCTTTAACCTCTGAGTAGGCACATCTGCTTGGTCCAGTTAACTCTTCCCATCATGCACAGGGGCATAGTCAGAAAAAGGCTAGACTGGGATCTTATTGTCAAAGTCTAAGAAAAGTACCAATCATGACCAATTTATAGATGACAAAATTGAGACTAAGAGAAGCTATATCTCAAGCAACTGATGAATAATAATAGCAAGTTTCTTCTCAGATGTATTAAAATTCAAAGCCATGTTGTAATTATTATGATACATTGCCTTCTGTTGGAAACCTCAGTAAAATGCCCACAAGAGTCCACAAGGACCTTCATATCTGCTTACAGCTGTCCTAACTACAAACGGAATATACAAGTTGCCTTTCTCAAGACTGTGTCATTCGTTTAATGAGATGGATTATTATTGAATTTGCTTCCAATCTGATAGGCATTCATTGAGAAGCTTTATCACAGTCATTTAGACACTGCTCATTATTTGCAGTACCAGCTCATTAATCTTCATCAATTCAAGTGCCAGCTCTGCAGCATAAAAAATAGGTGCCAAATGTATGTAAAGGAATCATGCAGAAGCCCTTATAAAGAGTAATGTTTTAGTGGGCATCCCTGAGATACTTCTAGGCATTTTATCTATTTTTCATTCTTTTCAGAAATTTACCTTTAGTTCTTACAGACTGGATAGATTAGATAGGATGTTATACAAAACCAATCTTCTCATCCCTCAGGAAGGGAGATGGAAAGATAATAGACAAATATGATGATTGACAGTAAAAAGAAATAGAATTGAAGGAGAATAACCAAAAATTTAAGAGTTAACAATGCTAATTTTTCCACCACTGTCCTCTCACAATCTCTCACTTCTAAACTTTAAAAAAGAAATGTCACTATCTCCTTGCTCTTTCCAGTCAGAACATCCTAGACTGCTCTTCCAGGTATCCTGAGTATTTTGTGATGACTGAGTGATTTAGACAGAGTGGAACTGACTCCACCCTACATCATGCTCAGTGTGCCGAGTGGTCCATCCCAACAGTTAGGAAAAGACACAAGTTCCCTCAGTGAGATAATAAATAGAATAACCAAGGGCTATGGATGTAGCTCAATGGTAAAGTACTTGCCTAGCATGTGCAAGGCCCTGGGTTCAGTCCCCAGAACTATAAAAAAAAGGACAAAGAAAAAAGAAGGATCCCCAGAAATAAGCAAGAAAGGGAAATTTCCTACCACATTTATCATGTACCACTTATAACTGTCATTTGCAGAAATGAGGCTGTCAGAAGAAAATATGTGAACATCAGGGCATGGATTTGAATCATCTTTCTGGTAACTCACAGGTATATTCTTCAGAATTTTTATTTGTATTCCATGAACATAAGGCTCTGAAATCTTCAGGTTAAAAAGAAATGTTGCTTTAGCAACATAAAATCATAAAACATAAAGTAAACAAATATTTTAGGAGTCATAAATGTGAAAAAATGAGATATTTGGTTAAACTTGAAAGATTTAGAGTCATTCATTTAGATTCAAGTGTTAATATTTTTTTTCAATTTATTATTTTCCTTATAATTAAAAAATTCTAATCTATTAGAAAAAAGTAAGTCATTTTCAAAATTATATATTTAATTGGCAGAATTTAGTAATGTTAAACTATTTGAAATATCGGGAGACAATCCACCTGCAATAGTTTTCCTGGTATAAAATACACTAGAAAGGAAAGAAATCAATCAGTAACATAACTGGATCACAAAAGATTGAGTAAAGAGGGAGGAATGTGGTAAGGACAAGAAAGAGGATTGGAGAAAAGGGAAGAATGAAGAATGTATGCCCTTCAAATATTGCAGCCGAGATGGGTCTTCTGCAAAACTACAAGATGTCATTCAGAGATGGACGACTGCAATAACCAATAGTGCCTGCTGCCTCCACACCCACCCATTACATTCTAACCTCAACACAGCCACCAACTCCCCTGTATCCTGCCAAGGACAACCCATCACACTTGAGAGAAAGCGCAAAGATTTACCTTACTCTGCTCCTTGTCCTTGTATAATTTGGTCCCTGGCTATCTTTTCATTTACATTTCTCACCACTTTTTCCTAGTTTTTTCCACTTATCAGCTGGCTATTCCACAAATATCTCATTCATGCCCCACTTCTAAAATCTTGCACTTTCTCTGTGGTGGGGCACACCTGAAATGGTCTTCCCTAAATACTCACACAAATCTTTTCCTCAATTATTCAAGTCCCTACTTATACACACCCCTAATCCAAGAAAAATTTCTTGGCTACTCTACCCAAAGTATTTCACATATGATTCTTCTCTCTCCTTCTATTTTACTCTTTCTTCACATTAAAAGTTAATAACTGAAATCATAGTAATTTTTTCAAATATAATCTGAATTCCACACTGGTTTTGAAAACCGTGATAATAGGGTCTTCTTATCTATGACATATTGAGCATGTGGCAAGTATTCAACACCACTTGTAGAATGAACAATGAAGTGAAGTGATTGATTCAGCATTGAGTATTATGTAGGAAGTGAGTCAGCCAAAGCTGAATCATTGACAAACTTTAAACACAGAATGAGTTTAGATATGTGTCACCAGCCCTCCATGGGTTGCATGTGGGTCACCCTGCATGGAAGCCTTGTGGATAGAGACATCTGGTGTCTAGGAATGGACATTTCAGTGTTAATTGCCCAGGTTCAATGTGAATCTCTTTCCTGTTCTGCTGTGGCCCACACAGCACCTGAAATGTCAATCAACCTGCAAGACCTCATGAAGCAAGAGTCTTCCCTTGAAATCTTATCCTTGCCTTTGATGTACTCCCTCAAATAAACCACAAGAACCATTTTCCCTTTGTCTAGTTCCAGAACCCATGTGGACTAGACCAGGAGCTTCACATTATGTGAATATATTTATGAGTATCTGTGTTTTGTTACTTATTAATTATCTGAGATTGTAAGTTTTAGGGTGGCTTAGATACCCCTGGGCAGAAAGAAGAACCCTTTATTGAGATGCTGGCCATCATCCTCCCCCCAAAAGATAAGGAGGTACTGGAGTTTCAAAGAACAGAGTTCAATTCCCAGGACCCAGCATAGTTCCTGGAACCCAGTAGATATTCTTTAAATGTCTTATCATGACATGATATTAAGTGCTAAACAAAATGAAGAAATCCTTTTCCTGTTCCATAGCAGAAAAAGGAGAATGCACTTACCCAGATTGCAACATTAACTTCTCTGAATTCCTCTTCACTCATACAGAATATAGCCACCTTCTGATAATTAAAGCCTCCTATCTCAGGGAGTCCTCTGGGAATTCTATCCTACATAAAACATGACAGCAATTGGTGAAAGGAAGAAATGGAACTGTTTCCCTTAGGGACAGTGACTTTAAGTCACATACCTATCACTGAGGCAGTCAACATAAAGACCCCATTGTAAGTGCCCTCAGAAGCTGCATTATGGGGAGCAGTGTCTATTTTCCCGTGGGCATCCAATTCTCGGTTATGTTGTGTTTCTCCGAGATGTGAAGAGCTGCCCTCAGTGGCTTGAATCAGTGTTCCAAGACATGATTGAAACAAGATTTTTTGAGCCAATGTGTAGCCTGCATTTTTTTCACTCAATGATCTTTTTAGTCACAAAAAACAAACATCATTAAAAATAAATTTTAAAGGAAAGAAAATCAGAAAAAAATATATATACATGTGTGTGTGTGTGTGTGTGTGTGTGTGTGTGTATTTGGATGATGATGGCCATGCTTAGTGAATGCTGACTAAAGCTAGATGGTTAACCTAAATATTTACTTTATCTTACAGTAACCTTATGGTACAGGTATTATTAACATCATTTCTATTTTTCAAATAAAGAAACTGAGGCCCAGACAAGTCAACATTCCCAAGTGCATACAATGAGTTAAGGACACAGGCAGGGTTTCAATCTGGCCAATTAGACCTAGGGACTGTGCCCTAAACCATTACCATACTGCCAAAGTTATGACATTACATTTCTTGTTGTTCCCCATTTTTATATGATAAACATGCTCTGCTTTTATGATAAAAATTTTCAAGATTCTCCACATTTCTTATTTATCATATAGAGAGGCCCCAGAGGATTAAAGTACTAAAATGCCATATTCAAGGTTATATAGAAAATATATTCATAAAATTACAATCTGATTTATAGAATTCTGCTTTGCATGAATAAAATGCCATGGCTCATTTCTTGCTGAGACTGTTTTTAGAGAACAGGCAAATGCACACATCCTAAAGGAATGACCCATACCTTCTGAAGGTAGCCTGCTGTGACTGTATCTGCAATCTGCATCATAGCTTTCAAAAGAATTAAATAATAAAAAGAAAATAATAGTGGCATGAAGCATGTCATTTAGAAAAAGAAATAGTGAAACATCTTATCTTTAAAAAATAATTATTCAATTCTCTTTAAATTGTTAATTTTTTTTTTCTGGGGAAAATACATCACTTAAGAATTACTTATTTTAAAATCTTATACTTTCCTGAATGAGATACCAAACCTTTTTAGTAGGATGAGTTAAACAAAGCAAAACTCTGAAACTATAAAACTTATTAGAAATAAACCTAAAAAGAAAGGAGTGAATTGAATCTGTATCTGGTGTATATTCTGAGAATCAGTAGATATAAGTGCCATCTTACAAACTACCTAGTTTAGATACCAATATAAGCAAAGCCATAATTTGGGGTGATTTCTCATAATATATCCCAGAAATATTATATATTGCTACTGTCCAGGAGTTAGTCATTTCATGTTTGCATAACTGTAGGAAAGAAAATATTTTTTACTTCCCTCAGGTCAATATTACATTATGACAAAATATGCATAGAGTAAAGATAAAATAGGTTTCTAAAATTCTTAATATAGTCAGAGTTGGAAAAGATACATCTCATTAACTGTTGCTAAAAGACCATTGGATTCTGTAAAGCCATCCTTATTTGCTTCACTTGAGCAAAACTTCCTGCTTGTCATTCAACCAATGATCTTCTATTTATTTTATGTCATTAATGACTCATGAATTAGATTTCATTTAACATTTAAATTTAGTAATCTATTAGAATCTGTAGGTTCTCCTGGAAGTAAACAGCAAATATTTTGCAAGCATATACTTAATGCTTTCCCTTCTTTTTGTTATTAATTTCTACAAAGTTGATTAAACCACACTTGAAATATTCATTTAAGTGTAGGTGTAGAACAAAAGGTTCCTAAATTTGCAACCTGAAATGTTATGCTCTGAACTATAGAAAACAAATTTTGTTCAATTACGATGAACTCCACCTAGGATATTCATAGGATGAAATGCATAGTTATAAATGCATAGTTATAAATCTAATAGTTTTAACCATGAAATGAAATTACAAACATAATCACATGAAATAATTACCAAGGGCTTATCTTTTTATTAAGCCCATTAAGGCATATCTGGACAATCTATATGATTGAAATTTGGCTGTACAAAAAAAAAATCCAAAAGTAAACATTAGGGATCAAAGTAATGCTGAACTCTGAATTCTGTCTTATTTTCCCCATTAGACATTATTTTAAAATGTTAATCTATAAACTATGGTCTGATGGGGGAAAGAGTCCTATGCATCTCATCAAGAGATAATATTACAAAATAATTTTGCTTGTTATACATAATTAAATATATTTATAAGAATCATGCAAACTTTTTGTTTAAAAATATTGATACTTTTAGATGTTAGTAACTTTTCTCTTAGCTGTTCATTTTTAACATACTAGGGCATTTGAATAAAAAATGTGATGAACATTTCGTTAAAGATTTTAAGTTTTATTCTAAATCAATGGAAAATCTTTAAAGTTTTACCTTGAAATTAATGAATTAATAATATTCATATATTCAAAATGTCATGAGGATTGATACATGGTGAAAGAATGGGGGAAAGTTTGAAAAGTGAAAGCTGAGAGACTGGTTGCAAGGCGATTTTAGTCTTCATGAGAAAGGGTGGTGGTGTAGACTAGGAGAGTGGCTATAAGGATAGAAGAAGAGGATATAGAATTTGAAGGATATGGAAAATGACAATTCCCAAGACAGTGTGACCTGGAAGGATGAAGGGAGGAAGAGGGCAAAACATTGATCCTTTCCCCAATAAATCCTTTCCCAGTGACAAGACAATCCCTGGGAAAGAGGCAAATATCAATCCTAAAATGGCAATCCCTGAGGATAGAACAAACATTGATCCCTTCCCAGTGACAACAAAGCCATACAGTAATCCTGTCCCAGTGACAATACAATGAACCCCAGAGGAAAATGATAAGCACTGGGAACTGAGTTCAGGACCCTCCATCCTTCTCCAGTAAAGACAAGTTTCAAATTTTTACAGCCCCTTTCCCTGAATCACAAACTGATGCATTCTGTTGAAGTTATTAAATCACCTGTGAGTGTAACCTATTAAAACCTAGGCTCCTTCTGTAACCCAGAAAGTGAACTCCTCCAGTGCCTGCCTCTGCTACTGAATAAAGGGCCTTGCTGATCCATGAAGTCTGCTCCTGTCCCTTTTTTTTTGTGCTTTTGTTATGGTGCCAAAACTGTTTTGGTTATTTTTGCTTATAGAATTTAGAGACAGAACCTACAGTACTCACTGATGGGTTTGATACAGACCATGTAAGTCAATGCCTCCCAAGATTTTTTTTTTTCTGTTTTGTCTCTTTTTTTTTCTTGCATTTTGATTGAGCAGCTGAATGAATACATTTAGTAACATTTACTCAGTTAAAAAGCCTGGAAGAAGATGGATTTCATGTCATCATAAATTCTACTTATACATTTTGTATGAGTTGGCTACAATATCACTGAACTTCCAAGCACTCCAAGGGATATAAAGTTTTGGAACTGACAAGAGAGTTCAGAACTGAAGGTATAAATTTGGATTCATTAAGATCAGAGTGCATGGAATGATGGTGAACTGTGAACTCTTGACTACCTCTGATGCATGCTATCATTCTGGAGTCAAGTGAAGAAGGAAGATCTTGTAAGGAGACTGCATAGTGTCAACCAGTGAAGCAGAAGGAACACAGGGAGAAGAGTGTCACAGGAGACCAGAGAATCAAGATTTTCTAGACACATTCTTTGAAGTGTCTATTTTAACCAGACTTCCCATGGGCCTATATCAGAAGTGTGCCAGATGTAACCCCCCCAAAAAAGTTTTAAATAGGAAATTTTAAGAATCATATTATTTTATAAAGAAAAAAATTGGAAAAGTGAAATCATCTAGGTCACAACTAAAAGAGCATTTATCCCCTTTGTTAACCTTATATGATTAAAAATAATGAAGTATAATCAGCCCTCTGGATCCACATTCAACAACTACAGATAGAAGAAATTTGGAAAAAGAAAAACTAGGTCTACTGAGAACATACAACTTCTTTTTCTGGTCATCATTTCCCAAAACAATATAGTATAACAACTAGCTACATACATTTACATAGTATTACATTGTGTTATGTATTGTAAGTGATCTGGATATGATTTCAAATACAGGGAGGATGAGTGTAGGTACTAGGCAATTACTGCACCAGTTTATACAATCATCTTGAACATCCCCAGGCCTAGACATCCACACTGGTGGTGGGGAGAAGGTGAGTGTCTTGGAAACCCCCCATGGTTACCCAGGTTCTTCTGTACATAATTTTTTTTTAACATTTTGTGGAATGAGACCAGGTAGGAGGTCAATAAGCCTGCTTACAGACTGCTCAGCAGGCCCACAATTTTGAAGAACAAATCTAAAGGAACTTTCTTCACCTGCACAGCAGTACTTATCTTGTCAATAAGTCAAGCATGAAAAAATGGCAAATTTAACATTCAGAAACAAGAGGAAAAAAACAAATAAAACAACAGGAGAAAAAAATGCCATGTGCTCCCTTTCTTCACCACTCTACTCAATTATCATGAGCATTTGCATGAAGCAATCAAATAGTAAATGTTATAGGGTCAAATTTTAAATAAGAGTCTTTTTCCTAGCTTAGAAAAAAGAGGGGGATGGATATTTCTCTCCCCTCTTTTATCTCTGAGCATCTTTAGGAAACACCTTGTAAGTACTTTCTGGTCTCTTTGAAATGTATATGAATCCTCTAAAACACTAACTAGGCCTTCTGTCACCTTGGTGATCTGGGAAGGTCTTTCTCAAGGATTTAGGAGTCATTTCTTTGAAATGCAAATATCAAGGAATACGTATCTCTATCTCCCAATTCTATGGTAGGTAGAAGCCTAAATTACATAGGTGGTGAATATTTTGCTCCCAGTCGTAAAACTACCTCTTGTCCTAAAAATGGGAGGGTTAGAATTTGCTCTGGATAATGCAAATTGGTTAGCACAGATAGCTGACCTAATTAACAGAAAAAGTTAGGATATGTGAGAAATAGTACTATTAAGTCCTCTTACTTAAGTTAATATTATTTATAGTGAAAACATGCATGTAATGTGTTTTACCTGCTTGGATACATAAAAGGATGCAGCTTCTTTGTTTTAGCAATCTTTTTAGAGGATTGTCTGTGATATACAACTCTATTTCAGTGCATATTCAAAAATAATTTTTTTTCTTTTTCTACTACCTTTGTAAGAGAATTTCTGGATAGAGAGAAGATCTTATTTTTACTTACATTTCTCCAATAACCATTTATACTAACCATCTGCCTTAACTAAAATTTAAAACAAAAATTTCCTATTTTGCTTCTTACCAATCGATAGAGGAAATATTTAAAGACTGTTAGGGAAGCTAGATTATAGACAAGGAAACTATAGATTTTCAATGCATTGATCTTGACCAGTCAGCTTTTCCTTATTCTTTTTCTGAAATAATTGTGTGACATAGAAATGAGTATTTACATTATATAATGAGACGAATTATATACCAAAATCAAGTTTTTTTAGTCAGGTTTTATATTGATGTGATCAAAATACCTGGCAAGAAAAACCTGAGGAGGAAAAGTTTATTGGGCTCTCACATGTTTAGAGGTCTCAGTTCATGGATGGCCAACTGCATTGCTCTGGGCCCAATGTGAGGCAACACATCAGGAAAGCACCTGATAGAGAAAAACTGCTTAGCTCATGATGAGCTAAGGAAGGAGAGAGAGAGAGAGAGAGAGAGAGAGATGGGGTGGGTAACTATAGAAGAACAGCCCTTCCAGGGCATACACACAGTAATCCACCTCCTCTAGCTATGTCCCACTTGCCTACAGTGACTGTTGGGAAAAGTATAAACGGCAGCCATACCCCAGAGAAAAAACCCCAACATGGCGCCTAAGCACCTCTTCTTCCTACCTTCTTCTTTTCTGCAGTGGCGCGAAAAGTTCCCGCCCGTGTGAACTCTCCCGCCGGCTCCAATTTCAAATCTCGCTGGCGGGGAACCTTAGCCCCAATGAGAACTAATTCCTGGGCTCCGGAGCTGATATCTGAAAGAACTTGCCAATAAACGGGTTGCCTGCCATTTATCTAAGCCCTACCATCTCCCCCTTAGTTCTATATAAGCACACAGCTTTTTGCAATAAAATTGGAATTCTCCCAGCGAAGTGTCTTTGCGTGGGGAATTCTTTCAGTGACCACCTAATCAGTCCTTCAAACTTGGATGGGATGATTAGGTTATAGCTCTCAATCCAATTGTTTTACTTCTGAATATTCCTGTATTAGCACAGGGGCTTTGGGGGGACACTTCATACCAAACCACAACAAAATTAATTTAAGTTAAAAGTACATTTTGAATAAAATCAATTATATTTGACAGTTAAACAAAGCTCTTCTGTATTTCAGTTGCTGAGTAGACAATGAACTAACCACAGAGAATGATGCAACCTATTCTGACTGTGCTCAGGGTCTAGCGGGGAAGAGGTCTGTTACAATTTTTAATGAATCTTGTACATACAAATATTACTCAATTGTATATTTATATATGCAACTATTTTGTTAATACGAATTTTGTATGCATAAAAATACAAAGATTTCTGTACAAAAAAGTAATAAGCAGAAATGGTTTCAACTATCGGATAGATGATTTATTATTCTATCTATATTTTTTTCAATCACCTAATTTTTATTTTATATTGTTAGTGTTTTTCTAATTATGATATTAAGGAAAACTACAACACTGAGTTTCAAGCAGGAAACTAAAATGTAAAATATTCGTATGTGTCTCCATCATGAAGGATAATTTTTTAATAAAGTAAAAACATATAACAGGAGTAAGCAAAATTTTCTTTCTTTCTTTCTTTTCTTTTCTTTTTTTTTTTTTACTATGGATTGAACCAAGAGTACTTTATCACAGATCTACATCCCCAGCCTTTTTTTTTTTTTTTTTTTTTTAATTTTAAGGCAGGGTCTGAGTTAGTTGCTTAGAGCTTCCCTAAACTGCTGAGGCTGGCATTAAACTTGCAATCTCCCCCTTGGTTTCCTGAGCTGCTGGGATTACAGGCATGCACCACCATGCCCAGCAAGAAAGATTTTCTTTTTTTTAATATTTATTTTTTTTCTTTTAGTTTTCGGTGGACACAACATCTTTATTTTATTTTTATGTGGTGCTGAGGATTGAACCAAGCACCCCGCGCATGCCAGGCGAGTGCCTGAGCCACATCCCCAGCCCCCCAAAAGATTTTCTAATGTAAAATGTGAAAAGAAATTTTAAACCCAAGGCAGTTTGAATTGAATCTTTTGCCCATAAATTAAGGTGAAAAACTGGGGAACTGGAGGAAATAAACCAAAAGGATTATCCAGGTTTCCTATTTGTCCTCCTAACCCCAAAATGTACCCAGTCAAAATAACTTTCTATTCCAAACAAGATTCCTTTTATCTTTTTCTTGAGAATGAAATTATAAACCTGTAATGCCAGTAACTTGGGAGGCTTAGACAGAAGGATCTTAAGTTCAAGAGTGGCCTCAGCAACTTAGCAAGACTCTATCTCAAAAGAAAAAAAGGGTTGGTTTTGTAGCTCTATTTATTTCACATTGCAGTTGTATGTAACTCAACACAGTAAGTGCAGGATAAGACAAAATCGTTGAGATTTGGTGTGAATTTCTCCTCTGCCTTAGGATTTTAAGTAAGCCTTAGGATTTTAAAGTTTCCAAATCTTGTGTTCCTCAGTCATGAGATGGGCATAAATCTCACAATGTTGTTAAGGGAATTTAGAAAATAGAAAATACATCCAACATTATAAAATACGTAAAATCTCTGGTATGAGGTAGAAAATCATTAAACATTCATTTCTATCCAGTGTCTTGAAAACCTTGATTCAGTAGCAGCTAGGTAAGCTGTTCTCAAACTTTTTGGTCTTATGACAACACTAAGCTCTTAAAAATTATTGAGATCTTCACATAATTTTGTTTTAAATTAGTTATGTCTATCAACATTTGTCATAAGGAAATAAAACTGAAATTTAATTTTTTTACTTCAAATAAAAAAAAAACACCTAAAGAAACAAAACTGTCAATGTCATTCATTTAAATAAAATTTGAGGAACTTTTTTTAAAAAAGAATATCCATAGTTTTCTGAAAAGATTATTAAAATGTTCCTCCCTTTCTAACAACATATCTTTGAGAGGCTTAACTTTCATTATATACCCAGCTGCAATACCATATTAAAATAGATTGAACATAGGAGCAGATGTGAAGTTTCTTTACTAAGCCTGACTAAAGTGTAAAACATACCACCTTTCCCACGAATTTTTCTTGAAAATAAGGTGATTTGCTAAAACTGTTTTTAAATTGCTAAAGCCTACTGATTTAAATATTCTTTTTTACTACTTCTTTTCAACTTGATGTATTTAGAATTCATACCATATCAATTCCTGTGGAACTGAATTTATTTTGTTTTAGTCACTCATTACTCATCAGGTGGACATGCCATAGCTTATTCACTCATTTTCCTATGGATAGACATTAAGTCATTTCTGATATTTTATGTTTAATAAATAATTGTGGAATTCATAATCATATCTAATTTTTCAAATCAATGGAAATTTCAGGGTAAATTCCTAGAAGTAAGATTTCTGGGTCAAAAGATACATGAATATACTGTATTTTATTCTATTTTGTCAAATTCCCTTTCATAAGAGTTTGGTCATCTTACATTACTACTAGTAATGTATAAGTGTTTGTTTCTCTACAGTCTTACCAACAAAGTACATAGTCAAACTTTTCCATTTTTAATGGTGAATAATATACAAACATTGTTTTAATTTGTATTTTTTCATTGTGGGTGAACTTGACCATGTGCCATATGTATATAGGTATTTGTAAATACTTTTCTATGAACTCTGTATTCATGTCCTTTTCCCATCTTCCCACCAAATGTTTGGCTTTTTTTAAAAATTTTCTCCTATACTTAAAAGTTTATTGTATATTAAGAAAACAGTATTGCCATGGTTTGGCTATGCTTTGTGTTTGTCCCTCAAGGCTTCAAGTGATGGAAACTTCCCTGAAAGGAAGTCTTTGGGTCATTAAGGTTGTGCCTTTAGAAGGCTTTAAGGTAGTTCTAATGGAACTCTGAGTTAGTTCTCATGAACAACAACCTGAGCCTGACCCCTAAATAGCTCTCTGGTTCCCTATACACCACACACATTCCCACCATCATGATGCCCTCTGCCAGAAGGCCTTCACCAGAGACAAGTTAACATTGACACCATGCACATAAACCTCCTTTGTGAATCAAATAAACTTCTTTTCTTTATAAAGTTACTCAGCCTCATATATTTCATGATAGAAAACATATTAATACATGCACATTTTTCATATATAAACAAAATTTTTCATTTCTCTATAATGTATCTTGCAACCAGTTTATCATAGTGAGTCATTTGTCATTTGATTTTGTCTGTGTTTTCTTTTTGGCACGCAAAACATTTTTTGAACACAAATTATCTTTCTAAAAAAATTTCACATGAATTTTTAATCTCAGTTTAAAAATAATTCATCATTAAAAAGTTATATGGGAAGTTATCTTAATTACAAGTTTGAAGGGATTCACTCAAGTTTTCTTCTAACTTGTATGATTTTTTTTACATTAATAATCTGGATTTTTGTGATATAACTTTATCTCTGTTTCCACAAGACCATCAAGTTATCATAATATCATTCATATGAAAGCTGAAACCACGTGTATCTTATAATATTTTTTTTCTATGCATTTAAATCTAATCTGCATTTGGTATTCTCTCCAATAGGGTCTCTACTATCCATTAATAGAATGTGTTAGTTAAAGACTTTATAATGTGTTTTAAGAAGGCTAGTCCTTCTCATTTTTTAAAGCTGAGTTTTTACAGCTATACTTGCGAGTTTATGTTTCATGTGAATCTTAAAACCAGAAAAACTAACGGTATTAAAGTATGTATTAGTGAGGTGAGGATTAAAACATGTTACCTAGAAGGGATGTCTTTTAATTTGTTCATGTCTGTTGTTGTGTCCTTCAAGACTGCTGTAGTTTTCGTGACATGGGTTTTATATATTCTTGTCTAATGTATTCCTAAATGTGTTGCCCTTTTTTGTGTGTGTGGTTGTACTAAAAGAGATTTTTTAAAAATCACATCTGCTGTGAATAACTCTCATATAAAATGTCAAAAATCATCTCTCTTGGCACATTTTAGTAAAATAATTTTAATTATACCCCCAGGGCAGATAGATATCCAAAAGCAACTGAACACAAAAGTCACGTACATGATTAGAACATCTTTGTACCTTGAAAGTGAGCTCACTTGTTATATTTTTAGACATTTTTAGATAATTTCAGTGCCAAACTCACACCTAGTGGCCAGTTCTGGTGCAGGCATTGGTAGAGGGAAGTGACTAATTCTGTGGAGAAACAGAGACCACACACTGTGCCAAATGGTGAATATTAGGTAATTTTATATACAGTTATTCTTACATAATTGGTGGTAAGATCTGTATCTAAGTCTAATCATAGAAAGGAAGATACAGGTGAGATCAGGATTTCAGCAGGAAGCAGAAAAATGGAGCCAGAGATGAGTAAATGTGACATCTTTGGAGAAATGCCCATTTAACTCTTATAAATTCTGAAATTTGATTCTTTTCTACTAGGTTGTAGGAGTTTCCTATGTATTTTAGATATTATTTGCATTTCAGATATCTTCTTCCATTCTGTAGATTGCTCTTTCATCATGTAGTTGATTGTTTCCTTTGCTGTGCAGAAGCTTTTTAGTTTGATGTAGTCCCACTGGTCTGTTTTTGCTTTTGTTGCTGTACTTTTGTGGTCATATCCAAGAAATCACTCTCAACACCAGTGACAATAAACTTTTTCTCTAGGATTTCTTTGAGTAGTTTTATAGTTCTGGGGCTTATGTTTAAATACTTAATTCATTACTATTTGATTATTCTGCACAGTGTAAGATAATGGCCCGATTTAATTTTTGCAAGTGGATATCCAGTTTTTCCATTGTTGTTTATGAAAGACACTATCCTTTCCTCAATGTATGGTCAACAGATATATTAAAAGGTGCTCAACATCACTAATCATTAGAGAAATATAACTCAGAAACATGATATATCACCTCACACCTGTTAGTATGGCTAATAGAATAAATAAATAAATGCACAAATAAATAAAATAACCACTGTTGGCAAGGAACTGGAGAAAAGAGAACATTTGTGCATTATGGCAAGAATGTAAAATAGTTCAACTCCTATGGAAATAGCATGAAGATTCCTCAAAAGTCTATAAATAGGGTCTCTATGTGATCCAGGAATCCTACTTTTGGATATATATATATATATATATATATATATATATATATATATATATAGAGAGAGAGAGAGAGAGAGAGAGAGAGAGAGAATTTTTTTTAATATTTATTTTTTAGTTATCGGCGGATACAACATCTTTGTTTTGTATGTGGTGCTGAGGATCGAACCCGGGCCGCACGCATGACAGGCTAGCGCGCTACCGCTTGAGCCACATCCCCAGCCCAGTATATATATTTCTTGAAGCAATATTCACATCCCCATATTTATTGCCTCATTAACCAAAATATGAAAACAACCCAAATATCCATTTACATATAAAGAAAGAAAGAATGTGGTAAATTTATAAAAAATGGAATGTTAATAAGTCTTGAAAAAGATGAAATCCTGAAATTGTGTCAACATGGATGAACCTAGGGATATTGTGATAAGTGAAATGCTCCAGTCACAGCATGATAAATATTGTACAATTCCACTTATATGAGTTATTTAAAACAGTAATGGCTATAACAAAAGCAGAAAGTAGAAAAGGCTGGGGGAGGAGGAAATTGGAAATTGTTCAATGGGTAAAAAGTTATGTAAAATGAATAAGTTCTAGAGAAACTTTGTGCAACAAATTAACGATAGTTAATATCAATAATGTCAAAATGGCCATACTACCAAAAGAGCTATGCAGATTTAATGCAATTCCAATCAAGCTTTAAACGCCATTCCTTATAGAAAATAGAAAAATCAGTCATGAAATTCATTTGGAAAAATGAGAGGCCCATAATAGCCAAAGCAATCTTCAACAGGAAATACAAGGCAGGATGCATCACAATAGCAGACTTAAATTATACTACAGAGCTATAATAACAAAACAGCATGGTATTGGCACAAAAACAGGCAAGAAGATCAATGAAACAGAACAGAATAGAAGACACAGAGACAAACCCACATAAACACAGTTACCTCATATTACACAAAGGCACCAAAAACACACACTGGAGAAAAGATAGCCTATTCAAAAAATGGTACTAGGAAAACAGGAAATCCATATGTAATAGAATGAAAGTTAACTCCTATCTCTCACCCTGCACAAAAATCAACTTTAAATGGATCAAAGACCTAGGAATTAGACCAGATTAGAAGAATTAGATACCAATTAGAAGAAAAATTAGACCCAACACTTCAACAAGTTGGCACAGGAATCAACTCCCTATACAAGATTCCTAAAACACAAGAAATAGAATTAATAAATGGGATGGCAACAAAATTAAAATCTTTTTCACAACAAAATAAAAAATCAAGAGCATGAAGAGAGAACATACAGAATGAGAGAAAATCTTTTCCACCTGTACCTCAGGGTGTTAATTTCTAGGTTATACAAAGTACTCAAAAGGCTTAACACCAAAAAGACAGAATAAAACAAGAACAAACAAACAAATAACTCAACCAATAAATGGGCAAAGGAACCACACAGACCCTTCTCAAAAGAAGAAATATGAATAATCAACAAATATATGAAAAATGTTCAACATTTTTAGAAATTAGAGAAATGAAAACTAAAACTACACTGAGATTCCATCTCTAGTCAAAATGGCAATTATCAAGAATACAAGTAACAACAAATATTAGAAAGAATGTGAAGAAAGAGAGTGCTCACACATTGTTGGTGGGACTGCAAATTGGTGCAACCACTCTGAAAAGCAGTATGGAGATTCCTCAGAAACCTAGGAATGGAATCACAATTTGACCCAGTTATCCATTCCTTTGAATATATCCAAAGGATTTTTTTATATTAAAGAAGAAATTTATTGAAACGACATATTTGTAAATCAATACTATCATTGCTAATGTAATTGTTTTTATACTATATATTGTTGTACAACCAAATAGAACTGTTGGGAACTGTTATTCTAACACTCAGGAAGATATTATTGGCATAAAATTAATTTTATCTGTTAGAGATGACAGCTACTTTATGTGTAATCTTTTTTTCTTCCTCTTTCTGCTCCTTTATTCTTTCAATGTCTTTTTATCTTTGTGAAATCTAGTTTTGTAACTTTTTAATTTTTAAAAAATTTTGTCTAACTAGTTATACATGACAGTAGAATGCATTTTGACACATTTTACACAAATGGAGTACACCTTCTCATTCCTCTGGCTATACATGTTGCAGAGTCACAACAGTAGTGTAATCATATATGTATATAGGATAGTAATGCCTGTGTCATTTTACCATCCTTCCCATCTTCATGCCCTATCCTTCCCCTCACTCCCCTCTGCACAATCTAAGGTTCCTTCATTCTTCCCTACCCTCCTGCCCCCAATATGGATCAACACAGGCTTATCAGAGAAAACATTCGACCTTTGGATTTTTGTGATTGGCTTATTTCACTTAGCATAATGTTCTCTACTTCCATCCATTTACCTACAAATGCCATAATTTCATTATTTTTAAGGCTAAGTAATATTCCATGTGTATACGCACCACACTTCTTTAACCATTCATCTGTTGAAGGGCATCTAAGTTGGTTCTATAGTTTCGCTATTGTGAATTGAGCTGCTATAAACATTGATGTGGCTGTGTAACTGTAGTATGCTGATTTTAAATCCTTTGGGTAGAAACCAAAGAGTGGGATAGGGATATGATTAGGAAAGGAAGAACTCAAACTATCACTATTTGCCAATGACATGATTCTATATTTAGAGATCCAAAAAGTTCTACCAGAAAACTTTTAGAACTAATACATTAATTCAGAAATGTATCATGATATAAAATTAACACACACAGATCATACATAATATATAAGCGATAAAATCCACTGCAAGAGAAATTAGGAAAACTACCCCCATTCACAGTAGTATAAAAATAAATAAATGAAATACTTGGGAATCAATTTAACAAAAGACGTGAGAGCCCTCTACAATGAAAACTATAGAACACTAAAGAAAGAAATTGAAGAATACCTTAGAAGATGGGAAGATCTCCTGTGCTTTTGGATAGGCAGAATTAATATAGTCAAAATGTCCACACTACCCAAAGTGTTATACAGATTTAATGCAACTCCTATCAGAATCACAAGACATTTTTCATAGAACTATAAAAAGCAACCATAAAATTCATTTGGAAAAATAAGAGACCCAGAATTGCCAAAGCAATAATTAGCAAGAATGGTGAAGCAGGAGACATCACAATACCAGACCTTAAACTATACTACTGAGCAATAGTAACAAAAATGGCATGGTATTAGCACCAAAATAAAATAGTACAAAATAGACCAATAGTACAAAATAGAAGATACAGAGACTAACCCACATAAATATGGTCATCTCATACTAGACAAGGGCACCAAAATATACATTGGAGAAAAGATAGCCTATTCAACAAATAATGCTGGAAAAACTGGAAATCCATATATATCAAAATGAAATTAACCCTCCAAAAGGTTTTAAATCAGCATACTATAGTGACTCTGCCACATAAATGTTTATAGTAGCACAATTTACAATCACTAGGCTATGGAACAAACTTAGATGCCCATCAACAGATGAATGGATAAAGAAATTGTGGTATATATACACAATGGAATACTACTTGGTCATAAAGAATGGCTATATGACATTTGCCTATAAATGGATGGATCTGAAGAATATCATGCTAAGTGAAATGAGCCAATCCCCAAAATACAAAAGTTGAATGTTTTCACTGATATGTAGAAGTTAAATCACAATAACAAGGGGAGAAATTGAAGAAGAGAAGTTCAGTAGATTACACAAAGTGGGACAAAAGGAAGGGATGGGTATAGGAATGAGAAAGACTGTAAAATAAATCTAACATAATTTTCCTATGAACACATATGAAAACACCTAAATGAATCCCACCATCATGCCCACCAACAAGAATGGGGTCCTAGTTAGAATAAGATGTAACCTATGTGTAATTTTATCAAAATGGATTCTAGTGTCATATATAGTTAAGAAGAACTAATTAAATTAAATTAAAAATAGAAACTATGTTAAGGAAGTAGATTTCATGTTCAATGTTCTTACAACAATATCATCAACAACAACAAAAACAACAAAACAAAATTAGGAAGTGCTAAGAGCCAAGTATATGATGCATGGCATTTTTGGTTGAAAGGTGATGCCAGCTAGCCATTGAGATGATATGATTATGTTAAGATTTGCATTCATATGGATATTGGACTCCTGCTGTTCACCTTGGCCTCCTACGGGACTCCTGGAGAGTTCCCATTGGTTGGAGAAGTACAGTAGGAGGGAGTTCCGGGGAAGGAACTTCCTCAGGGCGTGCCGGAAGAACACTGCATGTGTGGATCGGCGATCTTCCCTGGGGGCGTACAGAATATTGGAGGCAGTTTCAAAAAATAAAGTTTGTTCCTGCTTGAGTGGCTCGTGATTTTGTGCCCAGCCAGACTGCGGCATTTGGCGGCCCGTACGGGGAACGCCTGAAGCTTGGAGGTGAGTAAAATTGTTCGCCCCTGAGGGAAGGCGACAAAATGGGTGACCATTTCAAAAAACAATGTGTTCTTGTTTTGATTTATCTTGTTTTTGTTTCAAGCTGCCTATCCCTAGACTTTTCTCAGGCAAACTGGGAAAAATGGTTGGCTCAAGGTTTGAAGTTGTTCGGGCCTGAGAAAGAGAAAATTGATACAACTATTCTTTGTTCCGTTTTTGTTTCATTCTGTTTCGGTTTTGTTTTATGCTATCTTATTGGGTTGCGTTGCCTTTATAGTAGATTAGAAACTAGTAAAAAACAAACCGAAAAACTGTTAAGTAAATTGTTAGAGGTCCAGACTATGGTAGAAAACATGTTAGGTCAAGCAAAAGAGAAGGTCTCTCGAGCTAGTCAGACAGAGGAAAATTTGAAGAAAGAAAGCTTAGAGGAAAAACAACAATCAGGCGGGGAATTACAACAGGAGGCTGCTACTAACTCCGTTCTATCACCAGAGGGCATAATTCAACCAACAGCTCCATCTACAGCTGAGCGGCCCTCAACTCCCGTAGTTGATGGACGGAATCCTGAGGCAGGACCCCAAAGATTAGCATGCCCTGTACTTGAGCAGGCAGGAGGGCAACGAATTCACCGTGCTTTAGATTTCAAAACAGTGAAGCAATTAAAGGAGGCTGTAACAACCTACAGGCCGCAAGCACCCTTCACTGTGAGCATGTTTGAATCCATTACCAACTTAGACATGACATCAGCAGATTGGGCTAACATGTGTCGATCTGTGCTACATGGAGGACAATATTTGTTATGGAAGGTTGCCAATGAGGAATTTTGCATGGAGACAGCTAGGCGAAATGCAGCAGCCAGTTACCCTCAAAGAAATCTAGATATGTTATTAGGAAAAGGACCTTATGAGGGTCAATGGCAACAAATTGAATATGATCCCGGCATATATGCACAAATTGCTGTAGATGCAGTTAGGGCATGGAAAACTTTACAGGGGCATGGAGATTTATAAGGACAATTATCTAAGGTAATACAAGGAACTAATGAACCTTACACTGAATTTGTAGATAGGCTTATTCAAACAGCTTCTAGAATATTTGGAGATACAGAACAGGCAATGCCATTTATAAAACAACTGGCTTATGACCAAGCAAATCATTGCTGCAGAGAGGTCATTAGACCATGGAGACATTAAGATTTAAACACATATATTAAATTATGTAGAGACATTAATGAACAAGGGCAAGTCTTAGCAGCAGTACAACAGGCTTTAGATGCCAGGCCAAAAACATGCTATAATTGTGATCAAACAGGACATTTTAAAAGGAGTTGCCCCATAGGAGGAGGGTTTAACAAAGCTAGGTATCAAAGGAATAGAATACCGGGTATTTGCCCACGATGCCGTAGAGGGAAACATTGGGCTAATGAATGCCGTTCTCAAACCACCATAGAGGGTATTCCGTTATCAAAAAACAGACAAGGACCAAGTGTTTACCCACGATATTGTGGAGAAAGGCATCAGGCTCCATTGCCAAAAAACGGACTGGAGGGCCCAATGCTCCGGGGCCCAAAACCACAAATATACGGGGCAATGGAGGAACCCAGCAGCACCATCAAGGTAGTGCCAAGGATGCATTATCCATTAAATCCCTCATCAGACAAACTAGAGGGAGCACAGGGTTGGACATCTGTGCCTCTGCCAGAGCAGTACTAACTCCAGAGATGGGAGTTCAAATCATTCCCACAGGAGTAAAAGGACCTCTTCCCCAAGGAACAGTAGGCTTATTATTGGGACGCAGTTCTTCAACACTAAAAGGACTTATGATAAGTCCTGGGGTAATTGATCCCGATTATGAGGGTGAAATAAAAATTATAGCTAGTTCTCCAAGAGGTATATCAGTAATTTCACCAGGAGATAGAATAGCACAGTTATTAATAATAACCAGCCTACATGATAAATTTTCCAGTCGTACTGTAGAAAGAGGTTCCAAGGGATTAGGCTCCACAGGTGTAGATTGGGCTATGATGTCTTTAAATTTAGATTCTCGCCCCATGCTAAAACTAAATATTCAAGGACATGACTTTAATGGGCTACTGGACACAGGGGCTGACCTTAGCATCATATCTTGTCAAGAATGGCCAAAACATTGGCCATTACAACAAGCCACTCAAACGCTTCGAGGCCTAGGAGTGGCAACTAATCCCCATAGAAGTGTAATGGTATTAGATTGGAAGGATCCTGAAGGATGTGAAGGAACAATACAGCCCTATGTATTAGGTCATCTTCCTATAAATTTATGGGGACGAGATGTCCTAGATCAATTAGGTTTGACATTAACAAATAACATCAAGGATGTGAAGGAACTATACAGCCCTGTGTATTGGATCATCTTCCTATAAATTTATGGGGATGAGATGTCCTAGATCAATTAGGACTAACATTAACAAATAACATCAATTCAAATGCGCCCACTATTAGGGCTAGACAAGGCTTTAGGAAAGAAAAAAGATTAAGAGAACAAGAACAAGGTATGACAGCACAAATTCAAATAGATCAAGAAATAAATAGACATGGATTGGGTTTTCAGAAAGGGCCACTGAGACAATCAAAATTACTTGGAAATCAGAAAGACCAGTGTGGGTTCCTCAGTGGCTCCTGACTAAAGAAAAGATACAAGTAGCCCATGACCCGGTCAAACAACAATTAGCGGAGGGACATATACAACCTTCCGTATCTCCCCATAATACTCCCATTTTTATCATTAAAAAGAAATCTGGTAAATGGAGATTATTGCAAGATTTAAGAGCCATTAATAATGAGATGGTTATTATGGGATCTGCTCAATCAGGGATCCCCCAATTGTCTGCTTTACCAAAAACCTGGTATGTTTTAGCTATAGATATTAAAGATTGCTTTTTTTCAATTCCAATTCATCCCGAGGATAGTCCACATTTTGCATTTACTATCCCTGCACTAAATCATGAAGGTCCTGATCAGAGATATGAATGGAAAGTACTCCCTCAAGGATGGCTAATAGTCCAACTATGTGTCAAATTTATGTTAACAAAGCAATCCAGCCACTTAGAAATCAAAATCCTGAACTACAAATATTTCACTATATGGATGATGTGTTATTGGCACATAAAGATAAAAACACATTGCTAGAATGTTAGGCCACACTTACAAATTTATTAAAAAATTATAATCTAGAGATAGCAATAGATAAAGTACAATTAAATCTTCCAATTAATTATTTAGGAGTTCTATTATCCTCAACCATGGTCCGTCCACCAAAAATTCAAATACGAGTAGATCAACTCAAATCACTTAACGACTTTCAAAAGTTATTGGGAGACATAAATTGGATAAGGCCTTATCTAGGCATGCCAACAGGAGAGTTGGGACCTTTATTTGATATTCTAAAAGGTCCATCAGATCCAAATTCACCCCGCATGTTGACACCTGAAGCAAGAAAGGCATTAAAAATCATTGAAACATATATGGAAAATATGCATTTGGATAGAATTGATATTAGTTTGCCTTTATTATTTATTGTATTGCCAACAAATATATTCCTACAGGAGTATTTTGGCAAGAAGGTCCATTATTGTGGATACATTTATCTTACTCTCCTAACACTATTCTTACTAGATATCCTGAGGCTGTAGGACAGTTAATACTCAAAGGAATAAAAGCAGCAAAGGGAGTGTTTGGGATTTCTCCCAATAAAATTATTACTCCATATACTATGGATCAAATTGATGAGTTAGCTAATGAGTTAAATACTTGGGCAATAATCATGTGTAAATCAAATGTTTCATTTGATAATCACTTACCATCTAATCCTTTGTTGTCTTTTTGGTCTAAGCATCCTGTAGTTTTTCCAAAGATGACAAGAAAAACCCCTATCATGAATGCTCCAATTCACTGATGGGTCAAATAATGGTACAGTAGCAGTAGTTACCCCTGATCAAACTTTTACATTTTTAGTACCCAAACAATCAGCTCAAAAGGTAGAGCTTAATGCAGTATTACAAGCTTTTATGATGTTTAAAGATTCTGTATTTAATTTATTTTCTGATAGTCAGTATGTAGTTAATGCTATAGTATCCCTTGAAGATGCTGGTAGGATTTCCCCTTCTTCTACTGTTTTCTCTTTGTTTTCCACTATGCAAAGTCTAATCTGGGACAGAAAAGATCCATTCTTTATAGGACATATCAGGGCACATACAGGATTGCCTGGAGCCCTTAGTTTGGGCAATGAATTAGCAGATAAATCTACACATGACATACATATTTTCTCCACAATAGAAGAAGCTATAAATTTTCATAAAAGGTTCCATGTCAATGCTAATACTTTACAAAAGCATTTTAAAATAACTAAAGAACAAGCCCGACATATAATAAAACAATGTCAAAATTGTGTGACATTTTTACCACAAGTTAATCTTGGAGTCAATCCTAGAGGACTGATACCTAACCATATTTGGCAGATGGACGTCACACACTTGCCAGAATTTGGAAAATTAAAATATTTGCATGTTACAGTTGATACTTCTTCTGGATTTTTGATGGGCTCCCTTCATGCCAGAGAAAAAACTAAAGATGTTATAGCTCATTGCTTACAAAATTTTGCCACTGTGGGCGTTCCAAAACAGTTAAAAACAGATAATGGTCCTGGTTATGCTTCTACCTCTTTTAAACAATTTTGCTCATCATTTGGCATTACTCACATAACAGGAATTCCATACAATCCACAAGGACAAGGCATAGTTGAAACAGCTCATCAAACTATTAAAATGTACTTATTAAAACAAAAGGAGGGAATTGGAAAGGGGTATATATCCCCCAAAGATAAACTTAAAAATAACCCTTTTTACTCTAAACTTTTTAAATTTGGATTCATCAGGGCTTAGTGCTGCGGAAAGACATTTGTATCCAAAAAATGTACATAAGCCTAAGGTACTTTGGAAGGATATTCTAACAGGACAATGGAAAGGTCCTGACCCAGTGATAGTCTGGAGTCGGGGCTCTGTTTGTGTTTTTGCACAGGGAGAACAGCAGCCGATTTGGATTCCAGAGAGATTAACCAAAACAATTTCTACAGACCAAAAGGAAGATGATTTGACTCAAATCCATAACAGCTGATATCCAGAACTCCAGCTTGGCTATTCTTACATCTGCGACAGTGATTAACCAGGATGCTTTTTTCAATATCTATTTTATTATTGCTTTTTCCCACATCATAAAGTTCTATTTTATTTTTGAGCTCATACAGACCTAGGTTAATGTTTTTCTGATCAGTTTTATTTTTTGACTGTGGAGTTTTTAAACATTGCAATGGAGATTTCACCTAGGTAAAGCTACAAGGCCTTTACTATTGTCTTATGTGTTGTATGTTACATGTGCACACTTCTGTTTTGTGTTGTATGTCTGTATGTGCGTATGTCCATATATCATATATGAGGAGCTCTCATGATTATGGATCCGAATTTTTTTTATTATTCACGTGATTTTAATAGTTTAATTTATTTGGGTAAACAGCTGTTGAGGATTGTTTTAATATATGAACAAATAGGAGGTTAACAGATCTGTTTGTTTATTTTCACCTTTCCTTTTCATTATATGTAATAATTCTGTTCAGGATAATGTAAATTGTTCTAAAAATTGTTTTCTTAGTACCTGTTGAAATGTTACATATTTTTTTTTTAGCATCATTGTCAGAATTCCTATTTTCATCCCAGTGCCGGTGAAGACAAAGATGAAACCAAACTACAACTTCTTCGAGAGTTATCACAACAGACTGTATAAACTGATACATCAATGATTAATAACTCAACAAGTAATGCTCAATCAATGAGTTGATTTATTTTGGGAGGAAATGGACATATTTATAGATTCCTCCACTTTGAACTGCTTACAGAACTTGCCTGGATTATGTATCACTTGTGTGCATTGTGATCTATCTGTTGATGCAGCGAATTATGGTAGTGCTAGTGTATCTTTGCTGATGTGTCACCAGTGATGCAATTTTTCCTAGGAGCTGTCCATTGACTCGGTTTCGTGGCATTTCTGTATCCTCCTCCCTTCTACTAGTGATGGTCTAATTTTGGGGGCCAACAGAGGTGAGGCAAAGAACCTCACCCCCCCACTGGTGCATAGGCCTATCCACAAGTATGGCTATATGCTGGACCGGTAGTCAGTGACGGGTATGATCCAATTACAGTGGTATCAACCTAAGACAGGAGGCTGACGCCTAGATGTCAGTTTTCCGATGATGGGTAAGAACCATATGTTGAATTGGACAAACCTAACAGGCACGGTCCCTAGTCAGATTGCTTGTTGCTTAAACAGAAGGGGGGAGATGCTAAGAGCCAAGTATATGATGCATGGCATTTTTGGTTGAAAGGTGACGCCAGCTAGCCATTGAGATGATATGATTATGTTAAGATTTGCATTCATATGGATATTGGACTCCTGCTGTTCACCTTGGCCTGCTACGGGACTCCTGGAGAGTTCCCATTGGTTGGGGAAGTACAGTAGGAGGGAGTTCCGGGGGAGGAAATTCCTCTGGGCGTGCCGGGAGAACGCCGCGTGTGTGGATCGGCGATCTTCCCGGGGGCGTACAGAACATTGGCGGCAGTTTCAAAAAATAAAGTTTGTTCCTGCTTGAGTGGCTCGTGATTTTGTGCCCAGCCAGACTGCGGCAAGGAAGCACAAAGAAACTTTTAGCTATGATAAATATTTCCCTTAGAAGATTGTGGTGATGGCTTCTCATGTATGGTTATATATATAAAAAAGTATACATTAAATATATTCCAGTTTTATATCCCTATTATTCCTCAATAAATCTGGGTTGGTTTTGTTTTGTTTTTAAGAAGAAAGAAGGAGAGTGAGAAAGATAGATGAGCCATCTACCACTGTCTCCCTCATCACAGAAATCCTCAGGCAGATGGTTTTCTCATTATGTATGGTATGGGATTTTTCTATTGATCTTAGGCAAATCTCAAAACTAAGCTGACTTTCACCAATATATTGATCATATAGATAAATTACCTGATATATTATAAATGGTATATAAATTTTGGTTTTCTGTCTACATTTTCTACCTTTTTCTTTAGGAATGAACTTTAGAAAACAAATTATTTTAATCACCTGCCTTTAAAGCACAGAAAATTCATGTAAAATCATAAAATATCGAAGTACAAACTTTGGAAGATGGTGGAAAATCTCTGAAGAGGAAAGGCAGTAGTACTAGTTTGTTATTTACAAAGCACACACAATCTAAGCTTCAAAGAAGGGAAAATTGGAGCAGAGTGAAATGATGCTGAATTTTGACAATGGAAAATATTGTTGAAAATTACAAAGACTAACAAAAGCAAAATACATGTTGCTTACTTGTGGCATGGTACAGAATTCTGAATTGATTGTGAAAACGCCCTTTATCAAAAGTCCCACCATGGATAATGTCTGGATGATACTAACAAGTTAAGAAGTTACATGATCCAGAAAATAAATGGACATGTGTTCCTGTTTGGTTTTAGAGGTTGTGTTTTGAAGCTGTGAGTTTAAGAGTACCTTAAAAATTCTAGTATAACTAAAGAGTGAGAGAAAAATCCACAGGGCTATCTAGAAATGTGCCTCTCACAGGTAAGCAGGTACATGGAGACACATAATGACCTGGGTTTGTCTCCAATCCTGCCTGTCTCAGCTCCAGTTTAATAGCACTATCAAAAATAACATACCCAGGAGATCCAACATGGCGGCGGGCGCAGAGAGATCAAGTCTCTGACCTCTTCAGCTGCGCGGGCATAGGGAGTCGTAAACTGTCTAAATGCTGTATGCTCAGGATCACTAGGCAATGCTGAGCTGACGTGGATCTGGGGCGAACAGTCTGGGCCTCTCAGAACACACACCGAGCCCGAATCGGCTGAATTCAAGCTCCCGTTCGCCTGCTTCTCGCAGACAAACTGCTGTGACTCAGCACTAAACGATCCTGCTGAAACAACTGGTCGGCCCTTCTGAACCTACAGAGGTTAATGCCAATCGAGCCTTCATAGGCAGTAGCCACAGGATTGAAACGGGGCTTGGGAGAGCCAGTCAGGACCCACCCGTTGCATTGGTCACCCAGCAAAGGGAACGAACTGTCGCCATTTGCACGGGATACCACCATGGCAGAGAACTGAAGTCACCAGAATGCAGCGGAGGAGATAACTCCATTGAAATTGGCGGCGACAGGTGTGTAACCCCCTAGCCTTCCCTCTCCACACAGCGGGGAAACCTTAAGGGCCCCTCCAGCTCTCCCGTGAGTGCAATAGCCAGACCGAGGGAATCAGGAGTGGCATGGGACCCGCGGTGCAGAACTCCCGGCTACCGCTCCCACCAGTGCTGACAACTGAGGTCTCTTGCACCAGCTACTGGGGGCGTGGCTACCGGAGGGCAAGCAAAATTGGCTGAGAGTTCTCAGCCCCAAGCTCTACAAACTTAGGGTCTGAGGGAATGGCAAACAGGGAGAGTGTGCCCAGTCGTTCATGAAAATAGGGTTCCTGAGAGCAGCAGACCTGGTGTGTAGCCAGTATTGTGGTGAGCGTCACCGGTGAGCGGGGTCTGGCTTGAGGAAAAGTGGGGAAGTGACTAGACACAAGAGAAGGCCCTAGGCACTCAGGATTGGAGACCCGCCCAGTCTGGGAGGAGGAGCTGCTGCACAGTGATTGGTTCCCGTATATTGAGAGGAGAAGCTTGGCCCGGTGGGAACAGCTCCACCTACTGGAAGAGAAGTTAATCAAACTCCAAGACTGCATTAATTATTATTTTTTTTAATTTGGGTTTTTTTTTTAATTTTCATTTTTTGTTGTTTTTTTAAAATTTTTTTAAATTTTTTTTATTATTTTTTAATTTTAATTTTTATATATTTTTTCTTTTTTTATTTTCTATTTTTTCTTTTGTCTTTTCATTTCTTTTCAATTTCCTTATTCCCCCTTCCTTGAATTCTACCTGCTTACTATCATTCTCTTTAGTGACTTCTTCCCTTCCCTTCTAATACCTTTCCTCCCAAGCATCAAATAAATTTATAGGAGTAAACAGTAACTCAGCAGTCAAACAGAACAAGAAGTAACATGAACAGCATGAAAAAGCAAGGAAGAAAAGGAGTACAAACAATGCAGGACAGCCTAAATATTCAGGAGGACCTAGAGTCACCAGAAAAATGGTCAAATAAAGAACTCAAGGATTACCTTAGACAGATGGAATGGAACCTTAAAGAGGATATGAGACAGCAAATTCAAACAGTGGAAGAACACATTAAAAATGAATTACATAAACAGATAAAAGAAGAAATTAAGCATCTTTATCAGGAGATAGAGATTATAAAAAAAAAATCAAACAATAATTCTAGAAATGAAGGAAACTATAAACCAAATTAAAAACTCAAATGAGAGTATCACTAACAGAGTGGAGTAAGTAGGAGCCAGAACGTCAGATAATGAAGACAAAATATATCATCTTGAAAAGAGTCTAGCCAACTCAGAAAGGCTGGTAAAAAATCACGAGAAACACATCCAAGAGATATGGGATAACATAGAAAAACCAAACTTAAGAGTCATCGGGATAGAGGAAGGTATAGAGATTCAAACCAAGGGAATGAGTAACCTGCTGAATGATATAATTACAGAAAACTTTCCAGAAATAAAAAAGGAAATGGATATACAAATTGTAGATGCATACAGGACACCGAGCATACAAAATCACAGTAGACCAATGCCAAGACACATTGCTATGAAGATATCCAATATACAGAACAAAGAGAAAATATTAAAAGCTACAAGAGAAAGGAGGCAGATTACATTCAGGGGTAAACCAATAAGGTTAACAACGGATTTTCCATCACAGACGCTGAAAGCGAGAAGATCTTGGAACAACGTATTTGAAACACTGAAAGACAATGGATGCCAACCAAGAATTTTGTATCCAGCAAAATTAAGCTTCAGATATGACAACGAAATAAAAATCGTTCATGATAAACAAAAGTTAAAAGAATTTGCAGCCAGAAAACTAGCATTGCAAAACATCTTGAGCAAAACACTACATGAGAAAGAAATGAAAAACAATAACCAAAACCATCAGTGGGAAGTGCCTCAGTAAAGACAGAGGGTGGGGGGAAAGCTAATCATGGAGAAACAAACTAAATTAAAAAAAAAAGATAAATAATCAAACATGGCTGGAAGTACAAATCATCTATCAATAGTAACTCTAAATGTTAATGGCCTAAACTCTCCAATAAAGCAACATAGGCTGGTAACATGGATTAAAAAAACAAATACAACAATATGCTGCCTCCAGGAGACACATCTGATTGGAAAAGACATACACAGGCTGAAGGTGAAAGGTTGGGAAAAAATATACAACGCACACGGTCATCGTAAGCAAGCAGGGGTGGCCATACTCATATCGACTAAAATCGACTTCAAGACTAAGTTAATCAAAAGGGATAAGGAAGGACATTATATACTGTTAAAAGGAACCATTCACCAACAAGACATAACAATTATCAATATTTATGCACCAAATAATGGTGCTACGACGTTCATGAAACAAATTCTCCTCAAGTTCCAGAATCAAATAAACCACAACACAATAATTATGGGTGACTTCAACACACTTCTCTCACCATTGGACAGATCCTCAAAACAAAAGTTGAATAAAGAAACTATACAACTCAATATCACAATCAATAACCTAAACTTAACTGACATATATAGAATATATCAACCATCATCAAGTGGATATACCTTTTTCTCAGCAGCACATGGATCCTTCTCAAAAATAGACCATATATTATGACATAGGGCAACCCTCAGTAAATATAAAGGGGTGGAGATAATACCATGCATTTTATCTGATCATAATGGAATGAAACTGGATATAAATGATAAAAGAAGGAAGGAAAAATCCTACATCACATGGAAAATGAACAATATGTTACTGAATGATCAAGGGGTTACAGAAGACATAAATGAGGAAATGAAAAAATTCTTAGAGATAAATGAAAATACAGACACAACATATCGGAGTCTATGGGACACAATGAAAGCAGTTTTAAGAGGGAAATTCATCGCCTGGAGGTCATTCCTCAAAAAAAGAAAAAAAAAAAACAAATAAATGAGCTCACACTTCATCTCAAAGCCCTAGAAAAGGAAGAGCAAAACAACAGCAAATGTAGCAGAAGGTAAGAAATAATTAAAATCAGAGCGGAAATCAACAAAATGGAAACAAAAGAAACTATTGAAAAAATTGACAAAACTAAAAGTTGGTTCTTCGAAAAAATAAATAAGATCGACAGACCCTTAGCCATGCTAACGAAGAAGAGAGAGAACTCAAATTACTAACATACTGGATGAAAAAGGCAACATCACAACAGATATTACAGAAATACAGAAGATAATTAGGAATTATTTTGAAAACCTATATTCCAATAAAATAGAAGATAGTGAAGACATCGATAAATTTCTTAAGTCATATGATTTGCCCAGACTGAGTCAGGAGGATACACATAATTTGAACAGACCAATATCAATGGATGAAATAGAAGAAGCAATCAACAGACTACCACCCAAGAAAAGCCCAGGACCGGATGGGTATACAGCAGAGTTTTACAAAACCTTTAAAGAAGAATTAATACCAATACTTTTCAAGTTATTTCAGGAAATAGAAAAAGAGGGAGAACTTCCAAATTCATTCTATGAGGCCAACATCACCCTGATTCCGAAACCAGACAAAGACACCTCAAAGAAAGAAAACAACAGACCAATATCTCTAATGAACCTAAATGCAAAAATCCTCAATAAAATTCTGGCGAATCGGATACAAAAACACATCAAAAAAATTGTGCACCATGATCAAGTAGGATTCATCCCTGGGATGCAAGGATGGTTCAATACACGGAAATCAATAAATGTTATTCACCACATCAATAGACTTAAAGATAAGAACCATATGATCATCTCGATAGACACAGAAAAAGCATTCAACAAAGTACAGCATCCCTTTATGTTCAAAACATTAGAAAAACTAGGGATAACAGGAACTTACCTCAACATTGTAAAAGCTATCTATGCTAAGCCTCAGGCTAGCATCATTCTGAATGGAGAAAAATTGAAGGTATTCCCTCTAAAATCTGCAACAAGACAGGGATGCCCTCTATCACCACTTCTATTCAATATAGTTCTTAAAACACTGGCCAGAGCAATTAGACAGACGAAGGAAATTAAAGGCATAAAAATAGGAAAAGAAGAACTTAAATTATCACTATTTGTGAACGACATGATTCTATATCTAGAAGACCCAAAAGGGTCTACAAAAAAACTGCTAGAACTAATAAATGAATTCAGCAAAGTGGCAGGATATAAAATCAACACACATAAATCAAAGGCATTTCTGTATATCAGCGACAAATCCTCTGAAACGGAAATGAGGAAAAACACCCCATTCACAATATCCTCAAAAAAAATAAAATACTTGGGAATCAACCTAACAAAAGAGGTGAAAGAATTATACAATGAAAACTACAGAACCCTAAAGAGAGAAATAGAAGAAGATCTTAGAAGATGGAAAAATATACCCTGTTCATGGATAGGCAGAACTAACATCATCAAAATGGCGATATTACCAAAAATTCTCTATAGGTTTAATGCAATGCCAATCAAAATCCCAACGGCATTTCTTGTAGAAATAGATAAAGCAATCATGAAATTCATATGGAAAAATAAGAGACCCAGAATAGCAAAAGCAATTCTAAGCAGGAAGTGTGAATCAGGCGGTATAGCGATACCAGACTTCAAACTATATTACAGAGCAATAGTAACAAAAACAGCATGGTACTGGTACCAAAACAGGCGGGTGGACCAATGGTACAGAATAGAGGACACAGAGACTAATCCACAAAGTTACAACTATCTTATATTTGATAAAGGGGCTAAAAGCATGCAATGGAGGAAGGATAGCATCTTCAACAAATGGTGCTGGGAAAACTGGAAATCCATATGCAACAAAATGAAACTGAATCCCTTTCTCTCGCCATGCACAAAAGTTAACTCAAAGTGGATCAAGGAGCTTGATATCAAATCAGAGACTCTGCATCTGATAGAAGAAAAAGTTGGCTCCCATCTACATATTGTGGGGTAGGGCTCCAAATTCCTTAATAGGACACCCATAGCACAAGAATTAATAACAAAAATCAACAAATGGGACTTACTTAAACTAAAAAGTTTTTTCTCAGCAAGAGAAACAATAAGAGAGGTAAATAGGGAGCCTACATCCTGGGAACAAATTTTTACTCCTCACACTTCAGATAGAGCCCTTATATCCAGAGTATACAAAGAACTCAAAAAATTAAACAATAAGATAACAAATAACCCAATCAACAAATGGGCCAAGGACCTGAACAGACACTTCTCAGAGGAGGACATACAATCAATCAACAAGTACATGAAAAAATGCTCACCATCTCTAGCAGTCAGAGAAATGCAAATCAAAACCACCCTAAGATACCATCTCACTCCAGTAAGATTGGCAGCCATTATGAAGTCAAACAACAACAAGTGCTGGCGAGGATGTGGGGAAAAGGGTACTCTTGTACATTGCTGGTGGGACTGCAAATTGGTGTGGCCAATTTGGAAAGCAGTATGGAGATTCCTTGGAAAGCTGGGAATGGAACCACCATTTGACCCAGCTATTCCCCTTCTAGGTCTATTCCCTAAAGACCTAAAAAGAGCATGCTACAGCGACACTGCTACATCGATGTTCATAGCAGCACAATTCACAATAGCAAGACTGTGGAACCAACCTAGATGCCCTTCAATAGACGAATGGATAAAAAAAATGTGGCATTTATACACAATGGAGTATTACTCTGCATTAAAAAATGACAAAATCATAGAATTTGCAGGGAAATGGATGGCATTAGAGCAGATTATGCTAAGTGAAGCTAGCCAAGCCCTAAAAAACAAATGCCAAATGTCTTCTTTGATATAAGGAGAGTAACTAAGAACAGAGTAGGGACGAAGAGCATGAGAAGAAGATTAACATTAAACTGGGATGAGAGGTTGGAGGGAAAGGGAGAGAGATGGGAAATTGCATGGGAAATGGAAGGAGACCCTCAGGGTTATACAAAATTTCATACAAGAGGAAGTGAGGGGAAAGGGGAAAATAATACAAGGGGGAGAAATGAATGACAGTAGAGGGGGTAGAGAAAAAAGAGGGGAGGGGAGGGGAGGGGAGGGGGGATAGTAGAGGATAGGAAAGGCAGCAGAATACAACAGACACTAGTATGGCAATATGTAAATCAATGGATGTGTAACTGATGTGATTCTGCAATCTGTATATGGGGTAAAAATGGGAGTTCATAACCCACTTGAATCAAAGTGTGAAATATGATATATCAAGAACTATGTAATGTTTTGAACAACCAACAATAAAAAAATTTAAAAAAAAAATAGAGCGTACTACAGGGATACTGCCACATCGATGTTCATAGCAGCACAATTCACAATAGCTAGACTGTGGAACCAACCCAGATGCCCTTCAATAGATGAATGGATAAAAAAATGTGGCATTTATACACAATGGAGTATTACGCAGCACTAATAAATGATAAAATCATGGAATTTGCAGGGAAATGGATGGTACTAGATCAGATTATGCTAAGTGAAGCTAGGCAATCCCTAAAAAACAAATGCCAAATGTCGTCTTTGATATAATGAGAGCAACTAAGAACAGAGCAGGGAGGAAGAGCCGGAGGAAAAGATTGACATTAAACAGAGACATGAGGTGGGAGGGAAAGGTAGAGAAAAGGGAAATTGCATGGAAATGGAAGGAGACCCTCATTGTTATACAAAATTACATATAAGAGGTTATGAGGGGAATGGGAAAAAAAAACAAGCGGAGAAATGAATTACAGTAGATGGGGTAGAGAGAGAAGATGGGAGGGGAGGGGAGGGGGGATAGTAGAGGATAGGAAAGGTAGCAGAATACAACAGTTACTAATATGGCATTATGTAAAAATGTGGATGTGTAACCGATGTGATTCTGCAATCTGTATATGGGGTAAAAATGGGAGTTCATAACCCACTTGAATCTAATGTATGAAATATGATATGTCAAGAGTTTTGTAATGTTTTGAACAACCAATAAAAAATAAATAAATAAAATAAATTTTTAAAAAAATAACATACCCAGGGGCTGGGGTTGTGGCTCTGTGGTAGAGCGCTTGCGTTGAACCTGTGAGGCACTGGGTTTGATTCTCAGCACCACATACAAATAAAAAATAAAGGTCCATCAACACCTAAAATGAATAAAATATATATATACATTTTTTTAAAATAACATACCTATAAAAGCAAGGTTAGATTTGTTTCTGTAAGATGTAAGGGTGACATCTGGTGGACACAGTCCTAACACATCTAGCAAGACAGTATACATTTCTACCTGAGTTCCACTTCTTTAAAAGTTGTGAAAGAATTGAAAACTAAAAAAGGAAGTTGGACCTTAATTGGATAGAAAATCACAATACTTAATGTCAAACACAAACTATTTAAGAAGAACCCTCCCAAATGAATAATTGGATCTAGCGATGCCACATATACTGATAATGCACATTTCCAAGACATAGCATGGCTGTAAATAAAAATCCATGGTTTGTCTTGCTGAAAAAGTTTTTTGAAAGAGGGTAAAACCATGATTCTCATACAGATATAAAGTGACTGTATCAAGTAGTTTGATCTAATTCCTTTATTGTCTAAAAAAAAGGGGGCGTTGAAATGCACAAAATTAAAATACATGCTTAGTTCACGAAACTGCCAACAGTTAAATATGACTAAGAGCATAAGATACAAGATGGGAAGGCTGAAAGAAAGGTCTATGCAGGATGACTGAAATTGAAACATGGAAAAAAGTGTTTCAAATTAATGTTGGAGATTGGATACTTCCCCAAAGAAAATGGGGAGCCATTGAAACTTGAAGAACTAGAGTAACGTCAGTTTAATTTGTGTCAGAGAAAATCAATCTGGCATTCCTGTGGAGAATGGATTGGAATTTGAAGAGAGAAAGAAGCAAGATCTGGGTTAAAAGGCTGGCACAGTAGTCCTGGTGATAAGCAATGAAGGCCTATTGCAAGCAGTGGCAGGGGAGCAGAGAGAAAGAGACGAGTCTGGGAGACATCTAAGGAAGCTGGATGCCTCCAGAAACCTCAAGCCTGGGAAGGCAGATGAGGTACACTCACCCTCAGATTTTAGTATTTCTAGCTCCACTGTGAGGGCAGACTGGGTCACACCAATGTGCTTTCCTGAGTCTTCAGGCTAACTCTAGGGTGTAGCCTCCTTATTGTGCCCATGCTCAAGGGGACGTTGGAAAAATAGGTATTTCCACTTTTAAAGGATGTCAGAAGGGATGGAAATGTTTATAACAGTGGTATTTTATATGATTTTTGTCTTGCCATTCTTGATACCCTTCCATATTTTCTACATTTTATACAATCAATAGTATTAACCTATCAGGAAAAAGAACAAAAAACAAAAAAACTAAACACTGGAGTGTCATTTAAACAAGTATACCTGGTATTGCTTCTCCCTCTAGTGGAGACAAAAAGGAAATACACAGGTAGATGACTTGAATTTGTGTCTTCTGATCTTCATGGAATATACTGTTAGAGTAAAATGTACTACTGCTCCATTTCATAGATAAGCAAACTGAGAAAGAAATGACTTGCAAAAGTCCATATAAAGTGAATGGTAGAGCCAGCCCTACAATCAAGATACATTGGATTAGGCTTCTACATTGCTACTCATATAGACTATAAAAGAAGCATTATGGTGTGATTTGAAAGACATTCACAATCCCCATGTCAATCCCCTGTATTGTCCTCCTCCGCCTGTCTTTCCCCCTCCTCCTTCTTTTCGGTACTGAGGAGTAAACACAGGGGTGCTTTACTACTGAGATACATCCCAAGTCCTTTTAATTTTTTTTTTTTAATTTTTAAATACAGTCTAGCTAAGTTGTAAGGGTCTTCCTAAATAGCTGAGGCTGGCCTCGAACTTGTAATCTCCCTGCCTCAGCCTCCCCAGCCCCTGGGATTACAGACATGTGCTACCACATCTACCCTGTCTCTTCTTAATGGAATAAAAAGATCTCCTATGACTAAAGTAGTAAGCTGGGTTCATTAATTAGCCTCAGGGTTTCAACTTCAATGAAAGCAAATTTGAGAAGTTAAAAAAGTGCAAAGTTCGGTACAATACTTCCTAAATTTCAATCTCAGACCTATTATTTTCTGGCTGTGTGACTTTTGAGAAATAACTTGACCTCTCTTTAATTCAGTTTTTCCGTTGGCAAGTGCAAATAATGATAGCAGTTTCCAGAGGGTGTTTGTAGGGAATAAATGAGCATTTGTTACAGTTTGGTACTTGAATGTCCTCCAAAGGCCCATGTGTTAAAGGCATGGTCCCCAGCCCATGGCACTACTGGGGGTGGAGTGAAAACTTCAAGAGGTAAGGCCTTGACAGGGATATTGGGACCCTGGTACTTTCCTTTCTCTCTTTGCTTCCAGGCTACCTTGAAGTGAACAGACATCCTCTGCACTTGCTCCCACTGTGACACCCCATGCTTTATAGGCCCAAAGCAACAGAGCTAGCAAACATGGGCTGAAACCTCAGAAAATGAGCCAAAACAAACATTTCCTCTTCTAAATTGATTATCTCAGATATTTGTTACAATAACAGAAATCTGATGAAAAGAATATTTCCAAAAGAATTTAGAAGAGTTCTGGTAAGAACTAAACAAATGTTTATGGAATAAAAAACATCAAGGAACAGGGCAAAGGTCTTATTTTAAACTGGGCTAAACTTTGGTGAGCATCCAAAAAGAGTTCATTGGCCAACTGTTCTACCTGCTGATCTCAGGTAGATGAGATGTCCACAATTTAAAGTTTTAAATTTTGAGCAAATTAGCTTAAAAAGAAAACCTATTTGAAGGCTCTGGAGAATGAACATAAACAGAAAATGGAAGGATGTCTAACCTTGAAAAACAGGAACTGTATCTGGTGAAATTGGGAATTTACAGCTGCTTGCCTGAAGACAATCTCCAATCTACATAGCAGATAAGGGTAGCAGAACACCTCAGGTTTACAGAAGAGGCCAGATTTCATTGTTAGGACAGTAGCCAGGCATCTTGGAAGAAGAGTCATGTATTAAATGAATCCCCAAATTTGTGACCAATGTTGCCATGATATGCTCCCTGACCACTAACTAATATCCATAGGGATACCCAGAAGAAGTAGCAAGAAAGCATCAGCTAAAAACTACATATCTGAGCACAATGTCAGCTACTGACCTCAAGGGAGGGACAGAGTATGGAGTTTGAGTGCAGCCAATCTGACTGTTGACTAGAATAAGTCATTAATCCATGTGTCCACAATGTGTACTGTGTAATATCAGGTATCCAATCAAAACTCAACAGACATACAAAGAAACAGAAGTATGTGACCTTTGTCCAAGAACAAAAAGGAAAGATAATCCATCTCAAGATATGTAATAGTATAGTTAGCAGAGAAGTAAGAGGGAAAAAATGTAACAGACATAAACAAAATAATAAAAATGGCACCTCTTGTCTGGGACAGTTTCTTGAATTATCTTGTTTCTCATAACCCTAACACTTTTTGAAGTGCTGATTCATGCCCTCTATTAGAATTTGTCTGATGCTTTTTCAGTTGTTTACTATTGTGACTGCATGCTCAACTGGGAGCTGGGGTTCCTGCTTTGCCCTGCATGGCAACAGAACATTGAACTCGCCCAGGAAAAGACCAAAATTCAAAATTTGAAAAATGGCATCTACTGAATATGTATCACTTTTAAACCATCATAGAGTTGAAAAATAACAAGTCAAATTATAAGAAGTTAGAGACTACTTGTTTTCTTACATTTTTCCAATTTTGGTCATTGAGAGCTCTTTTCATTGGCTCCTGTATTGGTTTCCTGAAGCGGCTCTAACACAGTATCACAACCTTGATTGCTAAAATAACACAAATGTATTCCAGAGGCAAAAATTCTAAAACCAGTCTCACTGGGATAAAAGAAAAGAAAAGATCAAGCTATGACTACTTTCTGAGGAATACCAGCAATCCTCTGCCTCTTCTATCATTTGCCTCCTCCTCTCCTTTTGGTCAGATCTGCCTGTGCTTCCTTCTTATGAGGATACCTGTGATTACATTTAGGGTCCAATGAGATTATCTCAGATAATCTTTCTTCCTTAGTCATCTGCAAAGACCCTTTTTCTTCGTGTATTCTTAAACATTTCCAGGTTCCAGGGATTAGAATCTAACATCTGGGGGGCATTATTTGGCCTATTACACTTCTATGCCCTTTCAGCTCATCTCAATATAGCTTGTATTTTGATTTTGTCTTGTTTTGATGGTGTATTTGTTATGAGGACTTTTGTTTACATTCTGGCACTATAAAATGCTCCAGGTCCATCCTGTATTTTCATTCCCTTGCAGAGTCCTAGAATCATCCATTTTCCCAAGGAGCCCTAGTTTATTTTATTGGAGAATGGCATTAGAAACCATGATCCAGATGCTAGGTATGGTTGTTTCTACTAGAATGTTGCTTCTTTTAGGTCTTCTAAACTGACAGAGCAAAAAAATTATGTATATAAGAATTTGTTCTAGCCTCCTTCCCCTGCTTATTGAGAAACCTGGCTTCCATCATCCACCAAGCATCTGTTGAGTTGTTCAGTTCCAGTATATGTGTATAGCAGAATGAGAATTACTAATCCCATGGGAAACACATTTATTAACTAGAGTATAGTGCTTATATACAACTCCTTTATCTTTTCATTCTTAGGGACTCCATTTATTTTGAAAGTTACATAGATCAGCACTGAGTTTGCTCCATACATCTGTAAAACAGTTAGGTTCTCTTGCCACAATTTGCATTTTTTTTCCTGTGATTCCAAAACACCTTAAAAGATTTTTCATATTTGCATACATTAACATGCACTATTTTTGTTGTGAATTTCTATGCTTTTGACAAATACATATTATGTATACATTACAGTATCTTCTGGAATAGTTTCACCATCCTCAAAATCTCACATATTTCACCTTTTCATTTACCAACCCCAATCCATACACGTGCATACATGCGAGCACACACACACCAAACTCCCGGCGCACATTGATTTTTTTTCACTGTTTTTATAGTTACAGCTTTTCTTCTCCAGAGTGTTATATATTTGGAATGAGTAAGCATTTTCAATTTGGCTCCTTTTACTTAGAAACATACATTTAAGGTCTTATCAATTCTTTTAATGGCATGATAGTTCATTTCCTCTTATTGCTGAATAATATTCTATTGTATTGATATCTCATTATTTGTATTGGCCACTCACCTATGGAAGGACATCTTGGCTAGCCATAGGTTTTGGTGATCATGAATAAAACTATTAAAAGCAGTTGCATGCAGCCTTGGTGTAAATGAAAATTTTCAAAATACATTGGGTAAATGTTTAGGAACACCAATTCTATATCATACAGACAGATTATAATTGGCTTTATCGTAAACTGTCAAACTGTTTTCCAAAGTGACTGTGTCCTTTTATATTACTTCTAAGAATGAATGAGAGTTCTTGCTTCACATTATCAGCATTTAATATTGACAATGTGTTCAATATGAACCATTGTAATAGATATAAACTAGTATGTCATTATTGTTTTTATTCATACTTTTTTAATGCATGTGATGTCAAATATTTTAATATGCTATCTGTATATTTCAGCTGGTGAGGCATCTCTTCATATTTTTGCCCATTTTAATGAGATTGTCTGATTCATTATTGTTGAGTTTTAGGAGCTCTTTGTATATTTTGAATAAAAGCCCTCTATCAAAATGATGCTTGGCAAATTTCTTCTATAAAATGCTAGTCTATGATTTTTCTTCATTCTCTTAGTGTCTTGCAAAGCAAAAGTTTTAAATTTTCATGAATTCCCACCTATCAAATTTTCTTTCATGGATCATGCATTTTGCATTGTATTAATATTCAATGCTAAGTCCAAAATTACCTAAATTTTCCATGTTACCTTATAGATTTTTATAGATTTCTGTTTTGCCTTTAGTTTTATCATACAGTTTGTTTGTTTTCTTGCAAAAGATGAAAACTCTGTGTCTAGATTGTTTTTCTTTTTGCATGTTGATATTTACTTCTATTGAGATCCTTTGTTGTGGATTCTATCCCTTATCTTTTGATTTATCTTGCTCCTTTGTGAAAGATGAGTGGACAATATTTGTGTGGGCTATTTCTAGATACTCTTTTCTGCTCCACTGATATATTTATCTATTTTTTTTCACTGATATTTCACAGTATCTTCTTATTGAGTGTTACAGTAAATCTTGAATTGGATAATGTCAGCCCTTCAACCATGTTTTCCTTCAGTATTGTGTTGGCTATTCTGGAACTTTTGTATTTTGATGCAAATTTTAGATAAGCTTATCAGTATCCAAAAAATAACTTGCTAAGATTTTAGTTGAAATTGCAATGCATCTATAAACCAAGTTGAGAAAAACTGAAAACACTGCTAAATCTTCCTATACATGAATATGAAATAGCTTTGCATTTATTTAGGTCACCTTTAATTTCTCTCATAAAAGTTTTTTACTTTTCTTTAGGTATATCTAATAAACATTTTGTTAGATATATGCCAAACTACTTGATTTTTTGGGGGGGAGTTTTAAGTGAAATGATATTTTGCTTTTAATTTCAAATTTCAATGTTTCGGTGCTGTCATACAGGAAAGCAATTGACTTTTGCATCTTAACCTTGTATCATGTGATCTTACTATAATCACATATTAGTTTCAGGAGTTTTTAAAAATTAATTCATTGTGGGCTGGGGATGTGGCTCAAGCGGTAGCGAGCTTGCCTGGCATGTACGCGGCGCTGGGTTCCATCCTCAGCACCACATACAAATAAAGATGTTGTGTCTGCCGAAAACTAAAAAGTAAATATTAAAAAATTCTCTCTCTTTAAAAAAAATAATTCATTGAGATCTTTTTAGATAGACAATCATGTAATCTGTGAACCAAAATAGTTTTATTTCTCCCTTTCTAATCCAAATGACTTTTGTTTCCTTTTCTTGTCTTACTGCATTATCTATGGCTCCTAGCACAATGCTGAATAGAAATGGTGAGAGAACATATACTTATTTGGTTCTTAATTTTAGGAGGGAATATTCAATTTTTCACCAATACATATGTTACCTGCAGGTTTTTAAGAAGTTCTACATCAAATTGAGAAATGTCCTTCAATTTTCTTTTGAGGAGAGTTTGTATTATGAAAGAGCATAGGATTTTATTAAATGTTTCTGCATCTACTGTTATTTGTATGTCATTTTTATGTTTTAGACTATTGAAAAGACTTATTGCAGTAACTGATATTCAAATGTTGTGCCAGGCTTGCATAGCTAGAATAAATCCTGCCTGATAATGGTATACTTATTTTTGTACATTGTCAGATTCAATAAGTTATTTTTTTGTTGAGGATTTTTGCACCTACTTCATGAGAGAGATTAGTGAGAAGTTTTCCTTTTTGTAATGTCTTTATCTGATTTTGGTGTTAAAATAATTCAGGACTGATAGTGTTATAGTTAGGAATTGTTCCCCATGCTTTATATTCCTGAGATTGTGGAGAATAATAATTTGTATAATTTCTTCTTAAATAGTTAGCAAAATTCACCTGGGAACTAAACTGGGCCTTGTACCTTCTGTTTTTGAAGGTTATTTTTTGCTTCAACTCATTTGCTAAATGCAGTCTTATTCAGATTTTCTATAACATCTTGTGTGAGTTTTTGTAGTTTGTTATTTTCAAATAACTGGTCAGTTTCATAAAAGGCAACAGACTCTGTGCTCAGAGTTGTTCAATGCATTCATTTATTGTACATAGAATGCCCATCATATCAGTATGATAACTCCTTTCTTTTCTGATATTAGTAATTTCTTTCTTTTTTCTGGTTAGGGGTATATCAATTTTCTCGATATTTTCAAATAACTAGCTTTCAGTTTTGTTGATTTTTTTGTATGCTCCTGTTTTCAATTTATTTGATTTCTTCACTAATTTTTTATTATTTTCTTCTGCATGCTGTCAGTGTACTCTTTTTTTTCTCTACTTTCCTAACATGAAAGCTTAAATTGATTTTAGATCTGTCTTATTGTCTAGCACATGTATTAGATGCAATAAATTTTCTAATAAGCTCTGTTTTCAATATATCCTACAAATTTTGATAGGTTATTTTCATTTGCACTTAGTTTAAATATTTATATTTATTTTGAGACCTCTTCTTTAACCCATGTACTATTATGCAGTGTTTTGTCTAATCTATAGCAACATTATCATGATTATGTCCAATTTAAATCCACCTTGATCTTAGAACATAACTTGAATAGTATCTATTTTTTTTTTTTTTGGAAGTTCTGGGGATTGAACCCAGGGACTCAAGCATTTTGAGCATTCTAGGTAAGTGATCTAACACTGAGCCACACCCTAGCTCTTCTTTAAATGGTTGATACATGTTTTATGGCCTACAACATGGTTGATCTTGGTTAATGTCCCACATGAGCTTGAGAACAATAACTATTTTGATATTGTTAGATAAAATATTATAGAAATGTCAATTGGATCCAGTTGATTGAAGGTGTTAATCAGTTCAATTATATCCTTACTTGCTATTAGATCAATCAAGAATAAGAAAAATAAATATTTTATTTGCTATTGCTTACTCCTTCTCTGATGCTCCCTTTCTTTAAGTGGAGATCTGTCTCTGATGTAAACCATTTTCCTTTTTTCTTAAGAATTTCTGTAACACTTCTTTCAGGGCACATCTACTATTAATGGATATTTTCAGTTTTGTTTTTCTGAGCAAGTCTTTATTCCTCTTTCACTTGTGAAGGATAAATTTGCAGAATATAGAATCCTAGGTTGGTATTTTTTGTTTGTTCAGCACATTCTATTCCACTCTATTCTTGCTTACATGATTTCTGGCAAAAACTTCATTATGTTTCTTATCATTGTTTAATAGTAAAGTGCTTTGTTTTATCTTCTGAATACTTTCAAGATTTCTCTATGTCTTTGATTTTCTGTTCGGATGCGATATGCTTATTTGTTGTTATTTATTCTACTTGGTGTTTTCTAATATATCTGGGGTTGTGAGCAACTGAGAACATGATGGTAAGGTGTAGGAAGGGGAAAAATCCTACAATCATATATTTCAAGCTTTTAATAGACCTGTTTCCTTGGGCTTTGCCCTTTACAAGTGTGTCTTAGCCTTTATTTTCCCTCCTTTTAAATGAGACAGGAAATGGGAGGACACAGAATTGCTAATTTTACTCCCCATGGATCAGATTAAGACTCCAGGCAAAATATTTTTCCTTTAATTGAGGACAGTCTTTTGTCATGGAGTCCACTATCGGAATATTTCATGTCCTTAATGTCCCATCCCCTTGTTCAAACTGGAATTTCTCCTCAAATATTCACTTTGAGAACCTTGTGGGTTTCTAAATGTAAATCTACAAAAATATAGGGTGTCCCCAAGCCTGGGCCTAAAGAGATTCACCACGCTCAAGCTAGTCCACACAGGCTACAGGAATTCATCAAAATTACCATTAAAGTGTTCTTTCTTCTTTGTAGCTCCAGCAGCTTCTGGTCCAGGTAAACTGATCTTCCCTGGGTTTTCCTGTACTCACCTACCTCTCCAGATTTAGGAGTAGCGCTTACCTTGTGATCTCAGTTCTCCAACGGGTTGAAGAAAAGAAATTATTTTCAGTTTACTCAGTAATTTTTCCTTGTTGAAAAGATGGAAGTGATTTCTTAGCTTTGTACACATCAAAGCTGAAACTAGAAGTCTTTTACATATCTTTGAATCTATAAATTTTTCATCTTTTTATTTCCTCACAAATTATTTGCTGAAGAAAGTAGACCATTGTGTTGTAGATTCCCATATTCTATAATTGGCTCATTGCCTCATTCTTCTGGATTTTATGTTTTCTGTGAAGTTGGAGTCTTGATCAGATTCAGCTTAGATTTATGGCATGACTATTGTGTAGGGGTACAGTATATCTCCATTAGGAGGCACTTAATGTCTAGTTCTTTCCCTCTTCTATGAAAATAAGACTAACCAGTAGATTTGCTATTATAAGCCCAATCCACTATTATAAAGCTCCTCATTTGTTAGCAATTCAGTTAATGGTTTTAATAGCCATTGATGATCATGGCCTAAATCCATTATTTCATTAGAAGTCAGTTACCATTGCTTACATATTTATTTGTTGAAGTATCAGTAATAGTAGATTTGCTAACATTTGATATCACTTTCTTTGCTGTATACCTTTACCTATCTGTATATGGAATATTTACCCTGGTAACAATTGTCATTAATGAAGATATTTCTATAAAACAGAGTTAATATCTCAGTCAACAATCGACTTGCTTTAAATAACATTCCATACAACTTTTGTCCAATGTGCCAAAATAATATTTATCTCTGAAAACCCATTTGGTATTTTTCCATTCTGACTGCCATTCGTTTGTATACCATTTTTTATCCTTCTGCAATATCATCCAATCATCATTTATTCAAATCTCCTCCTGTGGAATGGCATGCCCTTCTATTTAAGTCTTATTCCTATTTCAACTCTACCTAAGGATACAATATTCATCCCAAATATCCTGGTCAACAGTTCATGGAATTCTCAACCTTAGGTGAGCTCTACTATTTATTAATTCCCAATATATTCTGTTTTTATCCAATGAAGGTTAACATACAACCTAAGTATTTACACAGCAATGATTTGTCACTCCCTACTATCCAACAATTCTTTTTGTATTTCTCAAATTTTACTCTGAAAAAGAATCATCTGCAGTCTTGTGAAGATGAAATTCTATTCAGGACACTTCATATACAGCCTGATATTCTTCATTTCTAACAAGCTCCAAATATTTTGATGTTGCTGATCCTGGGTCACATTTTAAGAAGCGAAGTTATATGGCACTGGTATTATTATACTCCTATGAGGATATTTCAAAAACGTTTCTCCTTAATCTTTTTCTCCTTTTACTTCCTCTTTTAGGCTTGGTAATCTTTCCTCTTGGTTCACCTAAAACAAATGATTGTCATATCAGGTGTGAGCTTGGACAATTTGATATACTACAATATACCTCTGTATTTATTTTTACAAATACCTTCCACAATGAGATATCTATTACATCATATGATAGTTTTAAAATGTTACAGGTTATTTGATTACTTCCCTCCAAAAATGGGAAACAATGACCCTTTCTTTAACAAAGATCAGCTCTAGAGACTTGCTTCTGAAGAATTATGGAGAGAGTGATGTTGAAAGACTCCCAAAGCTTGGTCATAAAGTGAACAGAGCTTCTGCTTGTTCCTGTTTAGATCATTTATCTTTAAAACTACTATTGAAAAAACTACATTAGGATAAAGACACCTGAGACCAAGCTGTTCAGTACAGCTATTTGGGTTTTTCCAGTCCAGGTACTAGATATAAGAATGACCAAGTCTTCATATAATCCAAGCCCCACCCACAGCTGGAGGTATTTGTGAAGTTGTAAACAGTGGGTGGGGCTTGGATCATATGAAGATATCTCCAGCCAAAACCTCCCTGTTGAGCCACAGGCAACTCACAGAGTCATAAAAGATAATAAGCAGTGATTTTCATTGTTCTATGTTGCTGTTTTGAAGTGGTTTATTATGCTATAAGAGGTAACTGGAAATATGTTACCCCTTTCCTCTGACAGCTAAGTATTTCAGAGTCATTCCAATTATGCTAACCCTCATGGTTATCACATTTGCTTCTTTTTTCTAAGTTCTGATTTTTTTTCCTGGTCATTAACTTCATATTCTCTTCCCCACCCCCATGTGTGTATGTGTGTGTGTATGTGTGTGTGTGTGTGTGTGTGTGTGTGTGTTTGTAGGCCACTTCAAATTCTTTAGAAAGTAGATGAAGCATAAATGAACAATGATTTTCTGTTTCTTATCCATTTGCCTCTACATTCTCATGTTTCAACTTATTTTCTTTCTTTTTAGGTTGTCTGAAAAAAAGTCCTATTTCTTCTTCCTTCTTCAGTATCTTTAGTCTCTTGATACTTGTTTCACTAGTCTCTGATTTTAAATAAATACAAAGCTCTTCTATATTGAGGGAAAGTTACTTTTTTAGTACTACCATATTTATTTATTTATTTTCATAGTCATTCATCTGGAGGAATTCTTAGTTTTCTTGAGGCTCAAATTGAATTTTCACTCGTGTATTAGGATACAAAATTAAACTGCTCCTACAAATCAAACATTATGGATGTAGCTGGTGTTTTAATTTAATGCAAAAGAAGGTCAATAAAGTGCTTCTTTTGTTACACATAAAATCAGTTCTTGTGCAGCAATCAAACACTCCCCTTTAATTATTCTATGTATCTCCAGCGGTTACTTGTTGCTTATCTACCCTTTAGAAATTTGTGTAATCACAATTTTTAAAACACTGTTAATTACATCTCCAGCATTCACTCATGAAGAAGTGTGTGTGTGTGTGTGTGTGTGTGCGTACATATATTTTTTTTAACTCTACAGTCCAGTGGATTATTTTTGCTGAACAGAAACCAGATAATGTCAGGAAAAGTGACATTTCTCATCTACGTTTTATTATGTTGTGTGTGTGATAATGCCGTAAATCTTCCATCTTTGACAGTGTCCTAGTGTGCTATGAAATAATATTTCTTTGTGGTTTCCTATTACATCTCTTCCCTGGATTGATAAGCACTAATTGGGTTGCAGGTTGAAATAGGGGATCGTTACAAAGTGAAAGGAATGAGAGAACCTTTGACAAAATCAGTCCAGACTCATAAACTTAAATATGTGGTGAATTTTAACAAGAAATTCATATGATATAGTCTGAAACTAATGAGTGTTGCCTTTAAAGGCCTCATATCCAGAAGCTGATTACTTATTCCAAAATTCTATTTTTGATAAAACTAATTCTCTTAAAATCTTTCAACAATTACTCATTTCTCTCAAAATAAAATAAAATCTATAGAGTGATTTATAAGATCTTTCTCTCCTAGTATCATCTTTACTTCTTATCCCCTGGATCCCTTATTCCCCAAGTGACATGCAAATTTGTTTCTGTCAAATTGAACTATTTGCTTTCCTACAAATGCAACATGTTTTCTTTTACTCACAAACTTTGCAAATTCTGTTATCTCTGTCAAGATTTCCATTTCCTATATATATTATCCCACACTTTTATTACCATTTATCTGGTCAGTTGGAATGTTCCCCCAACCCCCACCCCCCAGGCCTTTCTGACAATGCTACAGTGAAGTGCCCTCCTATCTCAGAATTGCTATGTTGAACTTGCTTTCTTTCATGTCTGTTTTCCCTGAGAGGGCTTGTGAGCCAGGAACCATGCTTTTTACTTTAACGTTATATATTTTGCATCTCCAAAATCTAACACAACGTACCTGGTACATATTTTATTTACAACGAGTATGTCAAATAGGAACATGCTCATTTCTTTTCATATATAGAAACAGCATATTTTACATAATCGAAGGGAAATTTGATTTTTTTTCAAGAGGTGGAAAAATGAATTGGATTAAGTAGTAGAAGTAAAGTGAATGATAAAGCATTTTTAGGGGGTGAAAAAAACATAACAATTCCCTTCAAAAAATTACAACTATAAAATATTGAGGCTGTTTTCTATGCATGATTTTAGAAATATCACTGAAGCCATTCCAAAAGAAGGATTCAGAACATGAGAAATCACATCTGAGAAAATTATATCACACAAGCAGAAGTTTCTTAATGTGCATTGTTTTTTATGACCATCACTTTTATTTGTTCCCACAGGGTTATTTTGAATTTTTTTTTTCTGAATGTGAATCTTTCTTATAATTAAAACTCTGTTATAACATCTGGAACTTCACATTTTAAAAATATTTTTTAGATGTTGATGGATCTTTATTTCATTCATTTGTTTATATGTGGTGCTGAGGATCGAACCCAGTGTCTCACAGATGCTAAGCAATGCTCTACCACTGAGCCATAATTCCAGCCTCTCACATTTTTTTTAAACCTAGGACCTTGCACAGGCTAACTCTGGAGCTCCTCATAACTATTCTAAATTTGGGTTAAGACTGATATTTTAGGGCTTCTCAAAGCACCCAAGAGAAAGCAACCAGGTGTTCTTCAAGCTTATACCCAAACAGGCATTTCTGCTACATTCTATGAATTGAGCAGTCACAGAATGGGCCCAGATTCAAGAGATGGTAAATAAACTCCATCTCTCAATAGAAGAGTGATAATCTGTTGCTATATTTAATGCAACATAGTGGATAATGGTTTAAACATGAGTTGAAAATGTTTTCAGTGGGTTTGATATGTACATGATTTGAAATTATATGCAGTTAAAATTTATCATTCTTTTCCTAGATGATTCCAGCTCCTGGCCCACACGTGGAATGAACTTCTCAAATGAAAAGCAAACAAAAAGATTACTTTGATTTGTGTAGGGTGGGGGAGTGGTTGATGGGTAAAATGGACTATGAAGGGATCATTGTTTTCTTGGTAATTTTTGAGATATTTTAAAGACAATAAATGTGTATGATGCTTACAAGTTTTCATTCTAACAATAGAAGTAAAAGGAGGAAATGAGGAAGAAGATGAAAAAGAAATGAAAAAAATGGAGGAGGTAGAGATGGAAGAAACATAGATAAAAAAACATGATTACACCAAAGTTTAAAAATGTTTAGTGACATTTAACACAGAAAAATTTATAACCTCTTTTATTACTTTCAAACATTTAATTTATTTGGAATTTATAAGACATGAATTAGGATCTTACTTTATTTAAAGGTGGTTAACTTCTAATAGAGGTTTATTCATTTTATTATTTAACAAACGTTATTAATCATTTATTATGTGTATGATGTGCTAAATGCGCTGGTAATCAGTAATTATACAGTGGTGAAAAAATTGATTAGGTCACTGTCATTGTGGAGCTTGTAATAGTTCAGTGAGGGAAACAAATAAATAAGGAAGTGAATATATAATCACAATTTTGATATGTATTATAAAGGACAAAAAATATGGGAGCTGTAATGAGAAAACAGGAAGGGAAATAATAGGAATAGGAACTTAAAACCAAATGTGTGGAGTGAGTAGATTGAAGAATCAGAGAACATGAAAGGCTTGATCAGTAGATCAGAGTAGATAAATGTGAGATGATCTGAAGTATTTCTGAAATGAGGAATTGATAAATGAAGAGTGGTTTATCCATGGAATAAGCCAGATTTATTTAAAAGGACCAAGATTCGAAAGATAACCCAAAGGAAACAACTTTCTACAACTAGGGTTTACTTCCAAAAGATGACATTAGATGAAATTGCTAAAAAACCAGAGTCAAAAGCAAATGATTTCATTATATACCTCATCTTTTATGAATTTTTACTCTTGTTAAATAATATATATGAGAGTTTGTTGAAGACGCACTGACCAACTGTAAGCCCTTTCTGTTGTTATAAATGGGAGTTCACTCCTAGTTCTTGGATTGATCATTTCATGATAACAGATATAAGAGTAGGATACCAGCTACAGGCTACGCTGTTCCTTGATCCTTTCTGGGATATTAATAAAATTAAATCTTGGGAATTAACTTTCAGTCATGTCAGAGTGTGCTAAAATCTACGGGGCAGTTTTTCTTCTGAAAACTTCCATTTGCTGATGATTAAATACACAATGTTGCAGTCATTTATATAGACAGCCGAGAAGAATTCACAGCAACTGCAAAACCCATGCCATATAAGGTCATTCATTTTACCACATGGTCTCAGGTAATTATTCTGCTCTTGTATGAAGCATTTAGGGCATGGAAAGCAACTAGATTTAGTCACTGTTGTACTAACAGTTTCAAATTATCAGATGTTCACTTTTTATAAGACCCCGAATTCTATCATTTAAAAAATGCGTTGACTTGTCTCTTCTCATTTTTCTTTCAATGTAGGCACTTCCCAAACATGAGGAAGAAATGTATTTGACCTTGAAATCAGGTATTAGAAAAATAGCCTGTCCAAATGTTACTTTTCACCTAAAATATTATATTACAGGACTGTTCAATGGCACTGCTATAATCAAGGATCTGCCATCATTTTTTTTAAACTCCATGTTACACAGGCTTATAACTTCTTTAAAAGTCAGTCCAAGGACCTTCAGTCCCACTTCCAGTTAAGGAACACACACACACACACACACACACACACACACACACACATGCACAAATTGGTTATTTATCTAATTCTCATTTTTTACTCAAATGTTTTTTCAAAGGTGTATTTATAAAAACACTAAGTCCTCGATTTGAGCAATGAACAAACAGTTACTAGAATGATCGAAGTCTTTATTGAGACCAAAGGGGGTGGGGGAGGATATGTGGCCATTGAGGGGATATTTGAGCCCAGCTTTGTCATGACAAAGTACACAACTTTGAATGAAACGCTTAAGATTTCTTTTCAATTAGCTAAAATGTGGTATTGTTGTTGTTTATAATTATTTAATTCATAGAACTATAGCTGAATGATGTTGATTTATTTAAGAATCTGTATTACTTTGGGTTTGCTTAGTTTATTACTGTTTTTCACCCCACTCTTCAAACAGAACCAACAAATGTCTAGCAAATATTTTAAAATGATTATATGTCAAATAATCCACCCGTGCCATTTTCCTCTCCTCTAGAGATGTCCTCCTGAATTTTTCTTTTTCTCCTGCAAGGACTGGCTGCTTTCTGGGGTTTGGGTAGGTATATCATACTGAGTGCCTTATGCTGGCTCCTGTTCCCATAATTCCTGGATATCATGCTTTCCTCTATTAGGTACATTTCTTCGTTTCAATGAAGATTTCCTCCATGGTTTCCACAAAAGCACATAGGGAGATTTAGTGTTTTGTTCTTGCATGTATGAAAAGAAAATGTCTTAAATTGTTTGATAACTTGGCTGGATATAGAGCTCTAATTTGGAAAAATCAATTCTCAAAATCGGGAAGACCTCAGCATCCTGTATTCTAGCATCCTTCATTGTACTTAAGACCAAGAAGACAATGACACTTCTTCCTTTGCAGGTAACCTTTAGATTTTTCTCTCTGGAAAGTTTTAGAATCTGATTATCCTCTGGCATTCTATAACTTATAATGTACCTTAGTATGTTTTTATTTTTACTTAACAATTTTCATTTGTTTTATTCTTAATGATATTAATGGACACAAGAAAAATTGGCTACCCTGTTTGTTCTCCTCCATTTTCCTTAAAATTGTATTTAGAGCTGTGAAATGTTTTTTATTGGTGTTTAATTTTTGATTAACACATAATATTTGTACGTGTTTATGGAGTAAATTATGGTCATTAAATACATATATGTACTGTATAAAGATCAAACCAGGGCAATAAGTATTTCCACCTCTTCAAACATTAATCATTTTTATGACTTGGGAAGTCATACTCTTCTAGACATTTTGAAATATAAATTGTTTTTCTATAGTTGTCCTATTGTACTGAAGAAGAAATATAGATCTATGAAATCTTAAGGTTTGGGAACTACTTAGAGCCACAATTCCTAACAAGTTCTCGGTCTCAATACTAACATACTCTCTTTACAATAAAAATTCAGGAATACACATCATGATCTTACACAGGTTTATAAATAAGGTGGAGACATCTGGTTCTGTAGACAAGGTACTTCTTCGTAGGCATTATGTCTAGAGCTCTGCAGTTGTAGTGGTGCCCATTATTAGGTTCTGTAGTCACATAGTAGCAAGACAGAATGGAGGTGGGGGAGAGGCAGGAGGGAGGGAGGGAGAGGAGGAGGAGGAAAGGAACTTCTGCAGGGACAAAAATTCTTTTATTTGTTCTTTTTAGATATACATGACAGTAGAATGTATTTTGACATATTATACATACATGGAGTATAACATTCTAATTAGAATCCATTCTTGTGGTTGTACATGATGTGGAGTTTCACTAGTGGTATATTCATATATGAACATAGGAAAGTTATGCCCAATTAATTCTACTGTTTTTCTTGTTCCCATCACCCTCCCTTCCTTTCATTCACCTTTCCCTAATCTACTCCACCCACTTGTTATGTGTTAGCATCCACATATTAGAGAGAACATTTAACCTTTGGTTTGGGGGGATTGGCTTATTTCATTTAGCATGATAATCTCCAGATCCATTCATTTACCGGCAAAAGTCATAAAAAATTATTTTAACAATTTTCATGTCTCACATGTGCATACTGCTTGTTGTTTACCAAGGGGGATTGCCTCACTGATGAAAATCATTCTCTCTGAAGACTGTGTAATTTGTTTACAGTCACATAGTTAATAGTGTGCATAGAATTTGCAGATCGCAAATCTCTGACTCCTAAATTTCAAGTAATTTTGGCTTAGAGAGGTTCTGCTTTAGAGAAGACTCTGGGATTAATTCTGAGCCACAAAAATTGCAAAAAAATTCAAATGACTATTGTAAATATTGCATAAAGAAATCATTTGACCCATAATTTATTTCTGTTTGTGAAATGTTATCTTGATGTGATATTCCTTAAAATGATTCTTGGCCTCCCCAAGCACTGAAGAGTTTTGCATTCTTTTGATGATTTATCATTACACTGATGATAAGCACATTCTTTTTTTTAATATTTATTTTTCAATTGTAGTTGGACACAATACCTTTATTTTATTTGTTTATTTATTTTTATGTGGTGCTGAGGAAGAACCCAGCGCCTCGCACATGCTAGACGAGCATTCTACCTGCTGAGCCACAACCCCAGCCCAATAAACATATCTTGTTTCTCTATTTAGTTAAACATGGTTGAATGAAAGACTATTCAGTTCCTAGCTATTTTTAAAAAATTTATATATAGTAAAATTCACACTTTTTGGAATATATTTCTGTGAAAATGGCAAATAGATTCAAGGCATAACCACAAATATACTCAAGACATAGAATAGTTCCACTGTCCCCCCAAAGTATCCTATCCCCCTGACAATCACTAATCTGTTTTATGTTTTTAATTTTATTTTTCAAGAAGGGCACATAAATGGAATCAGATTGTTTGTTACCTTTTGAACCTGACTTTTTCTTCATGATTCAACCAAGTTTTTGCATAGACTAATAATTGGTTCCTTTTTATTCTTGAGTAGCATTCTAATATAGAGATAACTAGTTTGTTTGAGCATTGTTTCTTAAGCTCATTTTTATCTGTAATATGATCTTTGGTGAATCAGCCAAATCTTTTGGCATTTTAAAAATTCAATTGTTACTTTACTTGTAACTGAGTTTGGATATTTCTTTTAAATAGTTGCATACAAGTTATTTATCAGATAAGTAGTTGACAAATATTTTTTTTGAATTTGCGGCTTTTCTTTCTCTTCACAGTGATATTCAGAAGACCTGAAGTTCTTAACTTTAAGGAAGTCAAATTTTCAATTTTTTCTTCTATGGATCATGCTTTTTATCTAACCCAAAGTAACAAATATTTTACCGTTTTCTTCTAAATTATTTGAAGTTTTATGTTTCACATGTAGGGCAATAAAAATGAATACATTTTAGCATCATTTTAATTTTAATCTGACTCTTGCTTTTATGGGTTCAATTTTTCTGAGAATATCATTTTCTTATTTGAAATTTTCTTCTGCTGCCTGAATTGTCTGTGTTTTCCCTATCCCTTTTCTAATGGATACATTTTAATCTCTTTAACTTTGGAAGTTTTCTACATAATTCTGGAGATCCTTTGTTTGCATTAAAATTTAAACGTAAAGTAGTAAAATTTAAGTGGGTACTCTGTGTAAGGGCTGGACTTGGCAATTAGTGACTTTTGCAATCAGAGGAGTACTCACCATCTATTCAAGAAACTAGCAAATGGAATATTCTTGAGGCCTTGTTCAGGATTCATTTAATCTTCTTTTGAAACAATATCTGTATATCCTAAATGGGAGTTATACACTTAGTAGTCAACATTCTTAAAGCAGACAGCTCTGGGGTCCCTGTTCAATAAGTAAACATCATCCTAAACTCCTCTATCATAAAGGCAAGGTCTGGAGTCTACTCCTTTCTTTGGGATGGGTGGGTTGACAGACAAATAAGCTTAACAATCATTTTATCATAGATAGAAATTCGGAGAGATTTCAGGATGGGTGAGAATAATTACCCTCTCTCCAAGACCCAAAAGAAGTTGCAAAACCTGGGTTTTGAAGACAAGGAAAATTGACAAAAGTGGGTGGGAGACAGAGAAGAAAAGAGCATTTCTAGGAACCAGTGTCTATGCAAAATCAAGAAAGCTTAGGAAAAGATGATCAATTTCTGAAACAATAGGGACTCAATGTCATCATGTTTGTGCTTAATATATGAATTAGGGAAGAGAACTAGAATTTTATCTGGTTTAAAGAAAAATAATTCTTTTTTAAAAATATTAATTAAAATCTTTGTGTTTTAAATTCTAAATTTGAATGTTAGTTTGTTTAGATCAATCTGATTTGTTTTGGGGTATGGGTTGGTACCTGGGATTGAACCCAGGGACACTTTACCACTGATCTGTCTAGCTACATCCTCATTCCTTTTTATTTTTGAGACAAAGTCTCACTAAGCTTCTTAAGGTCTTGCCAAGATGCTGAGACCAGCCTCAAACTTAAAATCTCCTGCCTCACCCTCCCCAGTTTCTGGGATTAGAAGTGTACACCACTGCAGCCAGTTTAGCTCAATCCATACTAATTAATCTATAACTGTATCACTTGCTACTTGTATCTAGTGACACATCATTTAACAACTTTGATTCTAAATTTTCTCATCTGTAAAAACGAGGATACTACCTATATCAGGGTTTTTACTTGTGCATAAGAGAAAGCAACACTTGATAATCTGAACAGAAAGGATTTTATAAAAGAATATCAATCTCTCTTAGGAGATGGAAATGTAAATTTGGATGTTTATGTGGTCATGAAAAATTCCAAAATTATACCACAAAAATGGCCCCATGGAAACATCGCTGCCATGAGCTGGGTGTAGATACTGAAACTGAAGCCTGTACCACTGATACTCAGCTAGTGGTCCTTGTCCATCTAGCGGCAACTACTAGAAACACTATATACTGATTCTGGAATCTACAGCTAGGTGCTGCCACCTCCCTCATAAGTATATTTGTCTGAGGCTGTGACTCTGGTTGAAAGAACCTAAAAACATGGATCCATGTCTTAAGTTTAATGGAGTACTGAACAGTAAGCAATGATGTTGTTTTACAGCTTCTCCAGGAAAAAATAGGCTCTAACTCCTAAGGAAGGTGGATTTTGTATACACAAGGAACAGGGCCAAATACTGGACTGTCAAAAAAAAAAAAAATACTGGACTGCCAATGCCCAAATAGCTCAGGCTATCAAAGGTTTTTAGAAGATATAAAGGACATTATAACACAGACAACTTTAAAAATGTCAGATATTATTAGCATTACCATCTTCAACATATCATCATCTGGGAACATTCTTCATGAGTTCTCTATTAGTAATCTAATAGAGAACTTAGTGACTTAGAAACAATAAACACTTATTACAACAGAGTAGCTATAATCGGGGAGTTGGGAGTGGCCAAACTGTGTGTTTCTGGTGTAAGATTTTTCATGAGGTTGCAGTTAAGGTACTACTTGAGGCTAATAGTCTCACTGGGGCTAGAGGATCTCTTTGACAGATTTATAAGAAGGCACCTTCACACAGAGAGGCCTCAGGGACTTGATGGCTACTACAGAGAGGCCTCTGATCCTAAATATAGGGCCTTTGCATAGAGTTGCATAAATGTCTTCACGGCATGTCTTTCCTCAGAGAGAGTGAGAACAAGATGTAAGTTACAATGTCACTTTGTGATCTACATTTGATAATTATTCTCCATCACTTCTACCATATTTTATTTGCTGGAAGGCAATCACTAAGTAAGTCCCATACTCCAGGGGAAGGGAGCTAAGTCTTCACCAAAGAGAAGAATAGCAAAGAATTTTGGGACATATAGTACACCATTACAAGTTAAGAAATATTTACTGACAGTCCCAACTAATTTCCTTATTATTTTTAGTCATTTTTTCCATTATAACATGTCAGAAGTTAAATCACAACATACCTCCAGGGATATTTATTTTATCTAGTAAAAATCCTTTATTTCTTAAAGACGTTCAAAGTTCACATTGGACAACATCTTATCAGCAAAGAAACACATTTCAAGCTGCAAATGAAATATTTGTATTTTTTTTTTGTTGTTCAAATTCCTGAATCCCACAGTTTAGAGATAAGAGAGTAAAAAGTAAAACATACTGGGTTGGCTATCCCTATTAATGTAGTGGGAAGAAAAGGAGGAGATATTTTTGTAATTTAAGATGCTTTTCTGAGAGCACAAAAGAATTCTAGAGACCCAAACTTAAATGCAATCAGGAGCCAAAAGATGATGCAGATGGAGGTGGTGAGGCCTCTGACATTAGAGTAAGGAGATAGGATGGTGAGTAAACAGGCACAGCCCATACTCTCATGGAGTTAATAGTCAATCCAGTGCATCAAAACAACACACACTGAAGATATATGTATTCAATCCCCTATGCTAGGAGTGGAGACACTGGCTCCCTTATATTTTGCAGGACTCAACTGCTTTATCTCTGGATATCAACCTGGAAAGATGGATTGAGAGGCATATAAATGGTGACACATTTTGACTTAGCAATTCTGCTTCCAGAAATCTGTACTAACAAAGTATTCAACACAGCACATTTGAACTAAAAGTTAAAAACAAATGCAAGTGGGAAGTAGGTACATTACGAAGCACTCATTTAGTAATCTATTATGCAGCTATGAAAAAGGATAGTTATTAAGATAATGTAGCAACAAGACAAACTTCTTATAATTTAATGTCATAGAGAAATAATATAAATTATACCCATATAATATCATAATTATGTAAAACATTTTTAAAAAGAAGAAATACATTACAATAAGTATGGATAATAATGGTTAATTTAGATTGGCGTGGTTTAGAAAAATATTTTTTCTCCTCCCTCTTCTCTCTCTCTCTATATATATATTAAGGTTTTTTAGTTGTAGATGGACATATTTTATTTATTTATCTTTATTTATTTATCTTTATGGGTGCTGAGGATCAAACCCAGTGCCTCACCTGTGCTAGGTGAGTGCTTCTACCACTAAGCCATAATCCCAGTCCCCCCTCTTCTGTATATTTATTTCTATGTATAAATCTTTGAAAAATTAGTTTATACTAAAAACTTGAGCCAAGTCAGCTCCTCTTAAAGAATTTAGGAAATTTATGAAATTTTAGTTGTATGGCTGAGAAATAACATTGCATACATGTCATATGGTTTGTACTCTAGAAATTACAGAGATTTTTTTAGTTATAGTATCTTACTTATAATACATAAATCATAAAACAGGAAAAAAGTGGGGCAGGGTGGAGGGAAGTCCACACAATTACCTTAAGCAATATCTACTGTGTCGAAAGCAAAGTAATGCATGTTGGTTAGTGCATGATCAAACATCTGTATCCACAGGGTGAGACTTTCAGAAAAACAGTCCTCAAGCACCCCATAAACCAGGCATAGGAACTGCTCCAGATCCATTAATACAAACCATAAAGTATGAGTAATATATGGAATAAGTGAGGTGGGTAAGTTGCTCTCAGTTGCTCTAACTAGCCAGAAGCTGGCAATTCTATTTTTTAATTCATTCATTGTTAAGCCATAAGGGATCTTGTATCCAGCACAATGTGTTCATTTTACATGCAGGAGTCTAGGATTTGTCCATAGTATGATTTTATTGGACTTTAGACTTTTTCATTTTGGGGAACCTGTTTCTTCATAAACAATATTAATTATTAAATTTTAGAAAATCCTACTTATGAAAGAAGAAACTTTATTTTAAAGAATTCCTGCAAAAAGAAAGGGAGAGACTTGTAACACAGAAGGGGACTATTGCAGTAGGGGGAAAGCTTTGACCCTGGGATGGGCAAACCTTTCAAAAGGCAGGCAGGAAAAAAGTATTTTCTAGGAAGGACTAAACAACACTGTAGAGAACAAGATGTGGAAAAGTGGGCCAAACTAGTTTGGATGATCTTACAGTCGAAAGAGAAGGTTTTATTGGGGGTCAGTGTATTTACATAAGGGATTGTTAGAGGGTTGTGCAATGGTTGGGCTGACGGTGGGTCAAACTTCAGGGCCAGGAGAAGGTTGGGAAGTCTAACTAGAATTTGGTCAAGTACAGATAGTTATTTTTTCTGGGTTGGTCACTAGGTACCAACAATCCAGTTAATCATTTATGGGGAATTGGAGGGTCTATGTCCAGACTGGTTATAGGTAAACAACAGTGGCATTGGTGAGTTTTACTTAAGCCATAAGGTAAAGGATGGTTCCTTGTAGTAAGTTGTTTCTAGAAATGAAAGGTGTGGGAGGGTTTCTTTAACCCTTTCTGTTTTCCAGGATCACAGTGCTAAGATAAAGCTCAACAATGTCAGTGACTATCTTGGTTTAAAAACCAATAAGCTATTATATTTTTACAACACTTTTTTTCAATCCAGAAGTTCTTTTTTTTTTTTCTGCCTTTCTCTTTTTCTCCACATTGCTGTTCTTTGTAAAAATATCATGGGTCCTAGGAACTGCACCTAATGGATAAGTAAGCTCTAATTTGAGTTCCAGAGACGTTTAGGATCTTTAAGGCCACAGAGCTAATTATGGCAGAGCTCAGATAACAGAAAATAGTTCCTGATCTTTTCCCACAACTTTTTCAGTCTCTATGGAGACTGAAGCAAAAGGCTCTGCTCAAAAGACAGGAGGAAGGCTTGAGGATGAGGTATGTGTGGAGATATTTCCTTCCTGCAGACTTAGAAAGTCAGGGTTGGTGAGGGAATTTCTTGGAGAGCTGGGTGCACCTTAACAGTTGATGGCTGCATGCATACATCGTTTGCCAACATCTACGGGGTATCTACTATGTGTTTGGTGTCCCTGCCTAACAGAGCTTATAATCTAGCAGGGGAGTTAGTGCAATAAACTGTGTGACAGTGTTTATGACAGAAGTGAGGTACCTTAGGAGTGAACCTGGCTCACCTTACCTGTTTGGGGAAGTGAGGCTCCAGAACAGGAACTAAGTCCCCACTGAGGACACAGAGGCAGAGGAGTGTTCTAGTCAGACTGCACAGGGGAAGACTCTGGGGGAAGCCCTGCAACTGTGGTCTGTCGTGGGCCTGGCTAGAAGAACCGCAGAACCCTAGAGCTTGGGAAGCCAGGTAGGTGTCAGTGTAAAAGGAGGGGTTAACACCTCTCCTCTCCTCACCGGCTTCCAGCACCCTGAGGCTGTGGAGGGTCAAGTAACTGAGAAACCTCAGAAAAGCCAGCAGTCCCTCCCATTTTCCTAAACCACCCAGTCAGTCATGGTGGGCGCCCACCCGTAGCAGGTTCGGCGCTGATTTCCGCCTAGGGTGAATTTTTTACCTCCTCTGGGAGCTTCGGAATCTCGCTTTGCCTGCTCGGGGAGTGCGGTCTGGAGGAAAACGTCCTCCCACACCTGCACATCAAAGTTCTGGGAGCTCCAAGTCGCCCCCAACGCCCGGGGCCAAGAGTTCAGTCCACCAGGGCCACTTTGATTTTCTTCACCTTAACTCCAACTCGCCAGTCCTGACCGGAGCGGGCTGTCGCTGGCTGCAGACCGGCCTGTTCCGGGCTCCCTGTGAGAGAAGGAGGTTGCCTCCCTTGAAGGAGCGGCGGGCGGCTGCGGCCGGAGAGAACCGGGGTGGGGCCGGGGGCGGGGCCGGGGGCGGGGCCGAGGCCAGTTCCCCTCAGACCCAAAGGCCCCCCAGCCGCCTACCGCCAGCTGTCCGGCTGCGCGACGGTCACGCCGCCCGGCCCCTGCTACACCACAGTGCCACAGCTCGCGTAAGGTGGACGCCCCAGGGCTTGGCTCAGGCTCCTGGTCCCAAGCGGTGGGTCCTCGGCAGTCCCCCAGGGGGGCCGCCTCTCGGTTTGCTTCTCTCGGAGCCGGCGCTGGAGGGAAACTGCGGGGCGGGAAAGGAACGGGCGCGCGCCTATAGCTGTTGCTAAAACCTATTCCTTTTGCTCCAAGTTCTTGCACGCGGAAAGTCCCTCCTCAAACTCTTCCAGACATTGCAAAGGCGCTCATCTGTCAAATTGATTTTTGGATGGGAGGTGGGGGAATTGCTGAGGGACACGCCGTACCTTACTTACATTGAGTTCTGGGTACTTTTAGGGACCTGCCTGTCATTATTGCGAGTTTACTGGGAGTCAGGTATCAGGCTTGTCTGGAACGGGAGTGTGTGGAATTAATTTTATAACTGAGTTCATTATCAAGAAAAAAGACCCTGTGGACAGACATACTCGGGTGGGACAGTTTAGAGCTGCTGTGGGCGGGGGATCTGGTGAAAATCTTCCTTAGCGCGCACCTATGGCTGAGCCCGCCAAAAGGATTTACAGGCACCAGACGTTAGTCGTCTGTCAGGTTAGACGCGGAATGGGAAAACAAATCGAGGGGCGGATGTGCCTACATTCACAAAAACCTGAATAAAGTGACATACTGGGAATACTTCCTTCAGGGGCCAATGCTTCCTTAACATGCCCTCACAGATCACAGCATTTTTGCATACAGTTAACAATGACATGTAAACAGAACTTTGCTGTACTTTAAACCTTTTCATCCTCCTCCCAGCATTATTCTAAAAGAGTTCAAGGTCAACTATTGGAGACTGGGTCACCTGTTAGGGATTTTTTTTTGAAGAAAGTGTTTAGAAACATTTATTAGTTCCTTTCATTCTTCCACTCCTCCCCTGCCCACACCCCCACCCCACTGCTCATCTGCAGGACTTTTCCCTCTCTACCTTTTCTTCATTTTCACCAAAGACCAGGAAGAAAGAAAGCAATCACTTTTGTCATGGAAGTACTTGGGGTTAATTTGGTCTTGTGGTTTTTTGGCAAACATCACTTGTTACTTAGCCTTCTTTAGTTCCTTGAATATTAAAATGTGCCATAGTGTTTTCTGTAAAGAATACAGAGGACTGAAGGAGAAAGAGGAACTGTCCTTGAAGTAGGCTAGTAAGTGATTATTATTTTTCCAGTACTGGAGATCCAACTCAGGGGCACTTTACTCCTAACTCCTTAATTACATCCCCAGCCTTTTACATTTTTATTTTTTTAAGGTCTCCATAAGTTGCTGAGGCTGACCTGGAATTTGCAGTCCTTACCCACAGTGGTTGGGAACCTCACCCCACCAGAAAAGTGGTTATTTTTTTAAACCACAGAAAATGATATTGTTAGTTGAGTTTCAGTATTTCTACTTTGGGGGCAAGATATTTATGAATTATGATTATTTTATCAAGACAACATCAACCTCTCCCTGTGTATGAGAACTCTACCCAATGGAGGGAATATTTTAGAAACCTGAAGTTCTAGTTTATAGAGGCCTACAGGTAAAGATGAGTGTATTTAAGCTATACAATAACTTCAAGGAACCTTGAAATAATGGTAACAGGGATATTTGAAGGTTTCAAGATTGCTTGATCACTTGCCTTTGGGGCAATTCACTTATTCTTTGTGTTATTAGATAATAAAGTTAATAATAATACTGCTCAATAATATTGATCACAAAAGGGGCTCTCATTAATATTCTGTTAGCTCATCATAAAAAGCATGTCTGTGGAATCCTTTTTTGAATGTATGCTTATTTTTTCCTAGTGGTTAAAATTTTTAGATTCATTTCTACTCTAGGATGAATTGCAGGCAGGGGCATATGATAAGGACCTGGACTAAAAATATTTAACTGCACATCGTTCTAGCCCCAGATCAACTTTGAAGTTCTGATAAATCCCCTAATTAATTTTGGGGTCTCATTAAGTCCCTTACCTTTTATGTGCCAATTTTAATCTTCAAAATAAGGGGAGTTTCTTTGAATAGAAAAGACATTTGGGTTCCTTGAAACTCTTTTTAAAAATACAAATCTTTAGGTTTACAGCTAGGAATCATTGCACTAGAAGATTGATTACAGAGAATGTCCTAACATCCTGGACACTACCCCAGCCCCACATAAGCACTGCAATGTAGTGTTTAAGAGCATGAGATTTGTAGACTGATAGGTATGTTTTTCAGCGCTGACCTTAGGCAAATTATTTAAGTTCTTCAAGTCTCAATTTCCTCATGTTTAGAGTAGACATGATAAAATGTCTAAGGATATATGAATACAGTGAAGTGATTACCTAATGTAAACAGCATAGTGTATAGCATTTAATAAAAAATTAATAAAGGGTAGCATTATCTTCATTAATGCTGACTTTCGTGTTCTTTTTATTTTAGCAATATGAAACGTAACTAGAATAAATATAAAGTCCTATGCATTTAGAAAAATGAAAACGTACAGGATGAAGGAGAAGTAAGTTATTGAACCAGTTAACCTTATGGTTAATTGATGTGTTGCCTGTGAGTTAGCAGTGAGCAATGAGGGTGAAGGCCCAGAAAACTCATATGGTTTTAGGCTTCTTTGGTTGAAATTAGAATGATTTGTCTGGGGAAGAAGGAAGAAGAGAGTTGACTCGTGACTAATACATTAATTCTTTGGCTTCACACTCAGTAGTTTGTTTTTGTTCACTCTATATAAACTTTTTTTTTTTTCCTTTTTGACAGTGCTGGGGATGAAACTCAGAACCTCACACATGCCAGGCAAGTGCTCTACCACTGAGCCACATCCCCAGCCCACCACTCAGCATATTTTGACCTTTTGTTTATATATAAAATTACCTGACAACAGATTGCAAAGAAGAAAATCCACAAGTCCTCCCTTAGGCATTCATGGTAGAGTTCAGGTAACAGACAGGAAATATTAGAACAAAGTAATACTCTCGAAAAGAATAAAAGGGAAAGCTGAGAGTCGAACAGTGCTAAACATCAACCAGAGCAGGCTCAAAGAACTAAAATTTAGTTACAGTTTTGCAGATTCCAGTTTTGTAGGCATTTGTCAGGTGGAAATGCTGAGAAAGCATCCTAAGCCAAGTAAAAATTTGTTTGCTAGGGTGAAAAGACACTATAAATGCAAAACATGTCAAGCTGTCTGCATACTGTCCCATCCTTTACTGGCTACTGGCAAGCTATTGGCAAATTATTTTACCTCAGAGTCTTCATTTCCTCAAATGTAAAAGGGGGATCTCACTATTATTTCACATTATTGGGTACTAATTTAATCTCTGAGTGCATCCTGTGAGGGTGTCTTCCTTACGACATGGTTAGAAGACTTAGTTGTATATAAAACAGTTTCCTGTCTGTTACACAGTAGGCACTCAACCAATTTGATACCCTCCACTCCCATTCTTCTCCTGACTAGAGATAGGTGAGCACTAACCTAGACTTGAATACAGGTGGGGGTTTATGGATTTCATGCATTTTACAAAAAGCAGATAAAGAAATGTTTCAACTGTTCTCATGCTTTACAATGAAGCATCAGGTTATATATACTTCCAGGACCACTGCCCTTCTTCTTCTTCAACCACTGAAGGCTTTCCTCCCTCTTAGACTATGTTTTTATTAACCTATGCTTTGGGGCCAGGTTCTGTGAAAGGAATTCCACACACTTTGAGTGTTTTCTTGCTGGAAAAGTTCTGCATTCCTACATTTGCATGATAGGATCTCTGGCCATTTTACATCCATCTTTTTGCTCCAAGTCATTGCAGTCTTAGCTATTGAAGTGAGTCTTAGAAAATATTTTGAAAGAGATATTGAAAATGGGTTCATTTGGGATACCAAAATGCAAACTTGACTATTTTGAGAGGAATATATTATAGAGTTTTACCTTCTTGACTTTCTTTTTTTTTAATACTAATTTTTTAGTTGTAGTTGGACACAATACCTTTTTTTTTTTTAATTTAATTTTTATGTGGTGCTAAGGATTGAATCCAGGGCCTCACACATGCTAGGCAAGCAGTCTACCTCTGAGCCACAACCCCAACCCCTTGACTTTTCTTTGGTATTGTTAGATTTTAAAATCTCTTTAAATTTGGAAGAATTTGCCTTAAAATTCTAATTTGATCATGCATGAGTTATCTGTCTTGCAAATGTTGTACAAATTTGCTGAATAACTTAATACCTAGACTTTTCCCCTTTTCAGCTTTTCTCCATGTGAATTTCAAAGAAAAGATAATTCTGTTGCAATGCCTGCAAAGCATGGAAAATTTCTATGAATCATATAGACACCAGTAAATAGCAAAATAATTTAATTATATTAGGTTTTGGTCATTATAGAAAAAAAGAGTTCTCTAAGGGCCAGGTCAGGCCTGTTGTTGATGGAAGGCCCAGATCAGGCCATTGACATTCCTACTAGGCCATGAATACCTGACCTGAGAAAGAACTTTTTGAGGAGAGTTGTTCTTTTTGAGCATTCATTCATTTGTTGTTCAATGAATTTTAAAAATATAATCAGTTTATTTGAGTATTTCATTAATTGTGCTGTGCAGGAGGTATGCTGAGATTGACTGTAGTCCCTTAACCTCAAGTGTGGACATCTTTGGAGAATTAGTCTCAAAATATTCCTGTATCCTATCTTTTAGAGGTTCTGGGTCATTACATACAGTGTGAAACACAGGAATCTGAATTTTAAGAGACTTCTAAGGTGATACTTATCTTGACTGAAGCTTTCTTCTTTTTTTGACAGTGTTATTCCAATATTGATGTACATGGTATACCTCATGTAGACTCTGTGGAGAATAGTGTCATCTCTCTGTCTAGAATTTATTACTTACTGACCAAGTATATGAACAAATCTAAACTCCAGACCACTCTCTGTTTTTGACTTACCTTTTGATTGTTTTCTTTAATAATAAGTATGGACTTGGGCTAAATTTATATACATTTCCATACTGTTCCTTAATTTGATGCTTTTCTCTATTTTTGTATAAATCCAGTTTAGTCTAAAAGAGTATTCTTGGAGCAATTAGATTAAGGCTCCTCTTTACGGATATGGCCTGTTGAGTTCTGTTAAATTCTTGGACTTCTTAGGATATCAAGACATCTTTTATCTTTATTACCACCTTCTAAAGTGTAATGGATGAATGAATTCAGGATAGGAAGATGAGAAGGTTTGATTGACGAAGACTGCATGTTTTATTAGACTTGCGTTTACTCTTTTTTAAACTGTGGATATAAATTGCTAGCTGAGTATTTTAGTAATTGATCTTTCCTCTTAGAAGCCCTCCTTGAGCCCCTGTCCAGGCTGAGTTAAGTGCCTCATGCTCTGAATTCTCTACGTACCTTGTAGGAACCAGGCTATGGCCTCTTTTACCAGGGAGAACAGATGCATGACTTGACAGCATTTGGGGGCAGAAACGGGGGTCTTCAGTCTCACATAGAGAATAGTCAGGTAGATTATAAACATTTCTTAGGTGAATTAACCCCCACTTTCAAATGACTGTTAAAGCATAATTCTTTTATTTTCTGTAACAGTTCATAAATTTCTTCTCTTTTGAAATGTAAAAATTTTGTCTATGCCCACCTTTGAGAAATATAGTATAATCACTTGCAATCATTATTTCAAAATTGGAGATAAAAATAGCATTGTTATTGTTATTTATTTATTTTAGTTACAAGAAACACTAACTTTAAATAGCCCATCATGACATACAGGCACTCAGATAATTATCTCTCTTCTTCTTGAAGCTCTGGGAAGGGACATTTGAAGATGTGTTTGAACAGAAAGGGCTTCATCCTTATTATTTTTTTCCCAGTGAGGTCACAGAGATAAACCAAGTTAGAGTGACTCTCTTGAATAGCTAATGTCTGTCGCCTGGAGAAAGAGAAAATTATTTTCTGCCCTTCATGTTGATGTGTATAGAACATGTGTTCTGAGTAGCTGCTATTTTCAGTACCTCTTTTTCCAGTTGAGGCGCAACATAAACTATTTTAATTAATATTGTGTCACCAAAAGGGATTGAAATAGCCAATTGAATTCTGCCAAGATAGAGTCTTTTGATGAAAACATATCTTTATTGATTGTGGATGAAGAAAATCATTCTTAAAATGAAATCCTGAGAAAAATCATATCCCTCAGAGAAAATTTCTGAGTGGCAGGCTGAGATTAACATCATAAAATTGAATCTGTGCTGCAAGCCTTTGATGTAATCAGCAGCTGGGAGATGGCGTTGCCCTTGCTGTGCTCCTTCTGATTGTGGTGAATTATTGTGCGGAATGAAATAAGTGTTTCTGGTGTCCCTCCTCCAAGAAATACAAACAAGGTATTACTAGGTAGTTTCTTGCTGGTTAGAATGGGGTGGATCGATTCTAGGCCTCTAAGGCTCTCATATACCCACGAACTTTAGGATTTGGCCATTTGTTGATGCTCCAGGGACAGAATTTCTCAATACCATGGATAGTGACTTCTTTGGTCAGTAGAAATCTAGCAGAGCAGACAAGAGGGATCCCTTTTACTGGGGACTGTTTCTGGAACAAGACGAAGCTGGGAAAATTGCCTGGTTTCTCTTGGCCTGTAGTTCTAGTTAAGCCCTTTCCATCTCCCTCAGCTACACTGAGTTGAAATCATCTCAGAGTAGAAATCTTGCTTTGCATGATGACTCTTGCTCCTTGACCCCAGTGTTACAATAGGCTTTCAACTGTTTTTGTTTTAAGTCTGATGTTTGAAATCACTCCTGCCCATGCATGTGCTTCTATATGTATAATAAATAGGTTTTGTAGATTAGGAAAAATCTACTTATAGGCTCACCAACAGACTGAAGAGTGATTTGGCACCTAACCACACTGTGGTTGAATAAGTTGTATTTGTTTCATTTTCTTTGAAGAAATAGATGGGCTAGCTTGCTCATATGTAACTGTGAACAGTCGTGGGCATCATCATGATGTCAGCTCCCTCTCAGGCCCTTGGAGAAGTGGGCGGGACCTTGAAGTCAGATGTGTCTTAGGATGTAATTAATTCTAGCCAAGGGATTCAGATTTACCCAGACTAGCAATACTAATGTTAGGTATGTGGATTCAATGAGAAAATGCATGGCAAAGCCCCAACAGAGCATCCAGAGCGCATTTGCAGTTTAGTAGACATTTTTGAGTGGAATTTGTTAACACTGTTTGCCTTAATACTGGGAAAAAGAAGAAAACACAATGAAGGCAGAGGTGGGGATGTGTTCTAAAATAAGGGAAAATGGGAAGAGCCAGGACAGAGAAAATTCTGAGGAAAAAAAAAAAGAGGTGAGGTGGGGAATATGAGAAGGAAATTAAGCTTGTTTTGACTCGTGATAGACAATCCAAAAAGATAAGGATGAGTGTAAGTGGGTCAACTTCTGCGCCTGGAACTAGTGTCAGAATGGGCCAGAAGTACTAGAAAATATCCTTTTAAAACATGAATATTCCAGTAAGGTTAAGATTTCTTTGAATTATAACTTTCAGGTCCTGTACTTTCTCTACCACTCTACAAAACGCCGTGGGATTCTACTTCCATAAACCTCCAGTGCAAGGGATAGGCTTAAAGGCTTTCCTCAAAGGTATTCCTAATTGATGGGCAGAACCATAAAACACTGGACTACAGAGATACTTCCTCCACAGAGTCCCATATTCCTGCCCTGGGAGCTGCCATCTGCTTGGGGAAAGAAGGATGGACATGAGTGTGGACTAACTTCTAGTGTCACTTATGCCATTGCTGAGAGGAGGGAAGTGTGTGTCAGGTCAAAGAGGGGATAACTGATCCTTGGAAAAACCCAGAATTTTCCCAAGAGAAGCCAAGGTGTAAGGGATGGGCCACTGACCACCATGGGCGTGAAGCCCCCTTGCTGTTGTACCTCAGGAATACTCATGCCAGCCAGCCTCCCACTGGTTGTTTACATGTGTAGGATTTAGCTTAGAGCTGTGAACCTTTCATTTAGTAGAACCTTAATAAATACTTGTTGATGAATAAATGAATATATTTTTAGGAAGCCTGTAGTATAGTAGAAAGGAGATTTTTATGCAAAAGAAGAGAATAGAATTTTGTATGTGACCAACTGTATTAAATATGTTTCAAGAAAACACACACACACATACACACAGAGGCAGATCTGTCTAGAAAGCAACAAAATTTGTTAAATGGTATGCTAGTTTTTTTTGTTTGTTTGTTTTGTTTTGTTTTTTTTAGAATTGTGCAACATAGTGCCACAAACTAAGTGGCTTAAACAACAATATATTGTCTCAAAATTCTGAGGCTAGAGGTCCCAAATTGAGGTATTTTAACAGTCAGTTCCTTCTAAGGGCTGAAAACAAATTTATTCATGGCTCTCCTTTACCTCCTAGTGGTTTGCTGAACAACCCCTCACTCCCACAAGTGGTACTGGGAATTGAACCCAGGAAGTTCTACCATTAATCTGCATTTTCAGCCTTTTTTGATTTTTTTGAGACAATGTCTTGCTAAGTTGTGAGGCTGGCCTCAAACTTGTAATACTCCTGCCTTGATTTCCTGAGTAGTGGCAATCTTTGATGTTTCTTGGCTTCTAAAATTATCACCCCAATCTCTGCCTTCAACTTTACATGGCTTTCTCTGTCTGTTGTGTCAGTCTTCAAATTTCCACATTTTATATGAGCAACAGTCATACTGTGTTAGGATAACACCCTAATCCTTTTGACCTCATCTTCACTTACTTATATCTGCAATGAACCCTGTTTTCAAAAAAGATCACATTCTAAAATACCTACAGTTAGAATTTCATCATATGAATTTTGAGGTGGGTTCAATAAAACACATAAAAGATGAAAAAATGGTGGATAATTTTAAGTCAATTTTTAAAAATCCAAATTATTTTATCTTACAATTAGATATATTTGAAGTCTTACCTTCATTTCTTGTTTAATTGACTTAATAGGTGGATTTACTCTAAATTACAAAAAATAAACTGAAGGATTATAAGTTTCCATTTAGTACTATTTTACTTAGCAGGATATATATATATATATATATATATATATATATATATATATATATATATATATATGCAGATTTTATGATTTAAAAAAATCTTTCAATAATAGCAAATATTATTTATTGAATACTTAGTATTTAATGATCTCTATGGATTATGTAACTTGACTCTCACATCAATCCTGTTAGACTGATACTATTCTCATTTTATTGATGAGGAATCTAACATGCTGTCTTAAAATTACCTTCCCAAAGACATATAGTATCACAGATGGTCTTTTAGCATATGCTCATTTATAAAACTTTATGTATTATTTTTAAAAAAACTTATAAAGAAGTCGATTTTGTTCAGTCTAGAGATTCTAGGTCACTGGCCTCAGGTCAGCTGTAGTGTGGTGGCTGGCAGGGGTCAGGGGTGTTGTTGGATGGGAGGATCCCATGCCCAAACCAAGAAACCAGAGCAATTTGTTTTTATATAGATTAGTTTAATAATTAAAGTACATTAATTTAAAGACATATGTTAGGCATGTAGTTTTCCAGGTCATCCTTGGTTATGGGGAAAATATATGACTCAAGACTGAAAATGGGTTTACAGAACACACACACACACACACAACAATTGCTTTGCCAATTAGTATAAATACTTCAGTTAAAACTAACCATAAGATGACTCAGTTGTGAATACTTTGAGGGCAGGGACTCTGTTTGTCTACTCTTTGTGTTCTCTGCAGCCCAACCCAATAGCTTGCATCTTTTTTTTTTTTTTTTTAGTTCTCTTTATTTGTTGAATGTAATTAAAAATGGACTAAACAGGAAAAGCAAAACAAAGCAAAAAGCCCTCTTAAAGCCTAAAACTGAGGTTTTTAAATAAAGGTGTCACCCAGAAATTGCCCTGTCATTCTCATGTTTTCCTTGCTACCCTGTAATGCTCAACTCTTTAACAGTGACTGTAAAAGGAACGCTCTTGACCTTCATTTGACTGTATTAACTCTGTTACCCTGCATCTTAATAAGTAAGCAGGTGAAGTTTGAAGGTAGTATTTTATGAAAACCTTTGAATCACAGGTTGGGAGAGCTGTGTGCTGTGATGGAAACTTCATCTGTGTCATGAAGGATGTGATTTCTTGGCTTGTATTATACATGTTCCGTATCATTACTCTTTGTAGTTCAGAGATTAATTTGCATATATCTTTAATTTCTCCATTGACCTGTGGGTTATTTTAACATTGACTTTACCTGCCAAGGTATTCCTTACCTAAAATACATTATTTTCTAAAGTTTCCTAAGTAGCAGTTAATCACTTAATAATAAGAGCTTGGCTTTGAAGTTGGTTAGGAGTTAATTCTGATATGTTCATGCTTCAGTGGGTAGACCAGACAGAATTTTATGTGTTATTCAAATATGCCTCAGGCAGCCTTTGACTTAGTAGAAACAGTTTTTCACCTTTTCTAAGGAATGATCTGATCATAGTTTGTTGATAAAATAAGAACTTTTGCTTCAGGAAGCATGTGCAAACAGGTTTTAGGGGACTGGGTTTCTGCTGAGAATTATTTAGGAATCCCCAGTTCCCATGGACTCCTGGGACAGCTTGCCTTATATTTCCATGTGGTTAAAGCAGTTCTCATTCTGGCTCATACAGATATCCAGTTACTTTTCTTCAGTTTACTTTTGCTTCTTGTTCTTTTATAGAGCTCTACTTTACCCTCTCCCAAACTATTGTCATTTAATAGCTAGCTGTGTCACATTGTCCATGCCCCTTGGCTGTGCTCCTTCCTCACTCTGTTTTCTCAAGTTTCTGAAGGTAGAATTTATGCACAATACACTGCACCCATTTAGAGTGTGTAATTCAATGTATTTCAATACCTAAGCTCTTTCAATCTCCACCTAAACTCAAAATTTTAAAACAAATCTTCCTCTGGCCTCAGGATGACCAAGTTATCTGTTTTGAGAAACAGAATCTTGAAGTGATTGATTTTCATCCCTCACAGTATCTGAGTTTTGAAGAAAGTGGGCAAGATTCTTCTCCACTTAAGCAATGGCATTCAGAGAAGTCACATAGTTGTCGGGGTTACATCTAAAATTCGAACCCAGCTCTGCTTTATCCCAAAGCTCAATTATAAATGGCCACACTATTTTTTACTTTCCTCACAGATATTTACTTTCAGGAGGTTATTGTGAAAGTTCATGCCTTGTAAGCTGGGAAATTTATCCTTTGTATTTTCTGGTTGATTGTCATTGGTCAAAAGGTTCTAGAATTGTCAATGTTTGAAGGTAGCAAGGTAGAGACTTATTGTCTGGGTGTGTCCCTGAACTAAGCTATTTATGACAAGGTTAAAAGTCACAGTGTTCAGTAGACACCAACCACAAAACCACATTCACAACAGACTCATTATTCTGCTGGCCTCAGAGAAGTCAGAACGGTAAAAACAAATTATTAAGGGAAAAAGGTGAAGGTGGACTGGAGGACAGGAGCTGTAGTGGTGTGCTTTCCTTGCTTGGGCTTGCTGGCTACTGTGTTTATGAAGAAAGATCAGGAAGTGCTAGCCCAGCTTTTAAAAGCAATGGAGGTTATTCTGGAGTCTAGATGAGTAACAGGTTTTATAGTTGTTTTGCTTGACTTTTTTTTTTCCCCAAGAACAACCAAAATTACAATGGAGTTTTCCTTTGAATATCAGCAGGGTTTTCTGGTGGAGTCTGGGTCACCTTTGTCCTCCTGTACAGGGGTCAAGTTCTGGATGGTTTGTTAGGAAACCTGGTTCTGGTTCTAGCTCTGCCATTCTTTTCCTGGGTTACTTTGACCATGTAATCAACTTTCCTGGCCTTTTGTTTCCTCATCTTTAGAAGAAGAGGTGATTATGTTCTCAAAGCTCACTTTTGTCTTTAGGTCACCTGAAGCCCTAGGATTCCTGTAGGACCTGTTACCTCCTTCAGAATATAAGTTCTACCAGAGCAAGAAGGCTCTCTGGTCTTCTGAAAAAAATCACATCAACTTTCCTCTGCTTCCTTATCAGCAAAATAGGAGTCTAACTCTTCACTCTTTCCCCTTTTCTACGTTGAATACAGTCACTTCAGAAATATTTAGTGAATGTCACCCCTGTGGCTGGTAGCATGCTAGGGACTAGTGATGGAACAGTGAGCAGACATACTCAATGTTTGCCAGCTGTACCTTACAGCTTTGCAAGATGTGTCCTCACTGATAACTAAAGAGCCCTATGGGTTTAGACAGTGATCATGAAATTCTTATTATTAGAGTAAGTAGATTGTTGCTATTTCTGTTTTAAAACATGCTATTTAAAACATTTTCCTTTTGTATCAGAGCAGTTTGGGAGCCCGTAGGAGCTCATCCTGCAGGTTCACAGCAGTCTGTGGCCATCACCTTGGCTGCATAACCTGGAGGCCTGTGTCAAAGGTGCAAATATGGTTTTGCAAACTCTGTAATGATTTAAGCTCTCACTAGCTTTAAATCATTTATGTCCCTCGTTATGTTTTACTTAAATCAGTGCTTCCAATCCTTCTTCACATCAAACCATAAACAGAGAAAAATAGAAAATAATTATTTTTATACTTACAGGGTTGAGAGTTTGCATTTTGCACACACCTTTATATAAACTATTTGTGGCCCCATATGTGCCATGACACTGCTGAGAAGCTCCAACTTTTTAATTTGTATCACAGTAGACCACTGTGATTGATATCCTGTGTCGGTGAGAATAAGAACAGGGGATTCTGTACAAAAAAGTGAACCACACTACATCTGTGGGGTGCCTTCCTCAGATAGAGATTCTTATACAGAACATTGACTAGTACTTTTAAAATCAGTAGTGGAGATGGGAAAATGAGCGATTTCATTAAATATGACTTTTTTGTAGAAATTGAAAATATTACAATTTCATATATTTTGAATGGTTAAAAACCACTTGCAAGCAATAGTCTAAAACCTCTCCTTTAGAAACAAAATGTAGAACTCATGAAAAGAAGCAGTTTGACTTTATTAACCATAAGTGGTAGATAATTCAAACATGTCACAAATGAAATTTGGTTTTCTTTGACATATACCTAAATTTGAACCTATATTTAAGTATTTAATGTTTTTAAAAGTAAATTTAATATTGTTTTTATTTCAATCACATATAAATTGCATTTGTCTTCATGTACAATGAAACCTTACCAAAATCAGCTTTGGAATACACCCTTTAATTATTGGATCTAAAACAGTTTTTTCATTTAAGCTTTTTTCATTATATCATTGAGAAATTATAACATTTTACACACATATGCATGCATACACTAATACGAGAGGTTTTGAGAGACTATTATTAAAAAAGGGAGCAAAAATCAAGAGTGGAAAGGTTGATGAAATATCAGCTATTTTCTACAGGACTACATTTTGTACAACACACTTTCATCCATGTTCCTGTAGAACTTGTGTGAGTATGAACACTTGTTATGTGGTCTTAAAGCTTCTTTGGGAGAAATAATTGGATATAAATATATACCTATGTGTGTGTATATATGTGTGTGTGTGTGTGTATATAAATATATATGTGTGTGTGTGTGTATATATATATATAATATATATAATATATAATATATATATATAATATATATAATAATATATATATATATATATATATATATACACACACACACACACATATATATTTAACTAGTGGTCAATTCATTTATATGAGTATTCTGCCTACTGCTATGATCTTCTTGTAGGACATTAATCTTCTCATTTGAAAATTATTATGATATGTAAGTAAACTACAGTAAGAAAACTGTGAAGAAATTATTTGAGGGTCACTTAAGAATATGGCTTTTTGTGTGTATTTGTGCATGTTTATATAATTATTTCCCATATATTTACTATATTATAAGATACTGATTATATTGCTTATATATGTTATACTATACAATATCAAAATCTCAAATGCTATACTTAGTGCTGAGAAAAGAAATCTCCAAGTAGGGAAAGTAATATGCCCATTACAATATAATCTGTAATTTTATCCCTGTCTGAGGGATATTCCTCTTTTTAAATGTTTGCTTTGTTTTTTTCTTTTTCTCCAATGGAAATATTTAAGTTACATTTAAGTAAACCAGATTTAGAAATCATTGAAGGGTAAACATCCATCCTTAAGCTGTTTCAGACATTCCAAAATATCATTCAGACACTCAAACTTGAAGTACAATAATTATAAATAGAGGGCAGTCAAACAGAGGTTTGTAATCCCTTACCAAAGATTTTAAAACTTGTCTAGACACATAATTATCTGAAACAAAACAGGTATTCTTCTGTCAGAGACATAACTTTTTCTCCACACTGCAGAGATTTTGTCTAATTTAAAGAGATTCTGCAATAAAAAAATGTTTCTTTTTCTTTTTAAGTTTATTTTTTTATTAGGGATTTCTGGAGAATTATATGGGATCTCAGAAAGCATGGATTTACTCTCACCTCTTGAACAAAAAGTACTAACTTCCTGGAGCTACTTTTAAAAAATTGACAGCTAAAAATAAATGATGTCATTGTTTATTCCATCTGTACAGTTCACTTAGTTTCTCAGTATCTCAGAATCAGAAGAGATCTTAAGAGTTATCTAGACCACATTTCTCATCAGAATCTTATTTCTTATAAGTGAAGGGGATTTGATTTATGATCCCCCACAACCATTCTTGATCTAAATCCTAGAGTTATAGGAGTTTGTAATATGAGTGAAAGATGTGTGATGTAGTATAAGGACAGCATAGTTTGTTTATGTCATTTATGTCATACTTTATATATGTCGTTGAATTTATTCCTCATAAGAATGCTGAGATGTAGATAGGGCAGGTGGGATAGCATTCTCATTATATGACTTATTATCTTTATGATGTGGTAATAAAGGTGAAAATTGGTAAAAGCTGTCCTAGAACTAGCTCTCCAAATAGCAAAAGTATTTTCATTATGCTTTACAATAGAAATTATTCCGGATGAATTCTGGTCTTATTTCTTGTGGTTTTTGCTTTAGTGTGTTTTGTTTTCTAATTTGGCTGTGTTATAAATTGTGGCTATAAAGGATTTTAATCTATGAAATGTTTTGATTTATTTGATTTTCTAAGCTCCAAGTGCTTTGTATTTTGCTATATATTTAAAACATTTGTAAGTAATTAAATAGAGACTTTATTACAACTGAACTTTTAGGCTTCATTCATTAATTTGTTCAGTAAGTAGTAAGTTACTGAGGACCTGCTGGTGCTTCACCTTGTTCTGGGTGCTAAAATACAGCAGTAGTCAAATGAGATAGAAGTGTGAGAATAAAGCACAGTGTCATGGTAAAAGTGTTTGATATGTGGATAACAGTTGCTATTTTCCTGAAATATGGAAACTAAGATAAAAATAAGAGCAACAATTTACTTACTGTTCTCTGCCCTACATTTGATTCAGGTTCCCATTCCATTTTCACAGAAACCCTATGAGATAGCTATCACTATTATTCGCAAGATAAGGAAACTGAAGCTAAGAGGGAATGACTGATTCAGATTTAAATCTAGTATGACTTATCGTTCACACACTTATTCTCCTTTCTCAGATTCAGAGCTTAAATAAAAAGAAAAAAATTATTCAGCCAATATTTATTATTTTCTTGTGTTCAAAGCACTGCACTTTGGGAATGGTAGGGAATACAACATCGATTAAGAAACGATTTCCATTTTTCACAAAGAATGTAGAAAGAAGGACTGTCAAGATCTACTCATTCAAAAGAGTATCTAGCAAGTTCCCCCTCTGGATTGGGCTCTATGGAAAGGCCTATACTCTGTCCTTGGGAAAATTGTATCATTCTATTAAGGGAACATCAGTGTGGAGTAGATAATTTTAAGGAGATAAAAAACCTTAATCATAGGTGATCAGTTTTGGGGTAGGCAATGGTTTGCTGATTCAAGTAAGAGAACCTAGTTTTCCACAATAACAGGAATATAAATAATACATCTAAGGAATTATCTTAAGTACAATATGCAGTATTACAAATATACTAATTCCCTGGAAAATGTTTCCCTAAAGTTTTTTTTTTTTTTTCTCCTCACTGCTACCTAGCAGGCATGATCAATTTCCTTGACTAGTTTCCTAAGGAAAGTTTAAAAGGTGGCAGGTGAGTCTTTGGACAAGAGCCAAAGTGCATATTGCCCATAAACAGAAATTCCTGGCTTCCTTTGGAGTTGCATGACCAGGAGCACTCCTTTTTTTTTTTTTTTTAACCACTTCTTAGTGCCTAGAAAGCACACATTAACTAAGCCAAGAATGAAGGTTAAAATCTAAGTGATTTTTGAATGACAAATTGTAGGAATTCTAAAAGTGTGTGGTGAAACGAGCAAAAGTCAGGAATGATCTTTCTTAATAGCTGATGTTAAGACATCCTCATAGAGGTCCTTCTTACTAGCAGTTCTACAGTCTTCACTTATATCCCATTTATCTGATCTTCACCAGAGTGACACCTCATGTGGAAGCACCTCATAGAGTGAGCTACTTCCTCTCCTTGCTATGGTTTCAACACCCAGTAGCAGACAGTCCCATAATCCCTTTCACTCTGCTACATGTCCTGTAATTCATAATGGGCTGCCCTTTGTTTCAGCACCCTATCTACCCTCTCCAGGCTCTGACTCCACATATCCTGTGCAGATGCCTTCCTCACTCTGCTTGAGCTATGACACTCCACTTAGGCTGTGTCCTACCTGATGATTACAGGCTGAGTTACCCAGGAAGGGAATAGGTTCCTTTTTTTTTTTCTTATGGTAGATAAATATTGGGTCTTCTCAGTTAATATCTCTGATTAATATTAATATTGCTGGTTTTTTCACTCAGCAATTTTTATTTCTTTACTACTTCTTGTTATAATCTGGGTTATTTCCTGAGAATTGTTTCTAAGCCTTTTATTCCCTCTTTACCTGAGCCTATTATGATTTATTCTCTTAATCGATATTTGCTTTAGTTAAATGATTATATTTTATTTCTAGAAGTAGCATTTATTTCTTTTAAAAAAGTCTACCTATATATGTTTTTATAGGTTGTTTATTTTCTAAGTTTTTTAATGTCTTCCTTCTGTTTTTCTTTTGTCTTTTTAATAGTTTATAATACTTTAATACATTTGTTTTTCTTTTGCAGTAGGTTTAAATAATTCTCTTATCATTAGTTCCCAGGGTACTTATACCTCTTCTTGCTCATAATTTATTATTTTCTTGAATGTTTTGTAATTTGATTTTGAATTTATTTTCCATTGAAGTCATTGGTTTCTATAGGAATCTTAATCACTCTTGGTTGTTGAGGTGTCTCCCAAAATGCATTTTAAAAACAAAAACTCAAAATTAACTTTATTGAACTATAGTTGGCATGAAGGATGCTTGTGTGTTCAAAATGCATGTAAAGTGTAAAATTTTATAAGTTTTGACAAATGTATACACTAAGGAACACATTACTACAATTAAAATAATGAACCTGTTTACCACCCTCAAACATTTCCTCCTTCACATTTGTAATCTCTTTTCTGTCCCTTCTTGGTGTCCCAAGCAATCAGTTACCTTCTACCTGCTTTCTGTTGCTATGGATGAATTTAAATTTTTTAGAAATTTATACAAAACAACCATACAGTATTATTCTGTTGAGTTACTTTTGTCATCAATGTCATGTCGTGTGAATCATTAGGTCATTCTTTCTTGTTTTTTTATTGTGGAATAGTATTCCATTGTGTGGATACTCCAAAATTTGTTTTTTTCAGTTACCTATTAATTGACATTTAGGTTATTTCCAGTTTTAGGTTACGGCAAATAACATTGCACGAGTAGCAACCTTTGTATGAAAATATCCCTTTTTTCCCCTTGTAGGTAAGACTTAGGAGTGGTTTGGCTGAGTCATGTAGTAGATATATATTCTGGCTTTGTCTGAAACAACCAAACTGTCTACCATTGTACATTCTAACCATTGGTATATGAGTTTCATTTGCTCTACAATCTTCCTAGCATTTGACATAACTTTTATTTTTAGATGTTAGATATTCTAATAGGTACATGGTATTCCTGAAAAATCTTCCAGTAGTATCATTGACCTGGGAAAATTTTGAACCTTGATTTTTCTTGTAGTGTTTATGTCATTATATGTAATGATATATTTTTACTCCACACCCGTTTGTGGTTCAGACTGCATTTTTCTGTGAAGAGTCAAACAGTAAGCTTCCTTATCTTCTAGGAGTAGTGGTGCAGTTTTTTGAGGTTCCCATTACATTGAGCAAGGTTATCTCTAAAAGGCTTTATTTCTTGTCCTTAAGTATATTATCACTCAAATTCCTCACCCACAAAAGCCATAGACTGACCCAGATCCAGGCTTATGTACTGGTTTTCAGATTCCTCTGTTTTCACTCCTTGAGATCCTAGACTTATTTGCAGTCTTATTCAGGAAGCAATATTTTAGTATGTATATAATGCATTATTTCTCTGTGTTTGAAGCAGAAGACATCAAAAGTCAGGTTATAGTGTTTTAATAAACCAGAATCCCTGGTTAGTTTAGTAATTTGATTAATGTGTGTAGTCCTGGTATTCAAAATTGCCAAGTTCAGAGTATTTTCTATAGAAACTTTGGTTTCATGGTGCTTGGTATGGAAGTAAGACTATTACAGGTATATTATAGAATAGATATACTTTTGTACTATACTAACATGTGAACCATGTGGAATTCCAACAGTGAGAGTACATGTGAAAAATTTAAAGTAGCTAGTTTGTGGATTACTCACTGTCACTGTCCATGCTAAATTTGTATTCATGGTGTCAGTGCACACCCTAGTTTGTATATTTGTCTCTCTTTATGTGTGTGTATGCTAAATATATGTAAATGAGTATTGTAAATAGTAGAAACAATAATTCTAAAATTTCTTATTGGTATTTAACTTTTTGATGCTTTGCTACATAAATCCTTCCAGACAGAATATTTGAATTTTGTCAACTTTCTCAAAGCAAATATGAAAAGTATCCTTAGTACCTTCTTTCTGTCTTCTATTTTTGACATTTTAATGGGATTAAATAGTACTGCTAAATTACATCCCCAAATTGTTTGTATTTCATAAAAAATGACTATGTGAGGAGAATAATTAACTGGTGTCTCACAAAATGTAATGACATATCACTCAGTAGTATTTTATCTATTACTCAGGTGATCATTTTTGGATTATTATGCATTAATTTTAACCATTGCAACTATTACATGATTAGTAGTGACTGCATGAATTTTATTATTGAGGAAGATACCAAATATAAAAATGAGTCAAATAAAAATCATTATAAATAACTATATAACTTGAATGTGAATATGGCAGAAATCATGACAGTCACTGACACATGAATCTTTCAGTACTAGGAAACAATATTTTTGTGGAAAAGATTTTCTTTTTAATTGAAAATTCAGGTATTTGTTGCCTAGATAAAGTGATATTTCTGGAGAAAAGAAGTTTATATTGTGGTATGTAGACAGTTGTGTTCTTCAGAGGCCTACCTGGACTTTGAAGAAGCTTGAGATAAAGCAATAGTAAGAACTGGGTGTGCAGTGGGAAGATCATTCTTATCTTTCTGTTCATCAGTATCAATAATCAAGAATGGAAAGAGGAGACATTCTTTTTTGATGGAAGAGTGATGGCAATAATTTCACTGTCTGATGGCTACTTTCTCCTCTAATTGATGATGAAGCAAACATATCATGGAAACTTGTGTCATTATAAGTACACTTTGAACTTGGTCAGTTCCCCCAAATTTATGAAAGATGACCATGTACACTTTTTTCCTTCTCTGTATGTCCAGGATTCACCAACATGAGGACTTCCTTGCAGGCGGTGGCACTGTGGGGAAAGAATGCCCCTCCCCACAGCATCACTGCCATCATGATCACAGATGACCAGCAGACAATTGTGACTGGAAGTCAGGAGGGGCAGCTCTGTCTCTGGAACCTTTCACCTGAACTAAAGGTTAGTGAAAGCTATTGTCATTGAAATAGAAAGCATTCACATAGTAAAGCACAGCTTGCTTCTTCTACCTGTGGTGACAGTGGATGGTTTGCATGATTGTTAAAAAGATGCTTACAAAAGTAATAAATTGGTTTTACTTAAGAATTTAGAGAAAATAAAGTGATATATGGTGGAATAAGGTCATATTTGAAAATTATATTTTGAATTTTGCTAATCTTAACTACCAGCTAAATGTTATCACCCTTTAAGTTATGCTGAGTTTTACTATTTTATATCCTGAATTATATGCTAAGTAACTGAACTATAGACATGTAAGTATAATTCTAAAAATTATGGCTCATTAATCTAAACAGAGAGCATGCATTCCTGAGAACTGCTACTAACTAAATGAGTAATATCTTAATTATCTGGGTGTTTCCACTGTGCTTGGCCTTCTTGCCATTCTTTTGGTCTCTGCTTTCATGTGATTGTTACAGATCACATCAAAATGCTCTAAATCCAATTTACTATGGTTGTCCTTCTATTTCAGAACCTGACCTCACCTAGGATTTGGCCCATTGATTAGCAATTAATTGTCTCTGTCCCAAGTCATAAACATTTAACATATTGGAATAGGTATTTGCTTAACTCTAGCAGTCTCTAGACCCAATTTGTACATTTAAACTAATGATGTACTTAAAGTATACTGCCCTCATTAAGAAGCCTTTTAAAGATCAAAGACTATTTTTAGCCTTTAAAGTCTGTCACTTTAAAACCTAAATTAACAATTAATTGTAATTCTATTTTATAGTATAATTAATTAACATCTCCTATCACTGAACAGTTCTACTACAGGACTGCCAATAACCACATAACAGAGAAGCTTGGCTTGATGTTTATGAACATCCCTGAAAGAAGGAATGAGTATTATTGCAATAGTTGTGCTTTGAAAATGATGGGCCATATATATCTTGAAATATATATTTTCTGTTATAGGTTTAAACTCAGACTCCTAAATGGCTTTAAATGTCTTGTTAATCTTTTTAATGTTGAGTATTATTATTTTCTGGCTGAAGCAGTTGCCTAGTAATGTGCAGTTCACTCTAAGTTTAAGACATTTGAAATGCTGACATCTTGATCCTTTTTTATTTGTTCCTGCTATTTATCCAGCCTTTGTTCAGCATACATTTGTTGAGTATGTAGGCTCTAAGGTAGGCTAGATGCTAGTTACTCATGAGTTCAAACACAAATGAGACCTATGCTGGTTGCCCATGAGGTTTCAGTATGGTATAGGAAGGATTTAAGCTAATGTAGAGCAGGTATGTTGCAGTACAAGGTATTCTAAGTAGGGAGTTGTCTGCAAGTATGTACAGTTGGGAAGTTACACCATGTTCCTCTTTGTAGCAAGTCTTCCTGGAGTTAGAGCAGTGATTCATAATAGGGATCTATTTTGCCATCCAAGAGAAATTTGGTAATATCCACTGGCATTTTTCTTGTCAAAATTGAAAGAAGAAATTACTATAAACATCTTAGGGTATGCATTCCTACAACAAAGAGTTTTCCCATTTTAAATGATAATGACACTAATATTTAGAAACTCAGGGTTAGAGGTGTGATTTGGGAATGGGAATCAGATTAGCCAGGGACTGGGGGCAACTAGATCATGCTCTGTTAAGGAAATAGCCTGTGCCTGCAGGAAAACAGAGAGCTTTCTGTTGCTGTAGCCTAGATGTGAACAAAGATCAGAGAGAGGTGAGGCCAGGAGAGAAGATGGGTTGGGGCTGGTCATGTAAGGTTTAATGACCAGTGAAGAACTTATATTGGATACTTAAAGCAAAAGGAGACATTGAGAAAATTTAAATTGGGGATAGTATTGGTTTTGTGATTTGGAAATTCACCATGAGGATGTTGTTGGAAAAGTTTGCAATGTGAATAAGGTGTTGATTAGTACAAATGTAATACTTTCTCTATGAATTTGACTTCTTTACATTCCTCACATAAATGTAATCATATAGTATTTGCCTTTTCATGATGGGCTTATTTTACTCTGTTGAGGTTTATCTATGTTATCACATGTGACAGTGTTCCCTTCCTTTGTAAGATTTAGTAATATTCTATTGTGAATATACAACACACCACATTTCATTTATCCAATCATCCATCGATACATATTTGCACTGGCTATTGTGAATTGTGCTGCTATGTACATAGGTACATCTTCATCCCTGATTTCAGTTGTCCTAGGTGTACACTTAGAAGTGGAATTGCTGGCTCATATGGTAATTCTATTTTTAATTTTTTGAGAAATCCTTATGGTGTCTACATCATTTTATATCTCCACAAACAGTGCACAAGTGTTTCAGTTTTTCTACATCCTCACCAATAATGTTTTTTTTATAATAGCTACTTGAATATATAAAGTAGTATCTTGTAGTTTTGAAGGAAAAGGCTTTCTGAGAATGAGGCTGAGTTTGAACTAAGTTTTAAAGGGTACACACGAGTAGAAGGAAGAAGGAGAGTGCAGACAGTGGTAACAGCAAGTGTGTGTAAAAGGTATGAGCATTTAGCTGTCAGGGAACTGATAAAAGTGGTTGAGTAGAGCATGAAGGGTAAATTAGAGGTCATAGATGAGACAGACCCCACATGGCATCTGCAAGAACCGGCCCTGTGTGCAGATTAAAAACGGTGACGATTATTCGGGCTTAGAAGATGTTTACTGTAAGGAAATAACACACCCATGTTTAATTGTGTTTATATTGTAGAATATCACAGACTAGTGTTGTGCAGGGCATGTTGAAAGAAAGGAGAGATGAGACCAAGGACAGGGGGCTATGTATAGGAGCCTTCTCCAGTAGTTTAGTCCAGAAAGTTTTTGAGCATGAAACAAATCATTGGCCCGTGGGGATTAAGTGAAGAAGAAAACTGCGAATATGTTAAGAAGAGAGAATAGAAAGAACTGAGAAACCAATTAGTTGTAGGATCGTTGAAAAGGTACAGTCAAGAATACTTTCCAGATTTGAATTTTGTGTGATGGTAGGACTGGTAAGATAATATTATCATTTATTTAAAAAGAGTTAAAGGGATTAGGAAATTGTAACAGGGAGGGAAAGAAGGCGATGTGAGTTCTGGACATCCTGCAGTATCCAGGTATTCAGTAGCAGATTAAGTATGTTCCTCAGTTTTCCCTGACAGGGTGGGATGTTAGGGAGCAAGGGAGCTGGGGAACAATGTCTGCAGGTCCTAGGCTTCTCATTGTTTGCCTTGGCTATGCATGCTGCATGTTCTGGGTCTGCTCCCAGAACCCTCTAGTTTGTAGGGTGCACCAGTGAGGATGTCTGTGGCTTGTGGCTTGTACTAGCAACTTCCTCACTTAGGTTTTCTGATATTGACTGCTGATACTCATCACACCTAAGCATAGAGAAAAATGAGGTAAACATCTTCTCAGAGTCCCTTAGTATTACTATCATCTAATTTTCCTCCTATTCAATACTCAAAATGAAACAAACAAAGTGAAAAATAGCAGTGTGTATAAAGATAAAATGCAAATCTCATTTGAGGTCTAGTTCTGATATTTACCAACTCTGTGATACTGGGCATATGACTTGTATTCTTTGAGCCTTGATTTTCTCATCTGTAAAATGTGGATTTAAACACTGTCTATGGTTGCACCAGTCTCTGAAACATAGTAGATGTTCATCAAGTCATGCTGTCTTACATTTGTGCTATTAGAAGCACCTGAGAGTGAGATTAGGAGGTTCCAAATCTGCATAGAGGTATATCCAATGAATAGAAGTAAAGGTCTTCCAATGTCATCATGACAAGAGCTAGGCATAGGTATGGAATTTATTTTTTTATTCTTCACAGCAGCAAAATGAGGTTACAGAGATTGTCACAATTTATTTAAAACTTGTGGGGATTTATTAGCAGAATGAAGTTTTCATGTAAAAGGCAATGATAGCTTCTAATATTTCTTTTTGATATTTTGTCCACAATAGATTTTCTTTAAAGAAGGAAATGTTCTTGATGTACCCTGTACTTAACCTGGCTTTTAATACTCTGGAAAGACACTAAGTGAATGGGAATATGCACCCCTGAGTGTGAGGATTTGAAAAATACAGGATGTTATTTTCTAAGCTGGAATCTTATGGACTTCCCAGGAAAAAAATTAGAGTTAGAATATAGCTTGTAAGTGATTCAGTTCCACCACAAGACCTTCTTAGCCTAGCAATAGACCTTTTAAAAAATATTTCTGTAATCATAGATATGAAAGAAAGAAATAATTATGTCATAGAATAATTTATCCTTATTGATATGCCTGGGTTATCATTTACATATATTTTTGCATAGCTCAGAAAAAACACAATGGTATTTTTGTAGTAATTCATTTGTAATATAGATTTTTTGTTACCCAAAATACATTTTCTAATCACTCAAATTAAATTTTTGGTCTATTACTGTTATTTTCCACTTACAGAGACTATATATGTTTTCTATTTTGTAGTTTAATTTTTATGATCTTGTTTTATAAAATAATGAAGAATGTACTTTTTCACACATGATATAATGGTAGAATTAACCCTTAATTTTGTATATTAAGATTCTCATGCAGGAGAAAAAATATTTGTATTTTAAATAATCATTTAATTAAATTAAAATATTTTTAGTGAAGAAAAGAGGTTCTTATCAAAATTCAGTAGAAGAATCAGAGAGTTTCCATGTACTTCTTCTGCCCCCCATACCAGTTCCCTTCACCATCAATCTGCCACCCTAAAATGGTATATTGTTTACAATTAATGAAGCTAGCTATACATAATTATCACCAAACACTACAGTTTAGAGTTGGTTCACTTCTTATGTGTGTGTGTGTGTGTGTGTGTACACACGCACAATTATGGTATCATGTAGAATACACAGTCTTAAAAATCCTCTGCTCCATATTTATGTCCCATTCCCCTGAACCTCTTATAACCACTACTATATTTTTAATCTCCATAATTTTGCCTTTTCTATAATATCATGTATTTAGAATCATACAGTGTACAAAATTTTCAGATTGAGTTGTTTCACTTAAGTAATATATATTTAGGTTTTCTCTCTATCTTTTCATGGCTTGACAGCTCATTTCTTTTTAGCATTGAATAATACTTCATTGTATTGATGTACAGTACCATGACTTGTTTATCCATTCATCTACTGAAGGACATTATGGTCATTTCCACATTTCTGGCAATTATGAGTAAAGCTGCTGTAAACAGTGTGCAGGTTTTTGTGTAGATAATACTTTTTAACTCATTTGGGTAAACGTCAGTGAATGTCATTATTGGGTTTTATGAAATAGTATGTTTAATTTCATTATAAACTGATAAACCCACTTCCCAATTTTGCATTCTCACCAGCAACGAATACATGTTCTTATTGTTCTACATCCTTGCTAGCTTGCACCTATTGTTATCACTGTTCTAGATTTTAGCCACTCTAATAGGTGTCTGCTGGTACTTCATTTTTGTTCTAATTTGTATTACCTTTATGAAAGATGATGAAGAGCACCCTTTTATATGCTCATTTGCCATCTGATTATAATCTTTGTTGTCTGCTTCCAATTATTTTTAATCAGGTGATTCATTCTACTATTATCGAGTTTTAAGAATTCTTTAGGGGTGGAAGTGTGGCTCAATGATTGAGTGTTTGTCTAGCATGTGTGAGGCCCTGCGTTTAATCCCCACCACCACAAAGAGAAAAATTTCTTTGTATATTTTGAATAGTTTCTTATCAGATATACCTTTTGCAAATGTTTCTCCCAGTCTCTAGCTTGTCTTGTTATATGACCTTTACTTTTGTTTCTTGATTTTTACTTTTGATATAAATAAGAAACATGTTTACTTTAAAAATTTAATTTTTAAAGAAATTTCCATTTTTTCCCAAATGCTGTATCAGTTCATATTCCTATCACTAATAAGGTAGTACAATGGTTAAAAATGTAATATTTTCAGTGTTATTATTTTGTAAATTCATTTAAATTCTAAAATGTACACATTAATATGCGACTAATGACATTTCAGCTTTTTTTCTCTTTGGTTTTTGAAAGTATAATTGCCAAATAAAGATCATTTATATCTAACATGTTTGATATGGTGATTTAATGTACATATGTATTATAAATTGTTTACCACAAGACGTATCACTGTCTATACATATATCACCTCATATAGTTACCGTTTTTTGCTTGTGGTAAGATCACTTAAAATCTACTCTCGTTAAATTTCAAGTGTGCAGTAATAGTTAGCATTATTTTTATTATTATTTTGTATAGTACTAGGAATCTAATCCAGGGCCCAATGTATGCTCAGCAGGCACTCTACTACTGAGCTATATCCTCAGTCCAAAATATGGTATTATCAACTATACATAACGTGCCATACATAGAGCTGTAAAACTATTCCTCTTATAACTCAACATTTTCCTTTGATTGGTATCTCCCCATCCCTTCCCTACTTCCAATTTCTGTAAACCACTGTTCTATTCTGTTTCTATGAGTTGGACTATTTTGGATATATAACTAACATCATATAGCATTTGTCTTTGTCTGGTTTATTTCACTTATCATAATAACTTATCCAGGTTTATTTGTGTTGTCACAAATGATAGGATTTTCTATTTTATGACTGAATAATATTTCTTTATGTGTCTATATATATATATATATATATATATATACGTACATGTATATATGCACATTTTCTTTATGCATTCATCCATTGATGAACACTTAAGTTGTTTCCATATTTTAGTTATTATGAATAATGCTGCAGTAAAAATGGGTGTGCAGGTATCTCTTCAAGTTACTGATTTCAATTCTTTTGGATACATACACAGAAATAAGATTGCTGGGCCATACGGTAGCTCTGTTTTTAATTTTTAAAGAAATTTCCATTTTTTCCCAAATGCTGTATTAATTCATATTCCTATCACTAATAAGGTAGTATAATGGTTAAAAATGTAATATTTTCAGTGTTATTATTTTGTAAATTCATTTAAATTCTGAAATGTACACATTAATATGCTACCGTCATTCTACACATTCATATGCTACCATCATTCAGGAGACATTTTACATATCATAAACATCAACATGACTTATTTGTATTCAAAACCTAGGTGCTGTAAAACAGATCTGGCTATCATCTAGATTTCATGATGCATACCAAACCAAAACAAACAAAAAATCGGGTACAGCACAATTGCTTTTCCTACGTTTTATTCTATGCATTTTGAGAGTTCATGTATCAGTTTTCCTGAAATATATGTACAGAAAAAATATAATATAAAAGGGTCTCTTAATCCAAATATACACTATAATCTTATTTTAGTCAGCTTTTTTGCCATTGTGACCAGAAGACCTGACAAGAACAATTTTAGAGGAGGAAAAGTTTATTTGGGGCTAACCATTTCAAGCAACTCTGCTTGGGGAAGAACATCATGGCAGAAGGGCATGGTGGAGGAAGGCAGTTCAGGAGAAGACCACCATGAAACAGAGTGTTTCACTCACCAGAGACAAAATATATACCCAAAGACCCACCTTCTCTAGCTACACACTACCTGCTTACAGTTACCACCAAGTTAATCCCTATTAGCAAATTAAGGCACTGAATAGGTTAGCATGCTCACAATCCAATCACTTTGCTTTGAACTTTCTTGCACTATCTCACATATGAGTTTTTGGGGGACACCTAATGTCTAAACCATAACAGATGTCTTTATTTTTCAAACGGTTTTTAGTTATGTGAAAGCGTCCTCTCATTATTTTCAGATTTCAGCTAAGGAACTCCTATTTGGTCATTCTACTTCAGTAACATGTTTAGCAAGAGCGAGGGACTTCTCTAAACAGCCATATGTCGTCAGTGCTGCTGAAAATGGGTAAGATGTGTGGAACTTTGTTCCCTTTTTTATTCCATTCCCTTTCTGAAGACTATAATGGGGTTTGACTTGTGGTCTAAATAAAATTTCCATGATCAACATGTTCCTTTTACATATAGGAAAATTTAGATCTTAAATGACTGAGTACTTTTTGATTTAGTCCCAAGGAATATAATCAGTATTGTGATGCTCAATGCAATACTCTTGCTGGGTGGAGACCAAGATAAACATTTTAACGTCACCCCCTTACTATGTGAAGAATAATGACAAATACCTAGAAGAATAGAATTGGAAATGGAAAAGTTAAGCTGCTTGTCTGCTTTCATGTAGTTAATTATTTTTGAGATTTTAAGTAAACTTATCCTTTACAGTTTTACAAAACAATTCAATAGTTACATTCTTCATGTTGTACTCTCAATTGAGAATGGAGTAGTAAGAAAGAAAAGGGAAAGGAACATAGACTGCGATTTGCCTGAAGTTTCAGGGAAGCAAGGCTCTCCAGTAAAATAGGACATAGCTGGAAGAAGAAGCCTACCAACAGAAGAGATTGACTGCTGAAGAGTTATTTGCCAATGTATACTAGGAATGTGGAGTCCATTCTGTATTTGTGAATGAGGGATTGAGTTACTGGCTGACGTAAGAGAATGGCCTCTTTTGTTTTTTACCCAAAGGGATATTATATGCCTTTGAACTCTGAGAACCAAAACAATAATAAAGAATCAGGTGTCCCACTTGTTTAAACTATTAACAAAATGACTAGCAGAACAGTTATATAAGAGGTACCTGTTCTCAGAGTTTATACTATAGCAATAGGGAATCATAATTAGAGAAATGTATACTTAGACATACATAGTATAAGTTCTAAGAGAATTCACAACTGATAATGCCTCCATAATGATGAAATTTTCAAGGATATACTTCTATAGGAAGAATAATAATTTCAGAAGGAAGCTATGAAATGAAAAAAAGAATATTGATAAAAACAAGCAAATTTTTAGAAAATTTAAATGAACCCAGACTATAAGACATACTGTTTCTATATACTCTCTTTACCCCCCACACATACACATAATCTTAGTTGACAACAGCATAGATTAGTTTCAATTCCAGATTCCACATGTTTTGCTGTTCAACATGTGAATAAAGATGTTGATTAACTTTTTTAATCCCCATCCCTTTTTTTATATTTTATTTAGAGACAGGGTCTAGCTTATTGCTTAGGACTTTGCTAAGGTGCTGAGGCTGGCTTTGAACTTGCAATCCTCCTGTCTCAGCCTCCTGAGCTTCTGGGATTACAGGCATGGGCCACCGCACTCAGTTGATGTTGATTAACTTTAGAATTTTAAGTCTCATGTACGTATTGTATGTCTATACAAACAAAATAAATAAAAATAAAAGAAATGGGGTATACTTCTAGTTTAAAAAAGAAGAAAAAGTTGTTTAATCCAAAGAAGACATCAGAATCAAAGAAAATGAGACAGATAGAAAGCACAAAATAAGATAGTTGAAATAAATGAAGATGAAATAGAAATCCCAATTATATAACGACACTAAGAGCCCTCTGTTAACTTATAAAGATTGTCAGACAATTACAAAATTGTATAAGAACATGGAAAACTTAAAAGAAATGGATGGGAAAAATTAATCAAATATGTACTAACCAAAATAAGGTTGATATAGCTGCATTAATATTTTATATTAATATATATATATATATATATATATATATATATATATATATATATATATATATTTTTTTTTTTTTAAATAAAACTTTTAAGGAAAAAGCCTTGGCCCTAATAAGGTTATTACTTATTAGTAAAACTTTTTAATCATTGGAAAGAGATGAGACCAGATAATGAGGCAGACTCTAGGCCTGTCAGGCCTCTAAGACTGTGAACCTTAAACCTGAGTGTGCATCACAGTGAGAGTCACTCACAGAGCTTGTTTCCCAATTTTGGGGCCTTATTCCTGGAGTCAAGGAAATAGTAGATATGATCTGGGGTCTAAGAACTTGTGTTTCTAACACAATCTTAGAATATTCTGATACTTCTAGCTCAGAGACCATATTTGGAGTAGCACATACCCCACATTCAGCCAGTGAGAGAAGTAGGGAATCAAGAATAACTTGGGAAATTCGCTAGTGATGATACCATTCACTGGGATAAAGAACTAATGTTCATTTTGAACACAAGATGTATGCATTTCTGCAAGTCATCTAGGAGGAAATATCTAGTAGCTAGTTACATGTGGAAATCTAGAGCTCAGTTGAAGATGTCTGGCTTCCAATTAGCATGGTGACAGTAACTGAAGACATGGGAATAGATGACTCACCCAGAGAGAGTGGCAAGTCTGAGAATGTAAAAGAGTCTAAGACAAAAACCTAAGGAGGATCACCACTTATGAAGCAGACAGAGGAAGAAGAGGAGCCTGATCATACTAGAGAAAAGTTATAAGCCTAATGGAAGGCAAGGGAAAAGGGTTTGAAGAATCCAACAAACTTCTAATTCAAGATGGCAAACCAAGTATTCAGTTTATTACCTCTCCCTCCAGTTACAACATTGAAATTTGAGCAAAGCAACAATAACATTAATAAGAGAAAAATAAATAGAACAAAGAAAAAATAGTATATTTCTAAAACATGGAAAATGTATAGAATAGCAACTAATACATTTATCCATTAATGAATTTTTATTGAGTATACTGAGGACAGGTTGTAGAGTTGAATAAGGGGAAAAAATCCCTTCTCAAGGCCTTACAATGAAAATTTAACAGTTTCTTTTTAAATTTCATATTCTATAGATATTTCCTCTGTGCTTTTGCTTCTTATTGAAATAAAAAGTAATTGGTAAACCTACCTAGGAACAAGTCAACTGGCCAAGAGCTTTTTTAAACCCCACATACCAGGACCCCAACACAGATGCATGGAATTAGAATCCTTGAGGTTAATTTTCTGAAATAGGTGATTGTTGATGTATAGTAAGAGTTGAAAAAGATGGTAGTAAAATTAAATCCCTAGTCGAACTAAAATTTTTTATTGTTGGATGCTTAAGTTTCAATTTCTTTACCTTTGAGATATATTTATTTAATTTAATGGTGGATTATTAGTTGTTTTGCCTTAGAGTTATATGATTGTAATTTCTGCCTTTCTTGCAATCTTATTTTTCAGAACATGTTTCCCTCCTCTTCTAATAGTTACATGCCTATTCAAGTTACCTTTTTGTAATAAGGTTGGATATAAACAGAGGGGGAAAAGCCTTGAATATTTTCCTTCTATACTTAGAATATGGTTTCTCAACCTCAGTGTTAATATTTTGGACTGAACCAGCATTTGTTGTGGGAGATGATCCTGTGCATTGTAGGATGTGTAGCAGCATTGCTTGTCTCTCCCCACTAGGTGCCAGTAGTGTGTTCCTAGTTGTGACAACTGAAAATATCTCCAAACATTGCTAAATGTCCTTGGGAAGTGAAGGAAGGGGCAAAGGGATCAAAATCACCTCAGGTTTAGAGCCAATTATTTAGAAGATTGATTTTTAGTGTTTGGTTATGACCCCCTTCCCCCCCCCAAAAAAAGCCTCAAATTACCACATAAATATAGTATTTACTGTTATTAGTCTCTATTTTGCTTATTCTAAATAGCAGTATTTAGCTTAATGCCTGTAAAACTTGTTTTTCTTCAATAAAAATTTTGTTTGTTAAAAATGTCAAAACAGCAATATTATCAAACAACTTTGAAATAGCCTTTCTTGTTTCTGTAAACAGAAGTCATATAGATTTAAACTACCCTACCTGGGTGTATTTTATTACTGCATTTTAGACTGTATTTGTGTCTTTGTAACATGTGGAAACAAGTTAAAGTTTTCAAAACAATGAGAGTTTTCTAAATATTGAGTGACAAGGATGATTTCAAATAAAAAGAAACTATATCAGTGATAGACCATATGTAGCCTCTTGGTGGCGCTGTTAGATCTTACAAAAATGATACCTTGGCTCTAAAAGACGCAGCCCTTGATGTATTGTGCTTTTCAGAATATGTAGTTTAAGTTCAGTGAAATAAACCATTTCTAGAGGATGCAGTTTCCATGGAAAGATTGTTGTACCGTCACTCACAGGCTGTGATAGCTGTATCCCCACAATTTGTTGTAGGCCAGGTTGACCCTAAAGTAAGGTTTGCAGGCAATGGCAGGGTGTAATTACCCAAACAAAAAGATACAGATACAGTATGTCAACCTCGCTAATGACCACAACATTTTCTTGCCCAGTAATCTGTAACAAAAAGCCACATAAACGATCAGGTTGTGCTTAAGTGCGATGCTAAAGAAAAACTTGGTGGTACAAAAATTATTCCAGTCAATTGAGTGGAAATGACAGGGAATAATACAAAGTTATGTCTTCTAGGGAGATGTGTGTTTGGAATGTCACCAATGGACAGTGCGTGGAGAAGGCCACACTTCCTTACACGCACACTGCCATCTGTGTAAGTACATTCAGAACATTTCAGGATTGCAACTCATTTAGAACATTTGCAATACACATATTTAAAGGCATATCTTTGTAGAATATTATTTTCTTTAACACTTTGTCATGAGAGTAAAATATTGGTAATCCTCCACTATTTTGGCATTCTTCTTTCTCAAAAGCTGTTGTTCAATGAAAATTGTTTTCCCTAATTCTTTTATTTCTGTATGTTATCTTTGAAAGACTATTTTTGTATTTTTCCTTACTGACACTCACAAAACATACGTGGACACATGTAAAGAAGTCATTTTAAATGATTCAGTTTAAATGACACACTATTTTATAAAGCAGTAAAAGGATTTTTCCCTCATTTTCCATTGTTCTTAATTTCTGAAGTTTTACTTATAAAAAGAGAATAAGAGGCATAGCCATCACGTTTATAACCACTTCCTAATGTATTATTATCTATCTATTTATTGTTTTTTTTTTTTAATTGCTGGGGATAGAACTGAGAGCCTCATACATGCTAGGCAATTGTTCTACCACTGAACTATATTCCCAGCCCCACTTCCCAATTTTTAAAACAGATTCTGGCTTTTGGGGGATGGGTTCCATTGGTGTGAACAGTCTTCTACATGTTACCCATTGCTTTAAGTATTGATACCTGGCTTTGCAGTAGCCACAAACTATTTTCTATTCTTTTGGGGCCAAAACTCTGCACATTAAGAAAGTTCATTAAAGGTACAGTTTATTTATCTTTTATAAAAAAAACATTTCTAAAACCTATTTGGCACAAGAATTTCTCAAATGCTCTTCAAATACTTTTATTTCTTATCAACACGTAGCAGTATTGCTAGATTAAAGATCATTTTTTACTTTGAATTTCATTTGTACAGTATTACCACTGCTCATTCCGGATGACAGGAGAAGGCTGGCTTCTGTGCTGTGGAGAGTATCAAGATATCCTTATAATTGATGCCAAAACTTTGGCTGTCATTAACACTTTCACATCATCTCAGTCTCCTGATTGGATCAACTGCATGTGCATTGTTCATTCCATGAGAATTCAAGGTAATAGTTGGGTATTGTACATTGCTAAGAGATTGCATGTAATTCATCTACTTTTGAATTATTTGTTAAATTATTGGGCAAAAGTCCAGAGTGCTTTTTACATTTTCTTGTTAGTAGAGATATTTCTGTAAGTTAGATCAAGACAAACTGAGAACACCTACTCCAGTGGGTCATTAGAAAGTCAGGAAGATGTTAAGATAAGTGGAGAAAGGAGGTTTCTGTCACCTAGTTCTGTGTGGTATGTTAAGAATAATGGGCAGTATTTTGTCTTGCTGTATTTTCTGGATGTTATGCTGAGCAAGACAGAAGAAAATGAAAACTGGCTCCTCCGCTTATTTCTAAAATAAGAAGTTTGAATACTACCAACTTATAATTGATAATATGGTTCTTCTATTAGTGGTATTCTCCTTATACATAGGGACCACTTTGAAGTTTTAAAGCAAATTTGGAACATGGTATGAAATGTCAATTTTTTACTTAAGAAAAACACCCAGTGAGTTATGGCACTGTCCAGCTTATATGTGATCTTTGTTCATTTTACAGAAGATTCTCTCTTGGTGGTATCAGTAACTGGTGAGCTCAAAGTATGGGATCTCTCCTCATCTATCAATAGCATTCAGGTTGGCTTGGTATCTACTATCTTTTCTCCAATTTTAAGTATATTTAGTGAAACTTTTAAATTATTATGGTATTGCATGTTCACAGTTAAAAGTTTAAATGATGTAGAAGTATATAAATTTTATTTCCATCTACTTCCCCCATCCATCTTCCCAGGGATGGGCATCAGTATGGTTGAATTACACCCTTCCAACTTTTCTCCTTGCAAATGTTTTTATGTATACACTGATGTGCATACTACACACGGAGAGATTATGTTTTTAATTAAAAAAAATTATAGCAGAATATCTTTCTGTCCCTTATAGCAGAAGATTCTCTTTTTCTGGGTGTGTGAATAGTACAAGGAGGTGGCCATGAACAACTGTGGGTTTTGTCCCCAGGAGTCCAGCATGACACCTCTTTCTGGCATCAGACTATGAGTTGAAGTAATGAACAAAGGAAGGGACATTGTGTTCATGTTTGTGACAGTATTGTTTAGGCCTTCCAAGGGGTGCTAGGGTCTCTTTAGGAATTTTGAGGTTGAAGAAGCCTAGGAATTGTTAGTATGCTGAGGTCAAGAAACGTACACCCCACCCAGCATTATTGGTATTCTCCTTATACACAGGCATCACTTTGAAATTTTAAAGCAAATTTGAGAGCCTTGTTTCCCATCTGAATACTAACCTGGAACAACTCTGCTTTATTTCTGAAATCAAATGAGATCAGGTGATCAGGGTGGTATGTCTGTGAACAATTGAGAGCCTTGTAGTCTGTGTTCATTGTTGGCTACTTTTGTGTCACTTTCAAAGCACTTCATTTATTTTTTAATATTTTGGTAATTAAGGTACTGCAGGTTTGTAGAAATTGTTTACAATTTTTGTTTGATCTATCTGCCATATCTGAATATTAGTAACTTTATTTTCTCCACATCCAGAATGGTTCCCCAGAGAGTTTGTTGAGTGATAATATAAAATAAGTCTTTGAATCCAAGTGGATTTCCTGCTCACAGATTCTTTTTAAAGGAAACTTCTTAGTTCAAAACACTGAAATGCAAACTAGGGTACTTTTACTTTTATAATGGTATGGTCTACTTCAAGTATATGGTCAAATATAAATTTCTAAAAATTAAAACTAAAATGTTTTTCTTTCATTTTCAAGGAAAAGCAAGTTGTCTATGAAAAAGAATCCAAGTTTCTTGACTCTTTGAACTGCCAGACAATACGATTTTGTACATATACTGAGAGACTTCTGTTGGTGGTGTTTTCTAAATGTTGGAAGGTAGTATTAAATAACATAATAAATAAATAGCAGTGATGTACAAATGTAGTTTTGTTCATGACAATATTTATAAAGTATGATTTATATGTAATACGAATTTTTATAATAATATTGCAAGAGTGTAGAATGACTTGTCTTTCATGACTGATTAATTTTCAACTCTTTTTTAGCCACTTTGTTTTCTAAGATATTATTATATATGTCATAGTATATTCTAATTTTATGAATAGAAAATCATAGTTATAATGACTATCTCTAAATTATTTTTAAATGTTGATGTCTGCACTTCGGAATTAAAAAGAAAACTAAAACATTTTATCTACAGAGATTAAACCTTAGTTTTAGATTTTTTTTTCTTTCTCTGTTACTACATTTGCTTCTAGGGAATATACATTCTTTTCTTGTGAATATATTGACTGAAGCCTGCAAGAGGAAAGCTAAGTTTTTCTTTGCATCATTTTCTCGCACCCTTCTTTTCTTTACTGTTACACATAACTGGCTCAATGAACAGAACTATATTGTCTTACTTGTATGGTGATGATATATTTTTGAACAAAGATTTAAAGAACATTGTGTAACAAAGGATTTCTGCTATATAAATTTGCAAATGTTAAACCTACAATAGTCATGGAAAGAATCAAATTGTTTTGAAATTTAGGATTTGAGGTTTGTTCATTTAATAAACACATTCTGGAATGAGACAACCAAATAAACTTCATCCTCGGAAACCTATGTTAGGATGCATGTGGAAAAAAAAAATAAGTGCTAATAAAATATAATCTTGAACCATGAGTAAAAATTAATATGTTGTTTCATTATGACTGTCATTCTAGGTTTATGATTATTGTGATTTTTCCCTTTTGTGGACTGAAGTTAGTAGAAATGGGCAGTTCTTTGCTGGTGGAGAGGTGCTTGCTGCTCACAGAATCCTCATCTGGACAGAAGATGGTCACAGTTATATCTATCAGCTGCTGAACAGGTGGGCTCAGATGGGAGCAGCATACAAAACATTCAGGTAGAAAATGAACTTTGGGAGGTTTATTATGGAGAAATCCCTGCATGCTGCCCATGATCAAAAACCAGAACAAAACAACTTTGGCACTAGAAGATTTACTCTGGGCTTGGTAGGCTTCAGCCTTTGTACAAAACAGCAGGGGATGAAGGAATGAGATTAACCATGTATAACTTGTACAGCTGGTGCTGGGTTTTCAAAAAGTCACTTGTAATTATTAACCCAACATTTTCTAACTAGAGTTTAGAAACTTGAATGGTACCATCCGGCTTTTGAAAATGGGAGGGGGGAAAAAACAAATAAAGAACTGCAAATTTCTAAAGTTTGCTTCTCATTTTTGTGATATAGTGGCCTTTCAAAAAGCATATACCCTGCTGATGGAAGAGTGCTTAAAGAGACCATTTATCCTCATTTACTGTGCTCTACTTCTGTGGAGGAAAACAAGGTAACGTAAGAAAAGAGTGGCTACCTCCAATCTGTTTCACTCGGTTTCTTAGATGAGTGAGTGTTGCTTTGTTTGTAACAGAATCATCCTTGAAAAAATTAACTTGAATCATCACATGAAGTTGTTAATGAGAAAATCATGTTTTATTGTTAATGGCTACTGAAGAGAAACCTTGGTGCTTAAAAATCTAGATGTACAATAGATTATAAAAATAAAAAATATTTTTATGTCTCATTAAGCAACACCTATTTATCATAGGCAAATTATAAATGTTGAAGAAAATAAAGGAGATTAAAATTCTAATTCCACTACCATAAATATGTACTGTTTAAAATTTTAAAATTTCGTTTTATGTGTTTCTTTCTTGTAGTTGGATATGTTTCAAATATTTAGAAAACTTATGAGAATAGTACAATGATCACTTATATATCCTTTATCTATATTCAGCAGTTACTAACATCTTGTCACATTTATTCTCTCTCTCCACACACACATTCACCTACATTTTTTTCCTTTGACCATTTTGAAAAGATGGTTTGACAGAACATTGTTAACATTTTAATGTAACTACTCTAATTTTGAAATGTTATGAGATGATTTTAATCCTGATTTTTTAAAAACCATATATCAAGATCATTTTCACATATACTTAACTATTCTTATGAGTAAATTTTCTTGTTAAAATAAATATAATTATGATTTCTGGCAGAGAGTTGAGAATACAATTGTGAGCTTGATAGTTCACTAAATTATACCTTTGACACTCTAGGAAGTCTGAAAATCTAAGCAGTTATTTTATTTCAACGGTGGGTGTTCCTTCAAGTGATTTTTTTAAACCTCTGGTCTTGGTCATCAGTTAATTATCCAAAAAGGTATTTCATAGAGGGAGGAAGAGTTTTGAATTATTGATGTGTCAACCAAGAAAGCATGCTTTTTGCAGAATGATGGTTTGCTTAATTAGACAGCAGGGCTGTTGGAAATCCTGTAGTTCAGAGATTGTCCTTTTATTATATTGGTGAAAAGTTTTGTTTCCAAAACTTGATTAAGAAGCTGTGAAGCCAAAATTTATAAACCCAAATGCCACTGGAGCATAGATAAACTTTAGAATTATAGCATATATTAGGGGATGATTTAAAAATTATTTGTTAGCAGCAATAGAACCGTTTCCTTTTTGTTTTGTTCTTGTTGTTTTGCTGTTTATCACGAAAGCAGCACTGTTGGTTACTCAGGAATGCATTTTCAGTTATTTTAAAGGGCATGTGCTTTCCTCCAGTTTAGCTCCAGAGTATATTTTTATACAGTACAGTTTTCTCTAGAAGCCAAGTATAAGTCATACCCTTCAGAAGCTTCTAGTCTACTGCAAATACCAATGTTATACATAACAATTTAAAACACAATTTAAGAAAACTAATGGGAAGCTACATTGCCGTGTTTCTCAAAATGTAAATGTATGGGTCTTCTACCAATAATTCTTAGAGAATCATAATTGCTTCTGTATCTTTAATGTGGGATGGGCTTAAAAGTCAGTGAAATATGAGTAGTGTAACCTAAAACTGAAGGACATTGATCACCCATCCTTAGACTCTTGCTTGTCCTTTATCCATTAAATAAATTAAAGCAGAGTGTTATCCTCCTTGTTCAGACACTACCAGGATTCACTAAATATAATACTTCTTAGTCTTTCATGTAATTAGGAGGCAATGAAGGCATGTGGTAGAATTGAAAAGATGAGTTTGAGAGATACGTGAACCTAGAAAAAAAGTTTGCTCTGTAAATATATAGTTTTTATTATACTTGTTTTGGGGAGTGATACCTTAGAATTAAATCTGGAGGTTTGGCAGTCACATGTTGCCTTGGTAATACATGTGAACAATTGCCTCTTGTCTTTTGGCCAAGATCAAGTGTTATACCTGTGAACATATCTTGCAAGACTGGGAATCCACCCTTACTTCCTGTAGCTTTCTGAGGATACTCCCAGCTTTCATTTCACAGTTGGTGATTGCTCAGACCCATGGGCAAAGTTCCTGACCATTAAGGAACTCTAGCTCTTCTGGATTAGCTGAAAAGGAAGGTTGCAGGCCATGGTGGAGGTAGCTGGGATAGAAACACCCTGAGGATGGCAGATAAGGAATTTGGGTGCATGAACTAAAAGGGATGATGACAGATAAAATTTTTTTACTTGTTCTTTTTAGTTATACATGACAGTTGAATGTGTTTTGGCGTATTATACATACATGGGGCATAACTTATTCTAATTAGGATCCTATTCTTGTGGTTGCACATGATGCAAAGTTACCCTGGTTGTGATTTCAAATACAAGGCTAGGAAGGTTAAGTCCCATTAATTCTACTGTCCTTCCTATTCCTCTCCCTCCTCCCTACTCTTCATTTCCCTTCATTTAATCCCATGGACTTCTAGATACATAAACTTTTATTGCATCATTATTATTATCAAGCACATACATTGCCTCATCCATTTCAATGGCCACTAAGACCCCATTTTGAAACTATAGGTCAGATAAGTTAATTCCCAGGTTTTGAACCCAGGTGGTTTAGCTTTAGATTCTTATAATACGTTTTTGGAATACGTTTGTCATTTTGTTTGAGGAAAGGATAAGAATGGTTAATATCTATTGAGTATGTACCGAGTGCCAGACATCATTCTAAGCACCTTATCTTTTTCCACTCCTTATTTCTCACATAATCCCATATAGTAAATGCTTTTATTAGACCTTTTATTACACAGTTAGGGATACTGAGACAAGAGAAGTTGGGTAAATTGTTTAAATTAAGTAAGTTACTCTTTTAATAGAATTACTATGTGGTAAAACTCATTAGAATCCTCGCAGCTGTCCCCAGAATATATACTATTAGTGAATATATTTTATTACCTCTTAGAGGATGATTCTGGGATCTGAAATGAAAATGGTGGTCTTGGGTGAACAGCAGAACTAGAGAGGGAACTATTGGGAAGAAGGAAGGCCAAGGGGTCAAGGGTTGGATATGCCCAGCTGAGGAATGGCAATATGGAATGTGAGGGGGGTAGAGGGGATGGCAGCCCCAGGGAACTTGCCTGGTGGAGGGGATGGCAACCCCAGGGAACTCTGCCTGCAGGAGCAGAGCACAGTTTGAAGTAAGCTGTGCTGCCACCAATGTGGGTAACTCAACCACCTTCTCTGGAGTTTCATTTACATATCAAAACATTAAAGAAGTTGGAGTAATCAATTCTAAATTTCCTAAAAGGCTCCCAGAGAGTTTGAATAGTCAATTTATCCAAATTTTATTAACATCATTTCTCACAGCTACAGAAATCATGACTGTGGGACAAAAAAGACCTCAAAATGCCCTCTGAATCCTGTTGGTCTGACTTCATTGGAACTGTTTTCAAAAGTACTGTCATTTCTAGAGACTATCTTGGTTGTATGGCCTTGAATTGTTTCTTATTTCCTGTGTCTTAGTTTTGTAACAGTGATAACAACAATATGTCTTAGCTTTTTAAAAATATTTTAATTGCAAATAGATTTTTTACTTTATTTGTTTATTCATATGTGGTGCTGAGGATCAAACCCAGGGTCTCACACATGCTAGAAAGCACTCTACCACTGAGCCATGTTTTGTAAGGGCTAAATAAATTTTGGTTTTTAATATTCTTTGAAGATACATTATAGAATTTTCTACTCTTATGCCTACATCTAAACATAAAAGCCTATATTTTCTGTCTAGGCGCCATCACTCTCTAATACTTTTAAAATTCTGACACCAGCAATTGTCTTTCTTTTCAGGATGCCTTTTATTTGTACATCAAAAGAGGTTGTCGGTTTTGTTTTTCTAATCACTTAATCATTGTGATCTCTGTGTGTAATCTCTATATACAAGCTTGCCCTAAGAAGAGCTGCCCTGTGCCAAGGCACTAGGGAGATTCTAGACATATTCACTAGGGAAAGTACATCTTTAAGAGCGTTTTGCCTGATATTCATGTACTCTGTTTCAGCAAAATTATGATTATATATATACATATATATATATAATTAATAATTATAACATAATGTATAATAAACATAATGTGTATAATGCATATTATACATATACCCAATATGTAATATGTATTATATATTATGGAATTTTTTTTGTGGCAACTTTGGGAGATTTGAAATTATGCATGTTAAATCTAAAAACTGGTCAACGGAAAGTAAAAAGCATACTAATAACACAAAAGTGCCATATAAACATTAATTGATGCTGTTTTAACTGACACTGAGAATCATAGGGACCCTAAACAGATCAGGTCTCCTGAGTGGACAGTATGGGCTCCTGAGTTAGAATTACTAGACTGCAGGCCCATTGCTATATTCTTTACCTTAGGTGAATCACCCCTTCACTCCCTCATCTGTAAAGTGAGGACAATGATAGTGCCAACTTCACAGGATTATGCTGGGATTATATAATTGAATATGTGTAAAGCCCCTTATCAGTAACATGTGCAAATAACAGTATGTGTAATATGCTATTATGGTTTGGGTGTAAGGTAGCTCTCGAAAGCTCACATGTGAGACAATGCAAGTAATTTGAGAGAAGAAATTTATGGGTTATGAGAGCCTTAACCCAATCAGTGAATTAGTCACCTGATGGGATTAATTGAGTGGTGACTTCTCTCTCTCTCTGCTTTCTGATCATCATGTGAGCTGCTTACCTCTCCAACATTCTTCTATCTTGTTGTTCTGCCTCACCTGGAGACTTGAGGAATAAAGCTGACTAGCTATGGATTGATACCTCTGGGGCTATGAGCCTCAAATAAACTTCATCCTCTATAGTTGTTCTGGTTGGGTTCATTTAGTCACAGCAGTGAAAAAACTGACTAAAACATATACATATGAAATATAGTCAAAAAGTTTACTCCTACCAACTCTCTGAAGTCTAGCTGATGACTTTGCTTCCTGTTTCATGAAGTTCTTTTTTGTCCTAAATCACAGATTATTTCATTTAATTCACTTGAAAATTCTGAAACAGTGGGAAATAAGTTGAAAAAATTTAGTTCAACTAGGGAGTTTTGTTCCACCTTTTATAAACAGTGGCTACCTTTCTACAGTTAGAACATTTCCACATAAAATTTATTTATTTTTTGTTTCGGCACAGAACCTTCCCTTTGTTATGGGCTACATGAATGAAAGGAAAGAGCCTTTTTATAAGGTACTTTTCTCTGGTGAAGTCTCAGGAAGGATTACTTTGTGGCACATCCCTGATGTTCCCATATCCAAGTTTGATGGTTCTCCTAGGGGTAAGACAGTTTCCTTTTCTTTCCTCACGTTTTCTGAGTACTGATTTGTAATTAATTCAGTGTTTTTTGGGTTTTTTTTTTTTTTTTTGAGCTGAATAACCTGAAGCTACATATTAAAAAATTCTCATGACCCACTATGTACTAAGTGCAACATAAAAGCAGGCATAAACATAAAGCTTATAGATTTAAACAATTCAACTAATATAATTCAAATTAATACCAATTGAATATAACAAGGAATGAATGTTGGCAACACGAATATGGATTAAGCTGTTATTCACAGCTTTTGAAAATATAATGTCTTGATAACATTTTACCTGTCCACTATGAATTGATAAACCACGTTTTCTAATTTTGTATGTTTTACTTTTAGAAATACCAATAACTACCACCTGGACACTTCAAGATAATTTTGATAAGCATCAAACTGTGTCTCAAAGTATTATTGACCATTTCTCTGGGCTTGAAGATGAGGCAGGAACTGTAGTAGTCACTTCATCAGAGTACGTTCCAAGTCTTGATAAACTAATATGTGGCTGTGAAGATGGGACAATTTTCATTATACAGGCTTTGAATGCTGCCAAAGCAGGACTTCTAGAAGGGGGTTCTTTATTAAAAGGTGACTCAATTTTATTTAACCCTCTTAATTTTATTTATCTAGGTTTTACTTTCAATAAGCTATAGTAAAGAAGATTCAGAAGTCTTTTGCTGATAAATTTGTACATATTTTAATATTCAAATAAAACATACATGCAGGGTTTTTTTTTTTAAAAAAAAAAACTCAAACAGGAAGTTTTACAGTAAGAAACAAGTTTCTCTTCTTTTACCAAAGACAATTATAAATAATAGTTTCTTTGTGCCTTTATTGAAATTTTTTATGTACCAGCATAACAGTATACATTTTTTAAATTATATTACACAAATAAAAGCTTATTGTAATACATTTTTCTAAGATATCCTTAAATAAATATGAATAAAATATTTTGGTGTTTATTCTTTATAAACTATTTATAATTATTAACAATGAATTTTAATTGAAAATTGATGTTTATGTTTTCTAGTCTTTAGCTACTATGGATAATACAAAATTGATTATTTTTGAACATATATTGGATATTTCTTCAGTATTAGTCCACAGCAGTAGAATTACTAGATCATCATTAGTTTGTATATTTAATATTTTGGAAATATACTTAAAAGTTTTTGTAAAGAAATTATATCAGTATACATGCATGTCCAGTAACAGTCTGTGAAAATGCCTTTCTCCTAAACCTTTGTCAACTTTGCTATTAGACTTTTTAATCTTTGACAATTAGGGAAAGAAAAAAACGGTATCTTTTTGTTTTAGTTTTTATTTCTTTGTTAATGAACTATATTCATTCTTATACATCTTTGTGCATTACCACAACAAATGCCTATTTAATAAATACCATTATGCAGCAAGTTGTCAGATCAGGAAAGGAAATATAGGAGGTGATTTTAGGATGTGGAGTAAAAATCATATACCATTTTATTTTATTTTTTTTTAATTTTTTTAAAGATATATATATAGAGAGAGAGAGAGAGAGAATTTTTTTAATATTTATTTCTTAGTTTTCGGCAGACACAACATCTTTGTTTGTATGTGGTGCTGAGGATCGAACCCGGGCTGCATGCATGCCAGGCAAGCGCACTACCGCTTGAGCCACATCCCCAGCCCCAACCATTTTAAATTATATAAATCCTATTAGAATGTAAGGTCTTCAAGGGTAGAGACTGAAACTCAGTATGTTTTTCAACTCCTCTTACATTGCCCACTATTGTTCTCAATTTACAGTGGTTACCACTAAATGTTACTGACTTGTGATTCAGTACTTGACTGAAGTCAGTGAATAAATGGCAATGAACTGAGGAAAGGTAATATACTGGTATATAGCTAAATGGCTGCTGTTAGAAGTTAGTGAAAAATCCAACACCTTAGCATCTTTTATCTAGGCTGATTTATCCTAATGTTAAGAAAACAAACAGAAACCTACATTTGACTTTTAGCATCTGCGTTTATATATATTTTTTTTTATATAATTTGCGAGGGGTATGAAATGAGGATGTGCCTGATGGACTAGAAGTAACTACAGTGAGATAATGATTCTTTGGGATTCCGCTTTAGTTTGAATACAGAGGTTATGGCTTATGGTCCTCTCCAATTTGGGGACAGTTTAGTTAATGAGGAAGGAAGAAGCTGTGTGGTTAGTCAGAAAAGAAAAGATGTGTCAATCATCTTGTGTTCCAGTACAGATATGGTTTGAAATACCCCTGAGCCTGGAAGATGCAAGGAGAGTGCTAGAAAATTATGGACATTGTCTTATTTATTTTACCCTATGGTCATTCTGAAGCAAGGATTATTATTATTCTAATCTTTCAGGTGCAGCATCTATGGGTTAGAGAAAATGCAACTTTTCCATTATGACATCTAGAAATTGATCAACTCAGAGATAAAGGCAGATTTCTTTAATAGCAAGTCTACATTCTTAAACATTATGTTTGGTTTTTGACACTTGCAATTAATTCAGTTAACCTATCTGAAACTCAGGGACTTTATCTGTAAAACAAAGAGAAAGGACTAGGTAATCTCTAACATGTTTCAAAGCAAAATGTTGTGGGAAACTTGTTTTTCTTATATATTAGACTTAATTATACTAATTTTAAAGAAAATTGGCTTATTTTATGGAGCAGAATATATGAATCACTCTTTCAGAAAAGTGTTTGCTGTAGAAGAACTGATAACTTGCTAGTATACTAAGCAATGAATAGAGTTAAACAATCAATGTTAGTACTTCATCAAAAGCATGGTTTTGTTTCTGATAAAGCTCTTGCCTTTTGAGATGTTCTAAGTGTTGTCCACTAATTTTCTTATTCAAATGTGTGTTTATATTAAGAATTTATAAAAAGAATTCTCAGAATTATTTCCTAGATAAAAATAAAGTCTTTACTATTTGGTGTTTGATCATCTTCCAGATTCTCCCTCTCATAAAGTTCTCAAAGGCCACCACCAAAGTGTAACTTCTTTACTTTATCCACATGGTCTATCTTCGAAATTAGACCAAAGTTGGATGGTGTCTGGGGACCAAGGTTCGTGTGTGATCTTGTGGGATATCTTTACTGAAGACATTTTGCATAAGTTCTTTTTGGAAGCCGGTCCAGTAACAAGCCTTTTGGTGTCACCAGAGAACTTCAGAGTAAGTTAAGATAAAAAGTATGAAATTCCTCAGGTATATCTTTTATTTCTGAGGTTTGTCTTTAATTTTTCTTTTTAATCACTTTTTTTCCTTTTCACTCTAGTAGAGCAGTCCAAGTCAGTTTCATAATTTGAGTTATATGACATTACAGAACATTTTTAAAAGCAAGAAAAATAAGGGATTTCCCACAGGAGAAAAAAAAAGTTTTGTTCACCTATAATGTAACTGGATGATTTTCCATATTTCTTTCTAATCTTTTTATACAATTTTTATTATTATACAAATAATTTGGTTCTAAAGGAAGTGTTTAAAGTTCTGATTTTATAAAAGTATTTAATTATTTCTAGTAAGAAATAATTATATATTTTTATATATTTTTCTGTCTTAATTCTGAATGGAGTTATTTTTAATAATAGTAGCCAATTAATGCAAAAACAAGTCAAACAATGTAGGGATGTATAAATTAGAACTTAACTTTTGCCTTCAACAATTTCATTTTATAATAATATTCATAGTTGCATTATTTTTATTATGTGGATTTTTATTTACTTATCTATTTATTTAATAAATATTGAGATTTAAAAAAATTATGAGCACCTATATTATGTTGGGAAAAATGAAATAGTTTTGTATGTAATTTTCTCATGTAATATCAACCTAAATTTAGCTTTCATAGAGCTAATGTCCTTGGTCAACCTAAATTCAGCTTTCATAGAGCTAATGTCTTTGTTAAAAAATGAACAACCAAGTTTTGAGTTTCATCTAAAATAAAGGTACAGCATAATGCAGGGAAAGAGATTTTGTAAAGTAGTTGGCTTATAAAATTATTTTTCCACAATATTATAAAAAATCAGCTACAATTAAACTTGTAGGAAGCATAATATTTTTTTGTAATAAGATGTAGGAAAACAATATTTCAGCAACACAAATGATTGAATAAAGCAGTGAAACAAGGTTAAGTGTGGTTTTAAAATAATTTTCCCCATGATGATTTGGGATTCCTTGATATATCTTTTATTTCTGATGTTTCTTTATTTTTTTCTTTTTATTCATTTTTTTTTCCTTTTCACTCCAGTAGAGCAGTGCAAGTCAGTTTCATTCCTGATCTCTTTTTCTCTGCCTCAGTCATAGATGATTTAATTTTAAGAAACAGGATCTATTCAAACTAAGTTAAAAAAAAAAGTTGGGGGGGGTGCACTTTATTCAGAGAGTATAACAGCAATCTTTGAGACATTCAGGACAAAACATTATAGCAAGGGCTGGGGGGAACTTGAACTATAAATTCTGAAACCAAGTTTTCCTATGCAAAAGTATATGCTTGTACACTTGCATGCTTTCCTGTGATTGCTTCCTTCTCTTGCTTCTTTCTGTGAATTATTTTTATCTCTTAAATGCTTTTAAAACAGATTCTGATTGGCCTTGTGTGAGTCACTAGTGTATATCCACTCCTGGCCTTAAGATTTGTATTCATGTGGTGTGGTGTGGTGTGTGTGTGTGTGTGTGTGTGTGTGTGTGTGTGTTTAAGGATCCTGAAACACCTTGGGGTGTCCATTCTAGAGGCTATGGGATGGGCAGGTTCTCCAAGAGGTATTATGGGTGGGAAGAAATGATATTTAATCCATGCAATAAGTCTAGGCTCCATATGTATAGCACCTGCCATTTTGTAAGTTTTTTCCCTTTGGATTTATGTAATCTCCTTAAAAAATAATTAGGAAAGAAAATATGTTCTCTAGTACCCCACAGAGAGGTTGATGATGGGTCCTGGGAGGTCTCAAGAGATCTCCATTGGTGCTATAAACACAACAGCTGAAATTCTGGGTAGATCAACAATACCCAGCCTGGATGGTCATTGTCCTACACTGTGGCCAAGGTAACCACATGCTGACTTTTTAAAAAGTGTCTTAAGGATTCTTGTCCTTAGGAGCCTATTTTTGGTCCTTGTGTCTTTGAAGCGGTGCATTCAGTTGGAACTATCTAATGCTTACCTCTTTTAGATTGTGTCTACACTGAGTTTCCTGTTTGGATTAGAATCTGTATAGTTCTGGGAACAGCACCAAATCACATTTTGAGGCTTTAAGTGGAAACTCTCAGCTCATGATACCCTTGGGCCTAAGCTTGTGTCTACAAATAGCTTCTTTTTGTGGCAACAAATTAGTTCTGGGGTTTATTTTATTCTGCATTATTTCCGATGTCTGTCTCACTGCCTGAATTTGCTGAGTTATGATCAAGTTCTTCATTTATCTCATAAGTAGATCTGGCCTAGAATTCTCCTTTTTACTTGCATCTCTTGACCTTCCTCATAGGTTGTTGAGTTTAAACTACACTCTGCTTTTAAAGCTCTTCCACAGATAGCTATGTGAAGAGATGCTGTAGAATGTAGAAATGTCCTTTTGTAAATGAGGCTTTAACAAAAATGTTCTGTTAGGAGAAAATATAATCAAAAAGAAAACATTTGACTGTTTACTTACATAAGCTTGTTGTTTTTGTCACAGCTGAGGGATGATCAGATAATTTGCTGTGTGTGCAGTGACCATTCTGTGTCTCTCCTTCACCTGGAAGGGAGGAGGTGCCTCCTGCGTGCTCGGAAGCATCTTTTCCCTGTGAGGATGATAAAATGGCACCCAGTTGAGAACTTTTTAATTGTTGGATGTGCTGACGATTCTGTCTATATCTGGGAAATTGAAACAGGTAAATTGATATTTTACCCTTTCTGATTCTTTATATATTTATGATGTATAAGTGTGTGGAAAGTTCTAGAGAGGACACAGAAATGACATCACTTGCTTTAAGGTTTGGTTGGGCTGCAATTATAGCTTCAGTTGAAGACATGTGGAAAATACAACACAGTGGCCTAAGTCAGATCCTGACCAGCTGATGATTAGCTGACAGGGCAGTGCACAGGAATGAGCCGGATATTTCTGGAAGCTATAAATAAAAACACAAGTTATCTACTTTAATTATTAACAAGAGAGAAATTTAGTGTCCTACTGGTCTCAAAGTATCATTAAATTCTGCCTTCTTCAGCATACTCACCATCTCAGCAACATTTTGAGCTAATTGATGATCAGTAATAATGGAATATAATTAATTATAAAACTCCAAAAAGTTGAGTCAGGGAAACTGAAAACTGAGTGGCTTACTTGAACTTTTGGTATTATACCACACAGAATGTATAGTTTGAACTTTAAATGTTTTTTTTTAAAGTTTTACTACATAACTGAAGATTGAGAATAATGTATCTCAGAAAATGCTGGAACATATCAAATTAGGTGATGTAATTAATGAATGTGAGTCAGGAGAGTTCACTTGAGAGTACATTTCACTGAAACTATTGCATGATTTTTATTGATTAATCAGTGGTGGTTTTATGTTGGGTGTTATTAACAGACTGGGTAGTTTATAATATTATAGTTTAGAGCCATACTTCACCCAAGTAATTGCTGTTTTCTTTACCTTTGACTGTTGTGTGTTAATGTTGGTGACTAATGTACTCATGTTTTGAGGGTGTGGCATAAACCTTACATTTGTATCTTGTTATATGTCTTTGAAAGCTACCATGCTCATTTGCTGATATGAGTTAGAGTCTCATAGCTAGAGGTATCAGTCACCATTTTATTGATGAGGAATTGTCAATATGTAATGTAAATGTGCAAGGTTGCACAGCTAATAAGTCGTGAGTCAGTTTGAGGGCTCTGGTGGTTCTTTGTATAATATGCCAATAATTAGGAGAGTTTCAGAATTCTTAGTCAATGGGTCCATCTGAGTGGCAGGTGAGTGTAATGGATAAAATAGGCTCTGGAGCCAAGGTTTGCCTCCAGGACCTGTCAATGAAGAACTCTGCAACCTTGAACCAATTCCTTGGCTTCTCTGCATGACAATTTCTTCATCTGTGGAATGGGAGTAATAGCACTGCTGTCTTGCCAGGATTAAATGAGCTAGTACCTACAACACTTGTACACAGTACCTGTAGGTGATATGTGCTTAGTCATATTTACTACTGTTATCTCAGAGTGCAACAAAATCTTGACCTCTGCTTGTGAAATCCAAGCCTGTAAAACACATTACTTATAATTTGTACAATTGTGTTCGTGATTGTGAACACTTGCTGACTGAACAGAATTTGTAATAGATAATAGAATCCAGCAGGAATAAAGAAATATCTTGTTGCTTACAAGTGTTCATGGTCCCATTGCCTCATCAAGATACCTTTGTGCTATGCAACTTTTTGTATATGTTAATTTTGATGAAGTGGGAAGTAGAGTACTCTTGAGGTTAGGCTTATTCCCATTTTGTATTTAATTTTATTATTTCTTTTTATATCCTCAGAATAATCATGTGTAGTTAAACAATTGAACAATAAAGAATCATAAAGAAAAATACATAATTCTGTTCCACCATCTAAACCCAAGTGCTATTATTTTGATCTACATTGTCAGACATCTTTCCATGCCAATAAATAGATATCCATGTTTTATTTCAGCCATAGTCCTGGCAGGAAACTGAATTCAACTCAGGTGGGTCAAATGAAGAGACTGTAACAAAGGAATATTTATAGGTATGTGCAGGGATGAGGGAACAGACCAGGAACAGATGGTATTGTTCCCCCCACCCAGACACTGGCAGCATCAGGAAGCTCTTAACACTTGTAGGGCTGAAGCCTCAATAATGGAAAAGCATTAAAACCTAGTGAGAGCTGAAGCTCAGGCGGTTTGCTCATACCTGAAGTCATGCCAGGGAGGCAGCTATAGCCAGATCCTCAGGACTGAAACAGAGAATTGTAGGAAATTCTCTTCTTTCTCCTGCAGTCCCCTTCATTAGTTTAATCTTTCTGGATGTCATAGGTGAAAGGTATCCAGTTCTAGATATCATATTAGCTTCACCGTGGACAGAGCAGGACATAGAAGGGTAGGTGTACCAAATGTACAGAGACTGGAATAGTGGCTGTAATGGACACATCTGAGTTCAATCCCAGGTACCAAAAAAATAATTAATTACTTCAGGAATCTCCTATAGCTGGCTATTTATATTGTTTCCTATTAAAGTTTTTGTTTTAGTTTGCCATATCAAATAATATGTACTGTTAATCACCAAATTAACCTAGAGGATATTTGATCCAAATGAGGCTATTTATTTATCTCATGCTACTACACTGGTAGTTTTTTAACAACCTCAACTCAGCCTAAGATAGAACTTAGGATTGCTCAGAACTATATCAGTGTCTTCACATTTGTCCTGTGTCCTTCACTTTTTCAAAGGATTGTCCCATTGACCGACCATCCCATGTGAGTCCCACAACAACCTGTGTAGGTGGCTGATGGCTCAGTTTTCCACCTCATAAGCATTCCTTTTGAATAAGTTTTGTTTTGTTTTTTAAGTCTTGTGTCTGGTATTGGCTTTGTTGTTGGTTGCCTTTAATCTCTATCTCAATTTTTCCTAAAATTTAATGAACTACTTTTTTTCCCCAAGCTGACTTTATCTAGCTAAGGTGGCTCCATCATGTTTCCTGTACTTGATCTTTATTTTATCCTTTTCCTGTAAAAGAGAAAAAAAAACTCTTGGATGAGGAATCTTTTCTATTTATATTTTCATAAAGTTAAAAGAGAAAATATCAGCTAAGACCAAAACAGGCTTGGAGAGCCTGATTGGAAGGTGCCTATTCACACAAATGAATGAATAATGACTGAGTGAACTAACCTAAATGTTCTTGGGTCTCAAATGAGTTCAACTTCACATTGACCAATTGTGGTAGTTTTTAGGTCATGGTTGCTCAACCATAAGCAGATTTTAGCTTTCTTCTCCAAGTCTCCTGTGGGGTTTCTGGAGCTCACAGGTAGTGAACGTCTGTGTATTTTCTATTTCAGTCAGTTTTCCTGAGCCTTTGCCTTTTAGCTTTTCTCATAGCTATCCTCTCTGTAGGGTTTGAACTTAGTTCCTTTTGTGAACAAACCTATTTTTTGTTCCATTTCTCCAGCACTCTGCCTCTTCTAAATACATAAAGGTAGAATAAATTGACATATAGCTATCTCCTCAGATCTTTCAGCACTAGAACAAATCTAGAACTCATAGAGAAAAAACAGAAGGTATCAGTGAGATAAGAGATTTGGGGAAAAGGGCCTAGACAGAAGGCAATGGAAGAAGATTGAAACCAAAGGTTAATTTTCATTTGTGCCTAAAGTCTGTTTTGTTGGAAGTTTAGGGAGTGTGTGGTATGCATGGTCAGGACTTATGCCATCCCCTCAGGTGTGGATGGTAGCAGGTGAGGCCTCTTCAGTTTTTCACAATTACTTTTTAACAGCCTGTTCTCATTTCATTCAAAAATCTTGGTGGAAAAATGCACCAAGATTCTATTCTAGAGTGAAACAATCCCAGGCATATTTTTCTTGAAGTGGTAAAAGGTCTTTCTTTCTGTGACAGGTGGTATGGTCAAATGCATGGCAGGGCAAAGTTTGGGTGACAGGTGGGCATGCTTATCCCATGGAAGAGGCAAACAGCTGAAATAAGGAAGTATCTGTGTAACATTGAGAACCCTCATCCTGGCTAAAGATGCAGTGCTGCCAGGCTCGGAGTGATGAGAGCATCCCATTTTGCTTATTGATTTCCTGGATATCCTGCAATGTTTAGGGCTGATTAGGAAAGAGAGAAATTGGAGATGTCATTTTGATTAATATTTGAGCTCCCACAGTGTGTTCGGCACTGATGACTATGGGCAGCTTTTTGCCCTCAGTGCTGTGACACAATGGGGACAATGTAATACTGATTTTTTTTCACCCTAAAATACACACCAGAAGTAGTTTTGGGCTCTGATCTAATTATTCTTTGAAGAATTAAATTCAAAATATTCTGAGGACTTTAATGTTCAAAATAAGAGATTGACATATCAGGAAACATGTATAACGAATTTCTTGTGTGTTAGCCATATAATTAGTATCATCAAATGTCTTCTTTCTGTTAAGCACGCATTCTGTGTTGTGAAATATTCCATGTGGGTATTTAGTGGAAAAATGAAACCTTGTTTGTTTGAAATTTTTTTTTGTTTTAATTTTTTATTGTTGGTTGTTCAAAACATTACAAATTTCTTAACATATCATATTCCACACTTTGATTCAAGTGGGTTATGAACTCCCACCTTCACCCCATACACAGATTGCAGAATCACATCAGTTACACATCCATTGATTTACATATTGCCATACTAGTGTCTGTTGTGCTCCGCTGCCTTTCCCATCCTCCCCCCTCCCCCCTCCCCACCTCTCCCCTCCCCTCCCCTCCTCTCTCTCTACCCCCTCCACTGTATAACCCTGAGGGTCTCCTTCCATTTCCATGCAATTTCCCTTCTCTCTCCCTTTCCCTCCCACCTCTCATCCCTGTTAAATGTTAATCTTCTTCTCCTGCTCTTCGTCCCTACTCTGATCTTAGTTACTCTCCTTATATCAAAGAAGACATTTGGCATTTGTTTTTTAGGGATTGGCTAGCTTCACTTAGCATAATCTGCTCTAATGCCATCCATTTCCCTGTAAATTCTATGATTTTGTCATTTTTTTAATGCAGAGTAATACTCCATTGTGTATAAATGCCACATTTTTTTTATCCATTCGTCTATTGAAGGGCATCTAGGTTGGTTCCACAGTCTTGCTATTGTGAATTGTGCTGCTATGAACATCGATGTAGCAGTGTCCCTGTAGCATGCTCTTTTTAGGTCTTTAGGGAATAGACCAAGAAGGGGAATAGCTGGGTCAAATGGTGGCTCCATTCCCAGCTTTCCAAGAAATCTCCATACTGCTTTCCAAATTGGCTGCACCAATTTGCAGTCCCACCAGCAATGTACAAGTGTACCCTTTTCCCCACATCCTCGCCAGCACTTGTTGTTGTTTGACTTCATAATGGCTGCCAATCTTACTGGAGTGAGATGGTATCTTAGGGTGGTTTTGATTTGCATTTCTCTGACAGCTAGAGATGGTGAGCATTTTTTCATGTACTTGTTGATTGACTGTATGTCCTCCTCTGAGAAGTGTCTTTCAGGTCCTTGGCCCATTTGTTGATTGGGTTGTTTGTTATCTTATTGTCTAATTTTTTGAGTTCTTTGTATACTCTGGATATTAGGGCTCTATCTGAAGTGTGAGGAGTAAAGATTTGTTAAAATGTGTTGATATGATGGTTCAGAAAAGTATTTTCTGTATAAGGCTGGATAGTAAGAATTTTCAGCTTTGTGGGCCATATGATATCTGTTGCAACTATTGAACTTTGCTCTGTATTTCTAAAGAAGCCACATCATACACAAAGGAACAGGCAAAGCTGCATTCCAATAAAACTTTATTCATAAAAATTGGCAGCCAGTAGTCAAGGTTTATAGACTTCTGAGAATGATGGTTGTTTCCATAACAGCTCATGCACGATTCACTGTACCTCATTGGCTCCATGTGGTAGGCAGGACAGTAGGGTTATACAAGTGAGGAAATGGAGCAGAGGTTTTATGAGTCTGAAGGTCCTTGGGCTAGGTGTTGGTTCTTGCCCCAGGACAGATGTCTCCTCCTTCCACTCTGGTGTGTTCTCCACTGCATCTCATAATAGTAAAACCTCCTTCAAATGGAGGTCAACTTTTTGAGACTGTCAAGCAGGAAATTAGATAAGAAAAGCTCTGAGAAGAAAGGAAATGGCTGCCAGGAAACCTGCTGCAAGCTGTTTTGAAGAAGAGGATTTTCAGTTATCTTTCAGAGCTTGGCTCTTAATTTACACATAGTTCTAACAGCTCTGGTCATCTGATTTCTTAGATGACAGATTAGAAACATCAAATTACATGTGAGGAAGCTGTTAGAAGCAGGCACTCTGATAGCAGAAGTGACAACTGATGGGAATCGAGGAGAGACGAAAGCTGTGTATCACTGCTCAGGATAGACTTTTCTGAGCTGGTAGGAAGAGTCACCAGACACAAACCAAAAAAAAAAAAAAAATCTGAAATTGTTTCCCCTGTTCAGAAAGCTCTATAGGGCAGCTGCTTGTCCATGTCCTATGACTCATGTTGGAGGGCTGGACTTTCTCCTTCCCAGGTACTCCTGAGCTCCAGCAGGAATACTGAAAGGTGTCACATCCATGGTGAATTCCAGACCTAAGAACATCTCAGAATCAGCTTGGTGCCCGAAGTTCAGAGAACTAAAATCTGACTAGTGAGTTGGTAGAATGCAGAATCCATGTGAATTATTTTTATTAATTCTTTCCTTTTCCTCCTCAGGAAATGTGGGCTGTGTGACCTTGAGCAGAAATTTCTCACTCCAGCATGGCTTGAGGATCCACTCCCTAGTCCTGAGATGGCTTTTGTTAGAAAGCACACACTGGGTTTTAACAGCCACTTTTTAAGCATAACAATGGAACAAAGCCTATTCCTAGGAAATTAAGGAATAAGAAAAAAGATATGTTCAGGGTTATTTTTCCTATCTCAATTTCTTTTTCTTATTTGAATCAGAAATAGTTAGCTGAGAAATTATTCAGCCTACCATGATGCCATATAAATGAAGTGTTATAGTCTTAAAAAAATTAAGAAGAGTTTTGTCAACTAATAGTTTATACACTGTATTTTAAAATACATATTTGGTATTTGATCTTTTATAGAGTCTACTTTAATTGCTTAAGGTGAGGGATATGTAGGACAGTTTTCCAGAAATGTAATCAAATTTTCCCCTATAGAATAGAATTGTGTGGTTGAATTCTTACTTTGCCATAATAAAATATCAAACAAGTTCACTATGTGAAGAAATCATTTTTCAGTCCACAAATTTTACTTGCTCTCCTTCTTTTATAGTTATATAATGGCTAGTATTGCTATACATATAAAATAAAAATTTAAAAGTTACCCTAGTGACCAATTATACTATTCTGAGGGACAATGTTTCTTGGCTTTCTCATCAAGGTCACTAGTTTCTAGATACAGGGGCAAAGTTATGTTGTGTCAACTGCCTCGTCAGCACTAATATAAAGCCTCCATTACTTGGGTGTTAAAAGTAGGTTTGGGGTATGCAGCATCCTGCGGGTACCAGTTCTGCAGTATATCATTTTCTTAAAGCCATGTTATTTTGTTGTGGCAGATTACAGATGGAACCCTCTTGGGATGATTGTTTTTAGAAAAGAAAAATAGGATACATTAAAGTACAGGATGAGCTTTTTTCTATATCACCTTTTCCAAGCCCATTTCCTTTATTATAATAATTACTGATGTTATTACTCAACATATATTTTTAGTTTACTGCCAATTTTTGAATCTTCATTTCTTCTCATGTGACCCTGGTTATCATAGCTACACTATAATTTGCAGTTTGTGCTCATGCAGTATTGAGTGTGTGTGCACACTCATGCATGCATATATACATAGTTGCAGATATGAACTTTGAAGTTTAGCGACTAAATATTTGCACAATTGTCAACCCTTAATTTCTTATATAGAAGGTAGTGTCCAGAGGGATGATGAACATGAACACTGGGAGTTAGATTGCCCAAATTTGAATTTCGTTTTACCTTCTCTTATCTATATTACACAGTCAAGTTTTAACTCCTCAAAAAGGAGTTAAGTCTCCATAGCTGCTGGCACTGATCAAATGTTAACTATCATTTATTGTAAATCCTTCATAAATTGTCATCCTACCTTGTGCTTACGGTTTTTTTATCCCTGACTCCCTAACTCTCTAGTTCTACTTGAGCTCAGTGGTTATTTCTTATTCTGATGAAGTGTCTACCACCATGAAGGGCACTGCAGTGATCATATGGGACATTCTTTGTTAAAGAACTTTCATTATCTCAGGGAGTGTTTGTACTTTTGAAGCAGTTTGCAAAGTAGTATATAAGTGGAGTGTGCTGAAGTGCCCAAACACACTGACAGGAATCACTGTGGAGAAAATTTTTATTACTTTTATTCTTATTAGCATAGCAAAGTGCACTCTGACTCTCATATTTACAATTTGGAGGTTACTATCTGTCCTCTCTAGACTAAAGCATTAAGAAGACAAGAATTTTACCTATCTTGGTCATTACTCTATTCCCAGAAACTAATGTTGCACCTAACGTATAGGAAGATCTCAACAAATATTTGTTAAATTCAATGAAAAATGAAAAAAGAAAAGTATTTAGCTCATGAGGACAAATAATGCCACATGACTCATTATTTATTTATAGTGTTTCAAACTAATGTTATTGCCTAATATTTAAGGATTAAATTAAAAGATTCTGCCACTATTTGTACACTCAGACAAGTCAATAACTTGATCAAAACCTTAATTTTTTTTGTGGTAATGATGATGATAACACTCAATGTTTGCAGCAGAATATATACATTTACGCATACACATACATACATATACACACATACATATATCACATGCTTATTATAATGGTAACTAGTGCAATGAAAAAATAATAAATTGAAATTCATAAAATTAAAACTTTTGTGCATCACAGGGCATTACCAAGACTGTGAAAAGATATGGAAAAACAACATTTTCAAATCACACATCTGTTAATATCTAGAATATATAAAGAACTCTCATAGAACAACAAAAAGACAAACCCCCAAAATTTGAGAAGGACAGAGGACTTGAGTAGATATTTCTCCAAAGAAAACACGCAAATAGACAACAACCATAAGAAAAATTTATTATAATCACTAGCCTTCAGGGAATTTCAAATCAAAATCACAGTGAGCTACTAATTCACATTAACTAGGATGGTTAGAATCAAAACAGTGGAAAATAATAAGAGTTGGCAAGGAGGTAGAAAATATGAACACTGGTACATTGCTGGTGGGAATATAAAATGGTGCCACTGAAGGTAACAGTTTGGCATTTCCTCAGAGTTAAACATAGGGTGACCATATTGACCCAGCAATTCCACCAACAGAAATGAAAGCATATTCCCACACAGAAACTGAACATTTCTTATTACACTGTTCATAATGGCCAAAACATATAAACTATATAATTGTACATTGATGGGAGAATAGATAAACAAATTTTGGTATATATGTACAATGAAATATTATTCTGCCCCTTAAAGGAATGAAGTTGTGATACAAGGAATAACTTGGATGGATCTTGAAAACATTATGCTAAGTGAAAGAAGTTAGATGTACACACATACAAATCGCCTTTTGTATGATTCTTTTTATATGAAGTATCTAGAATGGTGAAATAGCACAAAGACAACAGATTGGTGGTTTCAGGAGATGGGGGAGGAGTGAACATGGAGTGATTATTTAATGAGTACAGGATATTCTTATGAGGTGATACAAAGTATTGGAGCTAGAGAGAGGTGGGGACTGCACAACACTGTGGGTGTACTAAATGCCACTGGATTGTATAATAAATGTACATTATGTCAATTTCATCCAAAATTTAAAAAACACAGAGATTCAGAAAGTATAAAAACATTGCTAAAAAGTGATAGAATTTAAGCATTTGTAGAAAATAATTACTAAATTTGGCATATTATACTTTTAAATTTTTTCTTTTACATATTAACATGTGCAGAATTATGTGTATTCTTATTTTTATGTTGTGATTTTATATTTTGATGATTGCATTTCAATATAATCAATATCCTTTATAAGCTTACATATTTTATTGACATTTTTGCAAAAAAAAAAAGAAGGCTTCATTGTCTTCCCTAGACCAATGAAGAGGTTTGTTACCTTAAAAAGGTTAAGAGCTCCTATTAGTCTTTAAGATTTTCAAAGCAGGATGCATCAGAATTACTCAATGATAGCACTACAGTTGGAGAGTATGAGTCAATATCTGCTTTTTCACTTGCAGACTGTTTCCATTTGCTTTACATATCCTTTATTAAAACACCAAAACAAAAATACAATAATAATAGTTTGACCTCATTTTCAATGAAATTAAAACAAAAAATACTATAGCACTGAATAGAGGTATTTATCTCATCAGATATATTTTTTTACTTCCATATAAATCCTTGATGGACATTTTTACATGCATATGTGCACAAACAATGTGAGCACATACATATTCACCCCATACCATTATCACAGTAGTTATCTGTTAATTCTATCAGGTGAACATGGACTTTGATGAAATTTTATAAACATTCATTTGATCTTATAATTTTACAAACACTTGCTCTTTTCATAAGGAGGATATTTTAAGGATGGAGTGATAAACTGATCTGAATAGGGTAGTCTGCTGTGTTCTTACAATTTTCTTCCCTCAAATTCAGACCTGTGCCTCTATTAATGTTTATTAGTTAGAAATATTTGAAGAACTGCCTACATAATGTTACAAGCATAATATTACTTTATGTGAACAGGATTCTCTATTGCTTTTAGATACCTGCAACTTACTTTTAAGGAAGTAACCTACATTATAACCAGGTTTGGTGGTGCATGTCTGTAATCCTCCTGAGACAGGAGAATCACAAGTTTGAGGCCAGCCTCAGAACTTAGTGAGTCCTTGCCTCAAAATAAAAAAGAGCAGGGGCATAGCTTAGTGGTGGAGTACCCTTGGGTTCAATCTCCAGTACTACAAAATTGTGTGTGTGTGTGTGTCTCCTATGATAGATGATTACATTTTCTAGTAAAACACACATAGGTGAATTGTGTATATGTGCACACATGCATTTTACTTGAGATATTACTCAATTCCATCCTTTTTTGTTCTGGCATCTTAATATACATTAGGCATATTATTGTGGTATTTGCAGGATGTCTTTAGAACATTTGTAGGCTCAGATACAAACATGAGAATAATACAATGTCACACTAATGATAAAAATAAATACTGTCTGCTTTTAAGATTACTTTTACCAATTAAATTGCACCTTTTGTTCCCTTTATTGTTTCCTTTGGCAGTTGACATCTTCCTGGACTTTCCTTTTCTAACAAAAGTACTGGCTGTAGTCATTTTTAGCAATTCCTGTGGACTGATCACACTTTTGGATCAGTGTTAGCTAAGTGTGTTGCCATATATTTGCATTTAGTATTTATGGGGGCTTATTCTTCAGCATTCAAGAGGAACACTTCAGGATGGCCACACTGTGACTTCTCCTTTGCCAGGCCCCTTCTGCAGGCAGTTTACATAGACACTTGGAACGTTAGTGGGTTTCACAGCTGCAGCGTTTAGTGGAAATAAACCCAAAGGAGCCATCTGCCCTCCCCACGCTGCCTCCTTTCAATTCCCTAGCAACTTCCCAGTAGCCAGCTGCCACAGAAACGATTGGAAAAGCAAGACTCAGTGGACTGTAATGATTGTTATTCTCGGGGAAAGTAGGTTCTCTGATTTGGCTGAGAGATAAAGGATATTGGATGCACTTGGTTCATCTGAGTGTATCAATAATATCCAACTTCTACCATTAACTTGTTAGGATTTGATGAGGGAAGTATTTTGTTTCTAGGGATGAACCAGGTAAAAACCAAGCCAGAGTTCAAGTTCTTGCTTGAGAATGGTGAGCAGAAAATTGGACTCTGGGAATGTTGTCAGAGTTTATCTTGTGTGCTACAAATAATGTTGCTTATTAATCTCAGCATTGTCAATAAATCCTAGGCATAGATTGGCCTGCCCCTTTCTTTAGTTTTTTCACATTTCCTTGAACCAGATACTTTCCACTGAAGCCCATATTCTGATAAGACATGGGACCTGCTTCTGTCATTGGAAAGCACCGAAGTAGCAAAAACTCCTCTAATGGACACAAGATACCCTCTTACAGTTTGCCGTTTGAGCAGAAAGTACATTGTTTTTGAAAATTAAGTAAATGTATTGTACTTTATGGGGATAGTTCAAAATTGATGATATTTGTGAGTTGAGATTCTAAGAAGAGAATTGTCATACAGAGACTTATTCAATTTAACCCATACTTTACACTGCAGATTAACTTTCCTTTTTTTTTGGTCACAACATTTTTCTTACTTCCATAAGCATCAGCTCTTTGCTTGAAAAATTACATTACATTGCTACATATTCCTCATTGTATGTCTCTTTTTCTAAAAAGTTCTTATTTCTATATCTTACAACCACTATAGTTTCCCCAAGATTGGTCTGTTATTAAAGTTAACAGTCATCAATGATTTTGTAAAGGAAGTTTAGCTTCCTTTAAGCACTGGATTTAAAGAATATTTAGCATGTTATAATTGTAGATAAAAATCCCAGTCAGACATTCTGGGGGTTGTAATCATATAACAAAGCATGACTGTATAAACATAAGGAGAATGTAAAGGTATGATCTAATGCCCTGTGTTATAGAAAACAGAGTGTTGCACTAACTCATAGAATCTCTCTCTGTTTACCTCTGGTCTCCTAGCTAACAATTGTTTGGAATCCACATCTATATTCTTAATGTCACAGCCTAAAAGTCTAAAAATCTTTGAAAATTAAAGTTTTTATTAGTTTATGGTAAAGCAACAAAATCAAACCTTAGCTCACATGAGGTTATTTATTCCACTAAATCGTCTTTGTCATCTTTCTTTCTCGTTCTCCTCTTTCTCCTTCTCTTCCTCCAGCTGCTCTCTGCAGATACATACTTTTGGTTGTGTCTGTTCTCCTAGACTCTACTGTAAGCATAAGTGTTATACAGTATGTATATATGGATTATTTTATCTCTCCAAAATATGAAAAATCCTAAATTCCAAAGCCTGCTGATCCCACATGTTTTGGACAAGGGATTATGAGCTACTCTTACTTTTCTGTGTCATTCTACTTAAAAGTGATTGATAGTTTTCTTCAAAATCTCAGCTGTACTCTTTGTTTTCTTACCTTCCCATTCATTTAATGCAATTTGATCTGGCTTCTGCCTACACCATTCCAATAGAACTGATCTTCCTGAGGTTTCCTCATTGCCAAGTTCAGTTGTCATTCTCTGGATCATGGGTGAGTGACTTGTCTGAAATCACTTTGTCATCAGTGTCCTTCTTTTCTGTGACACTGACTTCTCCTGATGGTCAGTGGCTCCTCTTTTTCGATTGTCCTACTTCTGCATACTTATTATTATTCCATTATTTCCTGGGTTTATTGTCAGTGTGTTTCTCTTTTTCTCTGTATTTTCCTTGGACTATCGTATCAACACAGATGCTTTTTAAAATGATTGTAGTAAAATTTAAGAAACAGTGTGTTTGAAGTATAAACAAAAGTGTAGAATTTTTACAAAGTATAGAATTTACCATTTTGAAGTAAATATTTCAGTGGCATTCAGTTCATTCACATTATTGTTCTATTCTCACCACCATTCATTCCTAGAATTTTTTCATCTTTTCAAAATGAGATTCTGTACCCATGAGACTGTTCACTCTTTATTTCTCCCAACCTTTAACATTGCTATTCTGCTTTCATTTTCTATTAATTTGGTATTCTAGGCACCTCATATAAGAGGAATCATACAGTATTTTATTAATTTGACTATTCTAGGCATCTCATATAAGAGGAATCATACAGTATGGCTTATTTCACTTACCATAATGTATTCAAGATTTATCTATATTGTAGCATGTGTCAGAATTTTCTTACTCTCTTAAGGCTGAATAATACTCCATTTTAGGTATATACCACATTTTGTTTATTCATTTATCTTTTGATGGATGCTTGGATTGGTTCCACCTTTTCTCCACTATGGATATTGCTGCTATGAACATGAGTGTAAAAATATCTACTTGTATCCCTGCTTTTAATTATTTTGAGTATACACCCAGAAGGTCACTATGAGTCCTTTTGACTACCATCTATTCATCCTAAGAGATGTAGTGTGGCATATTGTAGCATAGAATGAGCAGTCACCCATACTTGGATTTTTACCAGAGCAGGGGCCTCATTAGGGAGAAATTGTTCTCTAAGGCAAAATTAGTTAGGACAGTGATTGTTGCAAGAAATCTTATGTATGTTCTGTAAAACCCATTCCATGGTTTTGGGTATATACAACTACATACAAATTGCCGACAGGTGGTGGCAGCAGAAATCATAAGCTACAGAAACAGAGATGGCGGTGAGAAGGGATAGGGTAGAATACTCTGGACAAATAACAATAAAAATGAAATGATTTTTTAGAATTAAGAGTTCACTAAAGAGCCTGGCTTTATATAGAATTCTACAGCTATTTCATGAAATTCCGAGTTATTAATGAAGGACATTACTGTTTCTTTTCTCAATACTGTCAACAACATCTAGTGATGAACTTTAATCATTTGACAGGTCAAATACACACTACAATTCTTTTGTATGCTTCCAATAAAACATAGAATTATATATTTTCAAAGATACTGAAAACAATTAAAAATAAATTGTTGTAGGGCCATCTTCATCAGCTTTTACACGAACTATTGACAAGTTTTCTAAATGATTATCTTGCCAGTCAAGTTCTTTCTTCAGCTTTCCTCCCCAGGTTGCCAACAGACATTACCTACTTTAAACCCAGGCCTGGACATGCCACTCCCCATGGGCTGTGGCAGAATTATTACTCTATGACTTGGCATCTGACCTTTCCCTGCTGTTTAAAAATCAAAATACCTATCATTGTCACCCTCCCAGCCACAGGATATCCAAATACCCTTTCAGTTGCTCTTCTGAACCTCAGTTTCTTTGTACTTTGATGGATTGATTTAAAACTAAATAACACACAAAGTACCCAGTTAGTGGTAAATAATGGCAGTTTTAGACAATGTTGATAACTAAATAAGAGATGAATAAGGAAACATTATTTTGTCTCTTATGTATGATTTCTTAGGAAACAGAATGTTTTTTTTTTAATTTTTTTATCCTTTATTCTTTTAGAGGGCAAACAGGAGCAGAAATTTTACACTAATGCATTTACAGGATGATTTACATTAATATTTAAATAGATCTTAAATTTCAAAGAGGGCCTTGATTTTATTTCAGTGGGCTCAGAAACTAAATGAGAAACTGATTCTTCATCTGTCATCTAGATTTTTTTTCCTGTTTCCAAAAATTTGGAATACTGAATGACTTGTAGACCCAGAATAAAGTTGAGGTGTGTGCTTGAATATTTGAAATATCAGATTTTTTTCCTCTAACTCAAAGTCTGACTTTGATTACATATCTCAGAGTAAACATATTATTTGAGAACTCAGTACCCTCAGTAGCATTTACCCCCTAAATGATTTAGAAATAGATCCTGGAAGAGAGTGATTCTTAATGGTTTACAAAACCAAAATAGATTGAAAAAAAAATACTGTTAAATCAGAATCTGCCTTGGCATTTGTAGACCTCCCACTGGTTTGTGTTGCTTGTATTTGATGTCAGTTTGATTGGCATAGCTCTCTTCTTCAACCTAGGTGAGTATTGTCCCCCCACCCCACCCCAATTTGAACAAATCTAAGAGCTGCCATCTAGTAGCTAGCCTGGCAGTGATACCCACTATTCAACAGAAACAAGCCTTGCACAAACCACCAAAATGACCACAGTTCTCTCTTTCCCAAAGATACAAATAACTTCTTTTCCTTTGTCAGCTATAGACTTAGTCCTTATTTGCCTTTACTATTCCTAGATAAAAATTATTAGGAAAACAGAATGTTTTAAAAGGAATTTTTGGTGTTGTATATTATTTTTCCATTCCCAATTGTTTAATAAATGTCTGCATGGTTTGTGATTCTCAGAGTGCAAGAGTAAGAACATTTAGAAAAAGAGTCTTAAATATCTAACCAGCCTTCACATTTATTTGGTTTTATATCTTCATGCCTTTATTCATTCAGTTACTTATTTTGTTTGAGGCAAGACTTTCACATATGAAATAATGAAAAAAAGAATAAAAGATTTGAGGTCTAAATCTGTGGTCCAGAGTAAAAGTATTGCCACAAGTCCTGGTTGTGTTGGTTTCCTATTGTTGGGTAACAAATTACCACAAACTTAGTAGCTTGAAACTTCATTGTTTAATATCTCACAGTTCTGTGAACTGCAGGTTCAGGTGAGCACAACTCGTTTTTTTGCTTAGGATCACACAAGGACACAATAAAATTTTTACCAACTGAGCTCTAAGCTAGAGTCTCTGGGGAAGAATTAACTTCCAAACTCATTCTGGCCCAGAATTTAGTTATGTACTATTGTAGTTCTGAAGTCCTCTGGCTATGACCAGATTTTGCTCTCAATTCTTAGATGATACCTCTGATCCTTGTCCATGGCCTTATTCATTTTCAAAGCCAGCAGCAGCACATAAACTCTTCCCTGGTTCAAATCTCCGACTTCCCCTTCTTCCAGCATCTAGAGAAAACTCTACTTTCAGAGGGCTCACTAAGGCCTGGTGTGATTGATCAGTCTCCTTTTTAGTAGTTCAACTGATGAGATGCCTTAATTATATCTGTGAAGCCTTTTTTTTTCATGTAATATGACAGTCATTAAAATGTTTTACCATCATAGTCACAGGAGAGCAAAATCACATAAGGATGAATGTCCTTAGAGATTATTCTTAGAATTCTGCCTTTTCCCTTGCTGGGTGGGCAGAACTTTCTCTAGAAGACCCCATAGGTGAATGAGTCCATGAAATAGAAAGGTGAAGAGACAGGAGAGAATTTTTGGATTGCATGGTATTGACATGGTATTGAATTTTACAGGGGACTCTAGTGAGGGTGGTGGTGCTTTCAATATGAACCCTGACCTGCTTGCTGCAGCTGTGGTCACCCATGATTTTCCTACAGCAAACTGTTGCCCTGATGCAAAGTCAGAGTGCTTTTTATCTCCTATCTCCAGCATATCCTGGCCTCCAAACACAAAAATGAACAACAATAATAGATAGATAGATAGATAGATAGATAAGACTCTCCATATGAGTTCACTCCTCATTTAGCACCTTATTTAAGGGACTATACCTTAATTTCTCCATTCTCAATACTCTTCCTCTTTCCAGGAGAAACTCTAGATCAATTCTGCAAGATTGTGACCTAATTAATTGATACCAAAAGTGAATAAATGATAGATAGAGATATCTCTTCAGGGATAGTGTATCCTTGAAGAGGATAAATAATCTGAACTTTGGTGAAGAGCAGGATGAACAAAATATACTTTTGAAATAATTTATGGTTAAAAATATGCATATCTTGTGTAAAAATGTAAACAATACAGAGTGAATAACATTTTACAAAATTTAGAAAAAAGACAATTTTCATGTTCCATACATGATAGGTAACTAACTACAAAAATATATTCTTTGTATCATAATATATCATATTTTTCTACAAACATCATCTTAAATTGATTGTAAATTTTATTTAGTTGCAGAGTGGGGTTAAAAATTAAAATTTAGTCATAAGGGATGTTATATTGTTATCACATGTTAAGAGGAAAAATCATTTTATAAGCAAATACCTTATCAAGAAGACTAGTATTTGGGGCTGGGGTTGTGATTTAGCAGTCAAATGCTTGCTTAGTATGTGCAAGACACTGGGTCCAATCCTCAGCATCACAAATAAATGAAATAAAGGTACCGTGTCCAACTACAACTATATATATATATATATATATATATACACATGCACACACATATATACTTATATAAATATATATTTATATATATTACTAGTATAAAATTTGTTCAAGATTAATGCATTATTTCTAATCCATATACAAATTAACAAACTTAACTCTCTATACGTTTCAATCCTTTTTTTTTTTTTTTTTACCTGTCATATCCCTCCCCATCCTGTTTTCCTGGAGGTTAATGGTCAGAATTAGATGTGAAGGTTGAATACGGCCTAGCTGATAAGTACTTGTGTTGCTCTGAATGTGCTGGAGAGTGTGTCAGAGCTGGGGTTAAATTCACAAGGGTGAGGGAATTTTAAAGAATGTATTCCATACCCTTAAGGTATAGAAGTTGATGTGGAAACACTCATAGCTGTGAAATCTTATTAGGGCCTTTATAGTATACATATGAGCTACGTCTTTAACAGTCTATTTTACAGCTAGATTTATTATATTCAAATATATTGAGGAATGAAGGTAAGTGTCTTTATGCCTGAATTAATATTTTCAGAGGCATTCCTTTTCCCCACACTTTCATTTCTCGTTCAGGTTAGCTAAGTTTCACATCCCCAGGTCCCTATCCTTGGTCAAATACCCATCATGTTCATATATTCTGGTGTAAAATGCAGTAACTATGAAATGCTTTGGTTAGGAATGGGGCATTGGGTCCACCTCCATAAACTCTATGAGGAAGGCAACAAACTTCATGTGTAACTGAAGATAAATGATAAATCTTACAAGAGATTCAATGGTCAAATTCCTTGATAGTGGGATTCAATTATAGCTGTCAGTCAGCTGTTTGGTTGAAATCTGATTTTATGAATTTGATCACCAAACTTGGTAGCAAGACCATGTTTTAAACCTAATCTTGTTTTAGAGAGAGCTATTTTGAAATATAACTGTTATTAATTACAGCCCAATCTCATGGTATATCCAGTTAGAAAGTGCCTGCCTGGTTAAAAGACCTACCTGCAGTATATCCTTTTACACATCTTTGTTCATATAAGTACAATGTATATCCATTACTGATCTCATAATGGGAATTATTTAATAAATTCTGATATGTTCATAGTACCATAATAAGTAGAGTATTTAGTGGAAATTTGTTGGTTTACATTATATACACTTTTGGTTACCTAGGAGAATCTTCTTGTCCTGTAGAGATATTCTTTCTACAGTGTTCTGAGGGGGGAAAAAGTCACTGTCTTAAATTTATTTATGTATAATTTTTAAGTAAATGAAATTTTTCTTTTAATGTGACAAAATTTAAATCCAGTAGGTGATGTTTTTTAGTCCTAATTTATGTTTATTCGTTTAGAAATGAATTCATCAGGTATCTGTGATTTTTTTATAATCCTTTTTTTCCTTTTTGGGATAGTAACTATTCCTTTTTTTGACAAACTCAGTGAACCTAGTTGTTAACTGGTAGAAGGAGGTTTGACTAAGGGAGCTAAATATTAAAGCCATCCATTAATTGGTAGCAAGCTATGATAATTCTGTTGGTTGTAGAAAGCAAATATCAGTGGGGGTTGAAAAAATATTTATGTACAAGGTAGAAAATGCTCCAAATATTGGGCAAATTACCATGGAAATAAAATCAAAGGAGGACCTTCTGACTGGAAGGAAATTAAAGTGTAAGTATTGCTGCTCCTTCCCTTTCCTTTACATCTCTAAGGAATATTTTTGTAAGTGTTCTCTTTTCTTGTGCTGTTGTTTATCACAATTTAAGGCAGCATCTTTTGTGATGCATACTTCTTGCCTAACATAGCCCAATACTTCAAAATCAGATTTCATAGCATGTGCTTCACATTGTGATTATTTGCTCTATTTCAAAACAAACAGAAAATCTGCAGGTGTCCTATAAACATTGATATCCTAATGCCTTAGAATAGACTGTATTATAGCAACATCCTGACTTATAGTAGTTTTGGAATCGTCCTCCTTCCCTTATTTTTATTTTCGGGGTGAGGGTGGGGGTGGAGTGGTATCAGGGATTGAACTCAGGGGCACTCAACCACTGGATCACATCCTTAGCCCTATTTTGTATTTTATTATAGACAGGGTCTCTCTGAGTTTCTTAGAGTCTTTCCATTGCTGAGGCTGGTTTTGAACTCCCAATCCTCCTGCCTCAGCCTACGGAGCCACTGGGATTACAAACGTGCACCACCTTGCCTGGCTCTTTCCTTTCTTCTTCTTCTTCTTCTTCTTTTTTTTTTTTTTTTTTACATTTTCTTTCTTCTTGATGTACAGAAACTGCTACAGGGTTTGTGCTGGTCTCTTGAAACATTTCACTCCAAATTTCCTTCAATTTGGCCTTCTTTATTGGAATTTAATCCTCACCCATCTGCTGATAATGCTTAAACCTCTGTTTCTGCTCTGATCTCACCTGGAGTTCTATATGCATATTTAAATGGCTATCCTCAAACTTGGTGTGTATGGCAATAGAAACATCTCTATCCTCTCTGTATCAGGGTCCATTAGATAAGTAGATAGTAGGAGGAGCCAAGTAGATGTGTTTTTTTTCAGAAAGAGGCATTTATTGTAAGGATTCAAAAGTATGTTTCACAGAGATCAGTGGCTAGTCTTTAGGAAAAGACTGAAAACAAAATTAGAAAGTTGCAAGGTCTCCCTCGACCACCACCTCTTTCTGATTCCCTCTTTCCATCTTTGCCTCCTTCTCTCTGCATTTTCTTGGTTTTTTTTTTTTTTTTCCTCCTTTGACTAGTATATTCTGCTTCTCAATCCACAGGGAAGAAAATGACTACTTCACAGATCAAGTTAACATTACATATTCAGAGACTAACTTGCAGTCTCCAATCCCCAGTTCTTGGGTTTCAGGAATGGCCTCACATCATAGCTGAGAGCTGGGCTAGGCTTCTGGCTCAGGTTCCTACATACACCTAGTCTAGTATTGGCCTCTCTTGGACCCTATAGTCCAAGTCATAATGAGCACAGTTGGTATTAACTCCTGCCACCCTAAGACCTTGCTATGTTCTGATACTTTATAGCTGCCCCCCCTCCACTGCCTACTGGGAAATGGTAAATTTTAATCTGTCCATTCAGTGAACATTTATTGAGTCCTGCTTTGTTCCAAGCTTATAGAATGCATACTTGCCCAATAGTTCAGCATCTGGTGAGGAAGCCATCTGGAATCTAAATAAGCAACTGAAATACACCAGTTACAAATGTGGTGAGTGCTATAGAGAAGCTGGAATAGAAAACAATGCAAACTACTTGAGGAAGGCCTCTCTGAGAAGGTGGAAATTCAAGCTAGTACCTAGAAGATGAGATAGAGGTAGGAGGAAGGATTTGTTTGTTTTCTAGAGGGAAAAATAAAAGAAAACCTAATTTATGCACAAGGGGAGGATGACATAGAAGAAAGTGGAGGTGAGAATAAAACTTGTAGGTTAGGAGTTCAATTATAATCGGAAGTGTAGCCATAGAAGAGAAAAAAAAATCTTTGTAGTACTGATCATATAATCCATTAAAGAGTGCCATTTAGCCTTTAATTTATTCCAAACCCCATTCTAATATACTGAGAAGGATGAAAAAATAAGTCAAATATGTAATCCTACCCTTAATTTGATTATAACCTAGTGTGTTGAGAAAGGCTGATTATAAAGGTAAAAGTCTCAGGAAGAAGGATGGGGAGCCCAAGCTTCATATCCCTGTGACCTCAGGGCTGGATTCAGGCAAATTTCAGAGCCAGAGAGCCAAGGTGGTTTATTAAAAACCCATAAGGTAAGTTTGAGAAACTCTCATGTAACAAAGGGCACTGTCTTATAGCACAACACTTGATCTCTGTATGCCAAACCTCTAAGTTCTCTTCAAATGTTTACTTAATTTAATCCTCTGAGTAATCTGTGAGGTAGGAATTACTTTTATCCCCATTAAACAGATGAGGAAACTGAGGCATAGAAATGTAAAATAACTTGCTGAAGGCCTTACATCCTGTAAGAGTGAACTGAGTATTTCAGTACAGAGCAGTGGGGAGCCATAGTCTGCTCTGAACCACCCTGTTGCAAGGTCACCTTGGTGTCATCTTGATGGACAGAGAAAACGTCTGCTAGACACAGGGCTGCCCACATGGCCACTAGAACGCTATAACTTAAAACATTTTTTTAATGGATGCTATTAGATGTGTTGAAATGACAGTGAAAGCAGATATACAAGTGAAAATATTGTCCATACGGGTTCAGGATCTTGACAGTCCTTCTGTTTTTATGCACTGACTTTTTGGGGGGTAACCAATTTTGGATCAGTAAAACTTGATCCAGAATTGCTTATCAGGATGTTAAATGTTCTAAGCTCTCTTTTCTTATGATTATCTCCTTTCTCTTATGTATCATAGGTTGGATATCCCTTACCCAAAATGCTTGAGACCAGAATTTAGATTTTATATATATTTTTAAATTGGGAAATATTTTTATAGACTTTACCAATTTAGCATTCCTAATCTAAAAATCCTAAATCCAAAGGGTCTCAATACCTGGGACTTTTTTTCTTTTTCTTTGGTGCATTATATTTGTACACAATACTTACATATTGTTACATATTAGTACATGCACACAATATAACTATAATTTTTTGAGTGCCACGATCTTCAGGGAATAGCTTAGAACCAAAATAAATTGTATCAAAACTCATATTAATAAAATAAACAATAGAAAATATAAACTATTTACTAAAAAACATTTTATGCAATGACCAGATAGAGTTTACGGTGTTTTTACACATCTACTTGGAGGGAAGAGATAGTATCGTAACTTTTAGGAATGTTTCACTCCTACATGTCTCGACATCTTTTCTGATCATGTTCAAACTGATTCCAATGGCTAAGTATAAGTTAAATTCTATTCTAATTATCATTAAGTTAACTTTAGGAAGCAAATAGTTTTTTGTTTTTGTTTTTTTTTTTAAATTAGAACTTGAATTAAATAATCAAACCTTCAGTTTCTGGTATTTCTGTAACTTCAGGAAGCAGCAACTCTGTCTCTTGTTCAGTGCAAAAAAAGATGCAAAAGCATCCCTTGCCAACATTCCTCCTTATGGTGCTGCCCTCCCTCCTTGTTTGTGTTGTAGCTATAGACTCCCTCTAACAATTTAACTATATCCCTGAAGTAGCATAAATTCCATGAATAGCATAATATAGTTAACGGAACATTCTGCATCAGAAGTTATAGGATCTACTCAGGGCGGAGAAGTGACATAGTGATTTAAGGAGAAAATTTCACATAAAGGATTGTAAACTATCACAAAGAATTTTCATATGAAAAAAAGGGCTAGTAAGAAGTAAAAAGAACTCTAAAGAATATAGGAATAGCAGATTTAAAAAAACAACTTCTAGTCCTAGAACTGAGATAGCCTGACCAAGGAAGAGACCCCCACACCCCCAACCAAGGCTAAGCTCCTGACATTGCTGAAGAAGGTACAGATATTGTTACTAGATGGCAGAGAAGCTGCCATGGTGGGGTGTTGGTGGAACTTTCTAGGAATATGCCCTCTAAGGTGCCAGCTAGAGCGGTTTACAGAAAGTTGTCTTATTAGAAACACTAATAAGTTTACAGAACTGCCCAAAGAATGTGACAAAGGAAGCTACTTGGTGCTTGGGAAGCTCTGTTGCAAGAGAGAACACCAAAGCAAGAAGGAAAAACCCTTTCCTCTGCTAGACCTTTCCATCAATCTCTATTCATAAAGGTTCACATTGCACTATCCACTAAAGGAAAAATATCCATGGAATTCATATCCACTTTCCCAGAGGAGGTAATAAAGGGTGAATTTGGAACTAATTTGGGGACAATAAAATGATAACTAACACACATGGGAATCTCTAACCATTATCAGAATTTGACTAAGGGCTTTCAAAAGCTATTGTGTTGGACTTATTGCAAAATCAAATTACTGTTTTGAATATGTTGTTTTTTAAATTTGTCTCTATAACTTTTAAAGAAATTGACTCTAACACTCATTATGTCACATTTGTGCTTAAATTGGTTATTTGAAACAAAATAATATCCATAATATTTCAAATATTTTATAATTAATCATAATAGAAACTGTTACAAAGTCGAATGTTTAATATTTTGTTAGAATGAGAGATTTTTACTTATTAGTGAAAATAGCATGTTTTTTTTTGTTTTAAATATTGTAGCAAATTAGTTTTTATATATGTTTCCTGCTCCTGTACTATTATTAGATTTTAAGGGAGCTCCAAGTACTCCTGGTCTGAATCATTCTTATTTACAAAACATTGTTAACATTTGTCACTGTAAATAGCAGAGTAGATGTTGGAGCAGATTAGTTATCTGTGTGTGAATACAAGTTTCTAGGTGAACTATTGTCATTACTGAAAAATGCAAGAATTATAAGAAATAGTTGTACTTGTGTAAGATAGTATAAAATAAACCATATCAATACATAAATGTGCCTTATACGTATATAGTATAAGGCACGTGAGCCATGTGTTAAAGTGCATTAAATTATTTTTCAACAATCCTCAAAAGTTGGGCATGGTGGTGCACTTCTATATAGTCTCAGCCACAAGGGAGGCTAAGGCAGGAGGATTGCTTGAGCTTTAGGAGTCTGTGTCCACCAGCCAGAGCAGCATAGCAAGACCCTGTCGAAAAAAAGAAAATCTTGAAATATTTTTAAAACATCATATTTTGATGAACTGCAGAAAACCTATGAGAAGAAAATATCTGACCCTGTGTTCCAACTGAGACTTCTTAGAAAGATGGTGAATTTTACAGGTGAAATAGTTAAAAGTTCTTGAATGCAATAATTTTAAAGGAAGCTGTAATAACCAGTATCTTTGGTTTGAGGAAGTTTTCTCATTCTTGAGCCAGCTTCCTTTTTTGAAAATATCAATCTTGATGTAAAATGAAAGCTTAAGAGAATGTCTATAAGTTTTATATTTTAAAGATGTTGATTCATGAATATAGAAAAATTATAAGAGAAAATATTGTTAGAGTCAAGACTAAAATTCTGTCTGCAAGATTAGTATAGAGCTATTACTGGTTCAGAATCCAACATACCAACTAATGGTAGTTTAGTTTCTGCAAAGGAAGAATTTGAAAGAAAGAAGGAGAAATAAGAAAGAATTGGGATTTCTAATCTTCAAAACTATCTACCTATCTGAAGCCATCATGGTTTATAGTATATATTACTATTTTCTTATTGTAATTTTTTAGTTAATATTCTCTTATTACCATCAATAACAATTAATAATCTTTCTCCTTAAATAACATAGCTTTCTTTTTCAGCAGTAGAAAAGGAGTATATGAAATCTATATTTAGGTATTGTTTATCAAGTTTATTCCCTTAGCATTTTTATTCATTTGGAGGAAAATGTGTTATAGTACTAATAAGGCAAATGAACTCATGAGATAGAGGTCATGATTATTTCATTGATTGAGTTTTTCCTGAGAGCATGGTATCATATTTTGTAAAAATACAACTATCTGTTAATTATTTTCTGACACTTTTGCTCTATTTTATGCTTGTCCTTTTAAATATTGCAGCAAATTAGTTTCCATGTTTCCCACCCCTGCACTACCATTAGATTTTAAAGGAGCTGGGACTTGCCAGCACCTTTTTAACTCTCATTTGGACTTGCCAGCACCCCTTCTGGAACTGGAAGAATATCAGAGGGCGAGGAATTTATTTTCTCTTCTAAAAATATAAGAAATAAAACATAACAGATATAATAACAACATACCAACAATAAAAACTGCAATGACCAAAGTGGTGAGGCATTTTCAGGCACTTTGGAAAGACATGAGTCAGGAAAAAGAACAAAACATCTGTATTCCTATTTATCCTAATCATTCAAATTATATATTACCAACAGAAACACTGTCAACCTGGTGTCCAAGCCGACTACTATTGACTCTGTTATTTGTGATTTGGAACACTAGGGGACAGCACCAAAATATTCCATGGCTCTTTGTTATTGATCACTTGCATACTGTATAATAAATAAGAGATTTCACTGTTAAAGACTATTGAATGTCTTGTTGATTTCAGCAGTTCAAAAAGCATATGAAGGAAGACAAGCTTTTCAAGTCTTTAATTTCACTTTGGGAGAGGGTGATTTGAATAATTTAGAAAAATCTCCCAGGCTGGTTTGTTTTGGGTTGCAAGAAGATAATCAGGCATGATAACTTAAAGAATTGCGATTCTTCAGTTAAGAGTGTTTTGTGTTCTGTCTTTTTATTCTACGAGGATAAGAGGATAAATATTTTGCTTAGATTTTTATTCCTACTCTTGTTTTCCAGGCACTTTGGAAAGACATGAGACAGGAGAAAGAGCGAGAATTATTCTTAATTGTTGTGATGATTTGCAGCTTCTAAAGCCTGAACCTGCACTTTCAGTTGCCTCAGAGACACATAAGCACAAAAGTATAGAACAGAGATCCTCCAGCTCCCACCAGCTTGGGCCAATACCTTGCCCTGGTCTGCAGGTGGAGTCTTCATGTAAGGTAAGTTCAAATCAAGTTGCTGCTCACCAAGAACATTATCAACTTGAGTAAGAAGTAATATGCATTCATAAATACATGGTGGCACTTAAGCCACAAAAATAGGAACTAAGAGATAATTGAATCTAAATAGGAACTAAGAGATGATTGAATCTGCTAAGTGATCTTGGGTGAATTAGGACAGTTTTTGAGTGAATATTATCCTTGCTATGGCATTATTTTTGACACAATAGGTTTCTGGCTTATCAAAATTTAAATCAAATTCTACATGGTTTTCAAAGAGGAGGAAAAGTTACATTCTGTAGTGTGTGTCCAATTTAATTTTCAATTGAGCTTATTTGACCTCTTTTAAACATATATTTGCAAATAAACAAGAAGTTATCAACTAAATCATTGCATGGACAATGCTTTTGATATACTCAGCATCTATGGGATCCCCACCTCTTTAGGATTCCAAGCCTTAGTTAATAAACAATGATAGAATTTGCATTTACTCTCATAAACCAGAAATTTGTACTACCTTGATTGTTTTTCACTTTTAAACATGATATTGTCATTTTATTTAAGAGATTGTTTTCCATCTTTTCTTCTTTACTTCATTGAGTTATCTCCTCAGCATGTTTTAACTATGGCATTTATATGCACATATCTAATGTATCTTTTCACGTAAACATATTTTCATAATGTTATCTAATATATGTAAATTTTATTTGTTAATGGCTGCATCATGCTTTATTGTTTTCTTATGGCTTAATGTATGGTTGTTTTTTATGTTTCATCTATTAACCTTAGTTTTTTTCATTAAAATTATTTAAAGGACATGTTGGAAACAGGATTTCTAAGTCAAGATTTAGCTGATGAATGACATATTAGTATTTTCCATTATTTTAATGGTATTCAAATACCATTAATAACAACTTTGAATAAGACCATCTTTTATCTCATGTGTACATATATAGTTAGTGGTAAAGGATGTGTTATCATCAAGAAAGGCCAAGTGGCTGTCCAAGCCCTGTCTCAGAGAAGCAGAGCTAGTAACAGGGTCCTAGCACATAATCTTCACACTTTTAGATTTAGAGACCTGATTTAGATTTTATCAGAGTCCAGAATTTGTCAACTGAGTCAGAATTTAAGAACTGTGTAACATAACCAAACACCTAAAAATGAATATATAAACAAGAAAAACACTCATTTTACAATTGCCAATACAACTGGAATTCTGTCCATCCTCTAACACAGAGACTGGAACAGCACCAATTACCATAAAGGCACATTGATGAACATGAAGTCAGAGCCATAGGGTTCACTGAGCTCTGAGTCAAATACAGCCAACTCTTTCAGCCCATCATGCTACTATATTCCTTGGTCAAGACCGATATACAATGAAAAATTCCCAAAGATTGTATTTCTCTTATTACTATTTTATTTAGACTAACCTATTTTGTTTATACCTTCTTCCTTCAGATGCTAAGTTCAGTACTTATGTAACAGTTTTTTTTTTCCCCTTTTCTTATTTAGTCATTTATTTTAGGTTGTCAGAATCTGGTTTTTTTTTTTTTTTTATTTCTAACTTAAAAGGAGTTATTTTTAAAGGAAAATTGCATTGATACAATGAAACTTTTAACATTCACAACTGAACATAAGGTGGGAAATTGAATCACACATATAAGGTTGGGGTAAATAAAGTGCAGCCAGTGAGGGCAGCTGAAGGACACACATTCCTGTCTGGAGGCTGCCTTGTTGCTCTCAGTAGACTGTGTGTCAGTGCGAAGGCTGCAGGAATGGTTGGGGAGAGCTGAATGTCTCTTGACCTGTGTGTTTCAGATGCTTAAGATCTGTGGGAGGAAATCTCATTCAAGTGCCAATTTTACTAGTTTAATTCCCAGAAGGTAAACTGATTGCTATTTCTTTCAGTTTCTTGGAGAACCTCAGAGCTACCCTTTAGGTAGAAATAATAGTATATATAAATTTCATTTTTTAAATGTAATTTGTAACTTTCTTATCTTTCTTGACTTCAGGAAGCAATAAAATGCCAGAGTCATTGTCTTCTACTCATAGGCTGATTTCAACTTTATTTTCTAACTGATGCCCTTTACCTTAGATGACTATAGTTTCCAACCTTTATTCTTTATAATTGGAGAGGAACTGAATTCAACAGGACTGTCACCTCCTTTGTTCTACATCTATACTTCTGTTGTTACTGTGTGTAATGTTAACTACAGATATTTTTATTTGTTTTCTAAGTTATATCTGTTCCAGTTATGTACTAGGTATCTTCGTTACCTATCATTAATTTGTTCTTTTAACATTTCATCTTCTTAGAGTTAAGACTGTTTAGATTGTTTTATCTTAATCTTCTTTAATTTACAACTTTGATAAGTATGAAATTCAAAGGTGCTTTTAAGTACCCCGTTCTCCTTGTTATTCACATAGCAAAATGCTTGCATAATTTTCAGAAGAAAAAAATCAACTTCCAAAAAGAGGATTTACATCACGCTCATTTTATAGGTGGAAATATAGTAAGCCCATGAAATTCTGGGTGTCTAAGCTTACTTTATATTTCAGGATTTGTGTGTGTGTGTGTGTGTGTGTTTTAGTGAAATACAAGTAAAATACCCTAATAATAGGGCGAACTAATGAAACAAAAGAATAGCATGTCAAACACGTGAGTGAATGATTGATTTTTGTTTGGCAACATTAGGACATTTAGAGAATGTCATATTCAGTTTTTCTTCCTTCATTTAAAGAGTGCTTAAGATTTGGGGAGAGGTTTAAAAGAAAACAGTAAATACAATAAAAAATTTAAAAAAAAAAAAAAACCACTTTGAAAATTGGTCCAATCTGAAATGTTAGAGAAGTTGAATTTGTGCAGCTAGACAAAGAAAAATCTTTGAGATAGGAGAGGTTGTTCAGAGTCTTAAAGGATTTAATGGAATACGATATCATATTAGTGATGGGAAGCTGCTTTTCTTAGATACTGCCGAGGATAAAACAAGATAGAACCTGTATAACTTGCAGTGGGAGGAATTTAACTTCAAAGTAGGGAATAAACATCCTTATTAATATCATTTCTACATGGCAGAAATTTTTGTAGCTTTCTTGTATTTCAAGGAGAAAAGGCCTTTTTGTCTGGGATTGGTTGGTTTTAAATTCCTAAATTCTGCATTTTTTTTTGCCTGAAAAGTGAGTAAAAGGAAAAGAAGGATTATGTTAACTGCCACATTTTAGGCCCATTGTAATGTCCTGGGAATGCCTTCTGCTGAGCTGACTTTATCTCTAGAGTGGGTCTCAGCTCCCCTGGTTGCTTATTTAGAGCTTTGCCTAATGTGGTGGCCATTAAGCACATGTGGCTGTTGAGCACTTGAACTATGGCCAGCCAGCACCACATGTTAAAATGGTTATATTTATCATATGTAAGGTTAAATAAAACATATTTTTAAAGTCAATTCACCCATTTCCTTTTTTTAATATGTCAATTTAAAATTATAAACCTGACTTGTGATTTGCTCTTTATTTGTATTGAACCCTGGTGAACAAGATCAGGTTTAAGCAGTTTTTGTACAGAACCAAATAGTAAATATTTTAGGCTTTGCAGGCCAGATCTTTGTTGTGGTACCTACATAAGTCTGCTATTGGAGCACAACAGCAGCAATAGACAACTCTTCAAGTGTGGTTGTATTCCACTAAAACTCCACTTACAAAACAGGCAGTGGACCAGAGTTCATGCACTGGCTCTAGGTTGCCAGCTCATGGTCTGTCCTGTCCTGTCTGGACTGGGGGTCATAGTCAAAAAGAGTCAGTGCTTCCTATTTCCCCTCCATATCTAAAGTTTTAATATAGCAATTCATCCTAATCTTATGTACCAGGTGGAGTGTAACCCAAAAGACCCTATATCAAGTCTATTCTCTTACAGAAACTAGGAACTCATATCTATTTGAAAACCATCCTTTGTGAAAAACAGATGTACAAATTATGGCTCCCAATCCAAATGAATTTTTTGAAATGGAATTTTCTTTAAATAATGCACTTATATATTCACCTTTTTTTAAACTGAAAAAATGATTATAATTAAAGAATACATTTGCATTTATTTCCATTCTGGCTGAGCTTTCTAGAAATATGACTGTATTTTTTTAAGGTTTATCTGACCTTAGGTTGATGTGTTTGGTGCCATCTGCAGAAAAATCTTATTAGAACTTTATACTACGACCTCTTGTAAGACACAGATGGTGCCTTGTTAGAACACCAAAAACTGGATCCCACTACTACCTATACCTTATCAGAATGAAAAGTTAGTTCTTTCATATTTTATGACACCCAAAAATAACCAAAATGAACAGGTAAAATTCCCAAGTAATTATATTTGAACATTTCACCTGTAAATTTACATGTAAATATTAAATGGTAATTCATAATGGTAATGTTACAACTTGCGGCTTAACTTACTTTTTATTTAATTATATTATCAAATTGTATCACTTCAAAAAATAACAGTATCTACTTGAAAATAATTGCATTTTGTAAGCATAAATCTTCCATGTTGAATGACACTTCTCACTTTTTTGACAGGTAATTAATTTGGGTTCTGTTCTTTTTGATGTTTAATAAACAATGTATGGTTATTTTTCTAATGTGGAAAATATCTTGCATTGATTTTATACAATTTGGAAGAAAATAAACTTCCTATTAAACATGAAAGCACTCAATGAAAATACAATGATTTCTTTCTGTAAGCATTAGATTAAAATTAAGTACTCTGATTTAATGAATCCCAGCTTAAAACTTTAGTGCTTAAATGGTAACACCCTTTATAGTAACACAGGGTAGGCAAATACAGAATAGGGGAGAAGTCTACAAGGCAGTTTCCTTTATGACTGTATTTGAAATGGTGCAAATTTTTGGCAATGTGTAGTTATTTCTCATAAGTCTTTTATAACTAACTGCTCTAAGTTAAATAAAGACTTCTATAATACATAACAAGTTTAAAAAATAACTTCTTTATAAAGAATGTCCCTTTTCTCTGTGGCCCAAGTTGAAAAAAAATTTTTTTTTAAAGTGATCCCAGTCATGAGGAAAACTATGAGAAGCAGATTACAGCTTTGTTTCAAAGCAACTGAGGCAGTCTTAGTCACTGGGACAAGTAGGAAACACACCATGAAGTAACTCCAGCTGTCTGCCTCACAAACAGAAGCCACTCCGAATTTCCTCACAGGACTTCAAAGGCTGGCTTGTATCTAAACATTCGTTGGCCATGTAAATCAGAGGCACAAAAGGAGAATGCTCCTATTTCATGGTGCACGGCTGATGTGAGTTCCGCATTGTGCTGCACGTGCCGGCGGGGAGTGCCAGCAACAGAAGGACACTGTTCTGACTCGTGTGACAAATGTAGTTAACACCAGATCCATATTAATGTTGTCAAGTTCCCTTGATGTATTTAAACAGATTTTAATTATTTTCAGCGTCCAAAGGCCTGAAATATATAGCCTAATAGTTCTTCAAAGAAAGCTTACTTAATGTGTGAATGTAAAACCTCTCATAAAAATGAAACTTTTATATTGGCCTTAGTCATTGACATAGGTTATTCATCAAGTCAGCAATTTGTGTGGCAAAGTGCCATTTGAATAGTGTATTGTTAGGATACTTATGGTCCACTTGACAAGGGCTCTTGCTGTAAATAGTGCAATTTGACTCCAGCTGTTAAAGAGTGGCTTTGACAGCAGCCACATAGAATGGAGATGCCTTACTGCACCGCTGAAAAATCAATATTGGGTTCTTGTTCATAGTAACCTGTTCTTTTCCCTTCTGTAGATTTATAAACGACCATCAACGGTTTATAAGTGGAAGTTTAAATATTGTTTTAAATGCAATTCACTGGAGTTTCAAATTAAGACCCTTGATAATGTTACGAATGTGGAGTTTTAGGATATGATTATCAAACCCTGGTTCATGTTTAGTCACAATGACTGCTAAGTTGAATTTGGATTCTCTTACTCAGTATAATAGAATTAGTATAAAACACAGGCTCAAAATCCTGTGCCTATTGTACATGTGAACCCAGTTATTTCTTCTTTGTGATTTTTCTTATCAGTTTGTCTTCTGCGTCCCTCCCATCTTCTCTGTGTTTACCTTTTTGTATAGATGGCAGAGTCCTTTGTGACTGTGCCCATGGCAACACCCACAGATGTTGACAACCAGTGTTGTCTCCAGTGTTGTTTTCCTAAAGCAGTCTTGCTGGTTTTGAAGAGTTTTCTAGCAGTTTTCAGCACTACAAGGTTGCTATGATACCTGACTGGCGGTAATAGATATTGAATCTGTTAATTACAATAACTACACACAAGGGCTCTTTTTTGATTGGGTTTTTCTACTGTTGTTTGATGTTATATTTAAAGTACAGAAGAGGAAATGAAATTATATTCTCAAGATGAGAAAAAAAAATATTTCAAGGAAAGTCTTGAACCCTATGAAAAAAATTCAAGTTATAAAAATGTTTTAGCTGACTATTGATTTCCTAGGATTACAGACATAATTTATTTAAATTATCTCTAGTTTTGACGGAATTTGATTTTGAATTTTTACTGTTGTTTACCTGAGCTGTTGGAAATCTTCGTCAAATGTTGCTGAGCAGAATTTGAAACAGCTGTCATTGTTAACATGGAAAATGCCTTTTTCAGTGAGACAGTTAAAATAACTGTCTTCCCATTACTAGCCAACTCTGCATTTATTGAATTTGTGGCTGAGATAGCAACTGAAAATTCATAAAGCTGATAATATAATTGTGAACGAAGACCTTTAAGGCTGATTCAAGGTCGATGTTATTGTTTTTATAATTGCTGATAGGGGATCCTGATTTCTACCAGAGAAAGGGTTTGCTCAGCTCTGGCTTTAGCTGATTTCAAAAATGTTATCTCTTCTGGTAATTCTAAAATAAGATTTTTCAACTGAATGTATGTTTATATAATTTCTTTAGTGCTAAATTTAGCCAAGATCCACCTCAGTTCCCCTCCCCCAAAATATTTCATCATCCCTGTTAGAGACATGGAGATCTAAGATTACAAATCTCCTTTTGAATTAAATTCTGTTTGCGATCATCCATTTACTTGATTGCAAATCTCACTTAGAAACATGGGGAAAAGTTAAGCATATCAAGCATTTTAATTTTGTGTTTAGCTTAATCTAGGGAAAGTGTACAGCATGAGTATAATTTATTAAAGCATGTCTTTAAATTTGCCTTTAGATTTTTATTTTATAAATATTATGAAAATATGAATCCTGTAATCATGTTCATACCACATTACCAACTCATAATCATTTAGAGATATTTTTCTTTCCCTTCTTTCTTCTTTCCATTCTTTTTTCTTTTCAGTTGTAATTATTTTTCTTTTTAAAAAATATGTGACTTTCAAAATTTGTTACATCTCATAGGACCCAAAAGATGGATTATTTAACCTGCTTAAATGGGTCTGAAACTGCTGAGGCAAAAATTCACTGCAGTGGGTCTGAGTGTTCTATTATTGAATAACTCTGGTTTTGACTACAAGGTGTTGATAAATGTTTCACCTTTTAAGAAACAGAATGTTCTTGAAAATCAGATCATTATCTTACCTTAAGAATAGGTTGTGTTTTTATCTATTTTATGAATAACACATGGGATGATATTTTCAGGAATAAAAAGTGAAGTTTGTAGAAATTCAATGTTGAGTTAACTCAGAGTTAGTTGCTTATAACAGGAAAGAAAAGGAGGAGAATAAAATCTTTCTTCTTGAAAGCTGGTAATATCACTTATTGACTGAGTGTACCATCTGGACTCATTTAAAGAAATCCCAACAGGAGCACTACTTCTGTACCAATGACTTATGTTGGAACTGGCCTTGAGAGAGCAGAAAATGCAAAAAAGTTACAGGAAGCAATTCTCTGAAAAGAAAGCATTTATTCTCGTGGAATATTTCACTTGTACTATTAAAAACAAAATGTATTAAGACCCTAGCTTTATTTATTAGAACTAAGGGCATGAATATATATATTATTAGAAAATATATCCAGCCAACATTGCTGTCCATTTTTCTGAATTGGATTTTAAATAGTGATATCCCGAAAGTGCCACCAGTTCTCTGCATCCCCAAATGACAATCACTATTTAATAATTGTCTTTACTCTCGTTAACTACTCTGAAAACAGCTGTTTTCATCTTAAAATAATCCTGTGTAAACCTTTTGGTCCAAGTATGATTGTTCCTGCTAGACATAAAAATTATCGTAGTAGGCTGCTGAAAGCAGTAGGGACTTTCTTACGCATGTATTTAATTCTGTGCACAAACAGGACTAAAAACTATAGTTGTGTTTTGTCTTCAGATATTGTCTTAGACCAGATGGTTTTTAGAAAGCCATTATGAAAACACAAAATACAAAGTCCTGCTCACCGTCACTATTTTCTTCCTAGCTCCCACTAGAGGTCTCTTGTCATTATATAAAATTTGACTTTCTTCATCTACTCTCTGGTAGCAAATGTGTTTTCCTTTTTCTTATCTCTCTAGCTAATCCTTGTTTTACAACGACATGGCGTGACATCCATGGTGTGATTGTATGGTAGAATGCAGAAAGAATAACATGGGTCCTGTCTCTTCCAATAATTACCATGAGACTTAAATGAGGATATCATTTGATATCTGATATGACTCCCCAAATCTAAGAGGTTACCTAAGTCTAGAATTTTCACAAAGTTTTTTATCGTGTGATTGTTAGTCTAGCATTTTTAATCATCAACACCTAGCTTTTATTCAACCCTGTCAATTACAATTCAAATCAAGTTTGTGAATAAGAAATTGTCTGTCTTTAAGATTTTATAAACATGTTTGATGTTCACTTATGCTAATTATCAGGTTAAATAATCTTTAGACCATGATTTTACCTTGATTTTTGGTGTTATCAAGGATGGAATTAATGTGATAGCAGCAGAAAACTATAAGTTGTGAGTATATCTTTTGATGATTCCATTAATCCTAACCAAATATGCCCTAAAATATACACCTGACTTAAATGATCTACCCTTCTGTCTTAGTAAAGATAGAAGCTGGAGTAAAATACAGAATATTCAATGAGTTGTACCATGAGCAAGCTTCTGGATGATACACAGCACTTAACACAATGGCTTGCTTCACTATTCTTGTGAACCTATGGCAAAAGGCCCAACTGTGGCCCCAGAGCTTGATGTTTTTATGTCTTACCTGATATTCTATGTTCTCTAATTCTAGGACTGAGTTTTTGTATTGCATCATCATACACTTTGTAACAAGAATAATTGTAAAAATCTTTTTAACCTTCACTAATGAATAAAATCTAAGGATTTGGATCCTTACTATATCTATCTGTAAAAAGGGCATAATAAATGGGTACTTAAATCATAGTCAAATCATGAAGTATAATAGGGCCAATCAATTTAATCTACTACAGACTCATTATGTATGAATGATACATCACATCTCTTAAAGCTTTTGTAGCCCTCCTGTGGTTACCTGTCTTCTTGATAAATCATTTGATATGATTGCTTTTAATTCCCATTTTCAGGATATGCTGAATTTCATTCAGAGTAAATATGCAGCACCACATTACAATTAAAAGTTCTAATTGATTTTAACCATCCACTGGTAGCTTTTTGTTTACTAACTCTGGCCATGTTGATACATGTCAAAACCTAGAATGTATCCCCCTTGAATATTTCAGAATGGTCATTAAATTACAATTGTTAATCAATACTTTTATGCAACTTTTATTGTGTCTACTGAAGTAGGAATTACACCTGTACTTTTCTTATTAAGAAAAACTTCTGAACTTTAAATTTGATTTGGACAGTTATCATGAGGTCAGGGTAAGTATCTTGTAAGGATTACACATATCCTTCATCCATGGGAGTATCCAGTCTGTTGAACTTGCATTATGGCTTATGAAATAGCATTTTCAACTTCCACCAGCATGATCTGCATGGGAAGAAAAGCCTGGAAAATTGAATTTCAATTATTCTTAATCTGAACTACATTCATCCTTGACATAGAAATCAAAATATAAAGCATATATGAGAGAGAGATTGAATATCCACTGTAGGTTTAGAACCATAACCCAGATATTTAATGCCTAGATACTTGGCTCCATTAAAAAAACTCATATTTCCACTATAGCTAGTCTTCTGCCAGCATGCTTTTTCTTGGATTCTTCATCTTCTTGTCTAAGCTTCAGTGTCATTTCCTTGTAAGTAGTAGCCCACTTCCCAATACTGTCTTTCTCAGCATCCTATTTTTAATATCATTTTTTATCTTTCTGACCGTCTACTACATTATAAATTTGGAGAGGGTGGCAACCTATTCCTGTAGTCTATTATGACATCCATTTCACCTAACACATGTCTGACACATGGCAGACATTCAGAAATATTTGTTGAATACGCTCAAGAACTAATAACTACTAAAGTCTAGACATGAAAAATAGATGGCAAAGTGGAGGATACTTCTTTTTTTGAATTATAAAGAAAAAATAAATAAAAATACTAGAAAACATTATGTATTTATTTTTCCAGTTAATTGCTTTAAGTCCAACTGGCTTTTGTGTAACTTGATTTTATAGAGAGTAGTGCCTTAAAAAAAAATAGTCCAATAATAGCAAAAAAGCTATTAAAACACAATAGCTAACTCATCAGTATTTAGATATCATTCTCAATCAATTCAAAAGTTTATAATAAAAAGTTTATTAAATAATGGTAATGAAATTTAGGACATTCAACACTTTGGGGAGGAGTGATTCCCCATAAGTAAGGTGGGTACCATGTGAGCTGAAAAAGACTCAGGAAGATTAAAAAGCAATGTAGTTAAGATGGCTTCTTTCACCACCAAAGTTTACAGTATTGCCCCATTTACTTGTCCTTAAATCTTAGACTTTGTTTTTCCAGTAACAAAATTATCTAAAATAAGCACTCAAAAATAGCCTGGGGATTGTATTGTGTATCATAAGCCCTCTACTTCCCTAGAATAATTACTTTGCTCAGCCCTCCCCTCAATACAAAACCCCTGAAGCCAGCAACAATCTAATCAACAGGTTTGTAATAACTTTTAGAAATGTAAGTATAATAAATATGAAGAGGCCTTATTTATGTTTTATTTCCCAAATGCAAAGACTCTGGTACAATTCTTCATCCTTCAAGTAGCAAACACAGATTACTTCTTTTGTAGATCATTTGAAAATTGCTTCACTCTCTTTCTCATTAGAGAATGGAGAAGAGAGGGCTAATTACACTCTAATATATATGACATTAAATATTTTTATATAACTCATTGTAGTGACAAAGGTGGTACTGGATTAGTAATCCCAGGAGACTCCAAGCCTTATAAGATTTCCTTTTCTTTATTGTCTCTTAATAACCCATTTAGATCCCAGTGATGAGGCTCTTCAATAATTTCTAGTAGGTCAGTGTTCTTCTAGGTGCAGGCTCTGCTGATTTCAGTCTCTACATATCTCTTCCTGCTTAATGTCATGTACAACAGTTGTCCTTATGTACCTAGTCAAATGCCATCTTTATGCACATATTAGTTAACTTGTAAACTGCTTAAGGATTACCCTAATTATAAGTATTTACTTTATCTTCTCAAATAGGCTGTAAACTCCTTGTAAATAAAGAATACTATGTATGTTATGTAATTTTTGTAGAATGCAATGCAAAACAGAGTATTCACTCAACAAATATTCATTGTATACCTACTATGTGCCAGATACTCTTCATGATACTAGGAATGTCAAGATCCCAGTGCTCATGGTCCATAGGTTTCTAGTAAGAAGGAATAGATCATAACTTACATGTGTACACACACACACACACACACACACACACACACCCCAGATAGCAATAAAAGCTCTGCAGGGAAGCAATGTGTTGGAGTGCCTATAAATTTACTGTAGGCTGAGGGGTCATATAATATCAGAGAAGGGGTAGCATTTATACTGTTTGCTTGGCAGAAAGGAGCCAGCCATTATTCAGTGGGAAGAATACTGTATGCAAAGCAAGCAACTACAACAAAAGAACTAAAGTACAAATAAGCTTAATGTGGGCATTGAAGCCAAGAGAGCCAGTGTAACTCAAAAGGGTCAGTGTAACTCAAGGGAGAGAATTAGGAGTTGCTAACTGAAGAGGAAGGTAGGGCCGACCATGCTGGATGTGACAGTCCAAGATAAGGAGCTTGAGTTCCAGGTACTGAGAAGAGTCTTTCTTGGTTTTACCCAAAAGGAGTGATATGCTCTGATTTATGTTTTGAAAAGATCACTTAAGTTACTATGTAGAAAACTTGAATAGAGGAGAGATGGTATCAGGGAGAGGAGGCCATTGCATAGTTGAAGCAAGAGAAGGAAATTTTAGGTGATGTTGAGTTTTTGAATATCTTCAGTAAAAGCTATGATATGCTATATGTGACTAATAGACCTAGATCCCAATGGAGTCACCATAGATGGTGATGCCAACTCTGTCCACAGAGTGCAGGATGTTGTGTTAGATCATCTCCTAATGTAGGGAATAGTGGGTCTAAAAGCCCAGAATATAAAGGTGAATGGTGAGTAGAAGTTTGGAGAGGTGTATATATGACTGGAGATAGAATGCATAATGAGGAGTAATGCAAAATAATGTATTGAAATTTTGTAGAAAAATAAATATTTGAATCTGGACTTGCACTTATTCTAATTATTGACTCTTTTGCAATGTTGTACAGCAGATTACTAGAGCTAATTCAGTTTAAGGACTGAAACTTTGACACCTATTAATTAATAACTCACCATTTTCCCTCCACCCAGCCCCTGGTAACCACAATTCCACTTTTTGATTGTGTGAAATTACTTTTAGATATCTCATGTAAGTATCTGTCTTTTTGGACTAGTTTATTTCACTTGGCATAATGTCCTCAAGGTTCATTCATTTTGCACATATTGCAGAATTTCCTTCTTTTAAAAGCCTGAGTATTATTCCATCACATACATATAACACATTTCCATCCATTCATCTGACATTGGACATTTAGATTATTTCCACATCCAAGTTATTAAGAATAGTGCTGCATGGAACACAAGAGAGGTAATATCACTTTGAAATCCTGATTTCAATCTTTTGGATAAACACCACATTCTTGCCAACACTTGTTGTGTTCTGTTTGTCTTGGTTTGGGTTTTATGATAGTGTCTTGGTGAAGTGATATTTCATTGTGGCTTTGATTTCAATTTCCAGGATAAATCCTGAGCATTTTTTCATAACCCATTGTTTGGTTTTATATTTTCTTTGGAGAAATACCTATTTGGTTCCTTAGCCCATTTTTAGTTGGATTATTAGTTTTTGTTTGTTTTTTGCTATTGAGTTGTAGTAGTTCCTGGACTTGGGCTTTCAAGAACAATGTATAGTATATTTATAGTGGAAAATCCTCTGAGTGACATAAAAACAACAACTTAACATTGAGTCTTGTCAAAATATAACTTACTTAAATCAAAGGGGTTTATATCTTAATTTGCATTCTTTATATTGTGGTTTTACTTAGTAAAAACATTTTTGTATGCATTTGAAGTTAATTAGGATAAACTGGGATTAGCAACCTTTTTCTCTAAAAGGCCAAATGGTAATATTTTTGGCTTCTTGGGCCAACAGTCTGTCGTAATGACTCAACTATGCCTTGTCAAAACAAAGCCACCCATAGAGGATACATAAATAAAAGATTTTCTGTGTCCCAATGATATTTCCTTTACAACAAGAGGAGATAGGCATGATTTGCCTGGCAAGCCAGCCAGCCACGGTTTCCTGATCCTTACAGTAGGCAGTACCATGATTAGATTGTGTTTTAATTGAGTATATTAAGCCTCAAGAGGAGCAGTGCATCCTTTCCACTGGAAAGAACTGTGGTTGATTGCTGTTATTAACAGCTTTCTTGTAATGTTCTCTTTGCTAAAACTTAAAAGCTATTTTCACTGAATTTGAGAGCTTTGGTTTGTGAGATATAATGTATCTTTATAGAGGTTTTTGTCTTATTTCCTCTGCTTCTTAACTTCTTTAAGGTAGTGTACAAACTTGGTCTTATCATTCAATTGCTAGGGAGGAATAGGTTATTAAAGTATGGTTTTTGGAAAGAACTAATGTCTTCAGTTAGGTATTTTATAAACTTTAGCTTAAATTATACATTTTTTGTTTTTTTAAAACTATGCACTCTCTAGGTATTGATTTCAATTTAACAAGAATGTGTTGCATTGACTGAAATATCTGGTGACCACACAGAGACATACATCCAAAATAGCTTGTGGCTGGAGATTCTTTGTGTTAATATACCTAAGAATCATTCAAAAGAGAAGCTCTCTATAAAATTTTGTCTCTTGCTCTATTTAGTGGTAAACCAATTCTGACTTGGTTGTTTTTCCCTAGACTTACACCTTTCCTGACCTTTTTGGCCAATTATAAGCTGATTAGTATGATGTTTAGAAAGCATTGACATGATGCCACTGACTTAAGTGTCATAGCTGGGAAGCAAAGGTGTTTGGAGTAAGTCCAATCCACATATTTATAGCACACTTCTTTTAATTAGTTTTCATCTCTAGAGGCTGAGTTCAGAGTAATTTAGCAACACATACTTGTTATCTTAATTGACAGTTATGTACTGGAAAAGAGGTTAAAAGAAATTTAAGAAAATAGTAGCTATTTATAGAATGCATATGGGAAACATATCTTTTCTGCCATGTGTGAGTTGGCTTTTTAATGAAATTGCTTTGGAATTTGATATTAAAGTGTTTTATTTCTATTTTGTGTCTTTGAATTTTTAATAAGATGTGAAGTAGACCACCTTTGAATATAAATTGTCTTTCAACTAGTTGTATCCACCTGTCAAAAGTGTGAGGAAAAAAGTGGTTTCTTGGTCTTCTAGCAATCTTTAGGTGACACACGAAGCACATAAGCATGAGAGATCACATTTCATGGAATGGAAAGAGCACTGAACTGAGAGTAGTCATTTTGTGTTCTGATTTCATCTTTTGGCACTTCAATAGTTAGGTTGATGAAATGAATAGCCTTGTGGCTTTGAATTGGTCACCAAGCCTCTATTGGGTGTCTTCAGTCTGTGGGTCCATCCCTCTATTGATATCAAGTTGGATAACACCATATATAACATATAAAGATAACCCAAGTTGATTTCTTCTTCACTGCATGTGAACCGAAAGCATGTGTAGACATACTAGTGAATACATAGATATGATTTCTAAGATTCTATTTCATCTATAAAATTCTGTGAGATTTTGTGAGAAAGTATAATTTCTCTCCAGGTTTCTATTTCAAAAAGTTAAGCATCTTCCTAGATGTCACAATTATGAATGATTTAGTTTTCTTTTGTCTGTGTTATAAACGGTAATAGTGCTATTCATTAAAGGCAAAACCAATAGAGCAAAAACTAAGTTAAGGCTCTTTTTCAAATGTCCCTCACTGTCTAAATTATAAAAATTATCAGTGTATATAAATTTCTTTAATCTCTACTATAATTCAGAACTTGGTGTTTATGTTAACATTTCATATTACATACTATAATGATTTTCTAATAGTTGAATATATATTTTCAATTTTATGGACAAAGTTATTTTTTAGGTTGTTTGTGTGCAGAAATAATTCTGAACCTTCACATTTTGTTCCTAATATGTAGCCAGATATATCTATCATTCTAATGGAGTTCTTCTCATAGCTTTGCTCCAAAACAGAATATCCTTTCTATATTGTCTCTAGTACTGATGATAACCTACTCTTTGGAGAAATATTTTGGCTTCAGCAGAATGTTAGATAAGTTTACCAGCAAATACTTTTAGTTATTCATGGATATATACAAGTATATATGTATATGTGTGTGTGTGTGTGTGTGTATATATATATATATTATGAGAATTACTTGCCATAATTCTTGTTTGATCCATGCCTCAACCTTATTGACACTCCTCCCACCCCTGAACTCTCTCAAAGTCTTTCCTTGAAGTGGATTTCTATTACTGCCTAGAAAGATTCGTTGTGTTTGCTTTTGGGAATTACTTCTAATATCCTGAAACTTTAAATTTGGTATGAGGTTTCAATCCCTTTGCAGAGGCCACATGTGTAGTTGTGGTTCTTATTTGGAGGAGGATGGATTTATTCCCAGTTTTTCTCTCATCTGTTGGCCAGTCTCACTCCAAAATGCCCTGGAACATTTCTTCTGACTCTGGTAATGTTTATCTTATTCCATCCCTTCCTCTTGCCCTCACTCCTTTACCTTGGTCATTAAAAGTTCTTCAAAAGTGTCAAGAACTTTTTGTTACCATTAAATCAATTATATATATATATAATTATATATATATATATATATAATTTTTCACGTACTACAAAATCTGTTTGTGTTACAGAAATTTAGTTGATTACTGAGACATTATTTTGAAAATACAACAGGATACTAGTTGCATGTATTTTATAAGCACAAAATATAGACATTTAAAAAATTTGAATTATGTGGATTTGGTTATTATTTCACTTACAACAAATCAGATGTTTGTTTGTTTCTAAGAATTAGAACTAAAATTGACCCAGAAATTTTTGGGAAAAAAGTTGTGTTTTTGTTTTGTTTGCACTTCTGGGGATCTGAACCTAGAGTCTCATGTATGCTGTCTATCTCTAAGCTTTACCTCCAGCTTGCTAATTCTCTTTTTGGCCATTAAAAATAAATAAATTTATGGAGATATAATTGTGATTTACAGAACAGTGGTCACATTTTAAGAGTGATACAGAAACACTGATTTTTTAATAAGTAAACTTATTGCCTTATTTCTTGAAGAGAGGGTGACACTTCATCTAGGTTCATAAGGTCAACAATGGCTCATGTATGTTGTTACACTATAATTACTAATGGCACACTATTTCACTGTAAAACATAGCCTCATTTGAATAATAAATTTTATGATTATTGTTTTTAAGGGAGACCCAGCCTTTGCTTTAAATAAAGAAAAATATATGCATTGCCTAACAATTTCAAAATACTCAAATAGAACAAGGTGATACACAAACACAAATGGATAAAATAAAGCTGATGCTTAAAAATTTTTTCCTTTTGTATTCAGATATACAAAAATACTAGAATCTCTTTCTAGCAGGTAAATTACATAATGTAAGAGAAAAATTATATCTAGTACAAATTAAAATCTTCATTTTTATTTCATTCAATATTTACTGTTTTAGTATGTGTATGACAGTTTTCTTAGTGCATTATTAATTTAAAAAACATGCACCGCACATGGCACCATGCATTTTAAAATGGGCTATTATTATATTTTTTAAAATGTAACCAAGTGACTGCTAGATCCTCTTTACAAAATTCTACTCTTCCTCAGACTTTAAATCCAAAACCTGCAATTAAAAAAGAAACAAGCAGATTTGCACATTAGCCAGAATGAGATTGTGGTCTTTAGAGATTTTTTGGACACACCAATAATATTTTATACTCATAAACCAGTTTGAAGTCTGAAACACAATTTAATTTATCATTATATTCTAAGTTTATAGTGATGCAGAAGTGTCCATCTGTTCAGCTGAGATTGCTTCAAATTGTGAGTGGTCAGAAAGACTTAGATGATAAAGGTCAAAGGAGACTCTTGACCCTGTGATACTAGCCAAAGCAATTGGAGTATCTGGGCTGATATATAGTTAGATATAGTTTGCTAAAGCAGCCTCTACTTTAATTGGTAATGATAGCAAGAATACACAGTAAAGTCATTGCTGAAAGAAAACAAAAAGTATCCAATATAGTAATTTATTACCAGTCAGTGGGTTTCACGCACTAGGTTGTTTTACCCCTGCAGTGGTGAGAGAAAGCAAAAAGGTACTCTAACACTTAGCTGAAAATGGATGCCCTGCTGATACCCGGGATGCGTGGTGGCCCCATGATTGCCCGTGCCATTAGCTTGGTAATGTTGTCTCTATTGTAAACTCAGCTCCCTGTGTTCTTCCTGTGCATCAGCTGCAGATTGAGGGCTTTCTCCTTTGTCTTCTATTTGCACT